>NW_026690927.1:0-600000 GCF_020826845.1 Diceros bicornis minor | reverse complement strand
GAGCTAAACGTTGTATGTCTGCAACTCCTAGAAATAACTTCATGCCCCATCTCCCTTACTTCCAGCTAATAAGGATCACATAATTCCTAACAAAGTTTTGACACAGATTCCCAATTCGGGCATTCAGAACATATAGCACGTTGCTGTAAGCAAGCACATTCTCATTCAAAGTTGCAAGTTACTATGTAGGAACAAGTTTGTATAGGTATTTCAAAGATGCCCAGAACTGAGCTAAACGTTGTATGTCTCCAACTCCTAGAAATAACTTCATGCCCCATCTCCCTTACTTCCATCTAGTAAGGATCACATAATTCCTAACAAAGTTTTGACACAGATTACCAATTCGGGCATTCAGAACATATAGAACGTTGCTGTAAGCAAGCACATTCTGATTCAAAGTTGCAAGTTACTATGTAGGAACAAGTTTGTATAGGTATTTCAAAGATGCCCAGAACTGAGCTAAACGTTGTATGTCTCCAACTCCTAGAAATAACTTCATGCCCCAACTCCCTTACTTCCAGCTAGTAAGGATCACACAATTCCTAACAAAGTTTTGACACAGATTCCCAATTCGGGCATTCAGAACACATAGCACGTTGCTGTAAGCAAGCACATTCTCATTCAAAGTTGCAAGTTACTATGTAGGAACAAGTTTGTATAGGTGTTTCAAAGATGCCCAGAACTGAGCTAAACTTGGTATGTCTCCAACTCCTAGAAATAACTTCATGCCCCATCTCCCTTACTTCCATCTAGTAAGGATCACATAATTCCTAACAAAGTTTTGACACAGATTACCAATTCGGGCATTCAGAACATATAGAACGTTGCTGTAAGCAAGCACATTCTGATTCAAAGTTGCAAGTTACTACGTAGGAACAAGTTTGTATAGGTATTTCAAAGATGCCCAGAACTGAGCTAAACGTTGTATGTCTCCAACTCCTAGAAATAACTTCATGCCCCAACTCCCTTACTTCCAGCTAGTAAGGATCACACAATTCCTAACAAACTTTTGACACAGATTCCCAATTCGGGCATTCAGAACATATAGCACGTTGCTGTAAGCAAGCACATTCTCATTCAAAGTTGC
This sequence comes from Diceros bicornis minor, assembly GCF_020826845.1. Taxonomy (NCBI): domain Eukaryota; kingdom Metazoa; phylum Chordata; class Mammalia; order Perissodactyla; family Rhinocerotidae; genus Diceros; species Diceros bicornis. Next base: position 598,913 of record NW_026690927.1, on the reverse strand, counting down.
AAGTTACTATGTAGGAACAAGTTTGTATAGGTATTTCAAAGATGCCCAGAACTGAGCTAAACTTGGTATGTCTCCAACTCCTAGAAATAACTTCATGCCCCATCTCCCTTACTTCCAGCTAGTAAGGATCACATAATTCCTAACAAAGATTTGACACAGATTCCCAATTCGGGCATTCAGAACATATAGCACGTTGCTGTAAGCAAGCACATTCTCATTCAAAGTTGCAAGTTACTATGTAGGAACAAGTTTGTATAGGTATTTCAAAGATGCCCAGAACTGAGCTAAACGTTGTATGTCTCCAACTCCTAGAAATAACTTCATGCCCCAACTCCCTTACTTCCAGCTAATAAGGATCACATAATTCCTAACAAAGTTTTGACACAGATTCCCAATTCGGGCATTCAGAACCTGTAGCACGTTGCTGTAAGCAAGCACATTCAATACAAAGTTGCAAGTTACTACGTAGGAACAAGTTTGTACAGGTATTTCAAAGATGCCCAGAAATGAGCTAAACTTGGTATGTCTCCAAATCCTAGAAATAACTTCATGCCCCATCTCCCTTACTTCCATCTAGTAAGGATCACATAATTCCTAACAAAGTTTTGACACAGATTCCCAATTCGGGCATTCAGAACATATAGCACGTTGCTGTAAGCAAGCACATTCTCATTCAAGGTTGCAAGTTACTAAGAGGGAACAAATTTGTAAAGGTATTTCAAAGATGCCCAGAACTGAGCTAAACTTGGTATGTCTCCAACTCCTAGAAATAACTTCATGCCCCATCACCCTTATCAACAGCTAGTAAGGATCACATAATTCCTAACAAAGTTTTGACACAGATTCCCAATTCGGGCATTCAGAACTTGTAGCACGTTGCTGTAAGCAAGCACATTCTCATTCAAAGTTGCAAGTTACTATGTAGGAACAAGTTTGTATAGGTATTTCAAAGATTCCCAGAACTGAGCTAAACTTGGTATGTGTCCAACCTCTAGAAACAACTTCATGCCCCAACTCCCCTACTTCCAGCTAGTAATGATCACATAATTCCTAACAAAGATTTGACACAGATTCCCAATTCGGGCATTCAGAACATATAGCAAGTTGCTGTAAGCAAGAACATTCTCATTCAAAGTTGCAAGTTACTATGTAGGAACAAGTGTGTATAGGTATTTCAAAGATGCCCAGAACTGACCTAAACGTTTTATGTCTGCAACTCCTAGAAATAACTTCATGCCCCATCTCACTTACTTCCAGCTAGTAAGGATCACATAATTTCGAACAAAGTTTTGACACAGATTCCCAATTCGGGCATTCAGAACATATAGCACGTTGCTGTAAGCAAGCACATTCTCATTCAAAGTTGCAAGTTACTATGTAGGAACAAGTTTGTATAGGTATTTCAAAGATGACCAGAACTGAGCTGAACTTGGTATGTGTCCAAGCTCTAGAAATAACTTCATGCCCCAACTACCTTACTTCCAGCTAGTAAGGATCACATAATTCCTAACAAAATTTTGACACAGATTCCCAATTCGGGCATTCAGAACATATAGCACGTTGCTGTAAGCAAGCACATTCTCATTCAAAGTTGCAAGTTACTATGGAGGAACAAGTTTGTATAGGTATGTCAAAGATGCCCAAAACTGAGTTAAACGTTGTGTGTCTGCTCTCCTAGAAATAACTTCATGCCCCATCTCTCTTACTTCCAGCTAATAAGGATCACATAATTCCTAACAAAGTTTTGACACAGATTCCCAATTCGGGCATTCAGATCATATAGCACATTGCTGTAAGCAAGCACATTCTCATTCAAAGTTGCAAGTTACTATGTAGGAACAAGTTTGTATAGGTATTTCAAAGATGTCCAGAACTGAGCTAAACTTGGTATGTCTCCAACTCCTAGAAATGACTTCATGCCCCATCTCCCTTACTTCCAGCTAGTAAGGATCACATAATTCCTAACAAAGTTTTGACACAGATTCCCAATTCGGGCATTCAGAACATATAGAACGTTGCTGTAAGCAAGCACATTCTGATTCAAAGTTGCAAGTTACTACGTAGGAACAAGTTTGTATAGGTATTTCAAAGATGCCCAGAACTGAGCTAAACGTTGTATGTCTCCAACTCCTAGAAATAACTTCATGCCCCAACTCCCTTACTTCCAGCTAGTAAGGATCACACAATTCCTAACAAACTTTTGACACAGATTCCCAATTCGGGCATTCAGAACATATAGCACGTTGCTGTAAGCAAGCACATTCTCATTCAAAGTTGCAAGTTACTATGTAGGAACAAGTTTGTATAGGTATTTCAAAGATGCCCAGAACTGAGCTAAACTTGGTATGTCTCCAACTCCTAGAAATAACTTCATGCCCCATCTCCCTTACTTCCAGCTAGTAAGGATCACATAATTCCTAACAAAGATTTGACACAGATTCCCAATTCGGGCATTCAGAACATATAGCACGTTGCTGTAAGCAAGCACATTCTCATTCAAAGTTGCAAGTTACTATGTAGGAACAAGTTTGTATAGGTATTTCAAAGATGCCCAGAACTGAGCTAAACGTTGTATGTCTCCAACTCCTAGAAATAACTTCATGCCCCAACTCCCTTACTTCCAGCTAATAAGGATCACATAATTCCTAACAAAGTTTTGACACAGATTCCCAATTCGGGCATTCAGAACCTGTAGCACGTTGCTGTAAGCAAGCACATTCAATACAAAGTTGCAAGTTACTACGTAGGAACAAGTTTGTACAGGTATTTCAAAGATGCCCAGAAATGAGCTAAACTTGGTATGTCTCCAAATCCTAGAAATAACTTCATGCCCCATCTCCCTTACTTCCATCTAGTAAGGATCACATAATTCCTAACAAAGTTTTGACACAGATTCCCAATTCGGGCATTCAGAACATATAGCACGTTGCTGTAAGCAAGCACATTCTCATTCAAGGTTGCAAGTTACTAAGAGGGAACAAATTTGTAAAGGTATTTCAAAGATGCCCAGAACTGAGCTAAACTTGGTATGTCTCCAACTCCTAGAAATAACTTCATGCCCCATCACCCTTATCAACAGCTAGTAAGGATCACATAATTCCTAACAAAGTTTTGACACAGATTCCCAATTCGGGCATTCAGAACTTGTAGCACGTTGCTGTAAGCAAGCACATTCTCATTCAAAGTTGCAAGTTACTATGTAGGAACAAGTTTGTATAGGTATTTCAAAGATTCCCAGAACTGAGCTAAACTTGGTATGTGTCCAACCTCTAGAAACAACTTCATGCCCCAACTCCCCTACTTCCAGCTAGTAATGATCACATAATTCCTAACAAAGATTTGACACAGATTCCCAATTCGGGCATTCAGAACATATAGCAAGTTGCTGTAAGCAAGAACATTCTCATTCAAAGTTGCAAGTTACTATGTAGGAACAAGTGTGTATAGGTATTTCAAAGATGCCCAGAACTGACCTAAACGTTTTATGTCTGCAACTCCTAGAAATAACTTCATGCCCCATCTCACTTACTTCCAGCTAGTAAGGATCACATAATTTCGAACAAAGTTTTGACACAGATTCCCAATTCGGGCATTCAGAACATATAGCACGTTGCTGTAAGCAAGCACATTCTCATTCAAAGTTGCAAGTTACTATGTAGGAACAAGTTTGTATAGGTATTTCAAAGATGACCAGAACTGAGCTGAACTTGGTATGTGTCCAAGCTCTAGAAATAACTTCATGCCCCAACTACCTTACTTCCAGCTAGTAAGGATCACATAATTCCTAACAAAATTTTGACACAGATTCCCAATTCGGGCATTCAGAACATATAGCACGTTGCTGTAAGCAAGCACATTCTCATTCAAAGTTGCAAGTTACTATGGAGGAACAAGTTTGTATAGGTATGTCAAAGATGCCCAAAACTGAGTTAAACGTTGTGTGTCTGCTCTCCTAGAAATAACTTCATGCCCCATCTCTCTTACTTCCAGCTAATAAGGATCACATAATTCCTAACAAAGTTTTGACACAGATTCCCAATTCGGGCATTCAGATCATATAGCACATTGCTGTAAGCAAGCACATTCTCATTCAAAGTTGCAAGTTACTATGTAGGAACAAGTTTGTATAGGTATTTCAAAGATGTCCAGAACTGAGCTAAACTTGGTATGTCTCCAACTCCTAGAAATGACTTCATGCCCCATCTCCCTTACTTCCAGCTAGTAAGGATCACATAATTCCTAACAAAGTTTTGACACAGATTCCCAATTCGGGCATTCAGAACATATAGCACGTTGCTGTAAGCAAGCACATTCTCATTCAAAGTTGCAAGTTACTATGTAGGAACAAGTTTGTATAGGTATTTCAAAGATGCCCAGAACTGAGCTAAGCATTGTATGTCTCCAACTCCTAGAAATAACTTCATGCCCCAACTCCCTTACTTCCAGCTATTAAGAATCACATAATTCCTAACAAAGTTTTGACACAGATTCCCAATTCGGGCATTCAGAACATATAGCACGTTGCTGTAAGCAAGCACATTCTCATTCAAAGTTGCAAGTTACTATGTAGGAACAAGTTTGTATAGGTATGTCAAAGATGCCCAGAACTGAGCTAATCTTGGTATGTGTCCAACCTCTAGAAATAACTTCATGCCCCAACTCCCTTACTTCCAGCTAGTAAGGATCACATAATTCCTAACAAAGATTTGACACAGATTCCCAATTCGGGCATTCAGAACATATAGCACGTTGCTGTAAGCAAGCACATTCTCATTCAAAGTTGCAAGTTACTATGTAGGAACAAGTTTGTATAGGTATTTCAAAGATGCCCAGAACTGAGCTAAACGTTGTATGTCTGCAACTCCTAGAAATAACTTCATGTCCCATCTCCCTTACTTCCAGCTAATAAGGATCACATAATTCCTAACAAAGTTTTGACACAGATTCCCAATTCGGGCGTTCAGAACATATAGCACGTTGCTGTAAGCAAGCACATTCTCATTCAAAGTTGCAAGTTACTATGTAGGAACAAGTTTGTATAGGTATTTCAAAGATGCCCAGAACTGAGCTAAACGTTGTATGTCTCCAACTCCTAGAAATAACTTCATGCCCCATCTCCCTTACTTCCATCTAGTAAGGATCACATAATTCCTAACAATGTTTTGACACAGATTACCAATTCGGGCATTCAGAACATATAGAACGTTGCTGTAAGCAAGCACATTCTGATTCAAAGTTGCAAGTTACTATGTAGGAACAAGTTTGTATAGGTATTTCAAAGATGCCCAGAACTGAGCTAAACGTTGTATGTCTCCAACTCCTAGAAATAACTTCATGCCCCATCTCCCTTACTTCCAGCTAGTAAGGATCACATAATTCCTAAGAAAGATTTGACACAGATTCCCAATTCGGGCATTCACAACATATAGCACGTTGCTGTAAGCAAGCACATTCTCATTCAAAGTTGCAAGTTACTATGTAGGAACAAGTTTGTATAGGTATTTCAAAGATGCCCAGAACTGAGCTAAACGTTGTATGTCTCCAACTCCTAGAAATAACTTCATGCCCCAACTCCCTTACTTCCAGCTAGTAAGGATCACACAATTCCTAACAAAGTTTTGACACAGATTCCCAATTCGGGCATTCAGAACATATAGCACGTTGCTGTAAGCAAGCACATTCTCATTCAAAGTTGCAAGTTACTATGTAGGAACAAGTTTGTATAGGTATTTCAAAGATGCCCAGAACTGAGCTAAACTTGGTATGTCTCCAACTCCTAGAAATAACTTCATGCCCCATCTCCCTTACTTCCAGCTAGTAAGGATCACATAATTCCTAACAAAGATTTGACACAGATTCCCAATTCGGGCATTCAGAACATATAGCACGTTGCTGTAAGCAAGCACATTCTCATTCAAAGTTGCAAGTTACTATGTAGGAACAAGTTTGTATAGGTATTTCAAAGATGCCCAGAACTGAGCTAAACGTTGTATGTCTCCAACTCCTAGAAATATCTTCATGCCCCAACTCCCTTACTTCCAGCTAATAAGGATCACATAATTCCTAACAAAGATTTGACACAGATTCCCAATTCGGGCATTCAGAACATATAGCACGTTGCTGTAAGCAAGCACATTCTCATTCAAAGTTGCAAGTTACTATGTAGGAACAAGTTTGTATAGGACTTTGAAAGATGCCCAGAACTGAGCTGAAGTTTGTATGTCTCCAACTCCTAGAAATAACTTCATGCCCCATCTCACTTACTTCCAGCTAGTGAGGATCACATAATTCCTAACAAAGTTTTGACACAGATTCCCAATACGGGCATTCAGAACCTGTAGCACGTTGCTGTAAGCAAGCACATTCTCATTCTAAGAAGCAAGTTACTATGTAGGAACAAGTTTGTATAGGTATTTCAAAGATGCCCAGAATTGAGCTAAACTTGGTATGTCTCCAAATCCTAGAAATAACTTCATGCCCCATCTCCCTTACTTCCATCTAGTAAGGATCACATAATTCCTAACAAAGTTTTGACACAGATTCCCAATTCGGGCATTCAGAACATATAGCACGTTGCTGTAAGCAAGCACATTCTCATTCAAAGTTGCAAGTTACTAAGTAGGAACAAGTTTGTAAAGGTATTTCAAAGATGCCAAGAACTGAGCTAAACTTGGTATGTCTCCAACTCCTAGAAATAACTTCATGCCCCATCACCCTTACTACCAGCTAGTAAGGATCACATAATTCCTAACAAAGTTTTGACACAGATTCCCAATTCGGGCATTCAGAACATGTAGCACGTTGCTGTAAGCAAGCACATTCTCATTCAAAGTTGCAAGTTACTATGTAGGAACAAGTTTGTATAGGTATTTCAAAGATGCCCAGAACTGAGCTAAACTTGGTATGTGTCCAACCTCTAGAAACAACTTCATGCCCCAACTCCCTTACTTCCAGCTAGTAAGGATCACATAATTCCTAACAAAGATTTGACACAGATTCCCAATTCGGGCATTCAGAACATATAGCAAGTTGCTGTAAGCAAGCACATTCTCATTCAAAGTTGCAAGTTACTATGTAGGAACAAGTTTGTATAGGTATTTCAAAGATGCCCAGAACTGAGCTAAACGTTGTATGTCTCCAACTCCTAGAAATAACTTCATGCCCCATCACCCTTACTTCCATCTAGTAAGGATCACATAATTCCTAACAAAGTTTTGACACAGATTCCCAATTCGGGCATTCTGAACATATAGCACGTTGCTGTAAGCAAGCACATTCTCATTCAAAGTTGCAAGTTACTATGTAGGAACAAGTTTGTATAGGTATTTCAAAGATGCCCAGAACTGAGCTAAACTTGGTATGTGTCCAACCTCTAGAAATAACTTCATGACCGAACTCCCTTACTTCCAGCTAGTAAGGATCACATAATTCCTAACAAAGTTTTGACACAGATTCCCAATTCGGGCATTCAGAACATATAGCACGTTGCTGTAAGCAAGCAAATTCTCATTCAAAGTTGCAAGTACTATGTAGGAACAAGTTTGTATAGGTATTTCAAAGATGCCCAGAACTGAGCTAAACTTGGTATGTCTCCAACTCCTAGAAATAACTTCATGCCCCATCTCACTTACTTCCAGCTAGTAAGGATCACATAATTTCTAACAAACTTTTGACACAGATTCCCAAATCGGGCATTCAGAACATATAGCACGTTGCTGTAAGCAAGCACATTCTCATTCAAAGTTGCAAGTTCCTATGTAGGAACAAGTTTGTATAGGTATTTCAAAGATGCCTAGAACTGAGCTAAACTTCGTATGTGTCCCACTCCTAGAAATAACTTCATGCCCCATCTCCCTTACTTCCACCTAGTAAGGATCACATAATTCCTAACAAAGATTTGACACAGATTCCCAATTCGGGCATTAAGAACATATAGCACGTTTCTGTAAGCAATCAAATTCTCATTCAAAGTTGCAAGTTACTATGTAGGAACAAGTTTGTATAGGTATTTCAAAGATGCCCAGAACTGTGCTAAACTTGGTATGTGTCCCACTCCTAGAAATAACTTCATGCCCCATTTCCCTTACTTCCAGCTAGTAAGGATCACATAATTCCTAAAAAAGATTTGACACAGATTCCCAATTCGAGCATTCAGAACATGTAGCACGTTGCTGTAAGCAAGCACATTCTCATTCAAAGTTGCAAGTTACCATGTAGGAACAAGTTTGTATAGGTATTTCAAAGATGCCCAGAACTGAGCTAAACGTTGTATGTCTCCAACTCCTAGAAATATCTTCAGGCTCCATCTCACTTACTTACAGCTAGTAAGGATCACATAATTTCTAACAAAGTTTTGACACAGATTCCCAATTCGGGCATTCAGAACATATAGCACGTTGCTGTAAGCAAGCACATTCTCATTCAAAGTTGCAAGTTACTATGTAGGAACAAGTTTGTATAGGTATTTCAAAGATGCCCAGAACTGAGCTAAACTTGGTATGTCTCCAACTCCTAGAAATAACTTCATGCCCCATCTCCCTTACTTCCAGCTAGTAAGGATCACATAATTCCTAACAAAGTTTTGACACAGATTCCCAATTCGGGCATTCAGCACATATAGCACGTTGCTGTAAGCAAGCACATTCTCATTCAAAGTTGCAAGTTACTATGTAGGAACAAGTTTGTATAGGTATTTCAAAGATGCCCAGAATTGAGCTAAACTTGGTATGTGTCCAACACCTCGAAATAACTTCATGCCCCATCTCCCTTACTTCCAGCTAGTAAGGATCACATAATTCCTAACAAAGTTTTGACACAGATTCCCAATTCGGGCATTCAGAACATATGGCACGTTGCTGTAAGCAAGCACATTCTCATTCAAAGTTGCAAGTTACTAAGTAGGAACAAGTTTGTAAAGCTATTTCAAAGAGGCCCAGAACTGAGCTAAACTTGGTATGTCTCGAACTCCTAGAAATAACTTCATGCCCCATCACCCTTACTTCCAGCTAGTAAGGATCACATAATTCCTAACAAAGTTTTGACACAGATTCCCAATTCAGGCATTCATAACATATAGCACGTTGCTGTAAGCAAGCACATTCTCATTCAAAGTTGCAAGTTACTATGTAGAAACAAGTTTGTATAGGTATTTCAAAGATGCCCAGAACTGAGCTAAACGTTGTATGTCTCCAACTCCTACAAATAACTTCATGCCCCAACTCCGTTACTTCCAGCTAGTAAGGATCACGTAATTCCTAACAAAGTTTTGACACAGATTCCCAATTCGGGCATTCAGATCATATAGCAAGTTGCTGTAAGCAAGCACATTCTCATTCAATGTTGCAAGTTACTATGTAGGAAGAAGTTTGTATAGGTATTTCAAAGATGCCCAGAACTGACCTAAACGTTGTATGTCTCCAACTCCCAGAAAAAACTTCATGCCCCATCTCCCTTACTTCCAGCTAGTAAGGATCACATAATTCCTAACAAAGTATTGACACAGATTCCCAATTCGGGCATTCAGAACATATTGCACGTTGATGTAAGCAAGAACATTCTCATTCAAAGTTGCAAGTTACTATGTAGGAACAAGTTTGTATAGGTATTTCAAAGATGCCCAGAACTGAGCTAAACTTGGTATGTGTCCAAGCTCTAGAAATAACTTCATGCCCCATCTCCCTTACTTCCAGCTAGTAAGGATCACATAATTCCTAACAAAGTTTTGACACAGAATCCCAATTCGGTCATTCAGAACATATAGCACGTTGCTGTAAGCAAGCACATTCTCATTCAAAGTTGCAAGTTACTATGTAGGAAAAAGTTTGTATAGGTATTTCAAAGATGCCCAGAACTGAGCTAAACTTGGTATGTGTCCAACTCCTCGAAATAACTTCATGCCCCAACTCCCTAACTTCCAGCTAGTAAGGATCACATAATTCCTAACAAAGTTTTGACACAGATTCCCAATTCGGGCATTCAGAACATATAGCACGTTGCTGTAAGCTAGCACATTCTCATTCAAAGTTGCAAGTTACTATGTAGGAACAAGTTTGTATAGGTATTTCAAAGATGCCCAGAACTGAGCTAAACTTGGTATGTGTCCAACTCCTAGAAATACCTTCATACCCCATCTCCCTTACTTCCAGCTATTAAGGATCACATAATTCCTAACAAAATATGACACAGATTCCCAATTCGGGCATTAAGAACATATAGCACGTTTCTGTAAGCAATCAAATTCTCATTCAAAGTTGCAAGTTACTATGTAGGAACAAGTTTGTATAGGTATTTCAAAGATGCCCAGAACTGAGTTAAACTTGGTATGTGTCCCACTCCTAGAAATAACTTCATGCCCCATTTCCCTTACTTCCAGCTAGTATTGATCACATAATTCCCAACAAAGTTTTGACACAGATTCCCAATTCGGGCATTCAGAACATGTAGCACGTTGCTGTAAGCAAGCACATTGTCATTCAAAGTTGCAAGTTACTATGTAGGAACAAGTTTGTATAGGTATTTCAAAGATGCCCAGAACTGAGCTAAACGTTGTATGTCTCCAACTCCTAGAAATATCTTCAGGCCCCATCTCACTTACTTACAGCTAGTAAGGATCACATAATTTCTAACAAAGTTTTGACACAGATTCCCAATTCGGGCATTCAGAACATATAGCACGTTGCTGTAAGCAAGCACATTCTCATTCAAAGTTGCAAGTTACTATGTAGGAACAAGTTTGTATAGGTATTTCAAAGATGCCCAGAACTGAGCTAAACGTTGTATGTCTCCAACTCCTCTAAATAACTTCATGCCCCATCTCCCTTACTTCCAGCTAGTAAGGATCACATAATTCCTAACAAAGTTTTGACACAGATTCCCAATTCGGGCATTCAGAACATATAGCACGTTGCTGTAAGCAAGCACATTCTCATTCAAAGTTGCAAGTTACTATGTAGGAAAAAGTTTGTATAGGTATTTCAAAGATGCCCAGAATTGAGCTAAACTTGGTATGTGTCCAACTCCTCGAAATAACTTCATGCCCCAACTCCCTAACTTCCAGCTAGTAAGGATCACATAATTCCTAACAAAGTTTTGACACAGATTCCCAATTCGGGCATTCAGAACATATAGCACGTTGCTGTAAGCAAGCACATTCTCATTCAAAGTTGAAAGTTACTATGTAGGAACAAGTTTGTATAGGTATTTCAATGATGCCCAGAACTGAGCTAAACTTGGTATGTGTCCCACTCCTAGAAATAACTTCATGCCCCATTTCCCTTACTTCCAGCTAGTAAGGATCACATAATTCCTAACAAAGATTTGACACAGATTCCCAATTCGGGCATTCAGAACATGTAGCACGTTGCTGTAAGCAAGCACATTCTCATTCAAAGTTGAAAGTTACTATGTAGGAACAAGTTTGTATAGGTATTTCAAAGATGACCAGAACTGAGCTAAACGTTGTATGTCTCCAACTCCTAGAAATATCTTCAGGCCCCATCTCACTTACTTACAGCTAGTAAGGATCACATAATTTCTAACAAAGTTTTGACACAGATTCCCAATTCGGGCATTCAGAACATATAGCACGTTGCTGTAAGCAAGCACATTCTCATTCAAAGTTGCAAGTTACTATGTAGGAACAAGTTTGTATAGGTATTTCAAAGATGCCCAGAACTGAGCTAAACTTGGTATGTCTCCAACTCATAGAAATAACTTCATGCCACATCTCCCTTACTTCCAGCTAGTAAGGATCACATAATTCCTAACAAAGTTTTGACACAGATTCCCAATTCGGGCATTCAGAACATATAGCACGTTGCTGTAAGCAAGCACATTCTCATTCAAAGTTGCAAGTTACTATGTAGGAACAAGTTTGTATAGGTATTTCAAAGATGCCCAGAACTGAGCTAAACGTTGTATGTCTCCAACTCCTAGAAATAACTTCATGCCCCAACTCCGTTACTTCCAGCTAGTAAGGATCAGGTAATTCCTAACAAAGTTTTGACACAGATTCCCAATTCGGGCATTCAGATCATATAGCAAGTTGCTGTAAGCAAGCACATTCTCATTCAAAGTTGCAAGTTACTATGTAGGAAAAAGTTTGTATAGGTATTTCAAAGATGCCCAGAACTGACCTAAACGTTGTATGTCTCCAACTCCCAGAAAAAACATCATGCCCCATCTCCCTTACTTCCAGCTAGAAAGGATCACATAATTCCTAACAAAATATTGACACAGATTCCCAATTCGGGCATTCAGAACATATAGCACGTTGATGTAAGCAAGAACATTCTCATTCAAAGTTGCAAGTTACTATGTAGGAACAAGTTTGTATAGGTATTTCAAAGATGCCCAGAACTGAGCTAAACTTGGTATGTGTCCAAGCTCTAGAAATAACTTCATGCCCCATCTCCCTTACTTCCAGCTAGTAAGGATCACATAATTCCTAACAAAGTTTTGACACAGAATCCCAATTCGGTCATTCAGAACATATAGCACGTTGCTGTAAGCAAGCACATTCTCATTCAAAGTTGCAAGTTACTATGTAGGAAAAAGTTTGTATAGGTATTTCAAAGATGCCCAGAAATGAGCTAAACTTGGTATGTGTCCAACTCCTCGAAATAACTTCATGCCCCAACTCCCTAACTTCCAGCTAGTAAGGATCACATAATTCCTAACAAAGTTTTAACACAGATTCCCAATTCGGGCATTCAGAACATATAGCACGTTGCTGTAAGCAAGCACATTCTCATTCAAAGTTGCAAGTTACTATGTAGGAACAAGTTTGTATAGGTATTTCAAAGATGCCCAGAACTGAGCTAAACTTGGTATGTGTCCAACTCCTAGAAATACCTTCATACCCCATCTCCCTTACTTCCAGCTATTAAGGATTACATAATTCCTAACAAAATATGACACAGATTCCCAATTCGGGCATTAAGAACATATAGCACGTTTCTGTAAGCAATCAAATTCTCATTCAAAGTTGCAAGTAACTATGTAGGAACAAGTTTGTATAGGTATTTCAAAGATGCCCAGAACTGAGCTAAACTTGGTATGTGTCCCACTCCTAGAAATAACTTCATGCCCCATTTCCCTTACTTCCAGCTAGTAAGGATCACATAATTCCTAACAATGTTTTGACACAGATTCCCAATTCGGGCATTCAGAACATGTAGCACGTTGCTGTAAGCAAGCACATTCTCATTCAAAGTTGCAAGTTACTATGTAGGAACAAGTTTGTATAGGTATTTCAAAGATGCCCAGAACTGAGCTAAACGTTGTATGTGTCCAACTCCTAGAAATACCTTCATACCCCATCTCCCTTACTTCCAGCTATTAAGGATCACATAATTCCTAACAAAATATGACACAGATTCCCAATTCGGGCATTAAGAACATATAGCACGTTTCTGTAAGCAATCAAATTCTCATTCAAAGTTGCAAGTTACTATGTAGGAACAAGTTTGTATAGGTATTTCAAAGATGCCCAGAACTGAGCTAAACTTGGTATGTGTCCCACTCCTAGAAATAACTTCATGCCCCATTTCCCTTACTTCCAGCTAGTATTGATCACATAATTCCTAACAAAGTTTTGACACAGATTCCCAATTCGGGCATTCAGAACATGTAGCACGTTGCTGTAAGCAAGCACATTGTCATTCAAAGTTGCAAGTTACTATGTAGGAACAAGTTTGTATAGGTATTTCAAAGATGCCCAGAACTGAGCTAAACGTTGTATGTCTCCAACTCCTAGAAATATCTTCAGGCCCCATCTCACTTACTTACAGCTAGTAAGGATCACATAATTTCTAACAAAGTTTTGACACAGATTCCCAATTCGGGCATTCAGAACATATAGCACGTTGCTGTAAGCAAGCACATTCTCATTCAAAGTTGCAAGTTACTATGTAGGAACAAGTTTGTATAGGTATTTCATAGATGCCCAGAACTGAGCTAAACTTGGTATGTCTCCAACTCCTAGAAATAACTTCATGCCCCATCTCCCTTACTTCCAGCTAGTAAGGATCTCATAATTCCTAACAAAGTTTTGACACAGATTCCCAATTCGGGCATTCAGAACATATAGCACGTTGCTGTAAGCAAGCACATTCTCATTCAAAGTTGCAAGTTACTATGTAGGAACAAGTTTGTATAGGTATTTCAAAGATGCCCAGAATTGAGCTAAACTTGGTATGTGTCCAACACCTCGAAATAACTTCAGGCCCCATCTCCCTTACTTCCAGCTAGTAAGGATCACATAATTCCTAACAAAGTTTTGACACAGATTCCCAATTCGGGCATTCAGAACATATGGCACGTTGCTGTAAGCAAGCACATTCTCATTCAAAGTTGCAAGTTACTAAGTAGGAACAAGTTTGTAAAGCTATTTCAAAGAGGCCCAGAACTGAGCTAAACTTGGTATGTCTCCAACTCCTAGAAATAACTTCATGCCCCATCACCCTTACTTCCAGCTAGTAAGGATCACATAATTCCTAACAAAGTTTTGACACAGATTCCCAATTCAGGCATTCAGAACATATAGCACGTTGCTGTAAGCAAGCACATTCTCATTCAAAGTTGCAAGTTACTATGTAGAAACAAGTTTGTATAGGTATTTCAAAGATGCCCAGAACTGAGCTAAACGTTGTATGTCTCCAAGTCCTAGAAATAACTTCATGCCCCAACTCCCTTACTTCCAGCTAGTAAGGATCACATAATTCCTAACAAAGTTTTGACACAGATTCCCAATTCGGGCATTAGGATCATATAGCAAGTTGCTGTAAGCAAGCACATTCTCATTCAAAGTTGCAAGTTACTATGTAGGAACAAGTTTGTATAGGTATTTCAAAGATGCCCAGAACTGACCTAAAAGTTGTATGTCTCCAACTCCTAGAAAAAACTTCATGCCCCATCTCCCTTACTTCCAGCTAGTAAGGATCACATAAATCCTAACAAAATTTGACACAGATTCCCAATTCGGGCATTCAGAACATATAGCACGTTGCTGTAAGCAAGAACATTCTCATTCAAAGTTGCAAGTTACTATGTAGGAACAAGTTTGTATAGGTATTTCAAAGATGCCCAGAACTGACCTAAACGTTGTATGTCTCCAACTCCTAGAAATAACTTCATGCCCCATCTCCCTTACTTCCATCTAGTAAGGATCACATAATTCCTAAAAGTGTTTTGACACAGATTCCCAATTCGGGCATTCAGAACATATAGCACGTTGCTGTAAGCAAGCACATTCTCATTCAAAGTTGCAAGTTACTATGTAGGAACAAGTTTGTATAGGTATTTCAAAGATGCCCAGAATTGAGCTAAACTTGGTATGTGTCCAACCTCTAGAAATAACATCATGCCCCAACTCCCTTACTTCCAGCTAGTAAGGATC
Organism: Diceros bicornis minor; assembly: GCF_020826845.1. NCBI lineage: Eukaryota > Metazoa > Chordata > Mammalia > Perissodactyla > Rhinocerotidae > Diceros > Diceros bicornis. The sequence goes on along the minus strand of NW_026690927.1, from coordinate 583,516 downwards.
ACATAATTCCTAACAAAGTTTTGACACAGATTCCCAATTCGGGCATTCAGAACATATAGAACGTTGCTGTAAGCAAGCACATTCTCATTCATAGTTGCAAGTTACTATGTAGGAACAAGTTTGTATAGGTATTTCAAAGATGCCCAGAACTGAGCTAAACTTCGTGTGTGTCCAACTACTAGAAATACCTTCATACCACATCTCCCTTACTTCCAGCTAGTAAGGATCACATAATTCCTAACAAAATTTGACACAGATTCCCAATTCGGGCATTCAGAACATATAGCACGTTGCTGTAAGCAATCACATTCTCATTCAAAGTTGCAAGTTACTATGTAGGAACAAGTTTGTATAGGTATTTCAAAGATGCCCAGAACTGAGCTAAACGTTGTATGTCTCCAACTCCTAGAAATAACTTCATGCCCCATCTCACTTACTTCCAGCTTGTAAGGATCACATAATTTCTAACAAAGTTTTGACACAGATTCCCAATTCGGGCATTCAGAACATATAGCACGTTGCTGTAAGCAAGCACATTCTCATTCAAAGTTGCAAGTTACTATGTAGGAACAAGTTTGTATAGGTATTTCAAAGATGCCGAGAACTGAGCTAAACTTGGTATGTGTGCAACCTCTACAAATAACTTCATGCCCCAACTCACTTACTTCCAGCTAGTAAGGATCACATAATTCCTAACAAAGTTTTGACACAGATTCCCAATTCGGGCATTCAGAACATATAGCACGTTGCTGTAAGCAAGCACATTCTCATTCAAAGTTGCAAGTTACTATGTAGGAACAAGTTTCTATAGGTATTTCAAAGATGCCCAGAACTGAGCTAAACTTCGTATGTGTGCAACTCCTAGAAATACCTTCATACCCCATCTCCCTTACTTCCAGCTAGTAAGGATCACATAATTCCTAACAAAATTTGACACAGATTCCCAATTCGGGCATTCAGAACATATAGCACGTTGCTGTAAGCAATCACATTCTCATTCAAAGTTGAAAGTTAATATGTAGGAACAAGTTTGTATAGGTATTTCAAAGATACCCAGAACTGAGCTAAACTTGGTATGTGTCCAACTCCTAGAAATTATTTCATGCCCCATCACCCTTACTTCCAGCTAGTAAGGATCACATAATTCCTAACAAAGTTTTGACACACATTCCCAATTCGGGCATTCAGAAGATGTAGCACGTTGCTGTAAGCAAGCACATTCTCATTCAAAGTTGCAAGTTACTATGTAGGAACAAGTTTGTATAGGTATTTCAAAGATGCCCAGAATTGTGCTAAACTTGGTATGTCTCCAACTCCTAGAAATAACTTCATGCCCCATCTCCCTTACTTCCATCTAGTAAGGATCACATAATTCCTAACAAAGTTTTGACACAGATTCCCAATTCGGGCATTCAGAACATATAGCACGTTGCTGTAAGCAAGCACATTCTCATTCAAAGTTGCAAGTTACTAAGTAGGAATAAGTTTGTAAAGGTATTTCAAAGATGCCAAGAACTGAGCTAAACTTGCTATGTCTCCAACTCCTAGAAATAACTTCATGCCCCATCTCCCTTACTTCCAGCTAGTAAGGATCACATAATTCCTAACAAAGTTTTGACACAGATTCCCAATTCGGGCATTCAGAACATATAGCACGTTGCTGTAAGCAAGCACATTCTCATTCAAAGTTGCAAGTTACTATGTAGGAATAAGTTTGTATAGGTATTTCAAAGATGCCCAGAACTGAGCTAAACTTGGTATTTGTCCAACCTCTAGAAATAACTTCATGCCCCAACTCCCTTACATTCAGCTAGTAAGGATCACATAATTCCTAACAAAGTTTTGACACAGATTCCCAATTCGGGCATTCAGAACATATAGCACGTTGCAGTAAGCAAGCACATTCTCATTCAAAGTTGCAAGTTACTATGTAGGAACAAGTTTGTAAAGGTATTTCAAAGATGCCCAGAACTGAGCTAAACTTGGTATGTCTCCAACTCCTAGAAATATCTTCATGCCCCATCACCCTTACTTCCAGCTAGTAAGGATCACATAATTCCTAACAAAGTTTTGACACAGATTCACAATTCGGGCATTCAGAGCATATAGCACGTTGCTGTAAGCAAGCACATTCTCATTCAAAGTTGCAAGTTACTATGTAGGAACAAGTTTGTATAGGTATTTGAAAGTTGCCCAGAACTGAGCTAAACTTCGTATGTGTCCAACTCCTAGAAATACCTTCATACCCCATCTCCCTTACTTCCAGCTAGTAAGGATCACATAATTCCTAACAAAATTTGACACAGATTCCCAATTCGGGCATTCAGAACATATAGCACGTTGCTGTAAGCAATCACATTCTCATTCAAAGTTGCAAGTTACTATGTAGGAACAAGTTTGTATAGGTATTTCAAAGATGCCCAGAACTGAGCTAAACTTGGTATGTGTCCAACCTCTAGAAATAACTTCATGTCCCAACTCCCTTACTTCCAGCTAGTAAGGATCACATAATTCCTAACAAAGTTTTTACACAGATTCCCAATTCGGGCATTCAGAACATGTAGCACGTTGCTGTATGCAAGCACATTCTCATTCAAAGTTGCAAGTTACTATGTAGGAACAAGTTTGTATAGGTATTTCAAAGATGCCCAGAACTGAGCTAAATGTTGTATGTCTCCAACTCCTAGAAATAACTTCATGCCCCATCTCACTTACTTCCAGCTAGTAAGGATCACATAATTTCTAACAAAGTTTTGACACAGATTCCCACTTCGGGCATTCAGAACATACAGCACGTTGCTGTAAGCAAGCACATTCTCATTCAAAGTTGCAATTTACTATGTAGGAACAAGTTTGTATAGGTATTTCAAAGATGCCCAGAACTGACCTAAACGTTGTATGTCTCCAACTCCTAGAAATAACTTCATGCCCAATCTCCCTTACTTTCAGGTAGTAAGAATCACACAATTTCTAACAAAGATTTGACACAGATTCCCAATTCGGGCATTCAGAACATATAGCACGTTGATGTAAGCAAGAACATTCTCATTCAAAGTTGCAAGTTACTATGTAGGAACAAGTTTGTATAGGTATTTCAAAGATGACCAGAACTGAGCTAAACTTGGTATGTGTCCAAGCTCTAGAAATAACTTCATGCCCCATCTCCCTTACTTCCAGCTAGTAAGGATCACATAATTCCTAACAAAGTTTTGACACAGAATCCCAATTCGGTCATTCAGAACATATAGCACGTTGCTGTAAGCAAGCACATTCTCATTCAAAGTTGCAAGTTACTATGTAGGAAAAAGTTTGTATAGGTATTTCAAAGATGCCCAGAACTGAGCTAAACTTGGTATGTGTCCAACTCCTCGAAATAACTTCATGCCCCAACTCCCTAACTTCCAGCTAGTAAGGATCACATAATTCCTAAAAAAGTTTTGACACAGATTCCCAATTCGGGCATTCAGAACATATAGCACGTTGCTGTAAGCAAGCACATTCTCATTCAAAGTTGAAAGTTACTATGTAGGAACAAGTTTGTATAGGTATTTCAATGATGCCCAGAACTGAGCTAAACTTGGTATGTGTCCCACTCCTAGAAATAACTTCATGCCCCATTTCCCTTACTTCCAGCTAGTAAGGATCACATAATTCCTAACAAAGATTTGACACAGATTCCCAATTCGGGCATTCAGAACATGTAGCACGTTGCTGTAAGCAAGCACATTCTCATTCAAAGTTGAAAGTTACCATGTAGGAACAAGTTTGTATAGGTATTTCAAAGATGACCAGAACTGAGCTAAACGTTGTATGTCTCCAACTCCTAGAAATATCTTCAGGCCCCATCTCACTTACTTACAGCTAGTAAGGATCACATAATTTCTAACAAAGTTTTGACACAGATTCCCAATTCGGGCATTCAGAACATATAGCACGTTGCTGTAAGCAAGCACATTCTCATTCAAAGTTGCAAGTTACTATGTAGGAACAAGTTTGTATAGGTATTTCAAAGATGCCCAGAACTGAGCTAAACTTGGTATGTCTCCAACTCATAGAAATAACTTCATGCCACATCTCCCTTACTTCCAGCTAGTAAGGATCACATAATTCCTAACAAAGTTTTGACACAGATTCCCAATTCGGGCATTCAGAACATATAGCACGTTGCTGTAAGCAAGCACATTCTCATTCAAAGTTGCAAGTTACTATGTAGGAACAAGTTTGTATAGGTATTTCAAAGATGCCCAGAACTGAGCTAAACGTTGTATGTCTCCAACTCCTAGAAATAACTTCATGCCCCAACTCCGTTACTTCCAGCTAGTAAGGATCAGGTAATTCCTAACAAAGTTTTGACACAGATTCCCAATTCGGGCATTCAGATCATATAGCAAGTTGCTGTAAGCAAGCACATTCTCATTCAAAGTTGCAAGTTACTATGTAGGAAAAAGTTTGTATAGGTATTTCAAAGATGCCCAGAACTGACCTAAACGTTGTATGTCTCCAACTCCCAGAAAAAACATCATGCCCCATCTCCCTTACTTCCAGCTAGAAAGGATCACATAATTCCTAACAAAATATTGACACAGATTCCCAATTCGGGCATTCAGAACATATAGCACGTTGATGTAAGCAAGAACATTCTCATTCAAAGTTGCAAGTTACTATGTAGGAACAAGTTTGTATAGGTATTTCAAAGATGCCCAGAACTGAGCTAAACTTGGTATGTGTCCAAGCTCTAGAAATAACTTCATGCCCCATCTCCCTTACTTCCAGCTAGTAAGGATCACATAATTCCTAACAAAGTTTTGACACAGAATCCCAATTCGGTCATTCAGAACATATAGAACGTTGCTGTAAGCAAGCACATTCTCATTCAAAGTTGCAAGTTACTATGTAGGAAAAAGTTTGTATAGGTATTTCAAAGATGCCCAGAAATGAGCTAAACTTGGTATGTGTCCAACTCCTCGAAATAACTTCATGCCCCAACTCCCTAACTTCCAGCTAGTAAGGATCACATAATTCCTAACAAAGTTTTGACACAGATTCCCAATTCGGGCATTCAGAACATATAGCACGTTGCTGTAAGCAAGCACATTCTCATTGAAAGTTGCAAGTTACTATGTAGGAACAAGTTTGTATAGGTATTTCAAAGATGCCCAGAACTGAGCTAAACTTGGTATGTGTCCAACTCCTAGAAATACCTTCATACCCCATCTCCCTTACTTCCAGCTATTAAGGATTACATAATTCCTAACAAAATAAGACACAGATTCCCAATTCGGGCATTAAGAACATATAGCACGTTTCTGTAAGCAATCAAATTCTCATTCAAAGTTGCAAGTAACTATGTAGGAACAAGTTTGTATAGGTATTTCAAAGATGCCCAGAACTGAGCTAAACTTGGTATGTGTCCCACTCCTAGAAATAACTTCATGCCCCATTTCCCTTACTTCCAGCTAGTAAGGATCACATAATTCCTAACAAAGTTTTGACACAGATTCCCAATTCGGGCATTCAGAACATGTAGCACGTTGCTGTAAGCAAGCACATTCTCATTCAAAGTTGCAAGTTACTATGTAGGAACAAGTTTGTATAGGTATTTCAAAGATGCCCAGAACTAAGCTAAACGTTGTATGTCTCCAACTCCTAGAAATAACTTCATGCCCCATCTCCCTTACTTCCAGCTAGTAAGGATCACATAATTCCTAACAAAGTTTTGACACAGATTCCCAATTCGGTCATTCAGAACATATAGCACGTTGCTGTAAGCAAGCGCATTCTCATTCAAAGTTGCAAGTTACTATGTAGGAACAAGTTTGTATAGGTATTTCAAAGATGCCCAGAACTGAGCTAATCTTGGTATGTGTTCATCACCTCGAAATAATTCATGCCCCATCACCCTTACTTCCAGCTAGTAAGGATCACATCATTCCTAACAAAGTTTTGACACAGATTCCCAATTCGGGCATTCAGAACATATAGCACGTTGCTGTAAGCAAGCACATTCTCATTCAAAGTTGCAAGTTACTATGTAGGAACAAGTTTGTAGAGGTATTTCAAAGATGCCCAGAACTGAGCTAAACTTCGTATGTGTCCAACTCCTAGAAATACCTTCATACCACATCTCCCTTACTTCCAGCTAGTAAGGATCACATAAATCCTAACAAAATTTGACACAGATTCCCAATTCGGGCATTCAGAACATATAGCACGTTGCTGTAAGCAATCACATTCTCATTCAAAGTTGCAAGTTACTATGTAGGAACAAGTTTGTATAGGTATTTCAAAGATGCCCAGAACTGAGCTAAACGTTGTATGTCTCCAACTCCTAGAAATAACTTCATGCCCCAACTCCCTTACTTCCAGCTAGTAAGGATCACATAATTCCTAACAAAATTTGACACAGATTCCCAATTCGGGCATTCAGAACACATAGCACGTTGATGTAAGCAAGCACATTCTCATTCAAAGTTGCAAGTTACTATGTAGGAACAAGTTTGTATAGGTATTTCAAAGATGCCCAGAACTGAGCTAAACGTTGTATGTCTGCAACTCCTAGAAGTAACTGCATGCCCCATCTCCCTTACTTCCAGCTAGTAAGGATCTCATAATTCCTAACAAAGTTTTGACACAGATTCCCAATTCGGGCATTCAGAACATGTAGCAAGTTGCTGTAAGCAAGCACATTCTCATTCAAAGTTGCAGGTTACTATGTAGGAACAAGTTTGTATAGGTATTTCAAAGAGGCCCAGAATTGAGCTAAACTTGGTATGTGTCCAACCTCTAGAAATAACTTCATGCCCCAACTCCCTTACTTCCAGCTAGTAAGGATCACATAATTCCTAACAAAGTTTTGACACAGATTCCCAATTCGGGCATTCAGAACATATAGAACGTTGCTGTAAGCAAGCACATTCTCATTCATAGTTGCAAGTTACTATGTAGGAACAAGTTTGTATAGGTATTTCAAAGATGCCCAGAACTGAGCTAAACTTGGTATTTGTCCAACCTCTAGAAATAACTTCATGCCCCAACTCCCTTACATTCAGCTAGTAAGGATCACATAATTCCTAACAAAGTTTTGACACAGATTCCCAATTCGGGCATTCAGAACATATAGCACGTTGCAGTAAGCAAGCACATTCTCATTCAAAGTTGCAAGTTACTATGTAGGAACAAGTTTGTAAAGGTATTTCAAAGATGCCCAGAACTGAGCTAAACTTGGTATGTCTCCAACTCCTAGAAATATCTTCATGCCCCATCACCCTTACTTCCAGCTAGTAAGGATCACATAATTCCTAACAAAGTTTTGACACAGATTCACAATTCGGGCATTCAGAGCATATAGCACGTTGCTGTAAGCAAGCACATTCTCATTCAAAGTTGCAAGTTACTATGTAGGAACAAGTTTGTATAGGTATTTGAAAGTTGCCCAGAACTGAGCTAAACTTCGTATGTGTCCAACTCCTAGAAATACCTTCATACCCCATCTCCCTTACTTCCAGCTAGTAAGGATCACATAATTCCTAACAAAATTTGACACAGATTCCCAATTCGGGCATTCAGAACATATAGCACGTTGCTGTAAGCAATCACATTCTCATTCAAAGTTGCAAGTTACTATGTAGGAACAAGTTTGTATAGGTATTTCAAAGATGCCCAGAACTGAGCTAAACTTGGTATGTGTCCAACCTCTAGAAATAACTTCATGTCCCAACTCCCTTACTTCCAGCTAGTAAGGATCACATAATTCCTAACAAAGTTTTTACACAGATTCCCAATTCGGGCATTCAGAACATGTAGCACGTTGCTGTATGCAAGCACATTCTCATTCAAAGTTGCAAGTTACTATGTAGGAACAAGTTTGTATAGGTATTTCAAAGATGCCCAGAACTGAGCTAAATGTTGTATGTCTCCAACTCCTAGAAATAACTTCATGCCCCATCTCACTTCCTTCCAGCTAGTAAGGATCACATAATTTCTAACAAAGTTTTGACACAGATTCCCAATTCGGGCATTCAGAACATGTAGCACGTTGCTGTAAGCAAGCACATTCTCATTCAAAGTTGCAAGTTACTATGTAGGAACAAGTTTGTATAGGTATTTCAAAGATGCCCAGAACTGAGCTAAACTTCGTATGTCTCCAACTCCTAGAAATAACTTCATGCCCCATCTCACTTACTTCCAGCTAGTAAGGATCACATAATTTCTAACAAAGTTTTGACACAGATTCCCACTTCGGGCATTCAGAACATACAGCACGTTGCTGTAAGCAAGCACATTCTCATTCAAAGTTGCAATTTACTATGTAGGAACAAGTTTGTATAGGTATTTCAAAGATGCCCAGAACTGACCTAAACGTTGTATGTCTCCAACTCCTAGAAATAACTTCATGCCCAATCTCCCTTACTTTCAGCTAGTAAGAATCACACAATTTCTAACAAAGATTTGACACAGATTCCCAATTCGGGCATTCAGAACATATAGCACGTTGATGTAAGCAAGAACATTCTCATTCAAAGTTGCAAGTTACTATGTAGGAACAAGTTTGTATAGGTATTTCAAAGATGACCAGAACTGAGCTAAACTTGGTATGTGTCCAAGCTCTAGAAATAACTTCATGCCCCATCTCCCTTACTTCCAGCTAGTAAGGATCACATAATTCCTAACAAAGTTTTGACACAGAATCCCAATTCGGTCATTCAGAACATATAGCACGTTGCTGTAAGCAAGCACATTCTCATTCAAAGTTGCAAGTTACTATGTAGGAAAAAGTTTGTATAGGTATTTCAAAGATGCCCAGAACTGAGCTAAACTTGGTATGTGTCCAACTCCTCGAAATAACTTCATGCCCCAACTCCCTAACTTCCAGCTAGTAAGGATCACATAATTCCTAACAAAGTTTTGACACAGATTCCCAATTCGGGCATTCAGAACATATAGCACGTTGCTGTAAGCAAGCACATTCTCATTCAAAGTTGAAAGTTACTATGTAGGAACAAGTTTGTATAGGTATTTCAATGATGCCCAGAACTGAGCTAAACTTGGTATGTGTCCCACTCCTAGAAATAACTTCATGCCCCATTTCCCTTACTTCCAGCTAGTAAGGATCACATAATTCCTAACAAAGATTTGACACAGATTCCCAATTCGGGCATTCAGAACATGTAGCACGTTGCTGTAAGCAAGCACATTCTCATTCAAAGTTGAAAGTTACCATGTAGGAACAAGTTTGTATAGGTATTTCAAAGATGACCAGAACTGAGCTAAACGTTGTATGTCTCCAACTCCTAGAAATATCTTCAGGCCCCATCTCACTTACTTACAGCTAGTAAGGATCACATAATTTCTAACAAAGTTTTGACACAGATTCCCAATTCGGGCATTCAGAACATATAGCACGTTGCTGTAAGCAAGCACATTCTCATTCAAAGTTGCAAGTTACTATGTAGGAACAAGTTTGTATAGGTATTTCAAAGATGCCCAGAACTGAGCTAAACTTGGTATGTCTCCAACTCATAGAAATAACTTCATGCCACATCTCCCTTACTTCCAGCTAGTAAGGATCACATAATTCCTAACAAAGTTTTGACACAGATTCCCAATTCGGGCATTCAGAACATATAGCACGTTGCTGTAAGCAAGCACATTCTCATTCAAAGTTGCAAGATACTATGTAGGAACAAGTTTGTATAGGTATTTCAAAGATGCCCAGAACTGAGCTAAACGTTGTATGTCTCCAACTCCTAGAAATAACTTCATGCCCCAACTCCGTTACTTCCAGCTAGTAAGGATCAGGTAATTCCTAACAAAGTTTTGACACAGATTCCCAATTCGGGCATTCAGATCATATAGCAAGTTGATGTAAGCAAGCACATTCTCATTCAAAGTTGCAAGTTACTATGTAGGAAAAAGTTTGTATAGGTATTTCAAAGATGCCCAGAACTGACCTAAACGTTGTATGTCTCCAACTCCCAGAAAAAACATCATGCCCCATCTCCCTTACTTCCAGCTAGAAAGGATCACATAATTCCTAACAAAATATTGACACAGATTCCCAATTCGGGCATTCAGAACATATAGCACGTTGATGTAAGCAAGAACATTCTCATTCAAAGTTGCAAGTTACTATGTAGGAACAAGTTTGTATAGGTATTTCAAAGATGCCCAGAACTGAGCTAAACTTGGTATGTGTCCAAGCTCTAGAAATAACTTCATGCCCCATCTCCCTTACTTCCAGCTAGTAAGGATCACATAATTCCTAACAAAGTTTTGACACAGAATCCCAATTCGGTCATTCAGAACATATAGCACGTTGCTGTAAGCAAGCACATTCTCATTCAAAGTTGCAAGTTACTATGTAGGAAAAAGTTTGTATAGGTATTTCAAAGATGCCCAGAAATGAGCTAAACTTGGTATGTGTCCAACTCCTCGAAATAACTTCATGCCCCAACTCCCTAACTTCCAGCTAGTAAGGATCACATAATTCCTAACAAAGTTTTGACACAGATTCCCAATTCGGGCATTCAGAACATATAGCACGTTGCTGTAAGCAAGCACATTCTCATTGAAAGTTGCAAGTTACTATGTAGGAACAAGTTTGTATAGGTATTTCAAAGATGCCCAGAACTGAGCTAAACTTGGTATGTGTCCTACTCCTAGAAATACCTTCATACCCCATCTCCCTTACTTCCAGCTATTAAGGATTACATAATTCCTAACAAAATATGACACAGATTCCCAATTCGGGCATTAAGAACATATAGCACGTTTCTGTAAGCAATCAAATTCTCATTCAAAGTTGCAAGTAACTATGTAGGAACAAGTTTGTATAGGTATTTCAAAGATGCCCAGAACTGAGCTACACTTGGTATGTGTCCCACTCCTAGAAATAACTTCATGCCCCATTTCCCTTACTTCCAGCTAGTAAGGATCACATAATTCCTAACAAAGTTTTGACACAGATTCCCAATTCGGGCATTCAGAACATGTAGCACGTTGCTGTAAGCAAGCACATTCTCATTCAAAGTTGCAAGTTACTATGTAGGAACAAGTTTGTATAGGTATTTCAAAGATGCCCAGAACTAAGCTAAACGTTGTATGTCTCCAACTCCTAGAAATAACTTCATGCCCCATCTCCCTTACTTCCAGCTAGTAAGGATCACATAATTCCTAACAAAGTTTTGACACAGATTCCCAATTTGGTCATTCAGAACATATAGCACGTTGCTGTAAGCAAGCGCATTCTCATTCAAAGTTGCAAGTTACTATGTAGGAACAAGTTTGTATAGGTATTTCAAAGATGCCCAGAACTGAGCTAATCTTGGTATGTGTTCATCACCTCGAAATAACTTCATGCCCCATCACCCTTACTTCCAGCTAGTAAGGATCACATCATTCCTAACAAAGTTTTGACACAGATTCCCAATTCGGGCATTCAGAACATATAGCACGTTGCTGTAAGCAAGCACATTCTCATTCAAAGTTGCAAGTTACTATGTAGGAACAAGTTTGTAGAGGTATTTCAAAGATGCCCAGAACTGAGCTAAACTTCGTATGTGTCCAACTCCTAGAAATACCTTCATACCACATCTCCCTTACTTCCAGCTAGTAAGGATCACATAAATCCTAACAAAATTTGACACAGATTCCCAATTCGGGCATTCAGAACATATAGCACGTTGCTGTAAGCAATCACATTCTCATTCAAAGTTGCAAGTTACTATGTAGGTACAAGTTTGTATAGGTATTTCAAAGATGCCCAGAACTGAGCTAAACGTTGTATGTCTCCAACTCCTAGAAATAACTTCATGCCCCAACTCCCTTACTTCCAGCTAGTAAGGATCACATAATTCCTAACAAAATTTGACACAGATTCCCAATTCGGGCATTCAGAACACATAGCACGTTGATGTAAGCAAGCACATTCTCATTCAAAGTTGCAAGTTACTATGTAGGAACAAGTTTGTATAGGTATTTCAAAGATGCCCAGAACTGAGCTAAACGTTGTATGTCTGCAACTCCTAGAAGTAACTGCATGCCCCATCTCCCTTACTTCCAGCTAGTAAGGATCTCATAATTCCTAACAAAGTTTTGACACAGATTCCCAATTCGGGCATTCAGAACATGTAGCAAGTTGCTGTAAGCAAGCACATTCTCATTCAAAGTTGCAGGTTACTATGTAGGAACAAGTTTGTATAGGTATTTCAAAGAGGCCCAGAATTGAGCTAAACTTGGTATGTGTCCAACCTCTAGAAATAACTTCATGCCCCAACTCCCTTACTTCCAGCTAGTAAGGATCACATAATTCCTAACAAAGTTTTGACACAGATTCCCAATTCGGGCATTCAGAACATATAGAACGTTGCTGTAAGCAAGCACATTCTCATTCATAGTTGCAAGTTACTATGTAGGAACAAGTTTGTATAGGTATTTCAAAGATGCCCAGAACTGAGCTAAACTTCGTGTGTGTCCAACTCCTAGAAATACCTTCATACCCCATCTCCCTTACTTCCAGCTAGTAAGGATCACATAATTCCTAACAAAATTTGACACAGATTCCCAATTCGGGCATTCAGAACATATAGCACGTTGCTGTAAGCAATCACATTCTCATTCAAAGTTGCAAGTTACTATGTAGGAACAAGTTTGTATAGGTATTTCAAAGATGCCCAGAACTGACCTAAACTTGGTATGTGTCCAACTCCTAGAAATAACATCATGCCCCAACTCCCTTACTTCCAGCTAGTAAGGATCACATAATTCCTAACAAAGTTTTTACACAGATTCCCAATTCGGGCATTCAGAACATGTAGCACGTTGCTGTAAGCAAGCACATTCTCATTCAAAGTTGCAAGTTACTATGTAGGAACAAGTTTGTATAGGTATTTCAAAGATGCCCAGAACTGAGCTAAACGTTGTATGTCTCCAACTCCTAGAAATAACTTCATGCCCCATCTCACTTACTTCCAGCTAGTAAGGATCACATAATTTCTAACAAATTTTGACACAGATTCCCAATTCGGGCATTCAGAACATATAGCACGTTGCTGTAAGCAAGCACATTCTCATTCAAAGTTGCAAGTTACTATGTAGGAACAAGTTTGTATAGGTATTTCAAAGATGCCCAGAACTGACCTAAATGTTGTATGTCTCCAACTCCTAGAAATAAATTCATGCCCCATCTCCCTTACTTCCAGCTAGTAAGGATCACATAATTCCTAACAAAGTTTTGACACAGATTCCCAATTCGGGCATTCAGAACATATAGCACGTTGCTGTAAGCAAGCACATTCTCATTCAAAGTTGCAAGTTACTATGTAGGAACAAGTTTGTATAGGTATTTCAAAGATGCCCAGAACTGAGCTAAACTTGGTATGTGTGCAACCTCTACAAATAACTTCATGCCCCAACTCCCTTACTTCCAGCTAGTAAGGATCACATAATTCCTAACAAAGTTTTGACACAGATTCCCAATTCGGGCATTCAGAACATATAGCACGTTGCTGTAAGCAAGCACATTCTCATTCAAAGTTGCAAGTTACTATGTAGGAACAAGTTTCTATAGGTATTTCAAAGATGCCCAGAACTGAGCTAAACTTCGTATGTGTCCAACTCCTAGAAATACCTTCATACCCCATCTCCCTTACTTCCAGCTAGTAAGGATCACATAATTCCTAACAAAATTTGACACAGATTCCCAATTCGGGCATTCAGAACATATAGCACGTTGCTGTAAGCAATCACATTCTCATTCAAAGTTGCAAGTTACTATGTAGGAACAAGTTTGTATAGGTATTTCAAAGATACCCAGAACTGAGCTAAACTTGGTATGTGTCCGACTCCTAGAAATTATTTCATGCCCCATCACCCTTACTTCCAGCTAGTAAGGATCACATAATTCCTAACAAAGTTTTGACACACATTCCCAATTCTGGCATTCAGAAGATGTAGCACGTTGCTGTAAGCAAGCACATTCTCATTCAAAGTTGCAAGTTACTATGTAGGAACAAGTTTGTATAGGTATTTCAAAGATGCCCAGAATTGAGCTAAACTTGGTATGTCTCCAACTCCTAGAAATAACTTCATGCCCCATCTCCCTTACTTCCATCTAGTAAGGATCACATAATTCCTAACAAAGATTTGACACAGATTCCCAATTCGGGCATTCAGAACATATAGCACGTTGCTGTAAGCAAGCACATTCTCATTCAAAGTTGCAAGTTACTAAGTAGGAATAAGTTTGTAAAGGTATTTCAAAGATGCCCAGAACTGAGCTAAACTTGCTATGTCTCCAACTCCTAGAAATAACTTCATGCCCCAACTCCCTTACTTCCAGCTAGTAAGGATCACATAATTCCTAACAAAGTTTTGACACAGATTCCCAATTCGGGCATTCAGAACATATAGCACGTTGCTGTAAGCAAGCACATTCTCATTCAAAGTTGCAAGTTACTATGTAGGAACAAGTTTGTATAGGTATTTCAAAGATGCCCAGAACTGAGCTAAACTTGGTATTTGTCCAACCTCTAGAAATAACTTCATGCCCCAACTCCCTTACATTCAGCTAGTAAGGATCACATAATTCCTAACAAAGTTTTGACACAGATTCCCAATTCGGGCATTCAGAACATATAGCACGTTGCTGTAAGCAAGCACATTCTCATTCAAAGTTGCAAGTTACTATGTAGGAACAAGTTTGTAAAGGTATTTCAAAGATGCCCAGAACTGAGCTAAACTTGGTATGTCTCCAACTCCTAGAAATAACTTCATGCCCCATCACCCTTACTTCCAGCTAGTAAGGATCACATAATTCCTAACAAAGTTTTGACACAGATTCACAATTCGGGCATTCAGAGCATATAGCACATTGCTGTAAGCAAGCACATTCTCATTCAAAGTTGCAAGTTACTATGTAGGAACAAGTTTGTATAGGTATTTCAAAGATGCCCAGAACTGAGCTAAACTTGGTATGTGTCCAACCTCTAGAAATAACTTCATGCCCCAACTCCCTTACTTCCAGCTAGTAAGGATCACATAATTCCTAACAAAGATTTGACACAGATTCCCAATTCGGGCATTCAGAACATATAGCACGTTGCTGTAAGCAAGCACATTCTCATTCAAAGTTGCAAGTTACTATGTAGGAACAAGTTTGTATAGGTATTTCAAAGATGCCCAGAACTGAGCTAAACGTTGTATGTCTCCAACTCCTAGAAATAACTTCATGCCCCATCTCCCTTACTTCCAGCTAGTAAGGATCACATAATTCCTAACAAAGATTTGACACAGATTCCCAATTCGGGCATTCAGAACATGTAGCAAGTTGCTGTAAGCAAGCACATTCAATTCAATGTTGCAAGTTACTATGTAGGAACAAGTTTGTATGGGTATTTCAAAGATGCCCAGAATTGAGCTAAACTTGGTATGTCTCCAACTCCTAGAAATAACTTCATGCCCCATCTCCCTTACTTCCATCTAGTAAGGATCACATAATTCCTAACAAAGTTTTGACACAGATTCCCAATTCGGGCATTCAGAACATATAGCACGTTGCTGCAAGCAAGCACATTCTCATTCAAAGTTGCAAGTTACTATATAGGAACAATTTTGTGTAGGTATTTCAAAGATGCCCAGAACTGAGCTAAACTTGGTATGTGTCCCACTCCTAGAAATAACTTCATGCCCCATCTCCCTTACTTCCAGCTAGTAAGGATCACATAATTCCTAACAAAGTTTTGACACAGATTCCCAATTCGGGCATTCAGAACATGTAGCAGGTTGCTGTAAGCAAGCACATTCTCATTCAAAGTTGCAAGTTACTATGTAGGAACAAGTTTGTATAGGTATTTCAAAGATGCCCAGAACTAAGCTAAACGTTGTATGTCTCCAACTCCTAGAAATAACTTCATGCCCCATCTCCCTTACTTCCATCTAGTAAGGATCACATAATTCCTAAGTGTTTTGACACAGATTCCCAATTCGGGCATTCAGAACATATAGCACGTTGCTGTAAGCAAGCACATTCTCATTCAAAGTTGCAAGTTACTATGTAGGAACAAGTTTGTAAAGGTATTTCAAAGATGCCCAGAACTGAGCTAAACTTCGTGTGTGTCCAACTCCTAGAAATACCTTCATACCCAATCTCCCTTACTTCCAGCTAGTAAGGATCACATAATTCCTAACAAAATTTGACACAGATTCCCAATTCGGGCATTCAGAACATATAGCACGTTGCTGTAAGCAAGCACATTCTCATTCAAAGTTGCAAGTTACTATGTAGGAACAAGTTTGTATAGGTATTTCAAAGATGCCCAGAACTGACCTAAACGTTGTATGTCTCCAACTCCTAGAAATAACTTCATGCCCCATCTCCCTTACTTCCAGCTAGTAAGGATCACATAATTCCTAACAAAGTTTTGACACAGATTCCCAATTCGGGCATTCAGAACATATAGCACGTTGCTGTAAGCAAGCACATTCTCATTCAAAGTTGCAAGTTACTATGTAGGAACAAGTTTGTATAGGTATTTCAAAGATGCCCAGAACTGAGCTAAACTTGGTATGTGTGCAACCTCTACAAATAACTTCATGCCCCAACTCACTTACTTCCAGCTAGTAAGGATCACATAATTCCTAACAAAGTTTTGACACAGATTCCCAATACGGGCATTCAGAACATATAGCACGTTGCTGTAAGCAAGCACATTCTCATTCAAAGTTGCAAGTTACTATGTAGGAACAAGTTTCTATAGGTATTTCAAAGATGCCCAGAACTGAGCTAAACTTCGTATGTGTCCAACTCCTAGAAATACCTTCATACCCCATCTCCCTTACTTCCATCTAGTAAGGATCACATAATTCCTAACAAAATTTGACACAGATTCCCAATTCGGGCATTCAGAACATATAGCACGTTGCTGTAAGCAATCACATTCTCATTCAAAGTTGCAAGTTACTATGTAGGAACAAGTTTGTATAGGTATTTCAAAGATACCCAGAACTGAGCTAAACTTGGTATGTGTCCAACTCCTAGAAATTATTTCATGCCCCATCACCCTTACTTTCAGCTAGTAAGGATCACATAATTCCTAACAATGTTTTGACACACATTCCCAATTCTGGCATTCAGAAGATGTAGCACGTTGCTGTAAGCAAGCACATTCTCATTCAAAGTTGCAAGTTACTATGTAGGAACAAGTTTGTATAGGTATTTCAAAGATGCCCAGAATTGAGCTAAACTTGGTATGTCTCCAACTCCTAGAAATAACTTCATGCCCCATCTCCCTTACTTCCATCTAGTAAGGATCACATAATTCCTAACAAAGATTTGACACAGATTCCCAATTCGGGCATTCAGAACATATAGCACGTTGCTGTAAGCAAGCACATTCTCATTCAAAGTTGCAAGTTACTAAGTAGGAATAAGTTTGTAAAGGTATTTCAAAGATGCCCAGAACTGAGCTAAACTTGCTATGTCTCCAACTCCTAGAAATAACTTCATGCCCCATCTCCCTTACTTCCAGCTAGTAAGGATCACATAATTCCTAACAAAGTTTTGACACAGATTCCCAATTCGGGCATTCAGAACATATAGCACGTTGCTGTAAGCAAGCACATTCTCATTCAAAGTTGCAAGTTACTATGTAGGAACAAGTTTGTATAGGTATTTCAAAGATGCCCAGAACTGAGCTAAACTTGGTATTTGTCCAACCTCTAGAAATAACTTCATGCCCCAACTCCCTTACATTCAGCTAGTAAGGATCACATAATTCCTAACAAAGTTTTGACACAGATTCCCAATTCGGGCATTCAGAACATATAGCACGTTGCTGTAAGCAAGCACATTCTCATTCAAAGTTGCAAGTTACTATGTAGGAACAAGTTTGTAAAGGTATTTCAAAGATGCCCAGAACTGAGCTAAACTTGGTATGTCTCCAACTCCTAGAAATAACTTCATGCCCCATCACCCTTACTTCCAGCTAGTAAGGATCACATAATTCCTAACAAAGTTTTGACACAGATTCACAATTCGGGCATTCAGAGCATATAGCACATTGCTGTAAGCAAGCACATTCTCATTCAAAGTTGCAAGTTACTATGTAGGAACAAGTTTGTATAGGTATTTCAAAGATGCCCAGAACTGAGCTAAACTTGGTATGTGTCCAACCTCTAGAAATAACTTCATGCCCCAACTCCCTTACTTCCAGCTAGTAAGGATCACATAATTCCTAACAAAGATTTGACACAGATTCCCAATTCGGGCATTCAGAACATATAGCACGTTGCTGTAAGCAAGCACATTCTCATTCAAAGTTGCAAGTTACTATGTAGGAACAAGTTTGTATAGGTATTTCAAAGATGCCCAGAACTGAGCTAAACGTTGTATGTCTCCAACTCCTAGAAATAACTTCATGCCCCATCTCCCTTACTTCCAGCTAGTAAGGATCACATAATTCCTAACAAAGATTTGACACAGATTCCCAATTCGGGCATTCAGAACATGTAGCAAGTTGCTGTAAGCAAGCACATTCAATTCAATGTTGCAAGTTACTATGTAGGAACAAGTTTGTATGGGTATTTCAAAGATGCCCAGAATTGAGCTAAACTTGGTATGTCTCCAACTCCTAGAAATAACTTCATGCCCCATCTCCCTTACTTCCATCTAGTAAGGATCACATAATTCCTAACAAAGTTTTGACACAGATTCCCAATTCGGGCATTCAGAACATATAGCACGTTGCTGCAAGCAAGCACATTCTCATTCAAAGTTGCAAGTTACTATATAGGAAAAATTTTGTATAGGTATTTCAAAGATGCCCAGAACTGAGCTAAACTTGGTATGTGTCCCACTCCTAGAAATAACTTCATGCCCCATCTCCCTTACTTCCAGCTAGTAAGGATCACATAATTCCTAACAAAGTTTTGACACAGATTCCCAATTCGGGCATTCAGAACATGTAGCAGGTTGCTGTAAGCAAGCACATTCTCATTCAAAGTTGCAAGTTACTATGTAGGAACAAGTTTGTATAGGTATTTCAAAGATGCCCAGAACTAAGCTAAACGTTGTATGTCTCCAACTCCTAGAAATAACTTCATGCCCCATCTCCCTTACTTCCATCTAGTAAGGATCACATAATTCCTAAGTGTTTTGACACAGATTCCCAATTCGGGCATTCAGAACATATAGCACGTTGCTGTAAGCAAGCACATTCTCATTCAAAGTTGCAAGTTACTATGTAGGAACAAGTTTGTAAAGGTATTTCAAAGATGCCCAGAACTGAGCTAAATTTGGTATGTCTCCAACCTCTAGAAATAACTTCATGCCCCATCACCCTTACTTCCAGCTAGTAAGGATCACATAATACCTAACAAAGTTTTTACACAGATTCCCAATTCGGGCATTCAGAACATGTAGCACGTTGCTGTAAGCAAGCACATTCTCATTCAAAGTTGCAAGTTACTATGTAGGAACAAGTTTGTATAGGTATTTCAAAGATGACCAGAACTGAGCTAAACGTTGTATGTCTGCAACTCCTAGAAGTAACTTCATGCCCCATCTCCCTTACTTCCAGCTAGTAAGGATCTCATAATTCCTAACAAAGTTTTGACACAGATTCCAAATTCGGGCATTCAGAACATGTAGCACGTTGCTGTAAGCAAGCACATTCTCATTCAAAGTTGCAGGTTACTATGTAGGAACAAGTTTGTATAGGTATTTCAAAGAGGCCCAGAATTGAGCTAAACTTGGTATGTGTCCAACCTCTAGAAATAACTTCATGCCCCAACTCCCTTACTTCCAGCTAGTAAGGATCACATAATTCCTAACAAAGTTTTGACACAGATTCCCAATTCGGGCATTCAGAACATATAGAACGTTGCTGTAAGCAAGCACATTCTCATTCATAGTTGCAAGTTACTATGTAGGAACAAGTTTGTATAGGTATTTCAAAGATGCCCAGAACTGAGCTAAACTTCGTGTGGGTCCAACTCCTAGAAATACCTTCATACCCCATCTCCCTTACTTCCAGCTAGTAAGGATCACATAATTCCTAACAAAATTTGACACAGATTCCCAATTCGGGCATTCAGAACATATAGCACGTTGCTGTAAGCAATCACATTCTCATTCAAAGTTGCAAGTTACTATGTAGGAACAAGTTTGTATAGGTATTTCAAAGATGCCCAGAACTGACCTAAACTTGGTATGTGTCCAACTCCTAGAAATAACATCATGCCCCAACTCCCTTACTTCCAGCTAGTAAGGATCACATAATTCCTAACAAAGTTTTTACACAGATTCCCAATTCGGGCATTCAGAACATGTAGCACGTTGCTGTAAGCAAGCACATTCTCATTCAAAGTTGCAAGTTACTATGTAGGAACAAGTTTGTATAGGTATTTCAAAGATGCCCAGAACTGAGCTAAACGTTGTATGTCTCCAACTCCTAGAAATAACTTCATGCCCCATCTCACTTACTTCCAGCTAGTAAGGATCACATAATTTCTAACAAATTTTGACACAGATTCCCAATTCGGGCATTCAGAACATATAGCACGTTGCTGTAAGCAAGCACATTCTCATTCAAAGTTGCAAGTTACTATGTAGGAACAAGTTTGTATAGGTATTTCAAAGATGCCCAGAACTGACCTAAACGTTGTATGTCTCCAACTCCTAGAAATAACTTCATGCCCCATCTCCCTTACTTCCAGCTAGTAAGGATCACATAATTCCTAACAAAGTTTTGACACAGATTCCCAATTCGGGCATTCAGAACATATAGCACGTTGCTGTAAGCAAGCACATTCTCATTCAAAGTTGCAAGTTACTATGTAGGAACAAGTTTGTATAGGTATTTCAAAGATGCCCAGAACTGAGCTAAACTTGGTATGTGTGCAACCTCTACAAATAACTTCATGCCCCAACTCACTTACTTCCAGCTAGTAAGGATCACATAATTCCTAACAAAGTTTTGACACAGATTCCCAATTCGGGCATTCAGAACATATAGCACGTTGCTGTAAGCAAGCACATTCTCATTCAAAGTTGCAAGTTAATATGTAGGAACAAGTTTCTATAGGTATTTCAAAGATGCCCAGAACTGAGCTAAACTTCGTATGTGTCCAACTCCTAGAAATACCTTCATACCCCATCTCCCTTACTTCCAGCTAGTAAGGATCACATAATTCCTAACAAAATTTGACACAGATTCCCAATTCGGGCATTCAGAACATATAGCACGTTGCTGTAAGCAATCACATTCTCATTCAAAGTTGCAAGTTACTATGTAGGAACAAGTTTGTATAGGTATTTCAAAGATACCCAGAACTGAGCTAAACTTGGTATGTGTCCAACTCCTAGAAATTATTTCATGCCCCATCACCCTTACTTCCAGCTAGTAAGGATCACATAATTCCTAACAAAGTTTTGACACACATTCCCAATTCTGGCATTCAGAAGATGTAGCACGTTGCTCAAGCAAGCACATTCTCATTCAAAGTTGCAAGTTACTATGTAGGAACAAGTTTGTATAGGTATTTCAAAGATGCCCAGAATTGAGCTAAACTTGGTATGTCTCCAACTCCTAGAAATAACTTCATGCCCCATCTCCCTTACTTCCATCTAGTAAGGATCACATAATTCCTAACAAAGATTTGACACAGATTCCCAATTCGGGCATTCAGAACATATAGCACGTTGCTGTAAGCAAGCACATTCTCATTCAAAGTTGCAAGTTACTAAGTAGGAATAAGTTTGTAAAGGTATTTCAAAGATGCCCAGAACTGAGCTAAACTTGCTATGTCTCCAACTCCTAGAAATAACTTCATGCCCCATCTCCCTTACTTCCAGCTAGTAAGGATCACATAATTCCTAACAAAGTTTTGACACAGATTCACAATTCGGGCATTCAGAGCATATAGCACATTGCTGTAAGCAAGCACATTCTCATTCAAAGTTGCAAGTTACTATGTAGGAACAAGTTTGTATAGGTATTTCAAAGATGCCCAGAACTGAGCTAAACTTGGTATGTGTCCAACCTCTAGAAATAACTTCATGCCCCAACTCCCTTACTTCCAGCTAGTAAGGATCACATAATTCCTAACAAAGATTTGACACAGATTCCCAATTCGGGCATTCAGAACATAGAGCACGTTGCTGTAAGCAAGCACATTCTCATTCAAAGTTGCAAGTTACTATGTAGGAACAAGTTTGTATAGGTATTTCAAAGATGCCCAGAACTGAGCTAAACGTTGTATGTCTCCAACTCCTAGAAATAACTTCATGCCCCATCTCACTTACTTCCAGCTAGTAAGGATCACATAATTTCTAACAAAGTTTTGACACAGATTCCCAATTCGGGCATTCAGAACATATAGCACGTTGCTGTAAGCAAGCACATTCTCATTCAAAGTTGCAAGTTACTATGTAGGAACAAGTTTGTATAGGTATTTCAAAGATGCCCAGAACTGAGCTAAACGTTGTATGTCTCCAACTCCTAGAAATAACTTCATGCCCCATCTCCCTTACTTCCAGCTAGTAGGGATCACATAATTCCTAACAAAGTTTTGACACAGATTCCCAATTCGGGCATTCAGAACATGTAGCAAGTTGCTGTAAGCAAGCACATTCAATTCAATGTTGCAAGTTACTATGTAGGAACAAGTTTGTATGGGTATTTCAAAGATGCCCAGAATTGAGCTAAACTTGGTATGTCTCCAACTCCTAGAAATAACTTCATGCCCCATCTCCCTTACTTCCATCTAGTAAGGATCACATAATTCCTAACAAAGTTTTGACACAGATTCCCAATTCGGGCATTCAGAACATATAGCACGTTGCTGCAAGCAAGCACATTCTCATTCAAAGTTGCAAGTTACTATATAGGAACAATTTTGTATAGGTATTTCAAAGATGCCCAGAACTGAGCTAAACTTGGTATGTGTCCCACTCCTAGAAATAACTTCATGCCCCATCTCCCTTACTTCCAGCTAGTAAGGATCACATAATTCCTAACAAAGTTTTGACACAGATTCCCAATTCGGGCATTCAGAACATGTAGCAGGTTGCTGTAAGCAAGCACATTCTCATTCAAAGTTGCAAGTTACTATGTAGGAACAAGTTTGTATAGGTATTTCAAAGATGCCCAGAACTAAGCTAAACGTTGTATGTCTCCAACTCCTAGAAATAACTTCATGCCCCATCTCCCTTACTTCCATCTTGTAAGGATCACATAATTCCTAAGTGTTTTGACACAGATTCCCAATTCGGGCATTCAGAACATATAGCACGTTGCTGTAAGCAAGCACATTCTCATTCAAAGTTGCAAGTTACTATGTAGGAACAAGTTTGTAAAGGTATTTCAAAGATGCCCAGAACTGAGCTAAATTTGGTATGTCTCCAACCTCTAGAAATAACTTCATGCCCCATCACCCTTACTTCCAGCTAGTAAGGATCACATAATACCTAACAAAGTTTTTACACAGATTCCCAATTCGGGCATTCAGAACATGTAGCACGTTGCTGTAAGCAAGCACATTCTCATTCAAAGTTGCAAGTTACTATGTAGGAACAAGTTTGTATAGGTATTTCAAAGATGACCAGAACTGAGCTAAACGTTGTATGTCTCCAACTCCTAGAAATAACTTCATGCCCCATCTCACTTACTTCCAGCTAGTAAGGATCACATAATTTCTAACAAATTTTGACACAGATTCCCAATTCGGGCATTCAGAACATATAGCACGTTGCTGTAAGCAAGCACATTCTCATTCAAAGTTGCAAGTTACTATGTAGGAACAAGTTTGTATAGGTATTTCAAAGATGCCCAGAACTGACCTAAACGTTGTATGTCTCCAACTCCTAGAAATAACTTCATGCCCCATCTCCCTTACTTCCAGCTAGTAAGGATCACATAATTCCTAACAAAGTTTTGACACAGATTCCCAATTCGGGCATTCAGAACATATAGCACGTTGCTGTAAGCAAGCACATTCTCATTCAAAGTTGCAAGTTACTATGTAGGAACAAGTTTGTATAGGTATTTCAAAGATGCCCAGAACTGAGCTAAACTTGGTATGTGTGCAACCTCTACAAATAACTTCATGCCCCAACTCCCTTACTTCCAGCTAGTAAGGATCACATAATTCCTAACAAAGTTTTGACACAGATTCCCAATTCGGGCATTCAGAACATATAGCACGTTGCTGTAAGCAAGCACATTCTCATTCAAAGTTGCAAGTTACTATGTAGGAACAAGTTTCTATAGGTATTTCAAAGATGCCCAGAACTGAGCTAAACTTCGTATGTGTCCAACTCCTAGAAATACCTTCATACCCCATCTCCCTTACTTCCAGCTAGTAAGGATCACATAATTCCTAACAAAATTTGACACAGATTCCCAATTCGGGCATTCAGAACATATAGCACGTTGCTGTAAGCAATCACATTCTCATTCAAAGTTGCAAGTTACTATGTAGGAACAAGTTTGTATAGGTATTTCAAAGATACCCAGAACTGAGCTAAACTTGGTATGTATCCAACTCCTAGAAATTATTTCATGCCCCATCACCCTTACTTCCAGCTAGTAAGGATCACATAATTCCTAACAAAGTTTTGACACACATTCCCAATTCTGGCATTCAGAAGATGTAGCACGTTGCTGTAAGCAAGCACATTCTCATTCAAAGTTGCAAGTTACTATGTAGGAACAAGTTTGTATAGGTATTTCAAAGATGCCCAGAATTGAGCTAAACTTGGTATGTCACCAACTCCTAGAAATAACTTCATGCCCCATCTCCCTTACTTCCATCTAGTAAGGATCACATAATTCCTAACAAAGATTTGACACAGATTCCCAGTTCGGGCATTCAGAACATATAGCACGTTGCTGTAAGCAAGCACATTCTCATTCAAAGTTGCAAGTTACTAAGTAGGAATAAGTTTGTAAAGGTATTTCAAAGATGCCCAGAACTGAGCTAAACTTGCTATGTCTCCAACTCCTAGAAATAACTTCATGCCCCATCTCCCTTACTTCCAGCTAGTAAGGATCACATAATTCCTAACAAAGTTTTGACACAGATTCCCAATTCGGGCATTCAGAACATATAGCACGTTGCTGTAAGCAAGCACATTCTCATTCAAAGTTGCAAGTTACTATGTAGGAACAAGTTTGTATAGGTATTTCAAAGATGCCCAGAACTGAGCTAAACTTGGTATTTGTCCAACCTCTAGAAATAACTTCATGCCCCAACTCCCTTACATTCAGCTAGTAAGGATCACATAATTCCTAACAAAGTTTTGACACAGATTCCCAATTCGGGCATTCAGAACATATAGCACGTTGCTGTAAGCAAGCACATTCTCATTCAAAGTTGCAAGTTACTATGTAGGAACAAGTTTGTAAAGGTATTTCAAAGATGCCCAGAACTGAGCTAAACTTGGTATGTCTCCAACTCCTAGAAATAACTTCATGCCCCATCACCCTTACTTCCAGCTAGTAAGGATCACATAATTCCTAACAAAGTTTTGACACAGATTCACAATTCGGGCATTCAGAGCATATAGCACATTGCTGTAAGCAAGCACATTCTCATTCAAAGTTGCAAGTTACTATGTAGGAACAAGTTTGTATAGGTATTTCAAAGATGCCCAGAACTGAGCTAAACTTGGTATGTGTCCAACCTCTAGAAATAACTTCATGCCCCAACTCCCTTACTTCCAGCTAGTAAGGATCACAAAATTCCTAACAAAGTTTTGACACAGATTCCCAATTCGGGCATTCAGAACATATAGCACGTTGCTGTAAGCAAGCACATTCTCATTCAAAGTTTCAAGTTACTAAGTAGGAACAAGTTTGTAAAGGTATTTCAAAGATGCCCAGAATTGAGCTAAACTTGGTATGTCTCCAACTCCTAGAAATAACTTCATGCCCCATCACCCTTACTTCCAGCTAGTAAGGATCACATAATTCCTAACAAAGTTTTGACACAGATTCACAATTCGGGCATTCAGAGCATATAGCACGTTGCTGTAAGCAAGCACATTCTCATTCAAAGTTGCAAGTTACTATGTAGGAACAAGTTTGTATAGGTATTTCAAAGATGCCCAGAACTGAGCTAAACTTGGTATGTGTCCAACCTCTAGAAATAACTTCATGCCCCAACTCCCTTACTTCCAGCTAGTAAGGATCACATAATTCCTAACAAAGATTTGACACAGATTCCCAATTCGGGCATTCAGAACATATAGCACGTTGCTGTAAGCAAGCACATTCTCATTCAAAGTTGCAAATTACTATGTAGGAACAAGTTTGTATAGGTATTTCAAAGATGCCCAGAACTGAGCTAAACGTTGTATGTCTCCAACTCCTAGAAATAACTTCATGCCCCATCTCACTTACTTCCAGCTAGTAAGGATCACATAATTTCTAACAAAGTTTTGACACAGATTCCCAATTTGGGCATTCAGAGCATATAGCACGTTGCTGTAAGCAAGCACATTCTCATTCAAAGTTGCAAGTTACTATGTAGGAACAAGTTTGTATAGGTATTTCAAAGATGCCCAGAACTGAGCTAAACTTGGTATGTCTCCAACTCCTAGAAATAACTTCATGCCCCATCTCCCTTACTTCCAGCTAGTAAGGATCACATAATTCCTAACAAAGTTTTGACACAGATTCCCAATTCGGGCATTCAGAACATGTAGCAAGTTGCTGTAAGCAAGCACATTCAATTCAATGTTGCAAGTTACTATGTAGGAACAAGTTTGTATGGGTATTTCAAAGATGCCCAGAATTGAGCTAAACTTGGTATGTCTCCAACTCCTAGAAATAACTTCATGCCCCATCTCCCTTACTTCCATCTAGTAAGGATCACATAATTCCTAACAAAGTATTGACACAGATTCCCAATTCGGGCATTCAGAACATATAGCACGTTGCTGTAAGCAAGCACATTCTCATTCAAATTTGCAAGTTACTATATAGGAACAATTTTGTATAGGTATTTCAAAGATGACCAGAACTGAGCTAAACTTGGTATGTGTCCCACTCCTAGAAATAACTTCATGCCCCATCTCCCTTACTTCCAGCTAGTAAGGATAACATAATTCCTAACAAAGTTTTGACACAGATTCCCAATTCGGGCATTGAGAACATGTAGCAGGTTGCTGTAAGCAAGCACATTCTCATTCAAAGTTGCAAGTTACTATGTAGGAACAAGTTTGTATAGGTATTTCAAAGATGCCCAGAACTAAGCTAAAAGTTTTATGTCTCCAACTCCTAGAAATAACTTCGTGCCCCATCTCCCTTACTTCCATCTAGTAAGGATCACATAATTCCTAAGTGTTTTGACACAGATTCCCAATTAGGGCATTCAGAACATATAGCACGTTGCTGTAAGCAAGCACATTCTCATTCAAAGTTGCAAGTTAATATGTAGGAACAAGTTTGTAAAGGTATTTCAAAGATGCCCAGAACTGAGCTAAACTTGGTATGTCTCCAACCTCTAGAAATAACTTCATGCCCCATCTCCCTTACTTCCAGCTAGTAAGGATCACATAATTCCTAACAAAGTTTTGACACAGAATCCCAATTCGGTCATTCAGAACATATAGCACGTTGCTGTAAGCAAGCACATTCTCATTCAAAGTTGCAAGTTACTATGTAGGAAAAAGTTTGTATAGGTATTTCAAAGATGCCCAGAACTGAGCTAAACTTGGTATGTGTCCAACTCCTCGAAATAACTTCATGCCCCAACTCCCTAACTTCCAGCTAGTAAGGATCACATAATTCCTAACAAAGTTTTGACACAGATTCCCAATTCAGGCATTCAGAACATATAGCACGTTGCTGTAAGCAAGCACATTCTCATTCAAAGTTGCAAGTTACTATGTAGGAACAAGTTTGTAGAGGTATTTCAAAGATGCCCAGAACTGAGCTAAAGTTCGTATGTGTCCAACTCCTAGAAATACCTTCATACCACATCTCCCTTAATTCCAGCTAGTAAGGATCACATAAATCCTAACAAAATTTGACACAGATTCCCAATTCGGGCATTCAGAACATATAGCACGTTGCTGTAAGCAATCACATTCTCATTCAAATTTGCAAGTTACTATGTAGGAACAAGTTTGTATAGGTATTTCAAAGATGCCCAGAACTGAGCTAAACGTTGTATGTCTCCAACTCCTAGAAATAACTTCATGCCCCATCTCCCTTACTTCCATCTAGTAAGGATCACATAATTCCTAAAAGTGTTTTGACACAGATTCCAAATTCGGTCATTCAGAACATATAGCACGTTGCTGTAAGCAAGCACATTCTCATTCAAAGTTGCAAGTTACTATGTAGGAACAAGTTTTTAAAGGTATTTCAAAGATGCCCAGAACTGAGCTAAACTTGGTATGTCTCCAATCTCTGGACATAACTTCATGCCCCATCACCCTTACTTCCAGCTAGTAAGGATCACATAATTCCTAACAAAGTTTTGACACAGATTCCCAATTCGGGCATTCAGAACATATAGCACGTTGCTGTAAGCAAGCACATTCTCATTCAAAGTTGCAAGTTACTATGTAGGAACAAGTTTGTATAGGTATTTTAAAGACGCCCAGAACTGAGCTAAACGTGGTATGTGTCCAACTCCTAGAAATAACTTCATGCCCCATCTCCCTTACTTCCTGCTAGTAAGGATCACATAATTCCTAACAAAGTTTTGACACAGATTCCCAATTCGGGCATTCAGAACATATAGAACGTTGCTGTAAGCAAGCACATTCTCATTCATAGTTGCAAGTTACTATGTAGGAACAAGTTTGTATAGGTATTTCAAAGATGCCCAGAACTGAGCTAAACTTCGTGTGTGTCCAACTCCTAGAAATACCTTCATACCCCATCTCCCTTACTTCCAGCTAGGAAGGATCACATAATTCCTAACAAAATTTGACACAGATTCCCAATTCGGGCATTCAGAACATATAGCACGTTGCTGTAAGCAATCACATTCTCATTCAAAGTTGCAAGTTACTATGTAGGAACAAGTTTGTATAGGTATTTCAAAGATGCCCAGAACTGACCTAAACTTGGTATGTGTCCAACTCCTAGAAATAACTTCATGCCCCAACTCCCTTACTTCCAGCTAGTAAGGATCACATAATTCCTAACAAAGTTTTTACACAGATTCCCAATTCGGGCATTCAGAACATGTAGCACGTTGCTGTAAGCAAGCACATTCTCATTCAAAGTTGCAAGTTACTATGTAGGAACAAGTTTGTATAGGTATTTCAAAGATGCCCAGAACTGAGCTAAACGTTGTATGTCTCCAACTCCTAGAAATAACTTCATGCCCCATCTCACTTACTTCCAGCTAGTAAGGATCACATAATTTCTAACAAAGTTTTGACACAGATTCCCAATTCGGGCATTCAGAACATATAGCACGTTGCTGTAAGCAAGCACATTCTCATTCAAAGTTGCAAGTTACTATGTAGGAACAAGTTTGCATAGGTATTTCAAAGATGCCCAGAACTGACCTAAACGTTGTATGTCTCCAACTCCTAGAAATAACTTCATGCCCCATCTCCCTTACTTCCAGCTACTAAGGATCACATAATTCCTAACAAAGTTTTGACACAGACTCCCAATTC
Organism: Diceros bicornis minor; assembly: GCF_020826845.1. Taxonomy (NCBI): domain Eukaryota; kingdom Metazoa; phylum Chordata; class Mammalia; order Perissodactyla; family Rhinocerotidae; genus Diceros; species Diceros bicornis. The sequence continues at coordinate 553,872 of NW_026690927.1, read as the reverse complement.
GGGCATTCAGAACATATAGCACGTTGCTGTAAGCAAGCACATTCTCATTCAAAGTTGCAAGTTACTATGTAGGAACAAGTTTGTATAGGTATTTCAAAGATGCCCAGAACTGAGCTAAACGTTGTATGTCTCCAACTCCTAGAAATAACTTCATGCCCCATCTCACTTACTTCCAGCTAGTAAGGATCACATAATTTCTAACAAAGTTTTGACACAGATTCCCAATTTGGGCATTCAGAGCATATAGCACGTTGCTGTAAGCAAGCACATTCTCATTCAAAGTTGCAAGTTACTATGTAGGAACAAGTTTGTATAGGTATTTCAAAGATGCCCAGAACTGAGCTAAACTTGGTATGTCTCCAACTCCTAGAAATAACTTCATGCCCCATCTCCCTTACTTCCAGCTAGTAAGGATCACATAATTCCTAACAAAGTTTTGACACAGATTCCCAATTCGGGCATTCAGAACATGTAGCAAGTTGCTGTAAGCAAGCACATTCAATTCAATGTTGCAAGTTACTATGTAGGAACAAGTTTGTATGGGTATTTCAAAGATGCCCAGAATTGAGCTAAACTTGGTATGTCTCCAACTCCTAGAAATAACTTCATGCCCCATCTCCCTTACTTCCATCTAGTAAGGATCACATAATTCCTAACAAAGTATTGACACAGATTCCCAATTCGGGCATTCAGAACATATAGCACGTTGCTGTAAGCAAGCACATTCTCATTCAAATTTGCAAGTTACTATATAGGAACAATTTTGTATAGGTATTTCAAAGATGACCAGAACTGAGCTAAACTTGGTATGTGTCCCACTCCTAGAAATAACTTCATGCCCCATCTCCCTTACTTCCAGCTAGTAAGGATAACATAATTCCTAACAAAGTTTTGACACAGATTCCCAATTCGGGCATTCAGAACATATAGCACGTTGCTGTAAGCAAGCACATTCTCATTCAAAGTTGCAAGTTACTATGTAGGAACAAGTTTGCATAGGTATTTCAAAGATGCCCAGAACTGACCTAAACGTTGTATGTCTCCAACTCCTAGAAATAACTTCATGCCCCATCTCCCTTACTTCCAGCTACTAAGGATCACATAATTCCTAACAAAGTTTTGACACAGATTCCCAATTCGGGCATTCAGAACATATAGCACGTTGCTGTAAGCAAGCACATTCTCATTCAAAGTTGCAAGTTACTATGTAGGAACAAGTTTGTATAGGTATTTCAAAGATGCCCAGAACTGAGCTAAACTTGGTATGTGTGCAACCTCTACAAATAACTTCATGCCACAACTCACTTACTTCCAGCTAGTAAGGATCACATAATTCCTAACAAAGTTTTGACACAGATTCCCAATTCGGGCATTCAGAACATATAGCACGTTGCTGTAAGCAAGCACATTCTCATTCAAAGTTGCAAGTTACTATGTAGGAACAAGTTTGTATAGGTATTTCAAAGATGCCCAGAACTGAGCTAAACTTGGTATGTGTCCAACCTCTAGAAATAACTTCATGCCCCAACTCCCTTACTTCCAGCTAGTAAGGATCACATAATTCCTAACAAAATTTTGACACAGATTACCAATTCGGGCATTCAGAACATATAGCACGTTGCTGTAAGCAAACACATTCTGATTCAAAGTTGCAAGTTACTATGTAGGAACAAGTTTGAATATGTATTTCAAAGATGCCCAGAACTAAGCTAAACGTTGTATGTCTCCAACTCATAGAAATAACTTCATGCCCCATCTCCCTTACTTCCAGCTAGTAAGGATCACAAAATTCCTAACAAAGTTTTGACACAGATTCCCAATTCGGGCATTCAGAACGTATAGCAAGTTGCTGTAAGCAAGCACATTCTCATTCAAAGTTGCAAGTTACTATGTAGGAACAAGTTTGTATAGGTATTTCAAAGATGCCCAGAACTGAGCTAAACTTGGTATGTCTCCAACTCCTAGAAATAACTTCATGCCCCATCTCCCTTACTTCCAGCTAGTAAGGATCACATAATTCCTAAAAAAGTTTTGACACAGATTCCCAATTCGGGCATTCAGAACATGTAGCAAGTTGCTGTAAGCAAGCACATTCAATTCAAAGTTGCAAGTTACTATGTAGGAACAAGTTTGTATAGGTATTTCAAATATGCCCACAACTGAGCTAAACTTGGTATGTGTCCAACCTCTAGAAATAACTTCATGCCCCAACTCCCTTAATTCCAGCTAGTAAGGATCACATAATTCCTAACAAAGTTTTGACACAGATTCCCAATTCGGGCATTCAGAACATATAGCACGTTGCTGTAAGCAAGCACATTCTCATTCAAAGTTGCAAGTTACTATGTAGGAACAAGTTTGTATAGGTATTTCAAAGATGCCCAGAACTGAGCTAAACGTTGTATGTCTCCAACTCCTAGATATAACTTCATGCCCCATCTCCCTTACTTCCAGCTAGTAAGGATCACATAATTCCTAACAAAGTTTTGACACAGATTCACAATTCGGGCATTCAGAACATATAGCACGTTGCTGTAAGCAAGCAGATTCTCATTCAAAGTTGCAAGTTACTATGTAGGAACAAGTTTGTATAGGTATTTCAAAGATGCCCAGAACTGAGCTAAACGTTGTATGTCTCCAACTCCTAGAAATAACTTCAAGCCCCATCTCCCTTACTTCCAGCTAGTAAGGATCACATAATTCCTAACAAAGTTTTGACACAGATTCCCAATTCGGGCATTCAGAACATGTAGCAAGTTGCTGTAAGCAAGCACATTCAATTCAAAGTTGCAAGTTACTATGTAGGAACAAGTTTGTATGAGTATTTCAAAGATGCCCAGAATTGAGCTAAACTTGGTATGTCTCCAACTCCTAGAAATAACTACATGCCCCATCTCCCTTACTTCCATCTAGTAAGGATCACATAATTCCTAACAAAGTTTTGACACAGATTCCCAATTCGGGCATTCAGAACATATAGCACGTTGCTGTAAGCAAGCACATTCTCATTCAAAGTTGCAAGTTATTAAGTAGAAACAAATTTGTTAAGGTATTTCAAAGATGCCCAGAACTGAGCTAAACTTGGTATGTCTCCAACTCCTAGAAATAACTTCATGCCCCATCACCCTTACTTCCAGCTAGTAAGGATCACATAATTACTAACAAAGTTTTGACACAGATTCCCAATTCGGGCATTCAGAAGATGTGGCACGTTGCTGTAAGCAAGCACATTCTCATTCAAAGTTGCAAGTTACTATGTAGAAACAAGTTTGTATAGGTATTTCAAAGATGCACAGAATTGAGCTAAACTTGGTATGTCTCCAACTCCTAGAAATAACTTCATGCCCCATCTCCCTTACTTCCATCTAGTAAGGATCACATAATTCCTAACAAAGTTTTGACACAGATTCCCAATTCGGGCATTCAGAACATATAGCACGTTGCTGTAAGCAAGCACATTCTCCTTCAAAGTTGCAAGTTACTAAGTAGGAACAAGTTTGTAAAGGTTTTTCAAAGATGCCCAGAACTGAGCTAAACTTGGTATGTCTCCAACTCCTAGAAATAACTTCATGCCCCATCACCCTTGCTTCCAGCTAGTAAGGATCACATAATTCCTAACAAAGTTTTGACACAGATTCCCAATTCGGACATTCAGAAGATGTAGCACGTTGCTGTAAGCAAGCACATTCTCATTCAAAGTTGCAAGTTACTATGTAGGAACATGTTTGTATAGGTATTTCAAAGATGCCCAGAACTGAGCTAAACTTGGTATGTCTCCAACTCCTAGAAATAACTTCATGCCCCATCTCCCTTACTTCCAGCTAGTAAGGATCTCATAATTCCTAACAAAGTTTTGACACAGATTCCCAATTCGGGCATTCAGAATATGTAGCAAGTTGCTGTAAGCAAGCACATTCAATGCAAAGTTGCAAGTTACTATGTAGGAACAAGTTTGTATAGGTATTTCAAATATGCCCAGAACTGAGCTAAACTTGGTATGTGTCCAACCTCTAGAAATAACTTCATGCCCCAACTCCCTTACTTCCAGCTAGTAAGGATCACATAATTCCTAACAAAGTTTGGCACAGATTCACAATTCGGGCATTCAGAACATATAGCACGTTGCTGTAAGCAAGCACATTCTCATTCAAAGTTGCAAGTTACTATGTAGGAACAAGTTTGTATAGGTATTTCAAAGATGCCCAGAACTGAGCTAAACGTTGTATGTCTCCAACTCCTAGAAATAACTTCATGCCCCATCTCCCTTACTTCCAGCTAGTAAGGATCACATAATTCCTAACAAAGTTTTGACACAGATTCACAATTCGGGCATTCAGAACATATAGCACGTTGCTGTAAGCAAGCACATTCTCATTCAAAGTTGCAAGTTACTATGTAGGAACAAGTTTGTATAGGTATTTCAAAGATGCCCAGAACTGAGCTAAACTTGGTATGTCTCCAACTCCTAGAAATAACTTCAAGCCCCATCTCCCTTACTTCCAGCTAGTAAGGATCACATAATTCCTAACAAAGTTTTGACACAGATTCCCAATTCGGGCATTCAGAACATGTAGCAAGTTGCTGTAAGCAAGCACATTCAATTCAAAGTTGCAAGTTACTATGTAGGAACAAGTTTGTATGAGTATTTCAAAGATGCCCAGAATTGAGCTAAACTTGGTATGTCTCCAACTCCTAGAAATAACTACATGCCCCATCTCCCTTACTTCCATCTAGTAAGGATCACATAATTCCTAACAAAGTTTTGACACAGATTCCCAATTCGGGCATTCAGAACATATAGCACGTTGCTGTAAGCAAGCACATTCTCATTCAAAGTTGCAAGTTATTAAGTAGAAACAAATTTGTAAAGGTATTTCAAAGATGCCCAGAACTGAGCTAAACTTGGTATGTCTCCAACTCCTAGAAATTACTTCATGCCCCATCACCCTTACTTCCAGCTAGTAAGGATCACATAATTACTAACAAAGTTTTGACACAGATTCCCAATTCGGGCATTCAGAAGATGTAGCACGTTGCTGTAAGCAAGCACATTCTCATTCAAAGTTGCAAGTTACTATGTAGGAACAAGTTTGTATAGGTATTTCAAAGATGCACAGAATTGAGCTAAACTTGGTATGTCTCCAACTCCTAGAAATAACTTCATGCCCCATCTCCCTTACTTCCATCTAGTAAGGATCACATAATTCCTAACAAAGTTTTGACACAGATTCCCAATTCGGGCATTCAGAACATATAGCACGTTGCTGTAAGCAAGCACATTCTCCTTCAAAGTTGCAAGTTACTAAGTAGGAACAAGTTTGTAAAGGTATTTCAAAGATGCCCAGAACTGAGCTAAACTTGGTATGTCTCCAACTCCTAGAAATAACTTCATGCCCCATCACCCTTACTTCCAGCTAGTAAGGATCACATAATTCCTAACAAAGTTTTGACACAGATTCCCAATTCGGGCATTCAGAAGATGTAGCACGTTGCTGTAAGCAAGCACATTCTCATTCAAAGTTGCAAGTTACTATGTAGGAACAAGTTTGTATAGGTATTTCAAAGATGCCCAGAACTGAGCTAAACTTGGTATGTGTCCAGCCTCTAGAAATAACTTCATGCCCCAACTCCCTTACTTCCAGCTAGTAAGGATCACATAATTCCTAACAAAGTTTTGACACAGATTCCCAATTTGGGCATTCAGAACATATAGCAAGTTGCTGTAAGCAAGCACATTCTCATTCAAAGTTGCAAGTTACTATGTAGGAACAAGTTTGTATAGGTATTTCAAAGATGCCCAGAACTGAGCTAAACGTTGTATGTCTCCAACTCCTAAAAATAACTTCATGCCCCATCTCGCTTACTTCAAGCTAGTAAGGATCACATAATTCCTAACAAAGATTTGACACAGATTCACAATTCGGGCATTCAGAACATATAGCACGTTGCTGCAAGCAAGCACATTCTTATTAAAAGTTGCAAGTTACTATGTAGGAACAAGTTTGTATAGGTATTTCAAAGATGCCCAGAACTGAGCTAAACGTTGTATGTCTCCAACTCCTAGAAATAACTTCATGCCCCATCTCCCTTACTTCCAGCTAGTAAGGATCACATAATTCCTAACAAAGATTTGACACAGATTCCCAATTCGGGCATTCAGAACATATAGCACGTTGCTGTAAGCAAGCACATTCTCATTCAAAGTTGCAAGTTACTATGTAGGAACAAGTTTGAATAGGTATTTCAAAGATGCCCAGAACTGAGCTAAACGTTGTATGTCTCAAACTCCTAGAAATAACTTCATGCCCAATCTCCCTTACTTCCAGCTAGTAAGGATCACATAATTCCTAACAAAGTTTTGACACAGATTCCCAATTCGGGCATTCAGAACATATAGCACGTTGCTGTATGCAAGCACATTCTCATTCAAAGTTGCAAGTTACTATGTAGGAACAAGTTTGTATAGGTATTTCAAAGATGCCCAGAACTGAGCTAGACTTGGTATGTGTCCAACTCCTAGAAATAACTTCATGCCCCAACTCCCTTACTTCCAGCTAGTAAGGATCACATAATTCCTAACAAAATTTTGACACAGATTCCCAATTCGGGCATTCATAACATATAGCACGTTGCTGTAAGCAAGCACATTTTCATTCAAAGTTGCAAGTTAATATGTAGGAACAAGTTTGTATAGGAATTTCAAAGATGCCCAGAACTGAGCTAAACGTTGTATGTCTCCAACTCTTAGAAATAACTTCATGCCCCATCTCCCTTACTTCCAGCTAGTAAGGATCACATAATTCCTAACAAAGTTTTGACACAGATTCCCAATTCGGGCATTCATAACATATAGCACGTTGATGTAAGCAAGCACATTCTCATTCAAAGTTGCAAGTTACTATGTAGGAACTAGTTTGTATAGGTATTTCAAAGATGCCCAGAACTGAGCTAAAGGTTGTATGTCTCCAACTCCTAGAAATAACTTCATGCCCCATCTCCCTTTCTTCCAGCTTGTAAGGATCACATAATTCCTAACAAAGTTTTGACACAGATTCACAATTCGGTCTTTCAGAACGTGTAGCAAGTTGCTGTAAGCAAGCACATTCAATTCAAAGTTGCAAGTTACTATGTAGGAACAAGTTTGTATAGGAATTTCAAAGATGCCCAGAACTGAGCTAAACTTGGTATGTGTCCAACCTCTAGAAATAACTTCATGCCCCAACTCCCTTACTTCCAGCTAGTAAGGATCACATAATTCCTAACAAAGTTTTGACACAGATTCCCAATTCGGGCATTCAGAACATATAGCACGTTGCTGTAAGCAAGCACATTCTCATTCAAAGTTGCAAGTTACTATGTAGGAACAAGTTTGTATAGGTATTTCAAAGATGCCCAGAACTGAGCTAAACGTTGTATGTCTCCAACTCCTAGAAATAACTTCATGCCCCATCTCCCTTACTTCCAGCTAGTAAGGATCACATAATTCCTAACAAAGTTTTGACACAGATTGACAATTCGGGCATTCAGAACATATAGCACGTTGCTGTAAGCAAGCACATTCTCATTCAAAGTTGCAAGTTACTATGTAGGAACAAGTTTGTATGGTATTTCAAAGATGCCCAGAACTGAGCTAAATTTGGTATGTCTCCAACTCCTAGAAATAACTTCAAGCCCCATCTCCCTTACTTCCAGCTAGTAAGGATCACATAATTCCTAACAAAGTTTTGACACAGATTCCCAATTCGGGCATTCAGAACATATAGCACGTTGCTGTAAGCAAGCACATTCTCATTCAAAGTTGCAAGTTATTAAGTAGAAACAAATTTGTAAAGGTATTTCAAAGATGCCCAGAACTGAGCTAAACTTGGTATGTCTCCAACTCCTAGAAATTACTTCATGCCCCATCACCCTTACTTCCAGCTAGTAAGGATCACATAATTACTAACAAAGTTTTGACACAGATTCCCAATTCGGGCATTCAGAAGATGTAGCACGTTGCTGTAAGCAAGCACATTCTCATTCAAAGTTGCAAGTTACTATGTAGGAACAAGTTTGTATAGGTATTTCAAAGATGCACAGAATTGAGCTAAACTTGGTATGTCTCCAACTCCTAGAAATAACTTCATGCCCCATCTCCCTTACTTCCATCTAGTAAGGATCACATAATTCCTAACAAAGTTTTCACACAGATTCCCAATTCGGGCATTCAGAACATATAGCACGTTGCTGTAAGCAAGCACATTCTCCTTCAAAGTTGCAAGTTACTAAGTAGGAACAAGTTTGTAAAGGTATTTCAAAGATGCCCAGAACTGAGCTAAACTTGGTATGTCTCCAACTCCTAGAAATAACTTCATGCCCCATCACCCTTACTTCCAGCTAGTAAGGATCACATAATTCCTAACAAAGTTTTGACACAGATTCCCAATTCGGACATTCAGAAGATGTAGCACGTTGCTGTAAGCAAGCACATTCTCATTCAAAGTTGCAAGTTACTATGTAGGAACAAGTTTGTATAGGTATTTCAAAGATGCCCAGAACTGAGCTAAACTTGGTATGTGTCCAACCTCTAGAAATAACTTCATGCCCCAACTCCCTTACTTCCAGCTAGTAAGGATCACATAATTCCTAACAAAGTTTTGACACAGATTCCCAATTCGGGCATTCAGAACGTATAGCAAGTTGCTGTAAGCAAGCACATTCTCATTCAAAGTTGCAAGTTACTATGTAGGAACAAGTTTGTATAGGTATTTCAAAGATGCCCAGAACTGAGCTAAACGTTGTATGTCTCCAACTCCTAAAAATAACTTCATGCCCCATCTCGCTTACTTCAAGCTAGTAAGGATCACATAATTCCTAACAAAGATTTGACACAGATTCACAATTCGGGCATTCAGAACATATAGCACGTTGCTGCAAGCAAGCACATTCTCAATAAAAGTTGCAAGTTACTATGTAGGAACAAGTTTGTATAGGTATTTCAAAGATGCCCAGAACTGAGCTAAACGTTGTATGTCTCCAACTCCTAGAAATAACTTCATGCCCCATCTCCCTTACTTCCAGCTAGTAAGGATCACATAATTCCTAACAAAGTTTTGACACAGATTCCCAATTCGGGCATTCAGAACATATAGCACGTTGCTGTAAGCAAGCACATTCTCATTCAAAGTTGCAAGTTACTATGTAGGAACAAGTTTGAATAGGTATTTCAAAGATGCCCAGAACTGAGCTAAACGTTGTATGTCTCCAACTCCTAGAAATAACTTCATGCCCCATCTCCCTTACTTCCAGCTAGTAAGGATCACATAATTCCTAACAAAGATTTGACACAGATTCCCAATTCGGGCATTCAGAACATGTAGCAAGTTGCTGTAAGCAAGCACATTCAATTCAAAGTTGCAAGTTACTATGTAGGAACAAGTTTGTATAGGTATTTCAAAGATGCCCTGAACTGAGCTAAACTTGGTATGTGTCCAACCTCTAGAAATAACTTCATGCCCCAACTCCCTTACTTCCAGCTAGTAAGGATCACTTAATTCCTAACAACGTTTTGACACAGATTCCCAATTCGGGCATTCAGAACATATAGCAAGTTGCTGTAAGCAAGCACATTCTCATTCAAAGTTACAAGTTACTATGTAGGAACAAGTTTGTATAGGTATTTCAAAGATGCCCGGAACTGAGCTAAACGTTGTATGTCTCCAACTCCTAGAAATAACTTCATGCCCCATCTCCCTTACTTCCAGCTAGTAAGGATCACATAATTCCTAACAAAGTTTTGACACAGATTCCCAATTCGGGCATTCAGAACATATAGCACGTTGCTGTAAGCAAGCACATTCTCATTCAAAGTTGCAAGTTACTATGTAGGAACAAGTTTGTATAGGTATTTCAAAGATGCCCAGAACTGAGCTAAACGTTGTATGTCTCCAACTCCTAGAAATAACTTCATGCCTTATCTCCCTTACTTCCAACTGGTAAGGATCACATAATTCCTAACAAAGTTTTGACACAGATTCCCAATTCGGGCATTCAGAACATATAGCACGTTGCTGTAAGCAAGCACATACTCATTCAAAGTTGCAAGTTACTATGTAGGAACAAGTTTGTAAAGGTATTTCAAAGATGCCCAGAACTGAGCTAAACGTTGTATGTCTCCAACTCCAGAAATTACTTCATGCCACATCACCTTTACTTCCAGCTAGTAAGGATCACATAATTCCTAACAAAGTTTTGACACAGATTCCCATTCGGACATTCAGAAGATGTAGCACGTTGCTATAAGCAAGCACATTCTCATTCAAAGTTGCAAGTTACTATGTAGGAACAAGTTTGTATAGGTATTTCAAAGATGCCCAGAACTGAGCTAAACTTGGTATGTGTCCAACCTCTAGAAATAACTTCATGCCCCAACCCCCTTACTTCCAGCTAGTAAGGATCACATAATTCCTAACAAAGTTTTGACACAGATTCCCAAATCGGGCATTCAGAACATGTAGCAAGTTGCTGTAAGCAAGCACATTCTCATTCAAAGTTACAAGTTACTATGTAGGAACAAGTTTGTATAGGTATTTCAAAGATGCCCAGAACTGAGCTAAACGTTGTATGTTTCCAACTCCTAGAAATAACTTCATGCCCCATCTCCCTTACTTCCAGCTAGTAAGGATCACATAATTCCTAACAAAGTTTTGACACAGATTCCCAATTCGGGCATTCAGAACATATAGCACGTTGCTGTAAGCAAGCACATTCTCATTCAAAGTTGCAAGTTACTATGTAGGAACAAGTTTGTATAGGTATTTCAAAGATGCCCAGAACTGAGCTAAACTTGGTATGTGTCCAACCTTTAGAAATAACTTCATGCCCCAACTCCCTTACTTCCAGCTAGTAAGGATCACATAATTCCTAACAAAGTTTTGACACAGATTCCCAATTCGGGCATTCAGAACATATAGCAAGTTGCTGTAAGCAAGCACATTCTCATTCAAAGTTGCAAGTTACTATGTAGGAACAAGTGTGTATAGGTATTTCAAAGATGCCCAGAACTGAGCTAAACGTTGTATGTCTCCAACTCCTAGAAATAACTTCATGACCCATCTCCCTTACTTCCACCTAGTAAGGATCACATTATTCCTAACAAAGTTTTGACACAGATTCCCAATTCGGGCATTCAGAACATATAGCACGTTGCTGTAAGCAAGCACCTTCTCATTCAAAGTTGCAAGTTACTATGTAGGAACAAGTTTGTATAGGTATTTCAAAGATGCCCAGAACTGAGTTAAACGTTGTATGTCTAAAACTCCTAGAAATAACTTCATGCCCCATCTCCCTTAATTCCAGGTAGTAAGGATCACATAATTCCTAACAAAGTTTTGACACAGATTCACAATTCGTGGATTCAGAACATATAGCACGTTGCTGTAAGCAAGCACATTCTCATTCAAAGTTGCAAGTTACTATGTAGGAACAAGTTTGTATAGGTTTTTCAAAGATGCCCAGAACTGAGCTAAACTTGGTATGTGTCCAACCTCTAGAAATAACTTCATGCCCCAACTCCCTTACTTCCAGCTAGTAAGGATCACATAATTCCTAACAAAATTTTGACACAGATTACCAATTCGGGCATTCAGAACATATAGCACGTTGCTGTAAGCAAACACATTCTGATTCAAATTTGCAAGTTACTATGTAGGAACAAGTTTGAATATGTATTTCAAAGATGCCCAGAACTAAGCTAAACGTTGTATGTCTCCAACTCATAGAAATAACTTCATGCCCCATCTCCCTTACTTCCAGCTAGTAAGGATCACAAAATTCCTAACAAAGTTTTGACACAGATTCCCAATTCGGGCATTCAGAACATTTAGCACGTTGCTGTAAGCAAGCACATTCTCATTCAAAGTTGCAAGTTACTATGTAGGAACAAGTTTGTATAGGTATTTCAAAGATGCCCAGAACTGAGCTAAACTTGGTATGTCTCCAACTCCTAGAAATAACTTCATGCCCCATCTCCCTTACTTCCAGCTAGTAAGGATCACATAATTCCTAACAAAGTTTTGACACAGATTCCCAATTCGGGCATTCAGAACATGTAGCAAGTTGCTGTAAGCAAGCACATTCAATTCAAAGTTGCAAGTTACTATGTAGGAACAAGTTTGTATAGGTATTTCAAATATGCCCAGAACTGAGCTAAACTTGGTATGTGTCCAACCTCTAGAAATAACTTCATGCCCCAACTCCCTTACTTCCAGCTAGTAAGGATCACATAATTCCTAACAAAGTTTTGACACAGATTCACAATTCGGGCATTCAGAACATATAGCACGTTGCTGTAAGCAAGCACATTCTCATTCAAAGTTGCAAGTTACTATGTAGGAACAAGTTTGTATAGGTATTTCAAAGATGCCCAGAACTGAGCTAAACGTTGTATGTCTCCAACTCCTAGAAATAACTTCATGCCCCATCTCCCTTACTTCCAGCTAGTAAGGATCACATAATTCCTAACAAAGTTTTGACACAGATTCACAATTCGGGCATTCAGAACATATAGCACGTTGCTGTAAGCAAGCACATTCTCATTCAAAGTTGCAAGTTACTATGTAGGAACAAGTTTGTATAGGTATTTCAAAGATGCTCAGAACTGAGCTAAACTTGGTATGTCTCCAACTCCTAGAAATAACTTCAAGCCCCATCTCCCTTACTTCCAGCTAGTAAGGATCACATAATTCCTAACAAAGTTTTGACACAGATTCCCAATTCGGGCATTCAGAACAAGTAGCAAGTTGCTGTAAGCAAGCACATTCAATTCAAAGTTGCAAGTTACTATGTAGGAACAAGTTTGTATGAGTATTTCAAAGATGCCCAGAATTGAGCTAAACTTGGTATGTCTCCAACTCCTAGAAATAACTTCATGCCCCATCTCCCTTACTTCCAGCTAGTAAGGATCACATAATTCCTAACAAAGTTTTGACACAGATTCCCAATTCGGGCATTCAGAACATGTAGCAAGTTGCTGTAAGCAAGCACATTCAATTCAAAGTTGCAAGTTACTATGTAGGAACAAGTTTGTATAGGTATTTCAAATATGCCCAGAACTGAGCTAAACTTGGTATGTGTCCAACCTCTAGAAATAACTTCATGCCCCAACTCCCTTACTTCCAGCTAGTAAGGATCACATAATTCCTAACAAAGTTTTGACACAGATTCCCAATTCGGGCATTCAGAACATATAGCACGTTGCTGTAAGCAAGCACATTCTCCTTCAAAGTTGCAAGTTACTAAGTAGGAACAAGTTTGTAAAGGTTTTTCAAAGATGCCCAGAACTGAGCTAAACTTGGTATGTCTCCAACTCCTAGAAATAACTTCATGCTCCATCACCCTTGCTTGCAGCTAGTAAGGATCACATAATTCCTAACAAAGTTTTGACACAGATTCCCAATTCGGACATTCAGAAGATGTAGCACGTTGCTGTAAGCAAGCACATTCTCATTCAAAGTTGCAAGTTACTATGTAGGAACAAGTTTGTATAGGTATTTCAAAGATGCCCAGAACTGAGCTAAACTTGGTATGTCTCCAACTCCTAGAAATAACTTCATGCCCCATCTCCCTTACTTCCAGCTAGTAAGGATCACATAATTCCTAACAAAGTTTTGACACAGATTCCCAATTCGGGCATTCAGAACATGTAGCAAGTTGCTGTAAGCAAGCACATTCAATTCAAAGTTGCAAGTTACTATGTAGGAACAAGTTTGTATAGGTATTTCAAATATGCCCAGAACTGAGCTAAACTTGGTATGTGTCCAACCTCTAGAAATAACTTCATGCCCCAACTCCCTTACTTCCAGCTAGTAAGGATCACATAATTCCTAACAAAGTTTTGACACAGATTCACAATTCGGGCATTCAGAACATATAGCACGTTGCTGTAAGCAAGCACATTCTCATTCAAAGTTACAAGTTACTATGTAGGAACAAGTTTGTATAGGTATTTCAAAGATGCCCGGAACTGAGCTAAACGTTGTATGTCTCCAACTCCTAGAAATAACTTCATGCCCCATCTCCCTTACTTCCAGCTAGTAAGGATCACATAATTCCTAACAAAGTTTTGACACAGATTCCCAATTCGGGCATTCAGAACATATAGCACGTTGCTGTAAGCAAGCACATTCTCATTCAAAGTTGCAAGTTACTATGTAGGAACAAGTTTGTATAGGTATTTCAAAGATGCCCAGAACTGAGCTAAACGTTGTATGTCTCCAACTCCTAGAAATAACTTCATGCCTTATCTCCCTTACTTCCAGCTGGTAAGGATCACATAATTCCTAACAAAGTTTTGACACAGATTCCCAATTCGGGCATTCAGAACATGTAGCACGTTGCTGTAAGCAAGCACATTCTCATTCAAAGTTGCAAGTTACTATGTAGGAACAAGTTTGTATAGGTATTTCAAAGATGCCCAGAACTGAGCTAAACTTGGTATGTGTCCAACCTCTAGAAATAACTTCATGACCCAACTTCCTTACTTCCAGCTAGTAAGGATCACATAATTCCTAACAAAGATTTGACACAGATTCCCAATTCGTGCATTCAGAACATGTAGCAAGTTGCTGTAAGCAAGCACATTCAATTCAAAGTTGCAAGTTACTATGTAGGAACAAGTTTGTATGGGTATTTCAAAGATGCCCAGAATTGAGCTAAATTTGGTATGTCTCCAACTCATAGAAATAACTTCATGCCCCATCTCCCTTACTTGCATATAGTAAGGATCACATAATTCCTAACAAAGTTTTGACACGGATTCCCAATTTGGCCATTCAGAACATATAGCACGTTGCTGTAAGCAAGCACATACTCATTCAAAGTTGCAAGTTACTATGTAGGAACAAGTTTGTAAAGGTATTTCAAAGATGCCCAGAACTGAGCTAAAAGTTGTATGTCTCCAACTCCAGAAATTACTTCATGCCACATCACCTTTACTTCCAGCTAGTAAGGATCACATAATTCCTAACAAAGTTTTGACACAGATTCCCATTCGGACATTCAGAAGATGTAGCACGTTGCTGTAAGCAAGCACATTCTCATTCAAAGTTGCAAGTTACTATGTAGGAACAAGTTTGTATAGGTATTTCAAAGATGCCCAGAACTGAGCTAAACTTGGTATGTGTCCAACCTCTAGAAATAACTTCATGCCCCAACCCCCTTACTTCCAGCTAGTAAGGATCACATAATTCCTAACAAAGTTTTGACACAGATTCCCAATTCGGGCATTCAGAACATGTAGCAAGTTGCTGTAAGCAAGCACATTCTCATTCAAAGTTACAAGTTACTATGTAGGAACAAGTTTGTATAGGTATTTCAAAGATGCCCAAAACTGAGCTAAACGTTGTATGTTTCCAACTCCTAGAAATAACTTCATGCCCCATCTCCCTTACTTCCAGCTAGTAAGGATCACATAATTCCTAAGAAAGTTTTGACACAGATTCCCAATTCGGGCATTCAGAACATATAGCACGTTGCTGTAAGCAAGCACATTCTCATTCAAAGTTGCAAGTTACTATGTAGGAACAAGTTTGTATAGGTAGTTCAAAGATGCCCAGAACTGAGCTAAACTTGGTATGTGTCCAACCTTTAGAAATAACTTCATGCCCCAACTCCCTTACTTCCAGCTAGTAAGGATCACATAATTCCTAACAAAGTTTTGACACAGATTCCCAATTCGGGCATTCAGAACATATAGCAAGTTGCTGTAAGCAAGCACATTCTCATTCAAAGTTGCAAGTTACTATGTAGGAACAAGTGTGTATAGGTATTTCAAAGATGCCCAGAACTGAGCTAAACGTTGTATGTCTCCAACTCCTAGAAATAACTTCATGACCCATCTCCCTTACTTCCACCTAGTAAGGATCACATTATTCCTAACAAAGTTTTGACACAGATTCCCAATTCGGGCATTCAGAACATATAGCACGTTGCTGTAAGCAAGCACCTTCTCATTCAAAGTTGCAAGTTACTATGTAGGAACAAGTTTGTATAGGTATTTCAAAGATGCCCAGAACTGAGTTAAACGTTGTATGTCTAAAACTCCTAGAAATAACTTCATGCCCCATCTCCCTTACTTCCAGGTAGTAAGGATCACATAATTCCTAACAAAGTTTTGACACAGATTCACAATTCGTGGATTCAGAACATATAGCACGTTGCTGTAAGCAAGCACATTCTCATTCAAAGTTGCATGTTACTATGTAGGAACAAGTTTGTATAGGTATTTCAAAGATGCCCAGAACTGAGCTAAACTTGGTATGTGTCCAACCTCTAGAAATAACTTCATGCCCCAACTCCCTTACTTCCAGCTAGTAAGGATCACATAATTCCTAACAAAATTTTGACACAGATTACCAATTCGGGCATTCAGAACATATAGCACGTTGCTGTAAGCAAACACATTCTGATTCAAAGTTGCAAGTTACTATGTAGGAACAAGTTTGAATATGTATTTCAAAGATGCCCAGAACTAAGCTAAACGTTGTATGTCTCCAACTCATAGAAATAACTTCAAGCCCCATCTCCCTTACTTCCAGCTAGTAAGGATCACATAATTACTAACAAAGTTTTGACACAGATTCCCAATTCGGGCATTCAGAAGATGTAGCACGTTGCTGTAATCAAGCACATTCTCATTCAAAGTTGCAAGTTACTATGTAGGAACAAGTTTGTATAGGTATTTCAAAGATGCACAGAATTGAGCTAAACTTGGTATGTCTCCAACTCCTAGAAATAACTTCATGCCCCATCTCCCTTACTTCCATCTAGTAAGGATCACATAATTCCTAACAAAGTTTTGACACAGATTCCCAATTCGGGCATTCAGAACATATAGCACGTTGCTGTAAGCAAGCACATTCTCCTTCAAAGTTGCAAGTTACTAAGTAGGAACAAGTTTGTAAAGGTTTTTCAAAGATGCCCAGAACTGAGCTAAACTTGGTATGTCTCCAACTCCTAGAAATAACTTCATGCCCCATCACCCTTGCTTCCAGCTAGTAAGGATCACATAATTCCTAACAAAGTTTTGACACAGATTCCCAATTCGGACATTCAGAAGATGTAGCACGTTGCTGTAAGCAAGCACATTCTCATTCAAAGTTGCAAGTTACTATGTAGGAACAAGTTTGTATAGGTATTTCAAAGATGCCCAGAACTGAGCTAAACTTGGTATGTCTCCAACTCCTAGAAATAACTTCATGCCCCATCTCCCTTACTTCCAGCTAGTAAGGATCACATAATTCCTAACAAAGTTTTGACACAGATTCCCAATTCGGGCATTCAGAACATGTAGCAAGTTGCTGTAAGCAAGCACATTCAATTCAAAGTTGCAAGTTACTATGTAGGAACAAGTTTGTATAGGTATTTCAAATATGCCCAGAACTGAGCTAAACTTGGTATGTGTCCAACCTCTAGAAATAACTTCATGCCCCAACTCCCTTACTTCCAGCTAGTAAGGATCACATAATTCCTAACAAAGTTTTGACACAGATTCACAATTCGGGCATTCAGAACATATAGCACGTTGCTGTAAGCAAGCACATTCTCATTCAAAGTTGCAAGTTACTATGTAGGAACAAGTTTGTATAGGTATTTCAAAGATGCCCAGAACTGAGCTAAACGTTGTATGTCTCCAACTCCTAGAAATAACTTCATGCCCCATCTCCCTTACTTCCAGCTAGTAAGGATCACATAATTCCTAACAAAGTTTTGACACAGATTCACAATTCGGGCATTCAGAACATATAGCACGTTGCTGTAAGCAAGCACATTCTCATTCAAAGTTGCAAGTTACTATGTAGGAACAAGTTTGTATAGGTATTTCAAAGATGCCCAGAACTGAGCTAAACTTGGTATGTCTCCAACTCCTAGAAATAACTTCAAGCCCCATCTCCCTTACTTCCAGCTAGTAAGGATCACATAATTCCTAACAAAGTTTTGACACAGATTCCCAATTCGGGCATTCAGAACATGTAGCAAGTTGCTGTAAGCAAGCACATTCAATTCAAAGTTGCAAGTTACTATGTAGGAACAAGTTTGTATGAGTATTTCAAAGATGCCCAGAATTGAGCTAAACTTGGTATGTCTCCAACTCCTAGAAATAACTACATGCCCCATCTCCCTTACTTCCATCTAGTAAGGATCACATAATTCCTAACAAAGTTTTGACACAGATTCCCAATTCGGGCATTCAGAACATATAGCACGTTGCTGTAAGCAAGCACATTCTCATTCAAAGTTGCAAGTTATTAAGTAGAAACAAATTTGTAAAGGTATATCAAAGATGCCCAGAACTGAGCTAAACTTGGTATGTCTCCAACTCCTAGAAATTACTTCATGCCCCATCACCCTTACTTCCAGCTAGTAAGGATCACATAATTACTAACAAAGATTTGACACAGATTCCCAATTCGGGCATTCAGAAGATGTAGCACCTTGCTGTAAGCAAGCACATTCTCATTCAAAGTTGCAAGTTACTCTGTAGGAACAAGTTTGTATAGGTATTTCAAAGATGCCCAGAACTGAGCTAAACTTGGTATGTGTCCAACCTCTAGAAATAACTTCATGCCCCAACTCCCTTACTTCCAGCTAGTAAGGATCACATAATTCCTAACAAAGTTTTGACACAGATTCCCAATTTGGGCATTCAGAACATATAGCAAGTTGCTGTAAGCAAGCACATTCTCATTCAAAGTTGCAAGTTACTATGTAGGAACAAGTTTGTATAGGTATTTCAAAGATGCCCAGAACTGAGCTAAACGTTGTATGTCTCCATCTCCTAAAAATAACTTCATGCCCCATCTCGCTTACTTCAAGCTAGTAAGGATCACATAATTCCTAACAAAGATTTGACACAGATTCACAATTCGGGCATTCAGAACATATAGCACGTTGCTGCAAGCAAGCACATTCTCATTAAAAGTTGCAAGTTACTATGTAGGAACAAGTTTGTATAGGTATTTCAAAGATGCCCAGAACTGAGCTAAACGTTGTATGCCTCCAACTCCTAGAAATAACTTCATGCCCCATCTCCCTTACTTCCAGCTAGTAAGGATCACATAATTCCTAACAAAGATTTGACACAGATTCCCAATTCGGGCATTCAGAACATATAGCACGTTGCTGTAAGCAAGCACATTCTCATTCAAAGTTGCAAGTTACTATGTAGGAACAAGTTTGAATAGGTATTTCAAAGATGCCCAGAACTGAGCTAAACGTTGTATGTCTCAAACTCCTAGAAATAACTTCATGCCCAATCTCCCTTACTTCCAGCTAGTAAGGATCACATAATTCCTAACAAAGTTTTGACACAGATTCCCAATTCGGGCATTCAGAACATATAGCACGTTGCTGTATGCAAGCACATTCTCATTCAAAGTTGCAAGTTACTATGTAGGAACAAGTTTGTATAGGTATTTCAAAGATGCCCAGAACTGAGCTAGACTTGGTATGTGTCCAACTCCTAGAAATAACTTCATGCCCCAACTCCCTTACTTCCAGCTAGTAAGGATCACATAATTCCTAACAAAATTTTGACACAGATTCCCAATTCGGGCATTCATAACATATAGCACGTTGCTGTAAGCAAGCACATTTTCATTCAAAGTTGCAAGTTAATATGTAGGAACAAGTTTGTATAGGAATTTCAAAGATGCCCAGAACTGAGCTAAACGTTGTATGTCTCCAACTCCTAGAAATAACTTCATGCCCCATCTCCCTTACTTCCAGCTAGTAAGGATCACATAATTCCTAACAAAGTTTTGACACAGATTCCCAATTCGGGCATTCATAACATATAGCACGTTGATGTAAGCAAGCACATTCTCATTCAAAGTTGCAAGTTACTATGTAGGAACTAGTTTGTATAGGTATTTCAAAGATGCCCAGAACTTAGCTAAAGGTTGTATGTCTCCAACTCCTAGAAATAAATTCATGCCCCATCTCCCTTTCTTCCAGCTTGTAAGGATCACATAATTCCTAACAAAGTTTTGACACAGATTCACAATTCGGTCTTTCAGAACATGTAGCAAGTTGCTGTAAGCAAGCACATTCAATTCAAAGTTGCAAGTTACTATGTAGGAACAAGTTTGTATAGGTATTTCAAAGATGCCCAGAACTGAGCTAAACTTGGTATGTGTCCAACCTCTAGAAATAACTTCATGCCCCAACTCCCTTACTTCCAGCTAGTAAGGATCACATAATTCCTAACAAAGTTTTGACACAGATTCCCAATTCGGGCATTCAGAACATATAGCACGTTGCTGTAAGCAAGCACATTCTCATTCAAAGTTGCAAGTTACTATGTAGGAACAAGTTTGTATAGGTATTTCAAAGATGCCCAGAACTGAGCTAAACGTTGTATGTCTCCAACTCCTAGAAATAACTTCATGCCCCATCTCCCTTACTTCCAGCTAGTAAGGATCACATAATTCCTAACAAAGTTTTGACACAGATTCACAATTCGGGCATTCAGAACATATAGCACGTTGCTGTAAGCAAGCACATTCTCATTCAAAGTTGCAAGTTACTATGTAGGAACAAGTTTGTTTAGGTATTTCAAAGATGCCCAGAACTGAGCTAAACTTGGTATGTCTCCAACTCCTAGAAATAACTTCAAGCCCCATCTCCCTTACTTCCAGCTAGTAAGGATCACATAATTCCTAACAAAGTTTTGACACAGATTCCCAATTCGGGCATTCAGAACATATAGCACGTTGCTGTAAGCAAGCACATTCTCATTCAAAGTTGCAAGTTATTAAGTAGAAACAAATTAGTAAAGGTATTTCAAAGATGCCCAGAACTGAGCTAAACTTGGTATGTCTCCAACTCCTAGAAATTACTTCATGCCCCATCACGCTTACTTCCAGCTAGTAAGGATCACATAATTACTAACAAAGTTTTGACACAGATTCCCAATTCGGGCATTCAGAAGATGTAGCACGTTGCTGTAAGCAAGCACATTCTCATTCAAAGTTGCAAGTTACTATGTAGGAACAAGTTTGTATAGGTATTTCAAAGATGCACAGAATTGAGCTAAACTTGGTATGTCTCCAACTCCTAGAAATAACTTCATGCCCCATCTCCCTTACTTCCATCTAGTAAGGATCACATAATTCCTAACAAAGTTTTGACACAGATTCCCAATTCGGGCATTCAGAACATATAGCACGTTGCTGTAAGCAAGCACATTCTCCTTCAAAGTTGCAAGTTACTAAGTAGGAACAAGTTTGTAAAGGTATTTCAAAGATGCCCAGAACTGAGCTAAACTTGGTATGTCTCCAACTCCTAGAAATAACTTCATGCCCCATCACCCTTACTTCCAGCTAGTAAGGATCACATAATTCCTAACAAAGTTTTGACACAGATTCCCAATTCGGACATTCAGAAGATGTAGCACGTTGCTGTAAGCAAGCACATTCTCATTCAAAGTTGCAAGTTACTATGTAGGAACAAGTTTATATAGGTATTTCAAAGATGCCCAGAACTGAGCTAAACTTGGTATGTGTCCAACCTCTAGAAATAACTTCATGCCCCAACTCCCTTACTTCCAGCTAGTAAGGATCACATAATTCCTAACAAAGTTTTGACACAGATTCCCAATTCGGGCATTCAGAACGTATAGCAAGTTGCTGTAAGCAAGCACATTCTCATTCAAAGTTGCAAGTTACTATGTAGGAACTAGTTTGTATAGGTATTTCAAAGATGCCCAGAACTGAGCTAAACGTTGTATGTCTCCAACTCCTAAAAATAACTTCATGCCCCATCTCGCTTACTTCAAGCTAGTAAGGATCACATAATTCCTAACAAAGATTTGACACAGATTCACAATTCGGGCATTCAGAACATATAGCACGTTGCTGCAAGCAAGCACATTCTCAATAAAAGTTGCAAGTTACTATGTAGGAACAAGTTTGTATAGGTATTTCAAAGATGCCCAGAACTGAGCTAAACGTTGTATGTCTCCAACTCCTAGAAATAACTTCATGCCCCATCTCCCTTACTTCCAGCTAGTAAGGATCACATAATTCCTAACAAAGTTTTGACACAGATTCCCAATTCGGGCATTCAGAACATATAGCACGTTGCTGTAAGCAAGCACATTCTCATTCAAAGTTGCAAGTTACTATGTAGGAACAAGTTTGAATAGGTATTTCAAAGATGCCCAGAACTGAGCTAAACGTTGTATGTCTCCAACTCCTAGAAATAACTTCATGCCCCATCTCCCTTACTTCCAGCTAGTAAGGATCACATAATTCCTAACAAAGATTTGACACAGATTCCCAATTCGGGCATTCAGAACATGTAGCAAGTTGCTGTAAGCAAGCACATTCAATTCAAAGTTGCAAGTTACTATGTAGGAACAAGTTTGTATAGGTATTTCAAAGATGCCCTGAACTGAGCTAGACTTGGTATGTGTCCAACTCCTAGAAATAACTTCATGCCCCAACTCCCTTACTTCCAGCTAGTAAGGATCACATAATTCCTAACAAAATTTTGACACAGATTCCCAATTCGGGCATTCATAACATATAGCACGTAGCTGTAAGCAAGCACATTTTCATTCAAAGTTGCAAGTTAATATGTAGGAACAAGTTTGTATAGGAATTTCAAAGATGCCCAGAACTGAGCTAAACGTTGTATGTCTCCAACTCCTAGAAATAACTTCATGCCCCATCTCCCTTACTTCCAGCTAGTAAGGATCACATAATTCCTAACAAAGTTTTGACACAGATTCCCAATTCGGGCATTCATAACATATAGCACGTTGATGTAAGCAAGCACATTCTCATTCAAAGTTGCAAGTTAGTATGTAGGAACTAGTTTGTATAGGTATTTCAAAGATGCCCAGAACTTAGCTAAAGGTTGTATGTCTCCAACTCCTAGAAATAAATTCATGCCCCATCTCCCTTTCTTCCAGCTTGTAAGGATCACATAATTCCTAACAAAGTTTTGACACAGATTCACAATTCGGTCTTTCAGAACATGTAGCAAGTTGCTGTAAGCAAGCACATTCAATTCAAAGTTGCAAGTTACTATGTAGGAACAAGTTTGTATAGGTATTTCAAAGATGCCCAGAACTGAGCTAAACTTGGTATGTGTCCAACCTCTAGATATAACTTCATGCCCCAACTCCCTTACTTCCAGCTAGTAAGGATCACATAATTCCTAACAAAGTTTTGACACAGATTCCCAATTCGGGCATTCAGAACATATAGCACGTTGCTGTAAGCAAGCACATTCTCATTCAAAGTTGCAAGTTACTATGTAGGAACAAGTTTGTATAGGTATTTCAAAGATGCCCAGAACTGAGCTAAACGTTGTATGTCTCCAACTCCTAGAAATAACTTCATGCCCCATCTCCCTTACTTCCAGCTAGTAAGGATCACATAATTCCTAACAAAGTTTTGACACAGATTCACAATTCGGGCATTCAGAACATATAGCACGTTGCTGTAAGCAAGCACATTCTCATTCAAAGTTGCAAGTTACTATGTAGGAACAAGTTTGTATAGGTATTTCAAAGATGCCCAGAACTGAGCTAAACTTGGTATGTCTCCAACTCCTAGAAATAACTTCAAGCCCCATCTCCCTTACTTCCAGCTAGTAAGGATCACATAATTCCTAACAAAGTTTTGACACAGATTCCCAATTCGGGCATTCAGAACATATAGCACGTTGCTGTAAGCAAGCACATTCTCATTCAAAGTTGCAAGTTATTAAGTAGAAACAAATTAGTAAAGGTATTTCAAAGATGCCCAGAACTGAGCTAAACTTGGTATGTCTCCAACTCCTAGAAATTACTTCATGCCCCATCACCCTTACTTCCAGCTAGTAAGGATCACATAATTACTAACAAAGTTTTGACACAGATTCCCAATTCGGGCATTCAGAAGATGTAGCACGTTGCTGTAAGCAAGCACATTCTCATTCAAAGTTGCAAGTTACTATGTAGGAACAAGTTTGTATAGGTATTTCAAAGATGCACAGAATTGAGCTAAACTTGGTATGTCTCCAACTCCTAGAAATAACTTCATGCCCCATCTCCCTTACTTCCATCTAGTAAGGATCACATAATTCCTAACAAAGTTTTGACACAGATTCCCAATTCGGGCATTCAGAACGTATAGCAAGTTGCTGTAAGCAAGCACATTCTCATTCAAAGTTGCAAATTACTATGTAGGAACTAGTTTGTATAGGTATTTCAAAGATGCCCAGAACTGAGCTAAACGTTGTATGTCTCCAACTCCTAAAAATAACTTCATGCCCCATCTCACTTACTTCAAGCTAGTAAGGATCACATAATTCCTAACAAAGATTTGACACAGATTCACAATTCGGGCATTCAGAACATATAGCACGTTGCTGCAAGCAAGCACATTCTCAATAAAAGTTGCAAGTTACTATGTAGGAACAAGTTTGTATAGGTATTTCAAAGATGCCCAGAACTGAGCTAAACGTTGTATGTCTCCAACTCCTAGAAATAACTTCATGCCCCATCTCCCTTACTTCCAGCTAGTAAGGATCACATAATTCCTAACAAAGTTTTGACACAGATTCCCAATTCGGGCATTCAGAACATATAGCACGTTGCTGTAAGCAAGCACATTCTCATTAAAAGTTGCAAGTTACTATGTAGGAACAAGTTTGAATAGGTATTTCAAAGATGCCCAGAACTGAGCTAGACTTGGTATGTGTCCAACTCCTAGAAATAACTTCATGCCCCAACTCCCTTACTTCCAGCTAGTAAGGATCACATAATTCCTAACAAAATTTTGACACAGATTCCCAATTCGGGCATTCATAACATATAGCACGTTGCTGTAAGCAAGCACATTTTCATTCAAAGTTGCAAGTTAATATGTAGGAACAAGTTTGTATAGGAATTTCAAAGATGCCCAGAACTGAGCTAAACGTTGTATGTCTCCAACTCCTAGAAATAACTTCATGCCCCATCTCCCTTACTTCCAGCTAGTAAGGATCACATAATTCCTAACAAAGTTTTGACACAGATTCCCAATTCGGGCATTCATAACATATAGCACGTTGATGTAAGCAAGCACATTCTCATTCAAAGTTGCAAGTTACTATGTAGGAACTAGTTTGTATAGGTATTTCAAAGATGCCCAGAACTTAGCTAAAGGTTGTATGTCTCCAAATCCTAGAAATAAATTCATGCCCCATCTCCCTTTCTTCCAGCTTGTAAGGATCACATAATTCCTAACAAAGTTTTGACACAGATTCACAATTCGGTCTTTCAGAACATGTAGCAAGTTGCTGTAAGCAAGCACATTCAATTCAAAGTTGCAAGTTACTATGTAGGAACAAGTTTGTATAGGTATTTCAAAGATGCCCAGAACTGAGCTAAACATGGTATGTGTCCAACCTCTAGAAATAACTTCATGCCCCAACTCCCTTACTTCCAGCTAGTAAGGATCACATAATTCCTAACAAAGTTTTGACACAGATTCCCAATTCGGGCATTCAGAACATATAGCACGTTGCTGTAAGCAAGCACATTCTCATTCAAAGTTGCAAGTTACTATGTAGGAACAAGTTTGTATAGGTATTTCAAAGATGCCCAGAACTGAGCTAAACGTTGTATGTCTCCAACTCCTAGAAATAACTTCATGCCCCATCTCCCTTACTTCCAGCTAGTAAGGATCACATAATTCCTAACAAAGTTTTGACACAGATTCACAATTCGGGCATTCAGAACATATAGCACGTTGCTGTAAGCAAGCACATTCTCATTCAAAGTTGCAAGTTACTATGTAGGAACAAGTTTGTATAGGTATTTCAAAGATGCCCAGAACTGAGCTAAACTTGGTATGTCTCCAACTCCTAGAAATAACTTCAAGCCCCATCTCCCTTACTTCCAGCTAGTAAGGATCACATAATTCCTAACAAAGTTTTGACACAGATTCCCAATTCGGGCATTCAGAACATATAGCACGTTGCTGTAAGCAAGCACATTCTCATTCAAAGTTGCAAGTTATTAAGTAGAAACAAATTAGTAAAGGTATTTCAAAGATGCCCAGAACTGAGCTAAACTTGGTATGTCTCCAACTCCTAGAAATTACTTCATGCCCCATCACCCTTACTTCCAGCTAGTAAGGATCACATAATTACTAACAAAGTTTTGACACAGATTCCCAATTCGGGCATTCAGAAGATGTAGCACGTTGCTGTAAGCAAGCACATTCTCATTCAAAGTTGCAAGTTACTATGTAGGAACAAGTTTGTATAGGTATTTCAAAGATGCACAGAATTGAGCTAAACTTGGTATGTCTCCAACTCCTAGAAATAACTTCATGCCCCATCTCCCTTACTTCCATCTAGTAAGGATCACATAATTCCTAACAAAGTTTTGACACAGATTCCCAATTCGGGCATTCAGAACATATAGCACGGTGCTGTAAGCAAGCACATTCTCCTTCAAAGTTGCAAGTTACTAAGTAGGAACAAGTTTGTAAAGGTATTTCAAAGATGCCCAGAACTGAGCTAAACTTGGTATGTCTCCAACTCCTAGAAATAACTTCATGCCCCATCACCCTTACTTCCAGCTAGTAAGGATCACATAATTCCTAACAAAGTTTTGACACAGATTCCCAATTCGGACATTCAGAAGATGTAGCACGTTGCTGTAAGCAAGCACATTCTCATTCAAAGTTGCAAGTTACTATGTAGGAACAAGTTTATATAGGTATTTCAAAGATGCCCAGAACTGAGCTAAACTTGGTATGTGTCCAACCTCTAGAAATAACTTCATGCCCCAACCCCCTTACTTCCAGCTAGTAAGGATCACATAATTCCTAACAAAGTTTTGACACAGATTCCCAATTCGGGCATTCAGAACATGTAGCAAGTTGCTGTAAGCAAGCACATTCTCATTCAAAGTTACAAGTTACTATGTAGGAACAAGTTTGTATAGGTATTTCAAAGATGCCCAGAACTGAGCTAAACGTTGTATGTTTCCAACTCCTAGAAATAACTTCATGCCCCATCTCCCTTACTTCCATCTAGTAAGGATCACATAATTCCTAACAAAGTTTTGACACAGATTCCCAATTCGGGCATTCAGAACATATAGCACGTTGCTGTAAGCAAGCACATTCTAATTCAAAGTTGCAAGTTACTATGTAGGAACAAGTTTGTATAGGTATTTCAAAGATGCCCAGAACTGAGCTAAACTTGGTATGTGTCCAACTCCTAGAAATAACTTCATGCCCCATCTCCCTTACTTCCAGCTAGTAAGGATCACATAATTCCTAACAAAGTTTTGACACAGATTCCCAATTCGGGCATTCAGAACATATAGCACGTTGCTGTAAGCAAGCACATTCTCATTCAAAGTTGCAAGTTACTATGTAGGAACAAGTTTGTATAGGTATTTCAAAGATGCCCAGAACTGAGCTAAACTTGGTATGTGTCCAACCTCTAGAAATAACTTCATGCCCCAACTCCCTTACTTCCAGCTAGTAAGGATGACATAATTCCTAACAATGATTTGACACAGATTCCAAATTCGGGCATTCAGAACATATAGCACGTTGCTGTAAGCAATCACATTCTCATTCAAAGTTGCAAGTTACTATGTAGGAACAAGTTTGTATAGGTATTTCAAAGATGCCCAGAACTGAGCTAAACGTTGTATGTCTCCAACTCCTAGAAATATCTTCATGCCCCATCTCCCTTACTTCCAGCTAGTAAGGATCACATAATTCCTAACAAAGTTTTGACACAGATTCCCAATTCGGGCATTCAGAACATATAGCACGTTGCTGTAAGTAAGCACATTCTCATTCAAAGTTGTAAGTTAATATGTAGGAACAAGTTTGTATAGGTATTTCAAAGATGCCCAGAACTGAGCTAAACTTGGTATGTGTCCAACTCCTAGAAATAACTTCATGCCCCATCTCCCTTACTTCCAGCTAGTAAGGATCACATAATTCCTAACAAAGATTTGACACAGATTCCCAATTCAGGCATTCAGAACATGTAGCACGTTACTGTAAGCAAGCACATTCTCATTAAAAGTTGCAAGTTACTATGTAGGAACAAGTTTGTATAGGTATTTCAAAGATGCCCAGAACTGAGCTAAACTTGGTATGTGTCCAACCTCTAGAAATAACTTCATGCCCCAACTCCCTTACTTCCAGCTAGTAAGGATCACATAATTCCTAACAAAGTTTTGACACAGATTCCCAATTCGGGCATTCAGAACATATAGCACGTTGATGTAAGCAAGCACATTCTCATTCAAAGTTGCAAGTTACTATGTAGGAACAAGTTTGTATAGGTATTTCAAAGATGCCCAGAACTGAGCTAAACTTGGTATGTCTCCAACTCCTAGAAATAACTTCATGCCCCATCTCACTTACTTCCATCTAGTAAGGATCACATAAATTCTAACAAAGTTTTGACACAGATTCCCAATTCGGGCATTCAGAACATATAGCACGTTGATGTAAGCAAGCACATTCTCATTCAAAGTTGCAAGTTACTATGTAGGAACAAGTTTGTATAGGTATTTCAAAGATGCCCAGAACTGAGCTAAACTTGGTATGTCTCCAACTCCTAGAAATAACTTCATGCCCCATCTCACTTACTTCCATCTAGTAAGGATCACATAAATTCTAACAAAGTTTTGACACAGATTCCCAATTCGGGCATTCAGAACATATAGCACGTTGCTGTAAGCAAGCACATTCTCATTCAAAGTTGCAAGTTACTAAGTAGGAACAAGTTTGTAAAGGTATTTCAAAGATGCCCAGAACTGAGCTAAACTTGGTATGTCTCCAACTCCTAGAAATAACTTCATGCCCCATCACCCTTACTTCTAGCTAGTAAGGATCACATAATTCCTAACAAAGTTTTGACACAGATTCCCAATTCGGGCATTCAGAACATATAGCACGTTGCTGTAAGCAAGCACATTCTCATTCAAAGTTGCAAGTTACTATGTAGGAACAAGTTTGAATAGGTATTTCAAAGATGCCCAGAACTGAGCTAAACTTGGTATGTGTCCAACCTCTAGAAATAACTTCATGCCCCAACTCCCTTACTTCCAGCTAGTAAGAATCACATAATTCCTAACAAAGTTTTGACACAGATTCACAATTCGGGCATTCAGAACATATAGCACGTTGCTGTAAGCAAGCACATTCTCATTCAAAGTTGCAAGTTACTATGTAGGAACAAGTTTGTATAGGTATTTCAAAGATGCCCAGAACTGAGCTAAACGTTGTATGTCTCCAACTCCTCTAAATAACTTCATGCCCCATCTCCCTTACTTCCAGCTAGTAAGGATCACATAATTCCTAACAAAGTTTTGACACAGATTCCCAATTCGGGCATTCAGAACATATAGCACGTTGCTGTAAGCAAGCACATTCTCATTCAAAGTTGCAAGTTACTAAGTAGGAACAAATTTGTAAAGGTATTTCAATGATGCCCAGAACTGAGCTAAACTTGGTATGTCTCCAACTCCTAGAAATAACATCATGCCCCATCACCCTTACTTCCAGCTAGTAAGGATCACATAATTCCTAACAAAGTTTTGACACAGATTCCCAATTCGGGAATTCAGAACATGTAGCACTTTGCTGTAAGCAAGCAAGTTCTCATTCAAAGTTGCATGTTACTATGTAGGAACAAGTTTGTATAGGTATTTCAAAGATGCCCAGAACTGAGCTAAACGTTGTATGTCTCCAACTCCTAGAAATAACTTCATGCCCCATCTCCCTTACTTCCAGCTAGTAAGGATCACATAATTCCTAACAAAGTTTTGACACAGATTCCCAATTCGGGCATTCAGAACATATAGCACGTTGCTGAAAGCAAGCACATTCTCATTCAAAGTTGTAAGTTAATATGTAGGAAAAAGTTTGTATAGGTATTTCAAAGATGCCCAGAACTGAGCTAAACTTGGTATGTCTCCAACTCCTAGAAATAACTTCATGCCCCATCTCCCTTACTTCCAGCTACTAAGGATCACATAATTCCTAACAAAATTTTGACACAGATTCCCAATTCGGGCATTCAGAACATGTAGCACGTTGCTGTAAGCAAGCACATTCTCAATCAAAGTTGCAAGTTACTATGTAGGAACAAGTTTGTATAGGTATTTCAAAGATGCCCAGAACTGAGCTAAACTTGGTATGTGTCCAACTTCTAGAAATACCTTCATACCAACTCTCCCTTACTTCCAGCTAGTAAGGAGCACATAATTCCTAACAAAATTTGAAACAGATTCCCAATTCGGGCATTCAGAACATATAGCACGTTGCTGTAAGCAATCACATTCTCATTCAAAGTTGCAAGTTACTATGTAGGAACAAGTTTGTATAGGTATTTCAAAGATGCCCAGAACTGAGCTAAACTTGGTATGTCTCCAACTCCTAGAAATAACTTCATGCCCCATCTCCCTTACTTCCAGCTAGTAAGGATCACATAATTCCTAACAAAGTTTTGACACAGATTCCCAATTCGGGCATTCAGAACATATAGCACGTTGCTGTAAGCAAGCACATTCTAATTCAAAGTTGCAAGTTACTATGTAGGAACAAGTTTGTATAGGTATTTCAAAGATGCCCAGAACTGAGCTAAACGTTGTATGTCTCCAACTCCTAGAAATAACATCATGCCCCATCTCCCTTACTTCCAGCTAGTAAGGATCACATAATTCCTAACAAAGTTTTGACACAGATTCCCAATTCGGGCATTCAGAACATATAGCACGTTGCTGTAAGCAAGCACATTCTCATTCAAAGTTGCAAGTTACTATGTAGGAACAAGTTTGTATAGGTATTTCAAAGATGCCCAGAACTGAGCTAAACTTGGTATGTGTCCAACCTCTAGAAATAACTTCATGCCCCAACTCCCTTACTTCCAGCTAGTAAGGATGACATAATTCCTAACAATGATTTGACACAGATTCCAAATTCGGGCATTCAGAACATATAGCACGTTGCTGTAAGCAATCACATTCTCATTCAAAGTTGCAAGTTACTATGTAGGAACAAGTTTGTATAGGTATTTCAAAGATGCCCAGAACTGAGCTAAACGTTGTATGTCTCCAACTCCTAGAAATAACATCATGCCCCATCTCCCTTACTTCCAGCTAGTAAGGATCACATAATTCCTAACAAAGTTTTGACACAGATTCCCAATTCGGGCATTCAGAACATATAGCACGTTGCTGTAAGCAAGCACATTCTCATTCAAAGTTGCAAGTTACTATGTAGGAACAAGTTTGTATAGGTATTTCAAAGATGCCCAGAACTGAGCTAAACTTGGTATGTGTCCAACCTCTAGAAATAACTTCATGCCCCAACTCCCTTACTTCCAGCTAGTAAGGATGACATAATTCCTAACAATGATTTGACACAGATTCCAAATTCGGGCATTCAGAACATATAGCACGTTGCTGTAAGCAATCACATTCTCATTCAAAGTTGCAAGTTACTATGTAGGAACAAGTTTGTATAGGTATTTCAAAGATGCCCAGAACTGAGCTAAACGTTGTATGTCTCCAACTCCTAGAAATATCTTCATGCCCCATCTCCCTTACTTCCAGCTAGTAAGGATCACATAATTCCTAACAAAGTTTTGACACAGATTCCCAATTCGGGCATTCAGAACATATAGCACGTTGCTGTAAGTAAGCACATTCTCATTCAAAGTTGTAAGTTAATATGTAGGAACAAGTTTGTATAGGTATTTCAAAGATGCCCAGAACTGAGCTAAACTTGGTATGTGTCCAACTCCTAGAAATAACTTCATGCCCCATCTCCCTTACTTCCAGCTAGTAAGGATCACATAATTCCTAACAAAGATTTGACACAGATTCCCAATTCAGGCATTCAGAACATGTAGCACGTTACTGTAAGCAAGCACATTCTCATTAAAAGTTGCAAGTTACTATGTAGGAACAAGTTTGTATAGGTATTTCAAAGATGCCCAGAACTGAGCTAAACTTGGTATGTGTCCAACCTCTAGAAATAACTTCATGCCCCAACTCCCTTACTTCCAGCTAGTAAGGATCACATAATTCCTAACAAAGTTTTGACACAGATTCCCAATTCGGGCATTCAGAACATATAGCACGTTGATGTAAGCAAGCACATTCTCATTCAAAGTTGCAAGTTACTATGTAGGAACAAGTTTGTATAGGTATTTCAAAGATGCCCAGAACTGAGCTAAACTTGGTATGTCTCCAACTCCTAGAAATAACTTCATGCCCCATCTCACTTACTTCCATCTAGTAAGGATCACATAAATTCTAACAAAGTTTTGACACAGATTCCCAATTCGGGCATTCAGAACATATAGCACGTTGATGTAAGCAAGCACATTCTCATTCAAAGTTGCAAGTTACTATGTAGGAACAAGTTTGTATAGGTATTTCAAAGATGCCCAGAACTGAGCTAAACTTGGTATGTCTCCAACTCCTAGAAATAACTTCATGCCCCATCTCACTTACTTCCATCTAGTAAGGATCACATAAATTCTAACAAAGTTTTGACACAGATTCCCAATTCGGGCATTCAGAACATATAGCACGTTGCTGTAAGCAAGCACATTCTCATTCAAAGTTGCAAGTTACTAAGTAGGAACAAGTTTGTAAAGGTATTTCAAAGATGCCCAGAACTGAGCTAAACTTGGTATGTCTCCAACTCCTAGAAATAACTTCATGCCCCATCACCCTTACTTCTAGCTAGTAAGGATCACATAATTCCTAACAAAGTTTTGACACAGATTCCCAATTCGGGCATTCAGAACATATAGCACGTTGCTGTAAGCAAGCACATTCTCATTCAAAGTTGCAAGTTACTATGTAGGAACAAGTTTGAATAGGTATTTCAAAGATGCCCAGAACTGAGCTAAACTTGGTATGTGTCCAACCTCTAGAAATAACTTCATGCCCCAACTCCCTTACTTCCAGCTAGTAAGGATCACATAATTCCTAACAAAGTTTTGACACAGATTCACAATTCGGGCATTCAGAACATATAGCACGTTGCTGTAAGCAAGCACATTCTCATTCAAAGTTGCAAGTTACTATGTAGGAACAAGTTTGTATAGGTATTTCAAAGATGCCCAGAACTGAGCTAAACGTTGTATGTCTCCAACTCCTCTAAATAACTTCATGCCCCATCTCCCTTACTTCCAGCTAGTAAGGATCACATAATTCCTAACAAAGTTTTGACACAGATTCCCAATTCGGGCATTCAGAACATATAGCACGTTGCTGTAAGCAAGCACATTCTCATTCAAAGTTGCAAGTTACTAAGTAGGAACAAATTTGTAAAGGTATTTCAATGATGCCCAGAACTGAGCTAAACTTGGTATGTCTCCAACTCCTAGAAATAACATCATGCCCCATCACCCTTACTTCCAGCTAGTAAGGATCACATAATTCCTAACAAAGTTTTGACACAGATTCCCAATTCGGGAATTCAGAACATGTAGCACTTTGCTGTAAGCAAGCAAGTTCTCATTCAAAGTTGCATGTTACTATGTAGGAACAAGTTTGTATAGGTATTTCAAAGATGCCCAGAACTGAGCTAAACGTTGTATGTCTCCAACTCCTAGAAATAACTTCATGCCCCATCTCCCTTACTTCCAGCTAGTAAGGATCACATAATTCCTAACAAAGTTTTGACACAGATTCCCAATTCGGGCATTCAGAACATATAGCACGTTGCTGAAAGCAAGCACATTCTCATTCAAAGTTGCAAGTTACTATGTAGGAACAAGTTTGTATAGGTATTTCAAAGATGCCCAGAACTGAGCTAAACTTGGTATGTGTCCAACTCCTAGAAATAACTTCATGCCCCAACTCCCTTTCTTCCAGCTACTAAGGATCACATAATTCCTAACAAAATTTAACAAAGATTCCCAATTCGGGCATTCAGAACATATAGCACGTTGCTGTAAGCAATCACATTCTCATTCAAAGTTGCAAGTTAATATGTAGGAACAAGTTTGTATAGGTATTTCAAAGATGCCCAGAACTGAGCTAAACTTGGTATGTGTCCAACTCCTAGAAATAACTTCATGCCCCATCTCCTTTACTTCCAGCTAGTAAGGATCACATAATTCCTAAAAAAGTTTTGACACAGATTCCCAATTCGGGCATTCAGAACATGTAGCACGTTGCTGTAAGCAAGCACATTCTCATTCAAAGTTGCAAGTTACTATGTAGGAATAAGTTTGTATAGGTATTTCAAAGATGCCCTGAACTGAGCTAAACTTGGTATGTGTCCAACCTCTAGAAATAACTTCATGCCCCAACTCCCTTACTTCCAGCTAGTAAGGATCACATAATTCCTAACAAAGTTTTGACACAGATTCCCAATTCGGACGTTCAGAACATGTAGCACGTTGCTGTAAGCAAGCACATTCAATTCAAAGTTGCAAGTTACTATGTAGGAACAAGTTTGCATAGGTATTTCAAAGATGCCCAGAACTGAGCTAAACGTTGTATGTCTCCAACTCCTAGAAAAAACTTCATGCCCCATCTCCCTTACTTCCAGCTAGTAAGGATCACAAAATTCCTAACAAAGTTTTGACACAGATTCCCAATTCGGGCATTCAGAACATATAGCACGTTGCTGTAAGCAAGCACATTCTCATTCAAGGTTGCAAGTTAATATGTAGGAACAAGTTTGTATAGGTATTTCAAAGATGCCCAGAACTGAGCTAAACTTGGTATGTCTCCAACTCCTAGAAATAACTTCATGCCCCATTTCCCTTACTTCCAGCTAGTAAGGATCACATAATTCCTAACAAAGATTTGACACAGATTCCAAATTCGGGCATTCACAACATGTAGCAAGTTGCTGTAAGCAAGCACATTCAATTCAAAGTTGCAAGTTACTATGTAGGAACAAGTTTGTATGGGTATTTCAAAGATGCCCAGAATTGAGCTAAACGTTGTATGTCTCCAAATCCTAGAAATAACTTCATGCCCCATCTCCCTTACTTCCAGATAGTAAGGATCACATAATTCCTAACAAAGTTTTGACACAGATTCCCAATTCGGGCATTCAGAACATATAGCACGTTGCTGTAAGCAAGCACATTCTCATTCAAAGTTGCAAGTTACTATGTAGGAATAAGTTTGTATAGGTATTTCAAAGATGCCCAGAACTGAGCTAAACGTTGTATGTCTCCAACTCCTAGAAATAACTTCATGCCCCATCTCCCTTACTTCCAGCTAGTAAGGATCACATAATTCCTAACAAAGTTTTGACACAGATTCCCAATTCGGGCATTCAGAACATATAGCACGTTGCTGTAAGCAAGCACATTCTCATTCAAAGTTGCAAGTTACTATGTAGGAACAAGTTTGTATAGGTATTTCAAAGATGCCCAGAACTGAGCTAAACTTGGTATGTGTCCAACCTCTAGAAATAACTTCATGCCCCAACTCCCTTACTTCCAGTTAGTAAGGATCACATAATTCCTAACAAAGATTTGACACAGATTCCAAATTCGGGCATTCAGAACATATAGCACGTTGCTGTAAGCAATCACATTCTCATTCAAAGTTGCAAGTTACTATGTAGGAACAAGTTTGTATAGGTATTTCAATGATGCCCAGAACTGAGCTAAACATTGTATGTCTCCAACTCCTAGAAATATCTTCATGCCCCATCTCCCTTACTTCCAGCTAGTAAGGATCACATAATTCCTAACAAAGTTTTGACACAGATTCCCAATTCGGGCATTCAGAACATATAGCACGTTGCTGTAAGCAAGCACATTCTCATTCAAAGTTGCAAGTTACTATGTAGAAACAAGTTTGTATAGGTATTTCAAAGATGCCCAGAATTGAGCTAAACGTTGTATGTCTCCAACTCCTAGAAATATCTTCATGCCCCATCTCCCTTACTACCAGCTAGTAAGGATCACATAATTCCTAACAAAGTTTTGACACAGATTCCCAATTCGGGCATTCAGAACATATAGCACGTTGCTGTAAGCAAGCACATTCTCATTCAAAGTTGCAAGTTACTATGTAGGAACAAGTTTGCATAGGTTTTTCAAAGATGCCCAGAACTGAGCTAAACGTTGTATGTCTCCAACTCCTAGAAATAACTTCATGCCCCATCTCCCTTACTTCCAGCTAGTAAGGATCACAAAATTCCTAACAAAGTTTTGACACAGATTCCCAATTCCGGCATTCAGAACATATAGCACGTTGCTGTAAGCAAGCACATTCTCATTCAAGGTTGCAAGTTATTATGTAGGAACAAGTTTGTATAGGTATTTCAAAGATGCCCAGAACTGAGCTAAACTTGGTATGTCTCCAACTCCTAGAAATAACTTCATTCACCATCTCCCTTACTTCCAGCTAGTAAGGATCACATAATTCCTAACAAAGTTTTGACACAGATTCCCAATTCGGGCATTCAGAACATGTAGCACGTTGCTGTAAGCAAGCACATTCTCATTCAAAGTTGCAAGTTACTATGTAGGAACAAGTTTGTATAGGTATTTCAAAGATGCCCAGAACTGAGCTAAACTTGGTATGTGTCCAACCTCTAGAAATAACTTCATGCCCCAACTTCCTTACTTCCAGCTAGTAAGGATCACATAATTCCTAACAAAGATTTGACACAGATTCCCAATTCGGGCATTCAGAACATGTAGCAAGTTGCTGTAAGCAAGCACATTCAATTCAAAGTTGCAAGTTACTATGTAGGAACAAGTTTGTATGGGTATTTCAAAGATGCCCAGAATTGAGCTAAATTTGGTATGTCTCCAACTCATAGAAATAACTTCATGCCCCATCTCCCTTACTTGCATCTAGTAAGGATCACATAATTCCTAACAAAGATTTGACACGGATTCCCAATTTGGCCATTCAGAACATATAGCACGTTGCTGTAAGCAAGCACATACTCATTCAAAGTTGCAAGTTACTATGTAGGAACAAGTTTGTAAAGGTATTTCAAAGATGCCCAGAACTGAGCTAAACGTTGTATGTCTCCAACTCCAGAAATTACTTCAGGCCACATCACCTTTACTTCCAGCTAGTAAGGATCACATAATTCCTAACAAAGATTTGACACAGATTCCCATTCGGGCATTCAGAAGATGTAGCACGTTGCTGTAAGCAAGCACATTCTCATTCAAAGTTGCAAGTTACTATGTAGGAACAAGTTTGTATAGGTATTTCAAAGATGCCCAGAATTGAGCAAACTTGGTATGTCTCCAACTCCTAGAAATAACTTCATGGCCCATCTCCCTTACTTCCATCTAGTAAGGATCACATAATTCCTAACAAAGTTTTGACACAGATTCCCAATTCGGGCATTCAGAACATATAGCACGTTGCTGTAAGCAAGCACATTCTCATTCAAAGTTGCAAGTTACTAAGTAGGAACAAGTTTGTAAAGGTATTTCAAAGATGCCCAGAACTGAGCTAAACGTTGTATGTCTCCAACTCCTAGAAATAACTTCATGCCCCATCACCCATACTTCCAGCTAGTAAGGATCACATAATTCCTAACAAAGTTTTGACACAGATTCCCAATTCGGACATTCAGAAGATGTAGCACGTTGCTGTAAGCAAGCACATTCTCATTCAACGTTGCAAGTTACTATGTAGGAACAAGTTTTAATAGGTATTTCAAAGATGCCCAGAACTGAGCTAAACTTGGTATGTGTCCAACCTCTAGAAATAACTTCATGCCCCAACCCCCTTACTTCCAGCTAGTAAGGATCACATAATTCCTAACAAAGTTTTGACACAGATTCCCAATTCGGGCATTCAGAACATGTAGCAAGTTGCTGTAAGCAAGCACATTCTCATTCAAAGTTGCAAGTTACTATGTAGAAACATGTTTGTATAGGTATTTCAAAGATGCCCAGAACTGAGCTAAACGTTGTATGTCTCCAACTCCTAGAAATATCTTCATGCCCCATCTCCCTTACTTCCAGCTAGTAAGGATCACATAATTCCTAACAAAGTTTTGACACAGATTCCCAATTCGGGCATTCAGAACATATAGCACGTTGCTGTAAGCAAGCACATTCTCATTCAAAGTTGCAAGTTACTATGTAGGAACAAGTTTGCATAGGTATTTCAAAGATGCCCAGAACTGAGCTAAACGTTGTATGTCTCCAACTCCTAGAAATAACTTCATGCCCCATCTCCCTTACTTCCAGCTAGTAAGGATCACAAAATTCCTAACAAAGTTTTGACACAGATTCCCAATTCGGGCATTCAGAACATATAGCACGTTGATGTAAGCAAGCACATTCTCATTCAAGGTTGCAAGTTAATATGTAGGAACAAGTTTGTATAGGTATTTCAAAGATGCCCAGAACTGAGCTAAACTTGGTTTGTCTCCAACTCCTAGAAATAACTTCATTCACCATCTCCCTTACTTCCAGCTAGTAAGGATCACATAATTCCTAACAAAGTTTTGACACAGATTCCCAATTCGGGCATTCAGAACATGTAGCACGTTGCTGTAAGCAAGCACATTCTCATTCAAAGTTGCAAGTTACTATGTAGGAACAAGTTTGTATAGGTATTTCAAAGATGCCCAGAACTGAGCTAAACTTGGTATGTGTCCAACCTCTAGAAATAACTTCATGCCCCAACTTCCTTACTTCCAGCTAGTAAGGATCACATAATTCCTAACAAAGATTTGACACAGATTCCCAATTCGGGCATTCAGAACATGTAGCAAGTTGCTGTAAGCAAGCACATTCAATTCAAAGTTGCAAGTTACTATGTAGGAACAAGTTTGCATGGGTATTTCAAAGATGCCCAGAATTGAGCTAAATTTGGTATGTCTCCAACTCATAGAAATAACTTCATGCCCCATCTCCCTTACTTGCATCTAGTAAGGATCACATAATTCCTAACAAAGTTTTGACACGGATTCCCAATTTGGCCATTCAGAACATATAGCACGTTGCTGTAAGCAAGCACATACTCATTCAAAGTTGCAAGTTACTATGTAGGAACAAGTTTGTAAAGGTATTTCAAAGATGCCCAGAACTGAGCTAAACGTTGTATGTCTCCAACTCCAGAAATTACTTCATGCCACATCACCTTTACTTCCAGCTAGTAAGGATCACATAATTCCTAACAAAGTTTTGACACAGATTCCCATTCGGGCATTCAGAAGATGTAGCACGATGCTGTAAGCAAGCACATTCTCATTCAAAGTTGCAAGTTACTATGTAGGAACAAGTTTGTATAGGTATTTCAAAGATGCCCAGAATTGAGCAAACTTGGTATGTCTCCAACTCCTAGAAATAACTTCATGGCCCATCTCCCTTACTTCCATCTAGTAAGGATCACATAATTCCTAACAAAATTTTTGACACAGATTCCCAATTCGGGCATTCAGAACATATAGCACGTTGCTGTAAGCAAGCACATTCTCATTCAAAGTTGCAAGTTACTATGTAGGAACAAGTTTGTATAGGTATTTCAAAGATGCCCAGAACTGACCTAAACTTGGTATGTGTCCAACCTCTAGAAATAACTTCATGCCCCAACTTCCTTACTTCCAGCTAGTAAGGATCACATAATTCCTAACAAAGATTTGACACAGATTCCCAATTCGGGCATTCAGAACATATAGCACGTTGCTGTAAGCAAGCACATTCTCATTCAATGTTGCAAGTTACTAAGTAGGAACAAGTTTGTAAAGGTATTTCAAAGATGCCCAGAACTGAGCTAAACGTTGTATGTCTCCAACTCCTAGAAATAACTTCATGCCCCATCACTCTTACTTCCAGCTAGTAAGGATCACATAATTCCTAACAAAGTTTTGACACAGATTCCCAATTCGGACATTCAGAAGATGTAGCACGTTGCTGTAAGCAAGCACATTCTCATTCAAAGTTGCAAGTTACTATGTAGGAACAAGTTTGTATAGGTATTTCAAAGATGCCCAGAACTGAGCTAAACTTGGTATGTGTCCAACCTCTAGAAATAACTTCATGCCCCAACCCCCTTACTTCCAGCTAGTAAGGATCACATAATTCCTAACAAAGTTTTGACACAGATTCCCAATTCGGGCATTCAGAACATGTAGCAAGTTGCTGTAAGCAAGCACATTCTCATTCAAAGTTACAAGTTACTATGTAGGAACAAGTTTGTATAGGTATTTCAAAGATGCCCAGAACTGAGCTAAACGTTGTATTTCTCCAACTCCTAGAAATAACTTCATGCCCCATCTCCCTTACTTCCAGCTAGTAAGGATCACATAATTCCTAACAAACTTTTGACACAGATTCCCAATTCGGGCATTCAGAACATATAGCACGTTGCTGTAAGCAAGCACATTCTCATTCAAAGTTGCAAGTTACTATGTAGGAACAAGTTTGTATAGGTATTTCAAAGATGCCCAGAACTGAGCTAAACGTTGTATGTATCCAACTCCTAGAAATAACTTCATGCACCATCTCCCTTACTTCCAGCTAGTAAGGATCACATAATTCCTAACAAAGTTTTGACACAGATTCCCAATTCGGGCATTCAGAACATATAGCACGTTGCTGTAAGCAAGCACATTCTCATTCATAGTTGCAAGTTACTATGTAGGAACAAGTTTGTATAGGTATTTCAAAGATGCCCAGAACTGAGCTAAACTTGGTATGTGTCCAACCTCTAGAAATAACTTCATGCCCCAACTCCCTTACTTCCAGCTAGTAAGGATGACATAATTCTTAACAATGATTTGACACAGATTCCAAATTCGGGCATTCAGAACATATAGCACGTTGCTGTAAGAAATCACATTCGCATTCAAAGTTGCAAGTTACTATGTAGGAACAAGTTTGTATAGGTATTTCAAAGATGCCCAGAACTGAGCTAAACGTTGTATGTCTCCAACTCCTAGAAATATCTTCATGCCCCATCTCCCTTACTTCCATCTAGTAAGGATCACATAATTCCTAACAAAGTTTTGACACAGATTCCCAATTCGGGCATTCAGAACATATAGCACGTTGCTGTAAGTAAGCACATTCTCATTCAAAGTTGTAAGTTATTATGTAGGAACAAGTTTGTATAGGTATTTCAAAGATGCCCAGAACTGAGCTAAACTTGGTATGTGTCCAACTCCTAGAAATAACTTCATGCCCCATCACCCTTACTTCCAGCTAGTAAGGATCACATAATTCCTAACAAAGATTTGAAACAGATTCCCAATTCAGGCATTCAGAACATGTAGCACGTTACTGTAAGCAAGCACATTCTCATTAAAAGTTGCAAGTTACTATGTAGGAACAAGTTTGTATAGGTATTTCAAAGATGCCCAGAACTGAGCTAAACTTGGTATGTGTCCAACCTCTAGAAATAACTTCATGCCCCAACTCCCTTACTTCCAGCTAGTAAGGATCACATAATTCCTAACAAAGTTTTGACACAGATTCCCAATTCGGGCATTCAGAACATATAGCACGTTGATGTAAGCAAGCACATTCTCATTCAAAGTTGCAAGTTACTATGTAGGAACAAGTTTGTATAGGTATTTCAAAGATGCCCAGAACTGAGCTAAACTTGGTATGTCTCCAACTCCTAGAAATAACTTCATGCCCCATCTCACTTACTTCCATCTAGTAAGGATCACATAAATTCTAACAAAGTTTTGACACAGATTCCCAATTCGGGCATTCAGAACATATAGCACGTTGATGTAAGCAAGCACATTCTCATTCAAAGTTGCAAGTTACTATGTAGGAACAAGTTTGTATAGGTATTTCAAAGATGCCCAGAACTGAGCTAAACTTGGTATGTCTCCAACTCCTAGAAATAACTTCATGCCCCATCTCACTTACTTCCATCTAGTAAGGATCACATAAATTCTAACAAAGTTTTGACACAGATTCCCAATTCGGGCATTCAGAACATATAGCACGTTGCTGTAAGCAAGCACATTCTCATTCAAAGTTGCAAGTTACTAAGTAGGAACAAGTTTGTAAAGGTATTTCAAAGATGCCCAGAACTGAGCTAAACTTGGTATGTCTCCAACTCCTAGAAATAACGTCATGCCCCATCACCCTTACTTCCAGCTAGTAAGGATCACATAATTCCTAACAAAGTTTTGACACAGATTCCCAATTCGGGCATTCAGAACATATAGCACGTTGCTGTAAGCAAGCACATTCTCATTCAAAGTTGCAAGTTACTATGTAGGAACAAGTTTGAATAGGTATTTCAAAGATGCCCAGAACTGAGCTAAAGTTGGTATGTGTCCAACCTCTAGAAATAACTTCATGCCCCAACTCCCTTACTTCCAGCTAGTAAGGATCACATAATTCCTAACAAAGTTTTGACACAGATTCACAATTCGGGCATTCAGAACATATAGCACGTTGCTGTAAGCAAGCACATTCTCATTCAAAGTTGCAAGTTACTATGTAGGAACAAGTTTGTATAGGTATTTCAAAGATGCCCAGAACTGAGCTAAACGTTGTATGTCTCCAACTCCTCTAAATAACTTCATGCCCCATCTCCCTTACTTCCAGCTAGTAAGGATCACATAATTCCTAACAAAGTTTTGACACAGATTCCCAATTCGGGCATTCAGAACATATAGCACGTTGCTGTAAGCAAGCACATTCTCATTCAAAGTTGCAAGTTACTAAGTAGGAACAAGTTTGTATAGGTATTTCAAAGATGCCCAGAACTGAGCGAAAAGTTGTATGTCTCCAACTCCTAGAAACAACATCATGCCCCATCTCACTTACTTCCAGCTAGTAAGGATCACATAATTTCTAACAAAGTTTTGACACAGATTCCCAATTCGGTCATTCAGAACATATAGCACGTTGCTGTAAGCAAGCACATTCTCATTCAAAGTTGCAAGTTACTATGTAGGAACAAGTTTGTATAGGTATTTCAAAGATGCCCAGAACTGAGCTAAACTTGGTATGTCTCCAACTCCTAGAAATAACTTCATGCCCCATCACCCTTACTTCCATCTAGTAAGGATCACATAATTCCTAAAAGTGTTTTGACACAGATTCCCAATTCGGGCATTCAGAACCTGTAGCACGTTGCTGTAAGCAACCACATTCTCATTCATAGTTGCAAGTTACTATGTAGGAACAAGTTTGTAAAGGTATTTCAAAGATGCCCAGAAGTGAGCTAAACTTGGTTTGTCTCCAACTCCTAGAAATAACTACATGCCCCATCACCCTTACTTCCAGCTAGTAAGGATCACATAATTCCTAACAAAGTTTTGACACAGATTCCCAATTCGGGCATTCAGAACATATAGCACGTTGCTGTAAGCAAGCACATTCTCATTCAAAGTTGCAAGTTACTATGTAGGAACAAGTTGTATAGGTATTTTAAATACGCCCAGAACTAAGCTAAACGTGGTATGTCCCCAACTCCTTGAAATAACTTCATGCCCCATCTCCCTTACTTCCTGCTAGTAAGGATCACATAATTCCTAACAAAGTTTTGACACAGATTCCCAATTCAGGCATTCAGAACATATAGCACGTTGCTGTAAGCAAGCACATTCTCATTCAAAGTTGCAAGTTACTATGTAGGAACAAGTTTGTATAGGTATTTCAAAGATGCCCAGAACTGAGCTAAACTTGGTATGTGTCCAACTCCTAGAAATAACTTCATGCCCCAACTCCCTTTCTTCCAGCTACTAAGTATCACATAATTCCTAACAAAATTTAACAGGGATTCCCAATTCGGGCATTCAGAACATATAGCACGTTGCTGTAAGCAATCACATTCTCATTCAAAGTTGCAAGTTAATATGTAGGAACTAGTTTGTATAGGTATTTCAAAGATGCCCTGAACTGAGCTAAACTTGGTATGTGTCCAACCTCTAGAAATAACTTCATGCCCCAACTCCCTTACTTCCAGCTAGTAAGGATCACATAATTCCTAACAAAGTTTTGACACAGATTCCCACTTCGGACGTTCAGAACATGTAGCACGTTGCTGTAAGCAAGCACATTCAATTCAAAGTTGCAAGTTACTATGTAGGAACAAGTTTGTATAGGTATTTCAAAGATGCCCAGAACTGAGCTAAAAGTTGTATGTCTCCAACTCCTAGAAATAACTTCATGCCCCATCTCATTTACTTCCAGCTAGTAAGGATCACATAATTTCTAACAAAGTTTTGACACAGATTCCCAATTCGGGCATTCAGAACATATAGCACGTTGCTGTAAGCAAGC
The DNA here is from genome assembly GCF_020826845.1 of Diceros bicornis minor. Lineage (NCBI taxonomy): Eukaryota > Metazoa > Chordata > Mammalia > Perissodactyla > Rhinocerotidae > Diceros > Diceros bicornis. Next base: position 509,640 of record NW_026690927.1, on the reverse strand, counting down.
ACATTCTCATTCAAAGTTGCAAGTTACTAAGTAGGAATAAGTTTGTAAAGGTATTTCAAAGATGCCCAGAACTGAGCTAAACTTGGTATGTCTCCAACTCCTAGAAATAACTTCATGCCCCATCACCCTTACTTCCAGCTAGTAAGGATCACATAATTCCTAACAAAGATTTGACACAGATTCCCAATTCGGGCATTCAGAACATATAGCACATTGCTGTAAGCAAGCACATTCTCATTCAAAGTTGCAAGTTACTATGTAGGAACAAGTTTGTATAGGTATTTCAAAGATGCCCAGAACTGAGCTAAACGTTGTATGTCTCCAACTCCTAGAAATAACTACATGCCCCATCTCCCTTACTTCCAGCTAGTAAGGATCACATAATTTCTAACAAAGTTTTGACACAGATTCCCAATTCGGGCATTCAGAACATATAGCACGTTGCTGTAAGCAAGCACATTCTCATTCAAAGTTGCAAGTAACTATGTAGGAACAAGTTTGTATAGGAATTTCAAAGATGCCCAGAACTGAGCTAAACGTTGTATGTCTCCAACTCCTAGAAATAACTTCATGCCCAATCTCCCTTACTTCCAGCTAGTAAGGATCACATAATTCCTAACAAAGTTTTGACACAGATTCCCAATTCGGGCATTCAGAACATATAGCACGTTGATGTAAGCAAGCATATTCTCATTCAAAGTTGCAAGTTACTATGTAGGAACAAGTTTGTATAGGTATTTCAAAGATACCCAGAACTGAGCTAAACTTGGTATGTCTCCAACTCCTAGAAATAACTTCATGCCCCATCTCCCTTACATCCAGCTAGTAAGGATCACATAATTCCTAACAAAGTTTTGACACAGATTCCCAATTCGGGCATTCAGAACATGTAGCAAGTTGCTGTAAGCAAGCACATTCAATTCAAAGTTGCAAGTTATTATGTAGGAACAAGTTTGTATAGGTATTTCAAAGATGCCCAGAATTGAGCTAAACTTGGTATGTCTCCAACTCCTAGAAATAACTTCATGCCCCATCTCCCTTACTTCCATCTAGTAAGGATCACATAATTCCTAACAAAATTTTGACACAGATTCCCAATTCGGGCATTCAGAACATATAGCACGTTGCTGTAAGCAAGCACATTCTCATTCAAAGTTGCAAGTTACTAAGTAGGAATAAGTTTGTAAAGGTATTTCAAAGATGCCCAGAACTGAGCTAAACTTGGTATGTCTCCAACTCCTAGAAATAACTTCATGCCCCATCACCCTTACTTCCAGCTAGTAAGGATCACATAATTCCTAACAAAGATTTGACACAGATTCCCAATTCGGGCATTCAGAACATATAGCACATTGCTGTAAGCAAGCACATTCTCATTCAATGTTGCAAGTAACTATGTAGGAACAAGTTTGTATAGGTATTTCAAAGATGCCCAAAACTGAGCTAAACTTGGTATGTGTCCAACTCCTAGAAATAAATTCATGCCCCAACTCCGTTACTTCCAGCTACTAAGGATCACATAATTCCTAACAAAATTTAACACAGATTCCCAATTCGGGCATTCAGAACATATAGCACGTTGCTGTAAGCAATCACATTCTCATTCAAAGTTGCAAGTTAATATGTAGGAACAAGTTTGTATAGGTATTTCAAAGATGCCCAGAACTGAGCTAAACTTGGTATGTGTCCAACCTCTAGAAATAACTTCATGCCCCAACTCCCTTACTTCCTGCTAGTAAGGATCACATAATTCCTAACAAAGTTTTGACACAGATTCCCAATTCGGGCATTCAGAACCTATAGCACGTTGCTGTAAGCAAGCACATTCTCATTCAAAGTTGCAAGTTACTATGTAGGAAGAAGTTTGTATAGGTATTTCAACGATGCCCAGAACTGAGCTAAACTTGGTATGTGTCCAACCTCTAGAAATAATTTCATGCCCCAACTCCCTTACTTCCAGCTAGTAAGGATCACATAATTCCTAACAAAGTTTTGACACAGATTCCCAATTCGGGCATTCAGAACATATAGCACGTTGCTGTAAGCAAGCACATTCTCATTCAAAGTTGCAAGTTACTATGTAGGAACAAGTTTGTATAGGTATTTCAAAGATGCCCAGAACTGAGCTAAACGTTGTATGTCTCTAACTCCAAGAAATATCTTCATGCCCCATCTCCCTTACTTCCAGCTAGTAAGGATCACATAATTCCTAACAAAGTTTTGACACAGATTCCCAATTCGGGCATTCAGAACATATAGCACGTTGCTGTAAGCAAGCACATTCTCATTCAAAGTTGTAAGTTACTATGTAGGAACAAGTTTGTATAGGTATTTCAAAGATGCCCAGAACTGAGCTAAACGTTGTATGTCTCCAACTCCTAGAAATAACTTCATGCCCCATCTCCCTTACTTCCAGCTAGTAAGGATCACATAATTCCTAACAAAGTTTTGACACAGATTCCCAATTCGGGCATTCAGAACATATAGCACGTTGCTGTAAGCAAGCACATTCTCATTCAAAGTTGCAAGTTACTATGTAGGAACAAGTTTGAATAGGTATTTCAAAGATGCCCAGAACTGAGCTAAACTTGGTATGTGTCGAACCTCTAGAAATAACTTCATGCCCCAACTCCCTTACTTCCAGCTAGTAAGGATCACATAATTCCTAAAAAAGATTTGACACAGATTCCCAATTCGGGCATTCAGAACATATAGCACGTTGCTGTAAGCAAGCACATTCTCATTCAAAGTTGCAAGTTACTATGTAGGAACAAGTTTGTATAGGTATTTCAAAGATGCCCAGAACTGAGCTAAACGTTGTATGTCTCCAACTCCTAGAAATAACTTCATGCCCCATCTCCCTTACATCCAGCTAGTAAGGATCACATAATTCCTAACAAAGTTTTGACACAGATTCCCAATTCGGGCATTCAGAACATATAGCACGTTGCTGTAAGCAAGCACATTCTCATTCAAAGTTGCAAGTTACTATGTAGGAACAAGTTTGTATAGGTATTTCAAAGATGCCCAGAACTGAGCTAAACTTGGTATGTGTCCAACCTCTAGAAATAACTTCATCCCCAACTCCCTTATTTCCTGCTAGTAAGGATCACATAATTCCTAACAAAGTTTTGACACAGATTCCCAATTCGGGCATTCAGAACATATAGCACGTTGCTGTAAGCAAGCACATTCTCATTCAAAGTTGCAAGTTACTATGTAGGAACAAGTTTGTATAGGTATTTCAAAGATGCCCAGAACTGAGCTAAACTTGGTATGTGTCCAACCTCTAGAAATAACTTCATGCCCCAACTCCCTTACTTCCAGCTAGTAAGGATCACATAATTCCTAACAAAGTTTTGACACAGATTCCCAATTCAGGCATTCAGAACATATAGCACGTTGCTGTAAGCCAGCACATTCTCATTCAAAGTTGCAAGTTACTATGTAGGAACAAGTTTGTATAGGTATTTCAAAGATGCCCAGAACTGAGCTAAACGTTGTATGTCTCCAACTCCTAGAAATAACTTCATGCCCCATCTACCTTACTTCCAGCTAGTAAGGATCACATAATTCCTAACAAAGTTTTGACACAGATTCCCAATTCGGGCATTCAGAACATGTAGCACGTTGCTGTAAGCAAGCACATTCTCATTCAAAGTTGCAAGTTACTATGTAGGAATAAGTTTGTATAGGTATTTCAAAGATGCCCTGAACTGAGCTAAACTTGGTATGTGTCCAACCTCTAGAAATAACTTCATGCCCCAACTCCCTTACTTCCAGCTAGTAAGGATCACATAATTCCTAACAAAGTTTTGACACAGATTCCCAATTCGGACGTTCAGAACATGTAGCACGTTGCTGTAAGCAAGCACATTCAATTCAAAGTTGCAAGTTACTATGTAGGAACAAGTTTGTATAGGTATTTCAAAGATGTCCAGAACTGAGCTAAAAGTTGTATGTCTCCAACTCCTAGAAATAACTTCATGCCCCATCTCACTTACTTCCAGCTAGTAAGGATCACATAATTTCTAACAAAGTTTTGACACAGATTCCCAATTCCGGCATTCAGAACATATCGCACGTTGCTGTAAGCAAGCACATTCTCATTCAAAGTTGCAAGTTACTAAGTAGGAATATGTTTGTAAAGGTATTTCAAAGATGCCCAGAACTGAGCTAAACTTGGTATGTCTCCAACTCCTAGAAATATCTTCATGCCCCATCACCCTTACTTCCAGCTAGTAAGGATCACATAATTCCTAACAAAGATTTGACACAGATTCCCAATTCGGGCATTCAGAACATATAGCACATTGCTGTAAGCAAGCACATTCTCATTCAAAGTTGCAAGTTACTATGTAGGAACAAGTTTGTATAGGTATTTCAAAGATGCCCAGAACTGAGCTAAACGTTGTATGTCTCCAACTCCTAGAAATAACTTCATGCCCCATCTCCCTTACATCCAGCTAGTAAGGATCACATAATTCCTAACAAAGTTTTGACACAGATTCCCAATTCGGGCATTCAGAACATGTAGCAAGTTGCTGTAAGCAAGCACATTCAATTCAAAGTTGCAAGTTATTATGTAGGAACAAGTTTGTATAGGTATTTCAAAGATGCCCAGAATTGAGCTAAACTTGGTATGTCTCCAACTCCTAGAAATAACTTCATGCCCCATCTCCCTTACTTCCATCTAGTAAGGATCACATAATTCCTAACAAAATTTTGACACAGATTCCCAATTCGGGCATTCAGAACATATAGCACGTTGCTGTAAGCAAGCACATTCTCATTCAAAGTTGCAAGTTACTAAGTAGGAATAAGTTTGTAAAGGTATTTCAAAGATGCCCAGAACTGAGCTAAACTTGGTATGTCTCCAACTCCTAGAAATAACTTCATGCCCCATCACCCTTACTTCCAGCTAGTAAGGATCACATAATTCCTAACAAAGATTTGACACAGATTCCCAATTCGGGCATTCAGAACATATAGCACATTGCTGTAAGCAATCACATTCTCATTCAAAGTTGCAAGTTACTATGTAGGAACAAGTTTGTATAGGTATTTCAAAGAAGCCCAGAACTGAGCTAAACGTTGTATGTCTCCAACTCCTAGAAATAACTACATGCCCCATCTCCCTTACTTCCTGCTAGTAAGGATCACATAATTTCTAACAAAGTTTTTGCACAGATTCCCAATTCGGGCATTCAGAACATATAGCACGTTGCTGTAAGCAAGCACATTCTCATTCAAAGTTGCAAGTTACTAAGTAGGAACAAGTTTGTAAAGGTATTTCAAAGATGCCCAGAACTGAGCTAAACTTGGTATGTCTCCAACTCCTAGAAATAACTTCATGCCCCATCACCCTTACTTCCATCTAGTAAGGATCACATAATTCCTAACAAAGTTTTGACACAGATTCCCAATTCGGGCATTCAGAACATGTAGCACGTTGCTGTAAGCAAGCACATTCTCATTCAAAGTAGCAAGTTACTATGTAGGAACAAGTTTGTATAGGTATTTCAAAGATGCCCAGAACTGAGCTAAACTTGGTATGTGTCCAACCTCTAGAAATAACTTCATGTCCCAACTCCCTTACTTCCAGCTAGTAAGGATCACATAATTCCTAACAAAGATTTGACACAGATTCCCAATTCGGGCATTCAGAACATATAGCAAGTTGCTGTAAGCAAGCACATTCTCATTCAAAGTTGCAAGTTACTATGTAGGAACAAGTTTGTATAGGTATTTCAAAGATGCCCAGAACTGAGCTAAACGATGTATGTCTCCAACTTCTAGAAATAACTTCACGTCCCATCTCACTTACTTCCAGCTAGTAAGGATCACATAATTCCTAACAAAGTTTTGACACAGATTCCCAATTCGGGCATTCAGAACATATAGCACGTTGCTGTAAGCAAGCACATTCTCATTCAAAGTTGCAAGTTACTATGTAGGAACAAGTTTGTATAGGTATTTCAAAGATGCCCAGAACTGTGCTATACATGGTATGTGTCCAACTCCTAGAAATACCTTCATACCCCAACTCCCTTAATTCCAGCTAGTAAGGATCACATAATTCCTAACAAATTTTGACACAGATTCCCAATTCGGGCATTCAGAACCTGTAGCACGTTGCTGTAAGCAACCACATTCTCATTCATAGTTGCAAGTTACTATGTAGGAACAAGTTTGTAAAGGTATTTCAAAGATGCCCAGAACTGAGCTAAACTTGGTATGTCTCCAACTCCTAGAAATAACTTCATGCCCCATCACCCTTACTTCCAGCTAGTAAGGATCACATAATTCCTAACAAAGTTTTGACACAGATTCCCAATTCGGGCATTCAGAACATATAACACGTTGCTGTAAGCAAGCACGTTCTCATTCAAAGTTGCAAGTTACTATGTAGGAACAAGTTTGTATAGGTATTTTAAAGACGCCCAGAACTAAGCTAAACGTGGTATGTCCCCAACTCCTTGAAATAACTTCATGCCCCATCTCCCTTACTTCCTGCTAGTAAGGATCACATAATTCCTAACAAAGTTTTGACACAGATTCCCAATTCAGGCATTCAGAACATATAGCACGTTGCTGTAAGCTAGCACATTCTCATTCAAAGTTGCAAGTTACTATGTAGGAACAAGTTTGTATAGGTATTTCAAAGATGCCCAGAACTGAGCTAAACTTGGTATGTGTCCAACTCCTAGAAATAACTTCATGCCCCAACTCCCTTACTTCCAGCTACTAAGGATCACATAATTCCTAACAAAATTTAACACAGATTCCCAATTCGGGCATTCAGAACATATAGCACGTTGCTGTAAGCAATCACATTCTCATTCAAAGTTGCAAGTTAATATGTAGGAACAAGTTTGTATAGGTATTTCAAAGATGCCCAGAACTGAGCTAAACTTGGTATGTGTCCAACTCCTAGAAATAACTTCATGCCCCATCTCCCTTACTTCCAGCTAGTAAGGATCACATAATTCCTAAAAAAGTTTTGACACAGATTCCCAATTCGGGCATTCAGAACATGTAGCACGTTGCTGTAAGCAAGCACATTCTCATTCAAAGTTGCAAGTTACTATGTAGGAATAAGTTTGTATAGGTATTTGAAAGATGCCCTGAACTGAGCTAAACTTGGTATGTGTCCAACCTCTAGAAATAACATCATGCCCCAACTCCCTTACTTCCAGCTAGTAAGGATCACATAATTCCTAACAAAGTTTTGACACAGATTCCCAATTCGGACGTTCAGCACATGTAGCACGTTGCTGTAAGCAAGCACATTCAATTCAAAGTTGCAAGTTACTATGTAGGAACAAGTTTGTATAGGTATTTCAAAGATGCCCAGAACTGAGCTAAATGTTGTATGTCTCCAACTCCTAGAAATAACTTCATGCCCCATCTCACTTACTTCCAGCTAGTAAGGATCACATAATTTCTAACAAAGTTTTGACACAGATTCCCAATTCGGGCATTCAGAACATATAGCACGTTGCTGTAAGCAAGCACATTCTCATTCAAAGTTGCAAGTTAATAAGTAGGAATAAGTTTGTAAAGGTATTTCAAAGATGCCCAGAACTGAGCTAAACTTGGTATGTCTCCAACTCCTAGAAATAACTTCATGCCCCATCACCCTTACTTCCAGCTAGTAAGGATCACATAATTCCTAACAAAGATTTGACACAGATTCCCAATTCGGGCATTCAGAACATATAGCACATTGCTGTAAGCAAGCACATTCTCATTCAAAGTTGCAAGTTACTATGTAGGAACAAGTTTGTATAGGTATTTCAAAGATGCCCAGAACTGAGCTAAACGTTGTATGTCTCCAACTCCTAGAAATAACTACATGCCCCATCTCCCTTACTTCCAGCTAGTAAGGATCACATAATTTCTAACAAAGTTTTGACACAGATTCCCAATTCGGGCATTCAGAACATATAGCACGTTGCTGTAAGCAAGCACATTCTCATTCAAAGTTGCAAGTAACTATGTAGGAACAAGTTTGTATAGGTATTTCAAAGATGCCCAAAACTGAGGTAAACTTGGTATGTGTCCAACTCCTAGAAATAACTTCATGCCCCAACTCCCTTACTTCCAGCTACTAAGGATCACATAATTCCTAACAAAATTTAACACAGATTCCCAATTCGGGCATTCAGATCATATAGCACGATGCTGTAAGCAATCACATTCTCATTCAAAGTTGCAAGTTAATAAGTAGGAACAAGTTTTTATAGGTATTTCAAAGATGCCCAGAACTGAGCTAAACTTGGTATGTGTCCAACTCCTAGAAATAACTTCATGCCCCATCTCCCTTACTTCCAGCTAGTAAGGATCACATAATTTCTAACAAAGTTTTGGCACAGATTCCCAATTCGGGCATTCAGAACATGTAGCACGTTGCTGTAAGCAAGCACATTCTCATTCAAAGTTGCAAGTTACTATGTAGGAATAAGTTTGTATAGGTATTTCAAAGATGCCCTGAACTGAGCTAAACTTGGTATGTGTCCAAACTCTAGAAATAACTTCATGCCCCAACTCCCTTCCTTCCAGCTAGTAAGGATCACATAATTCCTAACAAAGATTTGACACAGATTCCCAATTCGGGCATTCAGAACATATAGCAAGTTGCTGTAAGCAAGCACATTCTCATTCAAAGTTGCAAGTTACTATGTAGGAACAAGTTTGTATAGGTATTTCAAAGATGCCCAGAACTGAGCTAAACTTGGTATGTCTCCAACTCCTAGAAATAACTTCATGCCCCATCTCCCTTACTTCCAGGTAGTAAGGATCACATAATTCCTAACAAAGTTTTGACACAGATTCCCAATTCGGGCATTCAGAACATGTAGCACTTTGCTGTAAGCAATCACATTCAATTCAAAGTTGCAAGTTACTATGTAGGAACAAGATTGTATAGGTATTTCAAAGATGCCCAGAATTGAGCTAAACTTGGTATGTCTCCAACTCCTAGAAAGAACTTCATGCCCCATCTCCCTTACTTCCATCTAGTAAGGATCACATAATTTCTAACAAAGTTTTGGCACAGATTCCCAATTCGGGCATTCAGAACATATAGCACGTTGCTGTAAGCAAGCACATTCTCATTCAAATTTGCAAGTTACTAAGTAGGAACAAGTTTGTAAAGGTATTTCAAAGATGCCGAGAACTGAGCTACACTTGGTATGTCTCCAACTCCTAGAAATAACTTCATGCCCCATCTCCCTTACTTCCAGCTAGTAAGGATCACATAATTCCTAACAAAGTTTTGACACAGATTCCCAATTCGGGCATTCAGAACATGTAGCACGTTGCTGTAAGCAAGCACATTCTCATTCAAAGTAGCAAGTTACTATGTAGGAACAAGTTTGTATAGGTATTTCAAAGATGCCCAGAACTGAGCTAAACTTGGTATGTGTCCAACCTCTAGAAATAACTTCATGCCCCAACTCCCTTACTTCCAGCTAGTAAGGATCACATAATTCCTAACAAAGATTTGACACAGATTCCCAATTCGGACATTCAGAACATATAACAAGTTGCTGTAAGCAAGCACATTCTCATTCAAAGTTGCAAGTTACTATGTAGGAACAAGTTTGTATAGGTATTTCAAAGATGCCCAGAACTGAGCTAAACGTTGTATGTCTCCAACTTCTAGAAATAACTTCACGCCCCATCTCACTTACTTCCAGCTAGTAAGGATCACATAATTTCTAACAAAGTTTTGACACAGATTCCCAATTCGGGCATTCAGAAATTATAGCACGTTGCTGTAAGCAAGCACATTCTCATTCAAAGTTGCAAGTTACTATGTAGGAAGAAGTTTGTATAAGTATTTCAAAGATGCCCAGAACTGAGCTAAACGTTGTATGTCTCCAACTCCTAGAAATAACTTAATGCCCCATCTCCCTTACTTCCAGCTAGTAAGGATCACATAATTCCTAACAAAGTTTTGACACAGATTCCCAATTCGGGCATTCAGAACATATAGCACGTTGCTGTAAGCAAGCACATTCTCATTCAAAGTTGCAAGTTACTATGTAGGAACAAGTTTGTATAGGTATTTCAAAGATGCCCAGAACTGAGCTAAACTTGGTATGTCTCCAACTCCTAGAAATAACATCATGCCCCATCTCCCTTACTTCCAGTTGGTAAGTATCACATAATTCCTAACAAAGTTTTGACACAGATTCCCAATTCGGGCATTCAGAACATATAGCAAGTTGCTGTAAGCAACCACATTCTCATTCAAAGTTGCAAGTTACTATGTAGGAACAAGTTTGTATAGGTATTTCAAAGATGCCCAGAACTGAGCTAAACGTTGTATGTCTCCAACTCCTAGAAATAACTTCATGCCCCATCTCCCTTACTTCCAGCTAGTAAGGATCACATAATTCCTAACAAAGTTTTGACACAGATTCCCAATTCGGGCATTCAGAACATATAGCACGTTGCTGTAAGCAAGCACATTCTCATTCAAAGTTGCAAGTTACTATGTAGGAACAAGTTTGTATAGGTATTTCAAAGATGCCCAGAACTGAGCTAAACGTTGCATGTCTCCAACTCCTAGAAATAACTTCATGCCCCATCTCCCTTACTTCCAGCTAGTAAGGATCACATAATTCCTAACAAAGTTTTGACACAGATTCCCAATTCGGGCATTCAGAACATATAGCACGTTGCTGTAAGCAAGCACATTCTCATTCAAAGTTGCAAGTTACTCTGTAGGAACAAGTTTGTATAGGTATTTCAAAGATGCCCAGAACTGTGCTATACATGGTATGTGTCCAACTACTAGAAATACCTTCATACCCCAACTCCCTTACTTCCAGCTAGTAAGGATCACATAATTCCTAACAAATTTTGACACAGATTCCCAATTCGGGCATTCAGAACATATAGCACGTTGATGTAAGCAAGCACATTCTCATTCAAAGTTGCAAGTTACTATGTAGAAACAAGTTTGTATAGGTATTTCAAAGATACCCAGAACTGAGCTAAACGTTGTATGTCTCCAACTCCTATAAATAACTTCATGCCCCATCTCCCTTACTTCCAGCTAGTAAGGATCACATAATTCCTAACAAAGTTTTGACACAGATTCCCAATTCGGGCATTCAGAACATGTAGCACGTTGCTGTAAGCAAGCACATTCAATTCAAAGTTGCAAGTTACTATGTAGGAACAAGTTTGTATAGGTATTTAAAAGATGCCCAAAACTGAGCTAAATGTTGTATGTCTCCAACTCATAGAAATAACTTCATGCCCCATCTCCCTTACTTCCAGCTAGTAAGGATCACATAATTCCTAACAAAATTTGACACAGATTCCCAATTCGGGCATTCAGAACATATAGCACGTTGCTGTAAGCAAGCACATTCTCATTCAAAGTTGCAAGTTACTATGTAGGAACAAGTTTGTATAGGTATTTCAAAGATGCCCAGCACTGAGCTAAACTTGGTATGTCTCCAACTCCTAGAAATAACTTCATGCCCCATCTCCCTTACTTCCAACTAGTAAGGATCACATAATTCCCAACAAAGTTTTGACACAGATTCCCAATTCGTGCATTCAGAACATGTAGCACGTTGCTGTAAGCAAGCACATTCTCATTCAAAGTGGCAAGTTACTATGTAGGAACAAGTTTGTAAATGTATTTCAAAGATGCCCAGAACTGAGCTAAACGTTGTATGTGTCCAATTCCTAGAAATAACTTCATGCCCCATCTCCCTTACTTCCAGCTAGTAAGGATCACATAATTCCTAACAAAGTTTTGACACAGATTCCCAATTCGGGCATTCAGAACATATAGCACGTTGCTGTAAGCAAGCACATTCTCATTCAAAGTTGCAAGTTACTATGTAGGAACAAGTTTGTATAGGTATTTCAAAGATGCCCAGAACTGTGCTAAACTTGGTATGTGTCCAACTCCTAGAAATACCTTCATGCCCCAACTCCCTTACTTCCAGCTAGTAAGGATCACATAATTCCTAACAAATTTTGACACAGATTCCCAATTCGGGCATTCAGAACATATAGCACGTTGATGTAAGCAAGCACATTGTCATTCAAAGTTGCAAGTTACAATGTAGGAACAAGTTTGTATAGGTATTTCAAAGATGCTCAGAACTGAGCTAAACTTGGTATGTTTCCAAATCCTAGAAATAATTTCATACCCCATCTCCCTTACTTCCAGCTAGTAAGGATCACATAATTCCTAACAAAGATTTGACACAGATTCCCAATTCGGGCATTCAGAACATGTAGCACGTTGCTGTAACCAAGCACATTCTCATACAAAGTTGCAAGTTACTATGTAGGAACAAGTTTGTAAAGGTATTTCAAAGATGCCCAGAACTGAGCTAAATGTTGTATGTCTCCAACTCCTAGAAATAACTTCATGCCTCATCACCTTTACTTCCAGCTAGTAAGGATCACATAATTCCTAATAAAGTTTTGACACCGATTCCCAATTCGGGCATTCAGAACATATAGCACGTTGCTGTAAGCAAGCACATTCTCATTCAAAGTTGCAAGTTACTATGTATGAACAAGTTTGTATAGGTATTTCAAAGATGCCCAGAGCTGAGCTAAACTTGGTATGTCTCCAACTCCTAGAAATAACTTCATGACTCATCTCCCGTACTTCCAGCTAGTAAGGATCACATAATTCCTAACAAAGTTTTGACACAGATTCCCAATTCGGGCATTCAGAATATATAGCACGTTGCTGTAAGCCAGCAGATTCTCATTCAAAGTTGCAAGTTGCTATGTAGGAACAAGTTTGTAAAGGTATTTCAAAGATGCCCAGAACTGAGCTAAACGTAGTATGTGTCCAATTCCTAGAAATAACTTCATGCCCCATCTCCCTTACTTCCAGGTAGTAAGGATCACATAATTCCTAACAAAGTTTTGACATAGATTCCCAATTCGGGCATTCAGAACATATAGCACGTTGCTGTAAGCAAGCACATTCTCATTCAAAGTTGCAAGTTACTATGTAGGAACAAGTTTGTATAGGTATTTCAAAGATGCCCAGAACTGTGCTAAACATGGTATGTGTCCAACTCCTAGAAATACCTTCATACCCCAACTCCCTTACTTCCAGCTAGTAAGGATCACATAATTCCTAACAAATTTTGACACAGATTCCCAATTCGGGCATTCAGAACATATAGCACGTTGATGTAAGCAAGCACATTGTCATTCAAAGTTGCAAGTTACAATGTAGGAACAAGTTTGTATAGGTATTTCAAAGATGCTCAGAACTGAGCTAAACTTGGTATGTCTCCAACTCCTAGAAATAACTTCATGCCCCATCTCCCTTACTTCCATCTAGTAAGGATCACATAATTCCTAACAAAATTTTGACACAGATTCCCAATTCGGGCATTCAGAACATGTAGCACGTTGCTGTAAGCAAGCACATTCAATTCAAAGTTGCAAGTTACTATGTAGGAACAAGTTTGTATAGGTATTTCAAAGATGCCCAGAACTGAGGTAAATGTTGTATGTCTGCAACTCCTAGAAATAACTTCATGCCCCATCTCCCTTACTTCCAGCTAGTAAGGATCACATAATTCCTAACAAAATTTGACACAGATTCCCAATTCGTGAATTGAGAACATATAGCACGTTGCTGTAAGCAAGAACATTCTCATTCAAAGTTGCAAGTTACTATGTAGGAACAAGTTTGTATGGGTATTTCAAAGATGCCCAGAACTTTGCTAAACTTGGTATGTCTCCAACTCCTAGAAATACCTTCATGCCCCAACTCCCTTACTTCCAGCTAGTAAGGATGACATAATTCCTAACAAAGTTTTGACACAGATTCCCAATTCGGGCATTCAGAACATATAGCGCGTTGCTTTAAGCAAGCACATTCTCATTCAAAGTTGCAAGTTAATATGTAGGAGCAAGTTTGTATAGGTATTTCAAAGATGCCCAGAACTGAGCTAAACTTGGTATGTCTCAAACTCCTAGAAATAACTTCATGCCCCAACTCCCTTACTTCCAGGTAGTAAGGATCACATAATTCCTAACAAAGTTTTGACACAGATTCCCAATTCGGGCATTCAGAACATATAGCACGTTGCTGTAAGCAAGCACATTCTTATTCAAAGATGCAAGTTACTATGCAGGAGCAAGTTTGAATAGGTATTTCAAAGATGCCCAGAACTGTGCTAAACTTGGTATGTGTCCAATTTCTAGAAATACCTTCATGCCCCAACTCCCTTACTTCCAGCTAGTAAGGATCACATAATTCCTAACAAAGTTTTGACACAGATTCCCAATTCGGGCATTCAGAACATATAGCACGTTGATGTAAGCAAGCACATTCTCATTCAAAGTTGCATGTTAATATGTAGGAACAAGTTTGTATAGGTATTTCAAAGATGCCCAGAACTGAGCTAAACGTGGTATGTCTCCAACTCCTAGAAATATCTTCATGCCCCATCTCCCTTACTTCCAGCTAGTAAGGATCACATAATTCCTAAAAGTGTTTTGACACAGATTCCCAATTCGGGCATTCAGAACATATAGCACGTTGCTGTAAGCAAGCACATTCTCATTCAAAGTTGCAAGTTACTATGTAGGAACAAGTTTGTATAGGATTTTCAAAGATGCCCAGAACTGAGCTAAACTTGGTATGTGTCCAACCTCTAGAAATAACTTCATGCCCCAACTCCATTTCTTCCAGCTAGTAAGGATCACATAATTCCTAACAATGATTTGACACAGATTCCCAATTCGGGCATTCAGAACATATAGCAAGTTGCTGTAAGCAAGCACATTCTCATTCAAAGTTGAAAGTTACCACGTAGGAACAAGTTTGTATAGGTATTTCAAAGATGCCCAGAACTGAGCTAAACGTTGTATGTCTCCAAATCCTAGAAATAACTTCATGCCCCATCTCCCTTACTTTCAGCTAGTAAGGATCACATAATTACTAACAAAGTTTTGACACAGATTCCCACTTCGGGCATTTAGAACATGTAGCACGTTGCTGTAAGCAAGCACATTCAATTGAAAGTTGCAAGTTACTATGTAGGAACAAGTTTGTATAGGTATTTCAAAGATGCCCAGAACTGAGCTAAACGTTGTATGTCTCCAACTCCTAGAAATAACTTCACGCCCCATCTCACTTACTTCCAGCTAGTAAGGATCACGTAATTTCTAACAAAGTTTTGACACAGATTCCCAATTCGGGCATTCAGAACATATAGCACGTTGCTGTAAGCAAGCACATTCTCATTCAAATTTGCAAGTTACTATGTAGGAACAAGTTTGTATAGGTATTTCAAAGATGCCCAGAACTGAGCTAAACTTGGTATGTGTCCAACTCATAGAAATACCTTCATACCACCTCTCCCTTACTTCCAGCTAGTAAGGATCACATAATTCCTAACAAAATTTGACACTGATTCCCAATTCGGGCATCCAGAACATATAGCACGTTGTTGTAAGCAATCACATTCTCATTCAAAGTTGCAAGTTACTATGTAGGAACAAGTTTGTATAGGTATTTCAAAGATGTCCAGAACTGAGCTAAACTTGGTATGTGTCCAACTCCTAGAAATAACTTCATGGCCCATCTCCCTTACTTCCAGCTAGTAAGGATCACATAATTCCTAACAAAGTTTTGACACAGATTCCCAATTCGGGCATTCAGAACATGTAGCACGTTGCTGTAAGCAACCACATTCTCATTCAAAGTTGCAAGTTACTATGTAGGAACAAGTTTGTAAAGGTATTTCAAAGATGCCCAGAACTGAGCTAAACTTGGTATGTCTCCAACTCCTAGAAATAACTTCATGCCCCATCACCCTTACTTCCAGCTAGTAAGGATCACATAATTCCTAAAAAAGTTTTGACACAGATTCCCAATTCGGGCATTCAGAACATATAGGACGTTGCTGTAAGCAAGTACATTCTCATTCAAAGTTGCATGTTACTATGTAGGAACAAGTTTGTATAGGTATTTTAAAGACGCCCAGAACTGAGCTAAACGTGGTATGTCCCCAACTCCTTGAAATAACTTCATGCCCCATCTCCCTTACTTCCTGCTAGTAAGGATCACATAATTCCTAACAAAGTTTTGACACAGATTCCCAATTCGGGCATTCAGAACATGTAGCACGTTGCTGTAAGCAAGCACATTCTCATTCAATGTTGCAAGTTACTATGTAGGAACAAGTTTGTATAGGTATTTCAAAGATGCCCAGAACTGAGCTAAACTTGGTATGTGTCCAACTCCTAGAAATAACTTCATGCCCCAACTCCCTTACTTCCAGCTACTAAGGATCACATAATTCCTAACAAAATTTAACACAGATCCCCAATTCGGGCATTCAGAACATATAGCACGTTGCTGTAAGCAATCACATTCTCATTCAAAGTTGCAAGTTAATATGTAGGAACAAGTTTTTATAGGTATTTCAAAGATGCCCAGAACTGAGCTAAACTTGGTATGTGTCCAACTCCTATAAATAACTTCATGCCCCATCTCCCTTACTTCCAGCTAGTAAGGATCACATAATTCCTAAAAAAGTTTTGACACAGATTCCCAATTCGGGCATTCAGAACATGTAGCACGTTGCTGTAAGCAAGCACATTCTCATTCAAAGTTGCAAGTTACTATGTAGGAATAAGTTTGTATAGGTATTTCAAAGATGCCCTGAACTGAGCTAAACTTGGTATGTGTCCAAACTCTAGAAATAACTTCATGCCCTAACTCCCTTCCTTCCAGCTAGTAAGGATCACATAATTCCTAACAAAGATTTGACACAGATTCCCAATTCGGGCTTTCAGAACATATAGCAAGTTGCTGTAAGCAACCACATTCTCATTCAAAGTTGCAAGTTACTATGTAGGAACAAGTTTGTATAGGTATTTCAAAGATGCCCAGAATTGAGCTAAACTTGGTATTTCTCCAACTCCTAGAAAGAACTTCATGCCCCATCTCCCTTACTTCCATCTAGTAAGGATCACATAATTTCTAACAAAGTTTTGGCACAGATTCCCAATTCGGGCATTCAGAACATATAGCACGTTGCTGTAAGCAAGCACATTCTCATTCAAAGTTGAGAGTTACTAAGTAGGAACAAGTTTGTAAAGGTATTTCAAAGATGCCCAGAACTGAGCTAAACTTGGTATGTCTCCAACTCCTAGAAATAACTTCATGCCCCATCACCCTTACTTCCAGCTAGTAAGGATCACATAATTCCTAACAAAGTTTTGACACAGATTCCCAATTCGGGCATTCAGAACATGTAGCACGTTGCTGTAAGCAAGCACATTCTCATTCAAAGTAGCAAGTTACTATGTAGGAACAAGTTTGTATAGGTATTTCAAAGATGCCCAGAACTGAGCTAAACTTGGTATGTGTCCAACCTCTAGAAATAACTTCATGCCCCGACTCCCTTACTTCCAGCTAGTAAGGATCACATAATTCCTAACAAAGATTTGACACAGATTCCCAATTCGGGCATTCAGAACATATAGCAAGTTGCTGTAAGCAAGCACATTCTCATGCCAAGTTGCAAGTTACTATGTAGGAACAAGTTTGTATAGGTATTTCAAAGATGCCCAGAACTGAGCTAAACGTTGTATGTCTCCAACTTCTGGAAATAACTTCACGCCCCATCTCACTTACTTCCAGGTAGTAAGGATCACATAATTTCTAACAAAGTTTTGACACAGATTCCCAATTCGGGCATTCAGAACATATAGCACGTTGCTGTAAGCAAGCACATTCTCATTCAAAGTTGCAAGTTACTATGTAGGAACAAGTTTGTATAGGTATTTCAAAGATGCCCAGAACTGAGCTAAACTTGGTATGTCTCCAACTCCTAGAAATAACATCATGCCCCATCTCCCTTACTTCCAGCTGGTAAGGATCACATAATTCCTAACAAAGTTTTGACACAGATTCCCAATTCGGGCATTCAGAACATATAGCAAGTTGCTGTAAGCAAGCACATTCTCATTCAAAGTTGCAAGTTACTATGTAGGAACAAGTTTGTATAGGTATTTCAAAAATGCCCAGAACTGAGCTAAACGTTTTATGTCTCCAACTCCTAGAAATAACTTCATGCCCCATCTCCCTTACTTCCAGCTAGTAAGGATCACATAATTCCTAACAAAGTTTTGACACAGATTCCCAATTCGGGCATTCAGAACATATAGCACGTTGCTGTAAGCAAGCACATTCTCATTCAAAGTTGCAAGTTACTATGTAGGAACAAGTTTGTATAGGTATTTCAAAGATGCCCAGAACTGAGCTAAACTTGGTATGTGTCCAACTCCTAGAAATAACTTCATGCCCCATCTCCCTTACTTCCAGCTAGTAAGGATCACATATTTCCTAACAAAGTTTTGACACAGATTCCCAATTCGGGCATTCAGAACATATAGCACGTTGCTGTAAGCAAGCACATTCTCATTCAAAGTTGCAAGTTACTATGTAGGAACAAGTTTGTATAGGTATTTCAAAGATGCCCAGAACTGTGCTATACATGGTATGTGTCCAACTCCTAGAAATACCTTCATACCCCAACTCCCTTACTTCCAGCTAGTAAGGATCACATAATTCCTAACAAATTTTGACACAGATTCCCAATTCGGGCATTCAGAACATATAGCACGTTGATGTAAGCAAGCACATTCTCATTCAAAGTTGCAAGTTACTATGTAGAAACAAGTTTGTATAGGTATTTCAAAGATACCCAGAACTGAGCTAAACGTTGTATGTCTCCAACTCCTAGAAATAACTTCATGTCCCATCTCCCTTACTTCCAGCTAGTAAGGATCACATAATTCCTAACAAAGTTTTGACACAGATTCCCAATTCGGGCATTCAGAACATGTAGCACGTTGCTGTAAGCAAGCACATTCAATTCAAAGTTGCAAGTTACTATGTAGGAACAAGTTTGTATAGGTATTTAAAAGATGCCCAGAACTGAGCTAAACGTTGTATGTCTCCAACTCATAGAAATAACTTCATGCCCCATCTCCCTTACTTCCAGCTAGTAAGGATCACATAATTCCTAACAAAATTTGACACAGATTCCCAATTCGGGCATTCAGAACATATAGCACGTTGCTGTAAGCAATCACATTCTCATTCAAAGTTGCAAGTTACTATGTAGGAACAAGTTTGTATAGGTATTTCAAAGATGCCCAGAACTGAGCTAAACTTGGTATGTGTCCAACTCCTAGAAATAACTTCATGCCCCATCTCCCTTACTTCCAGCTAGTAAGGATCACATAATTCCCAACAAAGTTTTGACACAGATTCCCAATTCGGGCATTCAGAACATGTAGCACGTTGCTGTAAGGAAGCACATTCTCATTCAAAGTTGCAAGTTACTATGTAGGAACAAGTTTGTATAGGTATTTCAAAGATGCCCAGAACTGAGCTAAACGTTGTATGTCTCCAACTCCTAGAAATAACTTCATGCCCCATCTCCCTTACTTCCAGCTAGTAAGGATCACATAATTCCTAACAAAGTTTTGACACAGATTCCCAATTCGGGCATTCAGAACATATAGCACGTTGCTGTAAGCAAGCACATTCTCATTCAAAGTTGAGAGTTACTAAGTAGGAACAAGTTTGTAAAGGTATTTCAAAGATGCCCAGAACTGAGCTAAACTTGGTATGTCTCCAACTCCTAGAAATAACTTCATGCCCCATCACCCTTACTTCCAGCTAGTAAGGATCACATAATTCCTAACAAAGTTTTGACACAGATTCCCAATTCGGGCATTCAGAACATGTAGCACGTTGCTGTAAGCAAGCACATTCTCATTCAAAGTAGCAAGTTACTATGTAGGAACAAGTTTGTATAGGTATTTCAAAGATGCCCAGAACTGAGCTAAACTTGGTATGTGTCCAACCTCTAGAAATAACTTCATGCCCCGACTCCCTTACTTCCAGCTAGTAAGGATCACATAATTCCTAACAAAGATTTGACACAGATTCCCAATTCGGGCATTCAGAACATATAGCAAGTTGCTGTAAGCAAGCACATTCTCATGCCAAGTTGCAAGTTACTATGTAGGAACAAGTTTGTATAGGTATTTCAAAGATGCCCAGAACTGAGCTAAACGTTGTATGTCTCCAACTTCTGGAAATAACTTCACGCCCCATCTCACTTACTTCCAGGTAGTAAGGATCACATAATTTCTAACAAAGTTTTGACACAGATTCCCAATTCGGGCATTCAGAACATATAGCACGTTGCTGTAAGCAAGCACATTCTCATTCAAAGTTGCAAGTTACTATGTAGGAACAAGTTTGTATAGGTATTTCAAAGATGCCCAGAACTGAGCTAAACTTGGTATGTCTCCAACTCCTAGAAATATCATCATGCCCCATCTCCCTTACTTCCAGCTGGTAAGGATCACATAATTCCTAACAAAGTTTTGACACAGATTCCCAATTCGGGCATTCAGAACATATAGCAAGTTGCTGTAAGCAAGCACATTCTCATTCAAAGTTGCAAGTTACTATGTAGGAACAAGTTTGTATAGGTATTTCAAAAATGCCCAGAACTGAGCTAAACGTTTTATGTCTCCAACTCCTAGAAATAACTTCATGCCCCATCTCCCTTACTTCCAGCTAGTAAGGATCACATAATTCCTAACAAAGTTTTGACACAGATTCCCAATTCGGGCATTCAGAACATATAGCACGTTGCTGTAAGCAAGCACATTCTCATTCAAAGTTGCAAGTTACTATGTAGGAACAAGTTTGTATAGGTATTTCAAAGATGCCCAGAACTGAGCTAAACTTGGTATGTGTCCAACTCCTAGAAATAACTTCATGCCCCATCTCCCTTACTTCCAGCTAGTAAGGATCACATAATTCCTAACAAAGTTTTGACACAGATTCCCAATTCGGGCATTCAGAACATATAGCACGTTGCTGTAAGCAAGCACATTCTCATTCAAAGTTGCAAGTTACTATGTAGGAACAAGTTTGTATAGGTATTTCAAAGATGCCCAGAACTGTGCTATACATGGTATGTGTCCAACTCCTAGAAATACCTTCATACACCAACTCCCTTACTTCCAGCTAGTAAGGATCACATAATTCCTAACAAATTTTGACACAGATTCCCAATTCGGGCATTCAGAACATATAGCACGTTGATGTAAGCAAGCACATTCTCATTCAAAGTTGCAAGTTACTATGTAGAAACAAGTTTGTATAGGTATTTCAAAGATACCCAGAACTGAGCTAAACGTTGTATGTCTCCAACTCCTAGAAATAACTTCATGTCCCATCTCCCTTACTTCCAGCTAGTAAGGATCACATAATTCCTAACAAAGTTTTGACACAGATTCCCAATTCGGGCATTCAGAACATGTAGCACGTTGCTGTAAGCAAGCACATTCAATTCAAAGTTGCAAGTTACTATGTAGGAACAAGTTTGTATAGGTATTTAAAAGATGCCCAGAACTGAGCTAAACGTTGTATGTCTCCAACTCATAGAAATAACTTCATGCCCCATCTCCCTTACTTCCAGCTAGTAAGGATCACATAATTCCTAACAAAATTTGACACAGATTCCCAATTCGGGCATTCAGAACATATAGCACGTTGCTGTAAGCAATCACATTCTCATTCAAAGTTGCAAGTTACTATGTAGGAACAAGTTTGTATAGGTATTTCAAAGATGCCCAGAACTGAGCTAAACTTGGTATGTGTCCAACTCCTAGAAATAACTTCATGCCCCATCTCCCTTACTTCCAGCTAGTAAGGATCACATAATTCCCAACAAAGTTTTGACACAGATTCCCAATTCGGGCATTCAGAACATGTAGCACGTTGCTGTAAGGAAGCACATTCTCATTCAAAGTTGCAAGTTACTATGTAGGAACAAGTTTGTATAGGTATTTCAAAGATGCCCAGAACTGAGCTAAACGTTGTATGTCTCCAACTCCTAGAAATAACTTCATGCCCCATCTCCCTTACTTCCAGCTAGTAAGGATCACATAATTCCTAACAAAGTTTTGACACAGATTCCCAATTCGGGCATTCAGAACATATAGCACGTTGCTGTAAGCAAGCACATTCAATTCAAAGTTGCAAGTTACTATGTAGGAACAAGTTTGTATAGGTATTTAAAAGATGCCCAGAACTGAGCTAAACGTTGTATGTCTCCAACTCATAGAAATAACTTCATGCCCCATCTCCCTTACTTCCAGCTAGTAAGGATCACATAATTCCTAACAAAGTTTTGACACAGATTCCCAAATCGGGCATTCAGAACATATAGCACGTTGCTGTAAGCAAGCACATTCTCATTCAAAGTTGCAAGTTACTATGTAGGAACAAGTTTGTATAGGTATTTCAAAGATGCCCAGAACTGAGCTAAACTTGGTATGTCTCCAATTCCTAGAAATAACTTCATGCCCCATCTCCCTTACTTCCAGCTAGTAAGGATCACATAATTCCTAACAAAGTTTTGACACAAATTCCCAATTCGGGCATTCAGAACATATAGCACGTTGCTGTAAGCAAGCACCTTCTCATTCAAAGTTGCAAGTTACTATGTAGGAAAATGTTTGTAAAGGTATTTCAAAGATGCCCAGAACTGAGCTAAACGTTGTATGTCTCCAACTCCTAGAAATAACTTCATGCCTCATCACCTTTACTTCCAGCTAGTAAGGATCACATAATTCCTAACAAAGTTTTGACACAGATTCCCAATTCGGGCATTCAGAACATATAGCACGTTGCTGTAAGCAAGCACATTCTCATTCAAAGTTGCAAGTTACTATGTAGGAACAAGTTTGTATAGGTATTTCAAAGATGCCCAGAACTGAGCTAAACTTGGTATGTCTCCAACTCCTAGAAATAACTTCATGCCCCATCTCCCTTACTTCCAGCTAGTAAGGATCACATAATTCCTAACAAAGTTTTGACACAGATTCCCAATTCGGGCATTCAGAACATATAGCACGTTGCTGTAAGCAAGCACATTCTCATTCAAAGTTGCAAGTTACTATGTAGGAACAAGTTTGTAAAGGTATTTCAAAGATGCCCAGAACTGAGCTAAACGTAGTATGTGTCCAATTCCTAGAAATAACTTCATGCCCCATCTCCCTTACTTCCAGCTAGTAAGGATCACATAATTCCTAACAAAGTTTTGACACAGATTCCCAATTCGGGCATTCAGAACATATAGCACGTTGCTGTAAGCAAGCACATTCTCATTCAAAGTTGCAAGTTACTATGTAGGAACAAGTTTGTATAGGTATTTCAAAGATGCCCAGAACTGAGCTAAACTTGGTATGTCTCCAACTCCTAGAAATAACATCATGCCCCATCTCCCTTACTTCCAGCTGGTAAGGATCACATAATTCCTAACAAAGTTTTGACACAGATTCCCAATTCGGGCATTCAGAACATATAGCAAGTTGCTGTAAGCAAGCACATTCTCATTCAAAGTTGCAAGTTACTATGTAGGAACAAGTTTGTATAGGTATTTCAAAAATGCCCAGAACTGAGCTAAACGTTTTATGTCTCAAACTCCTAGAAATAACTTCATGCCCCATCTCCCTTACTTCCAGCTAGTAAGGATCACATAATTCCTAACAAAGTTTTGACACAGATTCCCAATTCGGGCATTCAGAACATATAGCACGTTGCTGTAAGCAAGCACATTCTCATTCAAAGTTGCAAGTTACTATGTAGGAACAAGTTTGTATAGGTATTTCAAAGATGCCCAGAACTGAGCTAAACTTGGTATGTGTCCAACTCCTAGAAATAACTTCATGCCCCATCTCCCTTACTTCCAGCTAGTAAGGATCACATAATTCCTAACAAAGTTTTGACACAGATTCCCAATTCGGGCATTCAGAACATATAGCACGTTGCTGTAAGCAAGCACATTCTCATTCAAAGTTGCAAGTTACTATGTAGGAACAAGTTTGTATAGGTATTTCAAAGATGCCCAGAACTGTGCTATACATGGTATGTGTCCAACTCCTAGAAATACCTTCATACCCCAACTCCCTTACTTCCAGCTAGTAAGGATCACATAATTCCTAACAAATTTTGACACAGATTCCCAATTCGGGCATTCAGAACATATAGCACGTTGATGTAAGCAAGCACATTCTCATTCAAAGTTGCAAGTTACTATGTAGAAACAAGTTTGTATAGGTATTTCAAAGATACCCAGAACTGAGCTAAACGTTGTATGTCTCCAACTCCTAGAAATAACTTCATGTCCCATCTCCCTTACTTCCAGCTAGTAAGGATCACATAATTCCTAACAAAGTTTTGACACAGATTCCCAATTCGGGCATTCAGAACATGTAGCACGTTGCTGTAAGCAAGCACATTCAATTCAAAGTTGCAAGTTACTATGTAGGAACAAGTTTGTATAGGTATTTAAAAGATGCCCAGAACTGAGCTAAACGTTGTATGTCTCCAACTCATAGAAATAACTTCATGCCCCATCTCCCTTACTTCCAGCTAGTAAGGATCACGTAATTCCTAACAAAATTTGACACAGATTCCCAATTCGGGCATTCAGAACATATAGCACGTTGCTGTAAGCAATCACATTCTCATTCAAAGTTGCAAGTTACTATGTAGGAACAAGTTTGTATAGGTATTTCAAAGATGCCCAGAACTGAGCTAAACTTGGTATGTGTCCAACTCCTAGAAATAACTTCATGCCCCATCTCCCTTACTTCCAGCTAGTAAGGATCACATAATTCCTAACAAAGTTTTGACACAGATTCCCAATTCGGGCATTCAGAACATATAGCACGTTGCTGTAAGCAAGCACATTCTCATTCAAAGTTGCAAGTTACTATGTAGGAACAAGTTTGTATAGGTATTTCAAAGATGCCCAGAACTGAGCTAAAGTTGGTGTGTCTCCAACTCCTAGAAATAACTTCATGCCCCATCTCCCTTACTTCCAGCTAGTAAGGATCACATAATTCCTAACAAAGTTTTGACACAGATTCCCAAATCGGGCATTCAGAACATATAGCACGTTGCTGTAAGCAAGCACATTCTCATTCAAAGTTGCAAGTTACTATGTAGGAACAAGTTTGTAAAGGTATTTCAAAGATGCCCAGAACTGAGCTAAACGTAGTATGTGTCCAATTCCTAGAAATAACTTCATGCCCCATCTACCTTACTTCCAGCTAGTAAGGATCACATAATTCCTAACAAAGTTTTGACACAGATTCCCAATTCGGGCATTCAGAACATATAGCACGTTGCTGTAAGCAAGCACATTCTCATTCAAAGTTGCAAGTTACTATGTAGGAACAAGTTTGTATAGGTATTTCAAAGATGCCCAGAACTGAGCTAAACTTGGTATGTCTCCAACTCCTAGAAATAACATCATGCCCCATCTCCCTTACTTCCAGCTGGTAAGGATCACATAATTCCTAACAAAGTTTTGACACAGATTCCCAATTCGGGCATTCAGAACATATAGCAAGTTGCTGTAAGCAAGCACATTCTCATTCAAAGTTGCAAGTTACTATGTAGGAACAAGTTTGTATAGGTATTTCAAAAATGCCCAGAACTGAGCTAAACGTTTTATGTCTCCAACTCCTAGAAATAACTTCATGCCCCATCTCCCTTACTTCCAGCTAGTAAGGATCACATAATTCCTAACAAAGTTTTGACACAGATTCCCAATTCGGGCATTCAGAACATATAGCACGTTGCTGTAAGCAAGCACATTCTCATTCAAAGTTGCAAGTTACTATGTAGGAATAAGTTTGTATAGGTATTTCAAAGATGCCCAGAACTGAGCTAAACTTGGTATGTGTCCAACTCCTAGAAATAACTTCATGCCCCATCTCCCTTACTTCCAGCTAGTAAGGATCACATAATTCCTAACAAAGTTTTGACACAGATTCCCAATTCGGGCATTCAGAACATATAGCACGTTGCTGTAAGCAAGCACATTCTCATTCAAAGTTGCAAGTTACTATGTAGGAACAAGTTTGTATAGGTATTTCAAAGATGCCCAGAACTGTGCTATACATGGTATGTGTCCAACTCCTAGAAATACCTTCATACCCCAACTCCCTTACTTCCAGCTAGTAAGGATCACATAATTCCTAACAAATTTTGACACAGATTCCCAATTCGGGCATTCAGAACATATAGCACGTTGATGTAAGCAAGCACATTCTCATTCAAAGTTGCAATTTACTATGTAGAAACAAGTTTGTATAGGTATTTCAAAGATACCCAGAACTGAGCTAAACGTTGTATGTCTCCAACTCCTAGAAATAACTTCATGTCCCATCTCCCTTACTTCCAGCTAGTAAGGATCACATAATTCCTAACAAAGTTTTGACACAGATTCCCAATTCGGGCATTCAGAACATGTAGCACGTTGCTGTAAGCAAGCACATTCAATTCAAAGTTGCAAGTTACTATGTAGGAACAAGTTTGTATAGGTATTTAAAAGATGCCCAGAACTGAGCTAAACGTTGTATGTCTCCAACTCATAGAAATAACTTCATGCCCCATCTCCCTTACTTCCAGCTAGTAAGGATCACATAATTCCTAACAAAGTTTTGACACAGATTCCCAAATCGGGCATTCAGAACATATAGCACGTTGCTGTAAGCAAGCACATTCTCATTCAAAGTTGCAAGTTACTATGTAGGAACAAGTTTGTATAGGTATTTCAAAGATGCCCAGAACTGAGCTAAACTTGGTATGTCTCCAATTCCTAGAAATAACTTCATGCCCCATCTCCCTTACTTCCAGCTAGTAAGGATCACATAATTCCTAACAAAGTTTTGACACAAATTCCCAATTCGGGCATTCAGAACATATAGCACGTTGCTGTAAGCAAGCACCTTCTCATTCAAAGTTGCAAGTTACTATGTAGGAAAATGTTTGTAAAGGTATTTCAAAGATGCCCAGAACTGAGCTAAACGTTGTATGTCTCCAACTCCTAGAAATAACTTCATGCCTCATCACCTTTACTTCCAGCTAGTAAGGATCACATAATTCCTAACAAAGTTTTGACACAGATTCCCAATTCGGGCATTCAGAACATATAGCACGTTGCTGTAAGCAAGCACATTCTCATTCAAAGTTGCAAGTTACTATGTAGGAACAAGTTTGTATAGGTATTTCAAAGATGCCCAGAACTGAGCTAAACTTGGTATGTCTCCAACTCCTAGAAATAACTTCATGCCCCATCTCCCTTACTTCCAGCTAGTAAGGATCACATAATTCCTAACAAAGTTTTGACACAGATTCCCAATTCGGGCATTCAGAACATATAGCACGTTGCTGTAAGCAAGCACATTCTCATTCAAAGTTGCAAGTTACTATGTAGGAACAAGTTTGTAAAGGTATTTCAAAGATGCCCAGAACTGAGCTAAACGTAGTATGTGTCCAATTCCTAGAAATAACTTCATGCCCCATCTACCTTACTTCCAGCTAGTAAGGATCACATAATTCCTAACAAAGTTTTGACACAGATTCCCAATTCGGGCATTCAGAACATATAGCACGTTGCTGTAAGCAAGCACATTCTCATTCAAAGTTGCAAGTTACTATGTAGGAACAAGTTTGTATAGGTATTTCAAAGATGCCCAGAACTGAGCTAAACTTGGTATGTCTCCAACTCCTAGAAATAACATCATGCCCCATCTCCCTTACTTCCAGCTGGTAAGGATCACATAATTCCTAACAAAGTTTTGACACAGATTCCCAATTCGGGCATTCAGAACATATAGCAAGTTGCTGTAAGCAAGCACATTCTCATTCAAAGTTGCAAGTTACTATGTAGGAACAAGTTTGTATAGGTATTTCAAAAATGCCCAGAACTGAGCTAAACGTTTTATGTCTCAAACTCCTAGAAATAACTTCATGCCCCATCTCCCTTACTTCCAGCTAGTAAGGATCACATAATTCCTAACAAAGTTTTGACACAGATTCCCAATTCGGGCATTCAGAACATATAGCACGTTGCTGTAAGCAAGCACATTCTCATTCAAAGTTGCAAGTTACTATGTAGGAACAAGTTTGTATAGGTATTTCAAAGATGCCCAGAACTGAGCTAAACTTTGTATGTGTCCAACTCCTAGAAATAACTTCATGCCCCATCTCCCTTACTTCCAGCTAGTAAGGATCACATAATTCCTAACAAAGTTTTGACACAGATTCCCAATTCGGGCATTCAGAACATATAGCACGTTGCTGTAAGCAAGCACATTCTCATTCAAAGTTGCAAGTTACTATGTAGGAACAAGTTTGTATAGGTATTTCAAAGATGCCCAGAACTGTGCTATACATGGTATGTGTCCAACTCCTAGAAATACCTTCATACCCCAACTCCCTTACTTCCAGCTAGTAAGGATCACATAATTCCTAACAAATTTTGACACAGATTCCCAATTCGGGCATTCAGAACATATAGCACGTTGATGTAAGCAAGCACATTCTCATTCAAAGTTGCAAGTTACTATGTAGAAACAAGTTTGTATAGGTATTTCAAAGATACCCAGAACTGAGCTAAACGTTGTATGTCTCCAACTCCTAGAAATAACTTCATGTCCCATCTCCCTTACTTCCAGCTAGTAAGGATCACATAATTCCTAACAAAGTTTTGACACAGATTCCCAATTCGGGCATTCAGAACATGTAGCACGTTGCTGTAAGCAAGCACATTCAATTCAAAGTTGCAAGTTACTATGTAGGAACAAGTTTGTATAGGTATTTAAAAGATGCCCAGAACTGAGCTAAACGTTGTATGTCTCCAACTCATAGAAATAACTTCATGCCCCATCTCCCTTACTTCCAGCTAGTAAGGATCACATAATTCCTAACAAAATTTGACACAGATTCCCAATTCGGGCATTCAGAACATATAGCACGTTGCTGTAAGCAATCACATTCTCATTCAAAGTTGCAAGTTACTATGTAGGAACAAGTTTGTATAGGTATTTCAAAGATGCCCAGAACTGAGCTAAACTTGGTATGTGTCCAACTCCTAGAAATAACTTCATGCCCCATCTCCCTTACTTCCAGCTAGTAAGGATCACATAATTCCTAACAAAGTTTTGACACAGATTCCCAATTCGGGCATTCAGAACATATAGCACGTTGCTGTAAGCAAGCACATTCTCATTCAAAGTTGCAAGTTACTATGTAGGAACAAGTTTGTATAGGTATTTCAAAGATGCCCAGAACTGAGCTAAAGTTGGTGTGTCTCCAACTCCTAGAAATAACTTCATGCCCCATCTCCCTTACTTCCAGCTAGTAAGGATCACATAATTCCTAACAAAGTTTTGACACAGATTCCCAAATCGGGCATTCAGAACATATAGCACGTTGCTGTAAGCAAGCACATTCTCATTCAAAGTTGCAAGTTACTATGTAGGAACAAGTTTGTATAGGTATTTCAAAGATGCCCAGAACTGAGCTAAACTTGGTATGTCTCCAATTCCTAGAAATAACTTCATGCCCCATCTCCCTTACTTCCAGCTAGTAAGGATCACATAATTCCTAACAAAGTTTTGACACAAATTCCCAATTCGGGCATTCAGAACATATAGCACGTTGCTGTAAGCAAGCACCTTCTCATTCAAAGTTGCAAGTTACTATGTAGGAAAATGTTTGTAAAGGTATTTCAAAGATGCCCAGAACTGAGCTAAACGTTGTATGTCTCCAACTCCTAGAAATAACTTCATGCCTCATCACCTCACTTCCAGCTAGTAAGGATCACATAATTCCTAACAAAGTTTTGACACAGATTCCCAATTCGGGCATTCAGAACATATAGCACGTTGCTGTAAGCAAGCACATTCTCATTCAAAGTTGCAAGTTACTATGTAGGAACAAGTTTGTATAGGTATTTCAAAGATGCCCAGAACTGAGCTAAACTTGGTATGTCTCCAACTCCTAGAAATAACTTCATGCCCCATCTCCCTTACTTCCAGCTAGTAAGGATCACATAATTCCTAACAAAGTTTTGACACAGATTCCCAATTCGGGCATTCAGAACATATAGCACGTTGCTGTAAGCAAGCACATTCTCATTCAAAGTTGCAAGTTACTATGTAGGAACAAGTTTGTAAAGGTATTTCAAAGATGCCCAGAACTGAGCTAAACGTAGTATGTGTCCAATTCCTAGAAATAACTTCATGCCCCATCTACCTTACTTCCAGCTAGTAAGGATCACATAATTCCTAACAAAGTTTTGACACAGATTCCCAATTCGGGCATTCAGAACATATAGCACGTTGCTGTAAGCAAGCACATTCTCATTCAAAGTTGCAAGTTACTATGTAGGAACAAGTTTGTATAGGTATTTCAAAGATGCCCAGAACTGAGCTAAACTTGGTATGTCTCCAACTCCTAGAAATAACATCATGCCCCATCTCCCTTACATCCAGCTGGTAAGGATCACATAATTCCTAACAAAGTTTTGACACAGATTCCCAATTCGTGCATTCAGAACATATAGCAAGTTGCTGTAAGCAAGCACATTCTCATTCAAAGTTGCAAGTTACTATGTAGGAACAAGTTTGTATAGGTATTTCAAAAATGCCCAGAACTGAGCTAAACGTTTTATGTCTCCAACTCCTAGAAATAACTTCATGCCCCATCTCCCTTACTTCCAGCTAGTAAGGATCACATAATTCCTAACAAAGTTTTGACACAGATTCCCAATTCGGGCATTCAGAACATATAGCACGTTGCTGTAAGCAAGCACATTCTCATTCAAAGTTGCAAGTTACTATGTAGGAATAAGTTTGTATAGGTATTTCAAAGATGCCCAGAACTGAGCTAAACTTGGTATGTGTCCAACTCCTAGAAATAACTTCATGCCCCATCTCCCTTACTTCCAGCTAGTAAGGATCACATAATTCCTAACAAAGTTTTGACACAGATTCCCAATTCGGGCATTCAGAACATATAGCACGTTGCTGTAAGCAAGCACATTCTCATTCAAAGTTGCAAGTTACTATGTAGGAACAAGTTTGTATAGGTATTTCAAAGATGCCCAGAACTGTGCTATACATGGTATGTGTCCAACTCCTAGAAATACCTTCATACCCCAACTCCCTTACTTCCAGCTAGTAAGGATCACATAATTCCTAACAAATTTTGACACAGATTCCCAATTCGGGCATTCAGAACATATAGCACGTTGATGTAAGCAAGCACATTCTCATTCAAAGTTGCAAGTTACTATGTAGAAACAAGTTTGTATAGGTATTTCAAAGATACCCAGAACTGAGCTAAACGTTGTATGTCTCCAACTCCTAGAAATAACTTCATGTCCCATCTCCCTTACTTCCAGCTAGTAAGGATCACATAATTCCTAACAAAGTTTTGACACAGATTCCCAATTCGGGCATCCAGAACATGTAGCACGTTGCTGTAAGCAAGCACATTCAATTCAAAGTTGCAAGTTACTATGTAGGAACAAGTTTGTATAGGTATTTAAAAGATGCCCAGAACTGAGCTAAACGTTGTATGTCTCCAACTCATAGAAATAACTTCATGCCCCATCTCCCTTACTTCCAGCTAGTAAGGATCACATAATTCCTAACAAAGTTTTGACACAGATTCCCAAATCGGGCATTCAGAACATATAGCACGTTGCTGTAAGCAAGCACATTCTCATTCAAAGTTGCAAGTTACTATGTAGGAACAAGTTTGTATAGGTATTTCAAAGATGCCCAGAACTGAGCTAAACTTGGTATGTCTCCAATTCCTAGAAATAACTTCATGCCCCATCTCCCTTACTTCCAGCTAGTAAGGATCACATAATTCCTAACAAAGTTTTGACACAAATTCCCAATTCGGGCATTCAGAACATATAGCACGTTGCTGTAAGCAAGCACCTTCTCATTCAAAGTTGCAAGTTACTATGTAGGAAAATGTTTGTAAAGGTATTTCAAAGATGCCCAGAACTGAGCTAAACGTTGTATGTCTCCAACTCCTAGAAATAACTTCATGCCTCATCACCTTTACTTCCAGCTAGTAAGGATCACATAATTCCTAACAAAGTTTTGACACAGATTCCCAATTCGGGCATTCAGAACATATAGCACGTTGCTGTAAGCAAGCACATTCTCATTCAAAGTTGCAAGTTACTATGTAGGAACAAGTTTGTATAGGTATTTCAAAGATGCCCAGAACTGAGCTAAACTTGGTATGTCTCCAACTCCTAGAAATAACTTCATGCCCCATCTCCCTTACTTCCAGCTAGTAAGGATCACATAATTCCTAACAAAGTTTTGACACAGATTCCCAATTCGGGCATTCAGAACATATAGCACGTTGCTGTAAGCAAGCACATTCTCATTCAAAGTTGCAAGTTACTATGTAGGAACAAGTTTGTAAAGGTATTTCAAAGATGCCCAGAACTGAGCTAAACGTAGTATGTGTCCAATTCCTAGAAATAACTTCATGCCCCATCTACCTTACTTCCAGCTAGTAAGGATCACATAATTCCTAACAAAGTTTTGACACAGATTCCCAATTCGGGCATTCAGAACATATAGCACGTTGCTGTAAGCAAGCACATTCTCATTCAAAGTTGCAAGTTACTATGTAGGAACAAGTTTGTATAGGTATTTCAAAGATGCCCAGAACTGAGCTAAACTTGGTATGTCTCCAACTCCTAGAAATAACATCATGCCCCATCTCCCTTACTTCCAGCTGGTAAGGATCACATAATTCCTAACAAAGTTTTGACACAGATTCCCAATTCGGGCATTCAGAACATATAGCAAGTTGCTGTAAGCAAGCACATTCTCATTCAAAGTTGCAAGTTACTATGTAGGAACAAGTTTGTATAGGTATTTCAAAAATGCCCAGAACTGAGCTAAACGTTTTATGTCTCAAACTCCTAGAAATAACTTCATGCCCCATCTCCCTTACTTCCAGCTAGTAAGGATCACATAATTCCTAACAAAGTTTTGACACAGATTCCCAATTCGGGCATTCAGAACATATAGCACGTTGCTGTAAGCAAGCACATTCTCATTCAAAGTTGCAAGTTACTATGTAGGAACAAGTTTGTATAGGTATTTCAAAGATGCCCAGAACTGAGCTAAACTTGGTATGTGTCCAACTCCTAGAAATAACTTCATGCCCCATCTCCCTTACTTCCAGCTAGTAAGGATCACATAATTCCTAACAAAGTTTTGACACAGATTCCCAATTCGGGCATTCAGAACATATAGCACGTTGCTGTAAGCAAGCACATTCTCATTCAAAGTTGCAAGTTACTATGTAGGAACAAGTTTGTATAGGTATTTCAAAGATGCCCAGAACTGTGCTATACATGGTATGTGTCCAACTCCTAGAAATACCTTCATACCCCAACTCCCTTACTTCCAGCTAGTAAGGATCACATAATTCCTAACAAATTTTGACACAGATTCCCAATTCGGGCATTCAGAACATATAGCACGTTGATGTAAGCAAGCACATTCTCATTCAAAGTTGCAAGTTACTATGTAGAAACAAGTTTGTATAGGTATTTCAAAGATACCCAGAACTGAGCTAAACGTTGTATGTCTCCAACTCCTAGAAATAACTTCATGTCCCATCTCCCTTACTTCCAGCTAGTAAGGATCACATAATTCCTAACAAAGTTTTGACACAGATTCCCAATTCGGGCATTCAGAACATGTAGCACGTTGCTGTAAGCAAGCACATTCAATTCAAAGTTGCAAGTTACTATGTAGGAACAAGTTTGTATAGGTATTTAAAAGATGCCCAGAACTGAGCTAAACGTTGTATGTCTCCAACTCATAGAAATAACTTCATGCCCCATCTCCCTTACTTCCAGCTAGTAAGGATCACATAATTCCTAACAAAATTTGACACAGATTCCCAATTCGGGCATTCAGAACATATAGCACGTTGCTGTAAGCAATCACATTCTCATTCAAAGTTGTAAGTTACTATGTAGGAACAAGTTTGTATAGGTATTTCAAAGATGCCCAGAACTGAGCTAAACTTGGTATGTGTCCAACTCCTAGAAATAACTTCATGCCCCATCTCCCTTACTTCCAGCTAGTAAGGATCACATAATTCCCAACAAAGTTTTGACACAGATTCCCAATTCGGGCATTCAGAACATGTAGCACGTTGCTGTAAGGAAGCACATTCTCATTCAAAGTTGCAAGTTACTATGTAGGAACAAGTTTGTATAGGTATTTCAAAGATGCCCAGAACTGAGCTAAACGTTGTATGTCTCCAACTCCTAGAAATAACTTCATGCCCCATCTCCCTTACTTCCAGCTAGTAAGGATCACATAATTCCTAACAAAGTTTTGACACAGATTCCCAATTCGGGCATTCAGAACATATAGCACGTTGCTGTAAGCAAGCACATTCTCATTCAAAGTTGCAAGTTACTATGTAGGAACAAGTTTGTATAGGTATTTCAAAGATGCCCAGAACTGAGCTAAAGTTGGTGTGTCTCCAACTCCTAGAAATAACTTCATGCCCCATCTCCCTTACTTCCAGCTAGTAAGGATCACATAATTCCTAACAAAGTTTTGACACAAATTCCCAATTCGGGCATTCAGAACATATAGCACGTTGCTGTAAGCAAGCACCTTCTCATTCAAAGTTGCAAGTTACTATGTAGGAAAATGTTTGTAAAGGTATTTCAAAGATGCCCAGAACTGAGCTAAACGTTGTATGTCTCCAACTCCTAGAAATAACTTCATGCCTCATCACCTTTACTTCCAGCTAGTAAGGATCACATAATTCCTAACAAAGTTTTGACACAGATTCCCAATTCGGGCATTCAGAACATATAGCACGTTGCTGTAAGCAAGCACATTCTCATTTAAAGTTGCAAGTTACTATTTATGAACAAGTTTGTATAGGTATTTCAAAGATGCCCATAACTGAGCTAAACTTGGTATGTCTCCAACTCCTAGAAATAACTTCATGACTCATCTCCCGTACTTCCAGCTAGTAAGGATCACATAATTCCTAACAAAGTTTGACACAGATTCCCAATTCGGGCATTCAGAACATATAGCACGTTGCTGTAAGCCAGCACATTCTCATTCAAAGTTGCAAGTTGCTATGTAGGAACAAGTTTGTAAAGGTATTTCAAAGATGCCCAGAACTGAGCTAAACGTAGTATGTGTCCAATTCCTAGAAATAACTTCATGCCCCATCTCCCTTACTTCCAGGTAGTAAGGATCACATAATTCCTAACAAAGTTTTGACATAGATTCCCAATTCGGGCATTCAGAACATATAGCACGTTGCTGTAAGCAAGCACATTCTCATTCAAAGTTGCAAGTTACTATGTAGGAACAAGTTTGTATAGGTATTTCAAAGATGCCCAGAACTGTGCTAAACATGGTATGTGTCCAACTCCTAGAAATACCTTCATACCCCAACTCCCTTACTTCCAGCTAGTAAGGATCACATAATTCCTAACAAATTTTGACACAGATTCCACATTCGGGCATTCAGAACATGTAGCACGTTGATGTAAGCAAGCACATTGTCATTCAAAGTTGCAAGTTACAATGTAGGAACAAGTTTGTATAGGTATTTCAAAGATGATCAGAACTGAGCTAAACTTGGTATGTCTCCAACTCCTAGAAATAACTTCATGCCCCATCTCCCTTACTTCCATCTAGTAAGGATCACATAATTCCTAACAAAATTTTGACACAGATTCCCAATTCTGGCATTCAGAACATGTAGCACGTTGCTGTAAGCAAGCACATTCAATTCAAAGTTGCAAGTTACTATGTAGGAACAAGTTTGTATAGGTATTTCAAAGATGCCCAGAACTGAGGTAAATGTTGTATGTCTGCAACTCCTAGAAATAACTTCATGCCCCATCTCCCTTACTTCCAGCTAGTAAGGATCACATAATTCCTAACAAAATTTGACACAGATTCCCAATTCGTGAATTGAGAACATATAGCACGTTGCTGTAAGCAAGAACATTCTCATTCAAAGTTGCAAGTTACTATGTAGGAACAAGTTTGTATGGGTATTTCAAAGATGCCCAGAACTGTGCTAAACTTGGTATGTGTCCAACTCCTAGAAATACCTTCATACCACCTCTCCCTTACTTCCAGCTAGTAAGGATCACATAATTCCTAACAAAATTTGACACTGATTCCCAATTCGGGCATTCAGAACATATAGCACGTTGCTGTAAGCAAGCACATTCTCATTCAAAGTTGCAAGTTACTATGTAGGAACAAGTTTGTATAGGTATTTCAAAGATGTCCAGAACTGAGCTAAACTTGGTATGTGTCCAACTCCTAGAAATAACTTCATGGCCCATCTCCCTTACTTCCAGCTAGCAAGGATCACATAATTCCTAACAAAGTTTTGACACAGATTCCCAATTCGGGCATTCAGAACATGTAGCACGTTGCTGTAAGCAAGCACATTCTCATTCAAAGTTGCAAGTTACTATGTAGGAACAAGTTTGTATAGGTATTTCAAAGATGCCCAGAACTGAGCGAAACGTTGTATGTCTCCAACTCCTAGAAATAACTTCATGCCCCATCTCACTTACTTCCAGCTAGTAAGGATCACATAATTTCTAACAAAGTTTTGACACAGATTCCCAGTTCGGTCATTCAGAACACATAGCACGTTGCTGTAAGCAAGCACATTCTCATTCAAAGTTGCAAGTTACTATGTAGGAACAAGTTTGTATAGGTATTTCAAAGATGCCCAGAACTGAGCTAAACTTGGTATGTCTCCAACTCCTAGAAATAACTTCATGCCCCATCTCCCTTACTTCCATCTAGTAAGGATCACATAATTCCTAAAATTGTTTTGACACAGATTCCCAATTCGGGCATTCAGAACATGTAGCACGTTGCTGTAAGCAACCACATTCTCATTCAAAGTTGCAAGTTACTATGTAGGAACAAGTTTGTAAAGGTATTTCAAAGATGCCCAGAACTGAGCTAAACTTGGTATGTCTCCAACTCCTAGAAATAACTTCATGCCCCATCACCCTTACTTCCAGCTAGTAAGGATCACATAATTCCTAAAAATGTTTTGACACAGATTCCCAATTCGGGCATTCAGAACATATAGGACGTTGCTGTAAGCAAGTACATTCTCATTCAAAGTTGCATGTTACTATGTAGGAACAAGTTTGTATAGGTATTTTAAAGACGCCCAGAACTGAGCTAAACGTGGTATGTCCCCAACTCCTTGAAATAACTTCATGCCCCATCTCCCTTACTTCCTGCTAGCAAGGATCACATAATTCCTAACAAAGTTTTGACACAGATTCCCAATTCGGGCATTCAGAACATGTAGCACGTTGCTGTAAGCAAGCACATTCTCATTCAATGTTGCAAGTTACTATGTAGGAACAAGTTTGTATAGGTATTTCAAAGATGCCCAGAACTGAGCTAAACTTGGTATGTGTCCAACTCCTAGAAAGAACTTCATGCCCCATCTCCCTTACTTCCATCTAGTAAGGATCACATAATTTCTAACAAAGTTTTGGCACAGATTCCCAATTCGGGCATTCAGAACATATAGCACGTTGCTGTAAGCAAGCACATTCTCATTCAAAGTTGAGAGTTACTAAGTAGGAACAAGTTTGTAAAGGTAATTCAAAGATGCCCAGAACTGAGCTAAACTTGGTATGTCTCCAACTCCTAGAAATAACTTCATGCCCCATCACCCTTACTTCCAGCTAGTAAGGATCACATAATTCCTAACAAAGTTTTGACACAGATTCCCAATTCGGGCATTCAGAACATGTAGCACGTTGCTGTAAGCAAGCACATTCTCATTCAAAGTAGCAAGTTACTATGTAGGAACAAGTTTGTATAGATATTTCAAAGATGCCCAGAACTGAGCTAAACTTGGTATGTGTCCAACCTAGAAATAACTTCATGCCCCGACTCCCTTACTTCCAGCTAGTAAGGATCACATAATTCCTAACAAAGATTTGACACAGATTCCCAATTCGGGCATTCAGAACATATAGCAAGTTGCTGTAAGCAAGCACATTCTCATTCAAAGTTGCAAGTTACTATGTAGGAACAAGTTTGTATAGGTATTTCAAAGATGCCCAGAACTGAGCTAAACGTTGTATGTCTCCAACTTCTAGAAATAACTTCACGCCCCATCTCACTTACTTCCAGCTAGTAAGGATCACATAATTTCTAACAAAGTTTTGACACAGATTCCCAATTCGGGCATTCAGAACATATAGCACGTTGCTGTAAGCAAGCACATTCTCATTCAAAGTTGCAAGTTACTATGTAGGAACAAGTTTGTATAGGTATTTCAAAGATGCCCAGAACTGAGCTAAACTTGGTATGTCTCCAACTCCTAGAAATAACATCATGCCCCATCTCCCTTACTTCCAGCTGGTAAGGATCACATAATTCCTAACAAAGTTTTGACACAGATTCCCAATTCGGGCATTCAGAACATATAGCAAGTTGCTGTAAGCAAGCACATTCTCATTCAAAGTTGCAAGTTACTATGTAGGAACAAGTTTGTATAGGTATTTCAAAAATGCCCAGAACTGAGCTAAACGTTTTATGTCTCCAACTCCTAGAAATAACTTCATGCCCCATCTCCCTTACTTCCAGCTAGTAAGGATCACATAATTCCTAACAAAGTTTTGACACAGATTCCCAATTCGGGCATTCAGAACATATAGCACGTTGCTGTAAGCAAGCACATTCTCATTCAAAGTTGAGAGTTACTAAGTAGGAACAAGTTTGTAAAGGTAATTCAAAGATGCCCAGAACTGAGCTAAACTTGGTATGTCTCCAACTCCTAGAAATAACTTCATGCCCCATCACCCTTACTTCCAGCTAGTAAGGATCACATAATTCCTAACAAAGTTTTGACACAGATTCCCAATTCGGGCATTCAGAACATATAGCACGTTGCTGTAAGCAAGCACATTCTCATTCAAAGTAGCAAGTTACTATGTAGGAACAAGTTTGTATAGATATTTCAAAGATGCCCAGAACTGAGCTAAACTTGGTATGTGTCCAACCTAGAAATAACTTCATGCCCCGACTCCCTTACTTCCAGCTAGTAAGGATCACATAATTCCTAACAAAGATTTGACACAGATTCCCAATTCGGGCATTCAGAACATATAGCAAGTTGCTGTAAGCAAGCACATTCTCATTCAAAGTTGCAAGTTACTATGTAGGAACAAGTTTGTATAGGTATTTCAAAGATGCCCAGAACTGAGCTAAACGTTGTATGTCTCCAACTTCTAGAAATAACTTCACGCCCCATCTCACTTACTTCCAGCTAGTAAGGATCACATAATTTCTAACAAAGTTTTGACACAGATTCCCAATTCGGGCATTCAGAACATATAGCACGTTGCTGTAAGCAAGCACATTCTCATTCAAAGTTGCAAGTTACTATGTAGGAACAAGTTTGTATAGGTATTTCAAAGATGCCCAGAACTGAGCTAAACTTGGTATGTCTCCAACTCCTAGAAATAACATCATGCCCCATCTCCCTTACTTCCAGCTGGTAAGGATCACATAATTCCTAACAAAGTTTTGACACAGATTCCCAATTCGGGCATTCAGAACATATAGCAAGTTGCTGTAAGCAAGCACATTCTCATTCAAAGTTGCAAGTTACTATGTAGGAACAAGTTTGTATAGGTATTTCAAAAATGCCCAGAACTGAGCTAAACGTTTTATGTCTCCAACTCCTAGAAATAACTTCATGCCCCATCTCCCTTACTTCCAGCTAGTAAGGATCACATAATTCCTAACAAAGTTTTGACACAGATTCCCAATTCGGGCATTCAGAACATATAGCACGTTGCTGTAAGCAAGCACATTCTCATTCAAAGTTGCAAGTTACTATGTAGGAACAAGTTTGTATAGGTATTTCAAAGATGCCCAGAACTGAGCTAAACTTGGTATGTGTCCAACTCCTAGAAATAACTTCATGCCCCATCTCCCTTACTTCCAGCTAGTAAGGATCACATAATTCCTAACAAAGTTTTGACACAGATTCCCAATTCGGGCATTCAGAACATATAGCACGTTGCTGTAAGCAAGCACATTCTCATTCAAAGTTGCAAGTTACTATGTAGGAACAAGTTTGTATAGGTATTTCAAAGATGCCCAGAACTGTGCTATACATGGTATGTGTCCAACTCCTAGAAATACCTTCATACCCCAACTCCCTTACTTCCAGCTAGTAAGGATCACATAATTCCTAACAAATTTTGACACAGATTCCCAATTCGGGCATTCAGAACATATAGCACGTTGATGTAAGCAAGCACATTCTCATTCAAAGTTGCAAGTTACTATGTAGAAAGAAGTTTGTATAGGTATTTCAAAGATACCCAGAACTGAGCTAAACGTTGTATGTCTCCAACTCCTAGAAATAACTTCATGTCCCATCTCCCTTACTTCCATCTAGTAAGGATCACATAATTCCTAACAAAGTTTTGACACAGATTCCCAATTCGGGCATTCAGAACATGTAGCACGTTGCTGTAAGCAAGCACATTCAATTCAAAGTTGCAAGTTACTATGTAGGAACAAGTTTGTATAGGTATTTAAAAGATGCCCAGAACTGAGCTAAACGTTGTATGTCTCCAACTCATAGAAATAACTTCATGCCCCATCTCCCTTACTTCCAGCTAGTAAGGATCACATAATTCCTAACAAAATTTGACACAGATTCCCAATTCGGGCATTCAGAACATATAGCACGTTGCTGTAAGCAATCACATTCTCATTCAAAGTTGCAAGTTACTATGTAGGAACAAGTTTGTATAGGTATTTCAAAGATGCCCAGAACTGAGCTAAACTTGGTATGTGTCCAACTCCTAGAAATAACTTCATGCCCCATCTCCCTTACTTCCAGCTAGTAAGGATCACATAATTCCCAACAAAGTTTTGACACAGATTCCCAATTCGGGCATTCAGAACATGTAGCACTTTGCTGTAAGGAAGCACATTCTCATTCAAAGTTGCAAGTTACTATGTAGGAACAAGTTTGTATAGGTATTTCAAAGATGCCCAGAACTGAGCTAAACGTTGTATGTCTCCAACTCCTAGAAATAACTTCATGCCCCATCTCCCTTACTTCCAGCTAGTAAGGATCACATAATTCCTAACAAAGTTTTGACACAGATTCACAATTCGGGCATTCAGAACATATAGCACGTTGCTGTAAGCAAGCACATTCTCATTCAAAGTTGCAAGTTACTATGTAGGAACAAGTTTGTATAGGTATTTCAAAGATGCCCAGAACTGAGCTAAAGTTGGTGTGTCTCCAACTCCTAGAAATAACTTCATGCCCCATCTCCCTTACTTCCAGCTAGTAAGGATCACATAATTCCTAACAAAGTTTTGACACAGATTCCCAAATCAGGCATTCAGAACATATAGCACGTTGCTGTAAGCAAGCACATTCTCATTCAAAGTTGCAAGTTACTATGTAGGAACAAGTTTGTATAGGTATTTCAAAGATGCCCAGAACTGAGCTAAACTTGGTATGTCTCCAATTCCTAGAAATAACTTCATGCCCCATCTCCCTTACTTCCAGCTAGTAAGGATCACATAATTCCTAACAAAGTTTTGACACAAATTCCCAATTCGGGCATTCAGAACATATAGCACGTTGCTGTAAGCAAGCACCTTCTCATTCAAAGTTGCAAGTTACTATGTAGGAAAATGTTTGTAAAGGTATTTCAAAGATGCCCAGAACTGAGCTAAACGTTGTATGTCTCCAACTCCTAGAAATAACTTCATGCCTCATCACCTTTACTTCCAGCTAGTAAGGATCACATAATTCCTAACAAAGTTTTGACACAGATTCCCAATTCGGGCATTCAGAACATATAGCACGTTGCTGTAAGCAAGCACATTCTCATTTAAAGTTGCAAGTTACTATTTATGAACAAGTTTGTATAGGTATTTCAAAGATGCCCATAACTGAGCTAAACTTGGTATGTCTCCAACTCCTAGAAATAACTTCATGCCCCATCTCCCTTACTTCCAGCTAGTAAGGATCACATAATTCCTAACAAAGTTTTGACACAGATTCCCAATTCGGGCATTCAGAACATATAGCACGTTGCTGTAAGCAAGCACATTCTCATTCAAAGTTGCAAGTTACTATGTAGGAACAAGTTTGTAAAGGTATTTCAAAGATGCCCAGAACTGAGCTAAACGTAGTATGTGTCCAATTCCTAGAAATAACTTCATGCCCCATCTACCTTACTTCCAGCTAGTAAGGATCACATAATTCCTAACAAAGTTTTGACACAGATTCCCAATTCGGGCATTCAGAACATATAGCACGTTGCTGTAAGCAAGCACATTCTCATTCAAAGTTGCAAGTTACTATGTAGGAACAAGTTTGTATAGGTATTTCAAAGATGCCCAGAACTGTGCTAAACTTGGTATGTGTCCAACTCCTAGAAATACCTTCATGCCCCAACTCCCTTACTTCCAGCTAGTAAGGATCACATAATTCCTAACAAATTTTGACACAGATTCCCAATTCGGGCATTCAGAACATATAGCACGTTGCTGTAAGCAAGCACATTCTCATTCAAAGTTGCAAGTTACTATGTAGGAACAAGTTTGTATAGGTATTTCAAAGATGCCCAGAACTGAGCTAAACTTGGTATGTCTCCAACTCCTAGAAATAACTTCATGACTCATCTCCCGTACTTCCAGCTAGTAAGGATCACATAATTCCTAACAAAGTTTTGACACAGATTCCCAATTCGGGCATTCAGAACCTATAGCACGTTGCTGTAAGCCAGCACATTCTCATTCAAAGTTGCAAGTTGCTATGTAGGAACAAGTTTGTAAAGGTATTTCAAAGATGCCCAGAACTGAGCTAAACGTAGTATGTGTCCAATTCCTAGAAATAACTTCATGCCCCATCTCCCTTACTTCCAGGTAGTAAGGATCACATAATTCCTAACAAAGTTTTGACATAGATTCCCAATTCGGGCATTCAGAACATATAGCACGTTGCTGTAAGCAAGCACATTCTCATTCAAAGTTGCAAGTTACTATGTAGGAACAAGTTTGTATAGGTATTTCAAAGATGCCCAGAACTGTGCTAAACATGGTATGTGTCCAACTCCTAGAAATACCTTCATACCCCAACTCCCTTACTTCCAGCTAGTAAGGATCACATAATTCCTAACAAATTTTGACACAGATTCCACATTCGGGCATTCAGAACATGTAGCACGTTGATGTAAGCAAGCACATTGTCATTCAAAGTTGCAAGTTACAATGTAGGAACAAGTTTGTATAGGTATTTCAAAGATGCTCAGAACTGAGCTAAACTTGGTATGTCTCCAACTAATAGAAATAACTTCATGCCCCATCTCCCTTACTTCCATCTAGTAAGGATCACATAATTCCTAACAAAATTTTGACACAGATTCCCAATTCTGGCATTCAGAACATGTAGCACGTTGCTGTAAGCAAGCACATTCAATTCTAAGTTGCAAGTTACTATGTAGGAACAAGTTTGTATAGGTATTTCAAAGATGCCCAGAACTGAGGTAAATGTTGTATGTCTGCAACTCCTAGAAATAACTTCATGCCCCATCTCCCTTACTTCCAGCTAGTAAGGATCACATAATTCCTAACAAAATTTGACACAGATTCCCAATTCGTGAATTGAGAACATATAGCACGTTGCTGTAAGCAAGAACATTCTCATTCAAAGTTGCAAGTTACTATGTAGGAACAAGTTTGTATGGGTATTTCAAAGATGCCCAGAACTGTGCTAAACTTGGTATGTGTCCAACTCCTAGAAATACCTTCATACCACCTCTCCCTTACTTCCAGCTAGTAAGGATCACATAATTCCTAACAAAATTTGACACTGATTCCCAATTCGGGCATTCAGAACATATAGCACGTTGCTGTAAGCAAGCACATTCTCATTCAAAGTTGCAAGTTACTATGTAGGAACAAGTTTGTATAGGTATTTCAAAGATGTCCAGAACTGAGCTAAACTTGGTATGTGTCCAACTCCTAGAAATAACTTCATGGCCCATATCCCTTACTTCCAGCTAGTAAGGATCACATAATTCCTAACAAAGTTTTGACACAGATTCCCAATTCGGGCATTCAGAACATGTAGCACGTTGCTGTAAGCAAGCACATTCTCATTCAAAGTTGCAAGTTACTATGTAGGAACAAGTTTGTATAGGTATTTCAAAGATGCCCAGAACTGAGCGAAACGTTGTATGTCTCCAACTCCTAGAAATAACTTCATGCCCCATCTCACTTACTTCCAGCTAGTAAGGATCACATAATTTC
The DNA here is from genome assembly GCF_020826845.1 of Diceros bicornis minor. Lineage (NCBI taxonomy): Eukaryota > Metazoa > Chordata > Mammalia > Perissodactyla > Rhinocerotidae > Diceros > Diceros bicornis. The sequence continues at coordinate 465,306 of NW_026690927.1, read as the reverse complement.
TAACAAAGTTTTGACACAGATTCCCAGTTCGGTCATTCAGAACACATAGCACGTTGCTGTAAGCAAGCACATTCTCATTCAAAGTTGCAAGTTACTATGTAGGAACAAGTTTGTATAGGTATTTCAAAGATGCCCAGAACTGAGCTAAACTTGGTATGTCTCCAACTCCTAGAAATAACTTCATGCCCCATCTCCCTTACTTCCATCTAGTAAGGATCACATAATTCCTAAAATTGTTTTGACACAGATTCCCAATTCGGGCATTCAGAACATGTAGCACGTTGCTGTAAGCAACCACATTCTCATTCAAAGTTGCAAGTTACTATGTAGGAACAAGTTTGTAAAGGTATTTCAAAGATGCCCAGAACTGAGCTAAACTTGGTATGTCTCCAACTCCTAGAAATAACTTCATGCCCCATCACCCTTACTTCCAGCTAGTAAGGATCACATAATTCCTAAAAATGTTTTGACACAGATTCCCAATTCGGGCATTCAGAACATATAGGACGTTGCTGTAAGCAAGTACATTCTCATTCAAAGTTGCATGTTACTATGTAGGAACAAGTTTGTATAGGTATTTTAAAGACGCCCAGAACTGAGCTAAACGTGGTATGTCCCCAACTCCTTGAAATAACTTCATGCCCCATCTCCCTTACTTCCTGCTAGTAAGGATCACATAATTCCTAACAAAGTTTTGACACAGATTCCCAATTCGGGCATTCAGAACATGTAGCACGTTGCTGTAAGCAAGCACATTCTCATTCAATGTTGCAAGTTACTATGTAGGAACAAGTTTGTATAGGTATTTCAAAGATGCCCAGAACTGAGATAAACTTGGTATGTGTCCAACTCCTAGAAATAACTTCATGCCCCAACTCCCTTACTTCCAGCTAGTAAGGATCACATAATTCCTAACAAAGATTTGACAGAGATTCCCAATTCGGGCATTCAGAACATGTAGCAAGTTGCTGTAAGCAACCACATTCTCATTCAAAGTTGCAAGTTACTATGTAGGAACAAGTTTGTATAGGTATTTCAAAGATGCCCAGAATTGAGCTAAACTTGGTATGTCTCCAACTCCTAGAAAGAACTTCATGCCCCATCTCCCTTACTTCCATCTAGTAAGGATCACATAATTTCTAACAAAGTTTTGGCACAGATTCCCAATTCGGGCATTCAGAACATATAGCACGTTGCTGTAAGCAAGCACATTCTCATTCAAAGTTGAGAGTTACTAAGTAGGAACAAGTTTGTAAAGGTAATTCAAAGATGCCCAGAACTGAGCTAAACTTGGTATGTCTCCAACTCCTAGAAATAACTTCATGCCCCATCACCCTTACTTCCAGCTAGTAAGGATCACATAATTCCTAACAAACTTTTGACACAGATTCCCAATTCGGGCATTCAGAACATGTAGCACGTTGCTGTAAGCAAGCACATTCTCATTCAAAGTAGCAAGTTACTATGTAGGAACAAGTTTGTATAGATATTTCAAAGATGCCCAGAACTGAGCTAAACTTGGTATGTGTCCAACCTCTAGAAATAACTTCATGCCCCGACTCCCTTACTTCCAGCTAGTAAGGATCACATAATTCCTAACAAAGATTTGACACAGATTCCAAATTCGGGCATTCAGAACATATAGCAAGTTGCTGTAAGCAAGCACATTCTCATTCAAAGTTGCAAGTTACTATGTAGGAACAAGTTTGTATAGGTATTTCAAAGATGCCCAGAACTGAGCTAAACGTTGTATGTCTCCAACTTCTAGAAATAACTTCACGCCCCATCTCACTTACTTCCAGCTAGTAAGGATCACATAATTTCTAACAAAGTTTTGACACAGATTCCCAATTCGGGCATTCAGAACATATAGCACGTTGCTGTAAGCAAGCACATTCTCATTCAAAGTTGCAAGTTACTATGTAGGAACAAGTTTGTATAGGTATTTCAAAGATGCCCAGAACTGAGCTAAACTTGGTATGTCTCCAACTCCTAGAAATAACATCATGCCCCATCTCCCTTACTTCCAGCTGGTAAGGATCACATAATTCCTAACAAAGTTTTGACACAGATTCCCAATTCGGGCATTCAGAACATATAGCAAGTTGCTGTAAGCAAGCACATTCTCATTCAAAGTTGCAAGTTACTATGTAGGAACAAGTTTGTATAGGTATTTCAAAAATGCCCAGAACTGAGCTAAACGTTTTATGTCTCCAACTCCTAGAAATAACTTCATGCCCCATCTCCCTTACTTCCAGCTAGTAAGGATCACATAATTCCTAACAAAGTTTTGACACAGATTCCCAATTCGGGCATTCAGAACATATAGCACGTTGCTGTAAGCAAGCACATTCTCATTCAAAGTTGCAAGTTACTGTGTAGGAACAAGTTTGTATAGGTATTTCAAAGATGCCCAGAACTGAGCTAAACTTGGTATGTGTCCAACTCCTAGAAATAACTTCATGCCCCATCTCCCTTACTTCCAGCTAGTAAGGATCACATAATTCCTAACAAAGTTTTGACACAGATTCCCAATTCGGGCATTCAGAACATATAGCACGTTGCTGTAAGCAAGCACATTCTCATTCAAAGTTGCAAGTTACTATGTAGGAACAAGTTTGTATAGGTATTTCAAAGATGCCCAGAACTGTGCTATACATGGTATGTGTCCAACTCCTAGAAATACCTTCATACCCCAACTCCCTTACTTCCAGCTAGTAAGGATCACATAATTCCTAACAAATTTTGACACAGATTCCCAATTCGGGCATTCAGAACATATAGCACGTTGATGTAAGCAAGCACATTCTCATTCAAAGTTGCAAGTTACTATGTAGAAACAAGTTTGTATAGGTATTTCAAAGATACCCAGAACTGAGCTAAACGTTGTATGTCTCCAACTCCTAGAAATAACTACATGTCCCATCTCCCTTACTTCCAGCTAGTAAGGATCACATAATTCCTAACAAAGTTTTGACACAGATTCCCAATTCGGGCATTCAGAACATGTAGCACGTTGCTGTAAGCAAGCACATTCAATTCAAAGTTGCAAGTTACTATGTAGGAACAAGTTTGTATAGGTATTTAAAAGATGCCCAGAACTGAGCTAAACGTTGTATGTCTCCAACTCATAGAAATAACTTCATGCCCCATCTCCCTTACTTCCAGCTAGTAAGGATCACATAATTCCTAACAAAATTTGACACAGATTCCCAATTCGGGCATTCAGAACATATAGCACGTTGCTGTAAGCAATCACATTCTCATTCAAAGTTGCAAGTTACTATGTAGGAACAAGTTTGTATAGGTATTTCAAAGATGCCCAGAACTGAGCTAAACTTGGTATGTGTCCAACTCCTAGAAATAACTTCATGCCCCATCTCCCTTACTTCCAGCTAGTAAGGATCACATAATTCCCAACAAAGTTTTGACACAGATTCCCAATTCGGGCATTCAGAACATGTAGCACGTTGCTGTAAGGAAGCACATTCTCATTCAAAGTTGCAAGTTACTATGTAGGAACAAGTTTGTATAGGTATTTCAAAGATGCCCAGAACTGAGCTAAACGTTGTATGTCTCCAACTCCTAGAAATAACTTCATGCCCCATCTCCCTTACTTCCAGCTAGTAAGGATCACATAATTCCTAACAAAGTTTTGACACAGATTCCCAATTCGGGCATTCAGAACATATAGCACGTTGCTGTAAGCAAGCACATTCTCATTCAAAGTTGCAAGTTACTATGTAGGAACAAGTTTGTATAGGTATTTCAAAGATGCCCAGAACTGAGCTAAAGTTGGTGTGTCTCCAACTCCTAGAAATAACTTCATGCCCCATCTCCCTTACTTCCAGCTAGTAAGGATCACATAATTCCTAACAAAGTTTTGACACAGATTCCCAAATCGGGCATTCAGAACATATAGCACGTTGCTGTAAGCAAGCACATTCTCATTCAAAGTTGCAAGTTACTATGTAGGAACAAGTTTGTATAGGTATTTCAAAGATGCCCAGAACTGAGCTAAACTTGGTATGTCTCCAATTCCTAGAAATAACTTCATGCCCCATCTCCCTTACTTCCAGCTAGTAAGGATCACATAATTCCTAACAAAGTTTTGACACAAATTCCCAATTCGGGCATTCAGAACATATAGCACGTTGCTGTAAGCAGGCACCTTCTCATTCAAAGTTGCAAGTTACTATGTAGGAAAATGTTTGTAAAGGTATTTCAAAGATGCCCAGAACTGAGCTAAACGTTGTATGTCTCCAACTCCTAGAAATAACTTCATGCCTCATCACCTTTACTTCCAGCTAGTAAGGATCACATAATTCCTAACAAAGTTTTGACACAGATTCCCAATTCGGGCATTCAGAACATGTAGCACGTTGCTGTAAGCAAGCACATTCTCATTTAAAGTTGCAAGTTACTATTTATGAACAAGTTTGTATAGGTATTTCAAAGATGCCCATAACTGAGCTAAACTTGGTATGTCTCCAACTCCTAGAAATAACTTCATGCCCCATCTCCCTTACTTCCAGCTAGTAAGGATCACATAATTCCTAACAAAGTTTTGACACAGATTCCCAATTCGGGCATTCAGAACATATAGCACGTTGCTGTAAGCAAGCACATTCTCATTCAAAGTTGCAAGTTACTATGTAGGAACAAGTTTGTAAAGGTTTTTCAAAGATGCCCAGAACTGAGCTAAACGTAGTATGTGTCCAATTCCTAGAAATAACTTCATGCCCCATCTACCTTACTTCCAGCTAGTAAGGATCACATAATTCCTAACAAAGTTTTGACACAGATTCCCAATTCGGGCTTTCAGAACATATAGCACGTTGCTGTAAGCAAGCACATTCTCATTCAAAGTTGCAAGTTACTATGTAGGAACAAGTTTGTATAGGTATTTCAAAGATGCCCAGAACTGTGCTAAACTTGGTATGTGTCCAACTCCTAGAAATACCTTCATGCCCCAACTCCCTTACTTCCAGCTAGTAAGGATCACATAATTCCTAACAAATTTTGACACAGATTCCCAATTCGGGCATTCAGAACATATAGCACGTTGCTGTAAGCAAGCACATTCTCATTCAAAGTTGCAAGTTAATATGTAGGAACAAGTTTGTATAGGTATTTCAAAGATGCCCAGAACTGAGCTAAACTTGGTATGTTTCCAAATCCTAGAAATAATTTCATACCCCATCTCCCTTACTTCCAGCTAGTAAGGATCACATAATTCCTAACAAAGATTTGACACAGATTCCCAATTCGGGCATTCAGAACATGTAGCACGTTGCTGTAAGCAAGCACATTCTCATACGAAGTTGCAAGTTACTATGTAGGAACAAGTTTGTAAAGGTATTTCAAAGATTCCCAGAACTGAGCTAAACGTGGTATGTCTCCAACTCCTAGAAATATCTTCATGCCCCATCTCCCTTACTTCCAGCTAGTAAGGATCACATAATTCCTAAAAGTGTTTTGACACAGATTCCCAATTCGGGCATTCAGAACATATAGCACGTTGCTGTAAGCAACCACATTCTCATTCAAAGTTGGAAGTTACTATGTAGGAACAAGTTTGTATAGGACTTTCTAAGATGCCCAGAACTGAGCTAAACTTGGTATGTGTCCAACCTCTAGAAATAACTTCATGCCCCAACTCCATTACTTCCAGCTAGTAAGGATCACACAATTCCTAACAATGATTTGACACAGATTCCCAATTCGGGCATTCAGAACATATAGCAAGTTGCTGTAAGCAAGCACATTCTCATTCAAAGTTGAAAGTTATCATGTAGGAACAAGTTTGTATAGGTATTTCAAAGATGCCCAGAACTGAGCTAAACGTTGTATGTCTCCAACTCCTAGAAATAACTTCATGCCCCATCTCACTTACTTCCACCTAGTAAGGATCACATAATTCCTAACAAAGTTTTGAGACAGATTCCCAATTCGGGCATTCAGAACATATAGCACGTTGCTGTAAGCAAGCACATTCTCATTCAAAGTTGCAAGTTACTATGTAGGAACAAGTCTGTATAGGTATTTTAAAGACGCCCAGAACTGAGCTATACGTGGTATGTCTCCAACTCCTAGAAATAACTTCATGCCCCATCTCCCTTACTTCCTGCTAGTAAGGATCACATAATTCCTAACAAAGTTTTGACACAGATTCCCAATTTGGGCATTCAGAACATATAGCACATTGCTGTAAGCAAGCACATTCTCATTCAAAGTTGCAAGTTGCTATGTAGGAACAAGTTTGTAAAGGTATTTCAAAGATGCCCAGAACTGAGCTAAACGTAGTATGTGTCCAATTCCTAGAAATAACTTCATGCCCCATCTCCCTTACTTCCAGGTAGTAAGGATCACATAATTCCTAACAAAGTTTTGACATAGATTCCCAATTCGTGCATTCAGAACATATAGCACGTTGCTGTAAGCAAGCACATTCTCATTCAAAGTTGCAAGTTACTATGTAGGAACAAGTTTGTATAGGTATTTCAAAGATGCCCAGAACTGTGCTAAACCTTGTATGTCTCCAACTCCTAGAAATACCTTCATACCCCAACTCCCTTACTTCCAGCTAGTAAGGATCACATAATTCCTAACAAATTTTGACACAGATTCCCAATTCGGGCATTCAGAACATATAGCACGTTGATGTAAGCAAGCACATTGTCATTCAAAGTTGCAAGTTACAATGTAGGAACAAGTTTGTATAGGTATTTCAAAGATGCCCAGAACTGAGCTAAACTTGGTATGTCTCCAACTCCTAGAAAAAACTTCATGCCCCATCTCCCTTACTTCCATCTAGTAAGGATCACATAATTCCTAACAAAATTTTGACACAGATTCCCAATTCGGGCATTCAGAACATATAGCACGTTGCTGTAAGCAAGCACATTCAATTCAAAGTTGCAAGTTACTATGTAGGAACAAGTTTGTATAGGTATTTCAAAGATGCCCAGAACTGAGGTAAATGTTGTATGTCTCCAAATCCTAGAAATAACTTCATGCCCCATCTCCCTTACTTCCAGCTAGTAAGGATCACATAATTCCTAACAAAATTTGACACAGATTCCCAATTCTTGAATTGAGAACATATAGCTCGTTGCTGTAAGCAAGAACATTCTCATTCAAAGTTGCAAGTTACTATGTAGGAACAAGTTTGTATGGGTATTTCAAAGATGCCCAGAACTGTGCTAAACTTGGTATGTCTCCAACTCCTAGAAATACCTTCATGCCCCAACTCCCTTACTTCCAGCTAGTAAGGATCACATAATTCCTAACAAAGTTTTGACACAGATTCCCAATTCGGGCATTCAGAACATATAGCACGTTGCTTTAAGCAAGCACATTCTCATTCAAAGTTGCAAGTAAATATGTAGGAGCAAGTTTGTATAGGTATTTCAAAGATGCCCAGAACTGAGCTAAACTTGGTATGTCTCAAACTCCTAGAAATAACTTCATGCCCCAACTCCCTTACTTCCAGCTAGTAAGGATCACATAATTCCTAACAAAGTTTTGACACAGATTCCCAATTCGGGCATTCAGAACATATAGCACGTTGCTGTAAGCAAGCACATTCTTATTCAAAGATGCAAGTTACTATGCAGGAGCAAGTTTGAATAGGTATTTCAAAGATGCCCAGAACTGTGCTAAACTTGGTATGTGTCCAATTCCTAGAAATACCTTCATGCCCCAACTCCCTTACTTCCAGCTAGTAAGGATCACATAATTTCTAACAAAGTTTTGACACAGATTCCCAATTCGGGCTTTCAGAACATGTAGCACGTTGCTGTAAGCAAGCACATTCTCATTCAAAGATGCGAGTTACTATGTAGGAGCAAGATTGAATAGGTATTTCAAAGATGCCCAGAACTGTGCTAAATTGGTATGTGTCCAATTCCTAGAAATACCTTCATGCCCCAACTCCCTTACTTCCAGCTAGTAAGGATCACATAATTCCTAACAAATTTTGACACAGATTCCCAATTCGGGCATTCAGAACATATAGCACGTTGATGTAAGCAAGCACATTCTCATTCAAAGTTGCAAGTTAATATGTAGGAACAAGTTTGTATAGGTATTTCAAAGATGCCCAGAACTGAGCTAAACTTGGTATGTGTCCAAATCCTAGAAAAAATTTCATGCCCCATCTCCCTTACTTTCAGCTAGTAAGGATCACATAATTCCTAACAAAGTTTTGACACAGATTCCCAATTCGGGCATTCAGAACATGTATCACGTTGCTGTAAGCAAGCACATTCTCATTCAAAATTGCAAGTTACTATGTAGGAACAAGTTTGTAAAGGTATTTCAAAGATAACCCAGAACTGAGCTAAACGTGGTATGTCTCCAACTCCTAGAAATATCTTCATGCCCCATCTCCCTTACTTCCAGCTAGTAAGGATCACATAATTCCTAAAAGTGTTTTGACACAGATTCCCAATTCGGGCATTCAGAACATATAGCACGTTGCTGTAAGCAACCACATTCTCATTCAAAGTTGCAAGTTACTATGTAGGAACAAGTTTGTATAGGACTTTCTAAGATGCCCAGAACTGAGCTAAACTTGGTATGTGTCCAACCTCTAGAAATAACTTCATGCCCCAACTCCATTACTTCCAGCTAGTAAGGATCACATAATTCCTAACAATGATTTGACACAGATTCCCAATTCGGGCATTCAGAACATATAGCAAGTTGCTGTAAGCAAGCACATTCTCATTCAAAGTTGAAAGTTATCATGTAGGAACAAGTTTGTATAGGTATTTCAAAGATGCCCAGAACTGAGCTAAACGTTGTATGTCTCCAACTCCTAGAAATAACTTCATGCCCCATCTCACTTACTTCCACCTAGTAAGGATCACATAATTCCTAACAAAGTTTTGAGACAGATTCCCAATTCGGGCATTCAGAACATATAGCACGTTGCTGTAAGCAAGCACATTCTCATTCAAAGTTGCAAGATACTATGTAGGAACAAGTTTGAATAGGACTTTCAAAGATGCCCAGAACTGAGCTAAACGTTGTATGTCTCCAACTCCTAGAAATAACTTCATGCCCCATCTCCCTTACTTCCAGCTAGTAAGGATCACATAATTCCTAACAAAGATTTGACACAGATTCCCAATTCGGGCATTCAGAACATGTAGCACGTTGCTGTAAGCAAGCAAATTCAATTCAAAGTTGCAAGTTACTATGTAGGAACAAGTTTGTATAGCTATTTCAAAGATGCCCAGAACTGAGCTAAACGTTGTATGTCTCAAACTTCTGGAAATAACTTCATGCCCAATCTCCCTTACTTCAATCTAGTAAGGATCACATAATTTCTAACAAAGTTTTGACACAGATTCCCAATTCGGGCTTTCAGAACATGTAGCACGTTGCTGTAAGCAAGCACATTCTCATTCAAAGATGCGAGTTACTATGTAGGAGCAAGTTTGAATAGGTATTTCAAAGATGCCCAGAACTGTGCTAAACTTGGTATGTGTCCAATTCCTAGAAATACCTTCATGCCCCAACTCCCTTACTTCCAGCTAGTAAGGATCACATAATTCCTAACAAATTTTGACACAGATTCCCAATTCGGGCATTCAGAACATATAGCACGTTGATGTAAGCAAGCACATTCTCATTCAAAGTTGCAAGTTAATATGTAGGAACAAGTTTGTATAGGTATTTCAAATATGCCCAGAACTGAGCTACTCTTGGTATGTATCCAAATCCTAGAAAAAATTTCATGCCCCATCTCCCTTACTTCCAGCTAGTAAGGATCACATAATTCCTAACAAAGTTTTGACACAGATTCCCAATTCGGGCATTCAGAACATGTATCACGTTGCTGTAAGCAAGCACATTCTCATTCAAAATTGCAAGTTACTATGTAGGAACAAGTTTGTAAAGGTATTTCAAAGATTCCCAGAACTGAGCTAAACGTGGTATGTCTCCAACTCCTAGAAATATCTTCATGCCCCATCTCCCTTACTTCCAGCTAGTAAGGATCACATAATTCCTAAAAGTGTTTTGACACAGATTCCCAATTCGGGCATTCAGAACATATAGCACGTTGCTGTAAGCAACCACATTCTCATTCAAAGTTGCAAGTTACTATGTAGGAACAAGTTTGTATAGGACTTTCTAAGATGCCCAGAACTGAGCTAAACTTGGTATGTGTCCAACCTCTAGAAATAACTTCATGCCCCAACTCCATTACTTCCAGCTAGTAAGGATCACATAATTCCTAACAATGATTTGACACAGATTCCCAATTCGGGCATTCAGAACATATAGCAAGTTGCTGTAAGCAAGCACATTCTCATTCAAAGTTGAAAGTTATCATGTAGGAACAAGTTTGTATAGGTATTTCAAAGATGCCCAGAACTGAGCTAAACGTTGTATGTCTCCAACTCCTAGAAATAACTTCATGCCCCATCTCACTTACTTCCACCTAGTAAGGATCACATAATTCCTAACAAAGTTTTGAGACAGATTCCCAATTCGGGCATTCAGAACATATAGCTCGTTGCTGTAAGCAAGCACATTCTCATTCAAAGTTGCAAGTTACTATGTAGGAACAAGTCTGTATAGGTATTTTAAAGACGCCCAGAACTGAGCTATACGTGGTATGTCTCCAACTCCTAGAAATAACTTCATGCCCCATCTCCCTTACTTCCTGCTAGTAAGGATCACATAATTCCTAACAAAGTTTTGACACAGATTCCCAATTTGGGCATTCAGAACATATAGCACATTGCTGTAAGCAAGCACATTCTCATTCAAAGTTGCAAGTTGCTATGTAGGAACAAGTTTGTAAAGGTATTTCAAAGATGCCCAGAACTGAGCTAAACGTAGTATGTGTCCAATTCCTTGAAATAACTTCATGCCCCATCTCCCTTACTTCCAGGTAGTAAGGATCACATAATTCCTAACAAAGTTTTGACATAGAATCCCAATTCGTGCATTCAGAACATATAGCACGTTGCTGTAAGCAAGCACATTCTCATTCAAAGTTGCAAGTTACTATGTAGGAACAAGTTTGTATAGGTATTTCAAAGATGCCCAGAACTGTGCTAAACATGGTATGTGTCCAACTCCTAGAAATACCTTCATACCCCAACTCCCTTACTTCCAGCTAGTAAGGATCACATAATTCCTAACAAATTTTGACACAGATTCCCAATTCGGGCATTCAGAACATATAGCACGTTGATGTAAGCAAGCACATTGTCATTCAAAGTTGCAAGTTACAATGTAGGAACAAGTTTGTATAGGTATTTCAAAGATGCCCAGAACTGAGCTAAACTTGGTATGTCTCCAACTCCTAGAAAAAACTTCATGCCCCATCTCCCTTACTTCCATCTAGTAAGGATCACATAATTCCTAACAAAATTTTGACACAGATTCCCAATTCGGGCATTCAGAACATGTAGCACGTTGCTGTAAGCAAGCACATTCAATTCAAAGTTGCAAGTTACAATGTAGGAACAAGTTTGTATAGGTATTTCAAAGATGCCCAGAACTGAGGTAAATGTTGTATGTCTCCAAATCCTAGAAATAACTTCATGCCCCATCTCCCTTACTTCCAGCTAGTAAGGATCACATAATTCCTAACAAAATTTGACACAGATTCCCAATTCGTGAATTGAGAACATATAGCTCGTTGCTGTAAGCAAGAACATTCTCATTCAAAGTTGCAAGTTACTATGTAGGAACAAGTTTGTATGGGTATTTCAAAGATGCCCAGAACTGTGCTAAACTTGGTATGTCTCCAACTCCTAGAAATACCTTCATGCCCTAACTCCCTTACTTCCAGCTAGTAAGGATCACATAATTCCTAACAAAGTTTTGACACAGATTCCCAATTCGGGCATTCAGAACATATAGCACGTTGCTTTAAGCAAGCACATTCTCATTCAAAGTTGCAAGTAAATATGTAGGAGCAAGTTTGTATAGGTATTTCAAAGATGCCCAGAACTGAGCTAAACTTGGTATGTCTCAAACTCCTAGAAATAACTTCATGCCCCAACTCCCTTACTTCCAGCTAGTAAGGATCACATAATTCCTAACAAAGTTTTGACACAGATTCCCAATTCGGGCATGCAGAACATATAGCACGTTGCTGTAAGCAAGCACATTCTTATTCAAAGATGCAAGTTACTATGCAGGAGCAAGTTTGAATAGGTATTTCAAAGATGCCCAGAACTGTGCTAAACTTGGTATGTGTCCAATTCCTAGAAATACCTTCATGCCCCAACTCCCTTACTTCCAGCTAGTAAGGATCACATAATTCCTAACAAATTTTGACACAGATTCCCAATTCGGGCATTCAGAACATAGAGCACGTTGATGTAAGCAAGCACATTCTCATTCAAAGTTGCACGTTAACATGTAGGAACAAGTTTGTATAGGTATTTCAAAGATGCCCAGAACTGAGCTAAACTTTGTATGTGTCTAAATCCTAGAAATAATTTCATGCCCCATCTCCCTTACTTCCAGCTAGTAAGGATCACATAATTCCTAACAAAGTTTTGACACAGATTCCCAATTCGGGCATTCAGAATATGTAGCATGTTGCTGTAAGCAAGCACATTCTCATTCAAAGTTGCAAGTTACTATGTAGGAACAAGTTTGTAAAGGTATTTCAAAGATGCCCAGAACTGAGCTAAACGTTGTATGTCTCCAACTCCTTGAAATAACTTCATGCCCAATCTCCCTTGCTTCCAGCTAGTAAGGATCACATCATTCCTAACAAAGTTTTGACACAGATTCCCAATTCGGGCATTCAGAACATATAGCACGTTGATGTAAGCAAGCACATTCTCATTCAAAGTTGCATGTTACTATGTAGGAACAAGTTTGTATAGGTATTTCAAAGATGCCCAGAACTGAGCTAAACTTGGTATGTGTCCAAATCCTAGAAATAATTTCATGCCCCATCTCCCTTACTTCCAGCTAGTAAGGATCACATAATTCCTAACAAAGTTTTGACACAGATTCCCAATTCGGGCATTCAGAACATGTAGCACGTTGCTGTAAGCAAGCACATTCTCATTCAAAGTTGCAAGTTACTATGTAGGAACAAGTTTGTAAAGGTATTTCAAAGATGCCCAGAACTGAGCTAAACGTTGTATGTCTCCAACTCCTTGAAATAACTTCATGCCCAATCTCCCTTACTTCCAGCTAGTAAGGATCACATCATTCCTAACAAAGTTTTGACACAGATTCCAAATTCGGGCATTCAGAACATATAGCACGTTGATGTAAGCAAGCACATTGTCATTCAAAGTTGCAAGTTACTATGTAGAAACAAGTTTGTACAGGTATTTCAAAGATGCCCAGAACTGAGCTAAACTTGGTATGTCTCCAACTCCTAGAAATAACTTCATGCCTCATCTCCCTTACTTCCAGCTAGTAAGGATCACATAATTCCTAACAAAGATTTGACATAGATTCCCAATTCGGGCATTCAGAACATATAGCACGTTGCTGTAAGCAAGCACATTCTCATTCAAAGTTGCAAGTTACTATGTAGGAACAAGTTTCTATAGGTATTTCAAAGATGCCCAGAACTGTGCTAAACATGGTATGTGTCCAACTCCTAGAAATACCTTCATACCCCAACTCCCTTACTTCCAGCTAGTAAGGATCACATAATTCCTAACAAATTTTGACACAGATTCCCAATTCGGGCATTCAGAACATATAGCACGTTGATGTAAGCAAGCACATTGTCATTCAAAGTTGCAAGTTACAATGTAGGAACAAGTTTGTATAGGTATTTCAAAGATGCCCAGAACTGAGCTAAACTTGGTATGTCTCCAACTCCTAGAAAAAACTTCATGCCCCATCTCCCTTACTTCCATCTAGTAAGGATCACATAATTCCTAACAAAATTTTGACACAGATTCCCAATTCGGGCATTCAGAACATGTAGCACGTTGCTGTAAGCAAGCACATTCAATTCAAAGTTGCAAGTTACTATGTAGGAACAAGTTTGTATAGGTATTTCAAAGATGCCCAGAACTGAGGTAAATGTTGTATGTCTCCAACTCCTAGAAATAACTTCATGCCCCATCTCCCTTACTTCCAGCTAGTAAGGATCACATAATTCCTAACAAAATTTGACACAGATTCCCAATTCGTGAATTGAGAACATATAGCTCGTTGCTGTAAGCAAGAACATTCTCATTCAAAGTTGCAAGTTACTATGTAGGAACAAGTTGGTATGGGTATTTCAAAGATGCCCAGAACTGTGCTAAACTTGGTATGTCTCCAACTCCTAGAAATACCTTCATGCCCCAACTCCCTTACTTCCAGCTAGTAAGGATCACATAATTCCTAACAAAGTTTTGACACAGATTCCCAATTCGGGCATTCAGAACATATAGCACGTTGCTTTAAGCAAGCACATTCTCATTCAAAGTTGCAAGTTAATATGTAGGAGCAAGTTTGTGTAGGTATTTCAAAGATGCCCAGAACTGAGCTAAACTTGGTATGTCTCAAACTCCTAGAAATAACTTCATGCCCCAACTCCCTTACTTCCAGCTAGTAAGGATCACATAATTCCTAACAAAGTTTTGACACAGATTCCCAATTCGGGCATTCAGAACATATAGCACGTTGCTGTAAGCAAGCACATTCTTATTCAAAGATGCAAGTTACTATGCAGGAGCAAGTTTGTAAAGGTATTTCAAAGATGCCCAGAACTGAGCTAAAGGTTGTATGTCTCCAACTCCTTGAAATAACTTCAAGCCCAATCTCCCTTGCTTCCAGCTAGTAAGGATCACATCATTCCTAACAAAGTTTTGACACAGATTCCCAATTCGGGCATTCAGAACATATAGCACGTTGATGTAAGCAAGCACATTCTCATTCAAAGTTGCATGTTACTATGTAGGAACAAGTTTGTATAGGTATTTCAAAGATGCCCAGAACTGAGCTAAAAGTTGTATGTCTCCAACTCCTAGAAATAACTTCATGCCCCATCTCCCTTACTTCCAGCTAGTAAGGATCACATAATTCCTAACAAAGTTTTGACACAGATTCCCACTTCGGGCATTTAGAACATGTAGCACGTTGCTGTAAGCAAGCACATTCAATTGAATGTTGCAAGTTACTATGTAGGAACAAGTTTGTATAGGTATTTCAAAGATGCCCAGAACTGAGCTAAACGTTGTATGTCTCCAACTCCTGGAAATAACTTCATGCCCAATCTCCCTTACTTCCATCTAGTAAGGATCACAAAATTTCTAACAAATTTTTGACACAGATTCCCAATTCAGGCATTCAGAACATGTAGCACGTTGCTGTAAGCAAGCACATTCTCATTCACAGTTGCAAGGTACTATGTAGGAACAAGTTTGTAAAGGTATTTCAAAGATGCCCAGAACTGAGCTAAACTTGGTATGTCTCCAACTCCTAGAAATAACTTCATGCCCCATCACCCTTACTTCCAGCTAGTAAGGATCACATAATTCCTAACAAAGTTTTGACACAGATTCCCAATTCGGGCATTCAGAACATATAGCACGTTGCTGTAAGCAAGCACATTCTCATTCAAAGTTGCAAGATACTACGTAGGAACAAGTTTGAATAGGACTTTCAAAGATGCCCAGAACTGAGCTAAACGTTGTATGTCTCCAACTCCTAGAAATAACTTCATGCCCCATCTCCCTTACTTCCAGCTAGTAAGGATCACATAATTCCTAACAAAGTTTTGACACAGATTCCCAATTCGGGCATTCAGAACATGTAGCACGTTGCTGTAAGCAAGCAAATTCAATTCAAAGTTGGAAGTTACTATGTAGGAACAAGTTTGTATAGGACTTTCTAAGATGCCCAGAACTGAGCTAAACTTGGTATGTGTCCAACCTCTAGAAATAACTTCATGCCCCAACTCCATTACTTCCAGCTAGTAAGGATCACATAATTCCTAACAATGATTTGACACAGATTCCCAATTCGGGCATTCAGAACATATAGCAAGTTGCTGTAAGCAAGCACATTCTCATTCAAAGTTGAAAGTTATCATGTAGGAACAAGTTTGTATAGGTATTTCAAAGATGCCCAGAACTGAGCTAAACGTTGTATGTCTCCAAATCCTAGAAATAACTTCATGCCCCATCTCCCTTACTTCCTGCTAGTAAGGATCACATAATTCCTAACAAAGTTTTGACACAGATTCCCAATTTGGGCATTCAGAACATATAGCACATTGCTGTAAGCAAGCACATTCTCATTCAAAGTTGCAAGTTGCTATGTAGGAACAAGTTTGTAAAGGTATTTCAAAGATGCCCAGAACTGAGCTAAACGTAGTATGTGTCCAATTCCTAGAAATAACTTCATGCCCTATCTCCCTTACTTCCAGGTAGTAAGGATCACATAATTCCTAACAAAGTTTTGACATAGATTCCCAATTCGTGCATTCAGAACATATAGCACGTTGCTGTAAGCAAGCACATTCTCATTCAAAGTTGCAAGTTACTATGTAGGAACAAGTTTGTATAGGTATTTCAAAGATGCCCAGAACTGTGCTAAACATGGTATGTGTCCAACTCCTAGAAATACCTTCATAACCCAACTCCCTTACTTCCAGCTAGTAAGGATCACATAGTTCCTAACAAATTTTGACACAGATTCCCAATTCGGGCATTCATAACATATAGCACGTTGATGTAAGCAAGCACATTGTCATTCAAAGTTGCAAGTTACAATGTAGGAACAAGTTTGTATAGGTATTTCAAAGATGCCCAGAACTGAGCTAAACTTGGTATGTCTCCAACTCCTAGAAAAAACTTCATGCCCCATCTCCCTTACTTCCATCTAGTAAGGATCACATAATTCCTAACAAAATTTTGACACAGATTCCCAATTCGGGCATTCAGAACATGTAGCACGTTGCTGTAAGCAAGCACATTCAATTCAAAGTTGCAAGTTACTATGTAGGAACAAGTTTGTATAGGTATTTCAAAGATGCCCAGAACTGAGGTAAATGTTGTATGTCTCCAAATCCTAGAAATAACTTCATGCCCCATCTCCCTTACTTCCAGCTAGTAAGGATCACATAATTCCTAACAAAATTTGACACAGATTCCCAATTCTTGAATTGAGAACATATAGCTCGTTGCTGTAAGCAAGAACATTCTCATTCAAAGTTGCAAGTTACTATGTAGGAACAAGTTTGTATGGGTATTTCAAAGATGCCCAGAACTGTGCTAAACTTGGTATGTCTCCAACTCCTAGAAATACCTTCATGCCCCAACTCCCTTACTTCCAGCTAGTAAGGATCACATAATTCCTAACAAAGTTTTGACACAGATTCCCAATTCGGGCATTCAGAACATATAGCACGTTGCTTTAAGCAAGCACATTCTCATTCAAAGTTGCAAGTAAATATGTAGGAGCAAGTTTGTATAGGTATTTCAAAGATGCCCAGAACTGAGCTAAACTTGGTATGTCTCAAACTCCTAGAAATAACTTCATGCCCCAACTCCCTTACTTCCAGCTAGTAAGGATCACATAATTCCTAACAAAGTTTTGACACAGATTCCCAATTCGGGCATTCAGAACATATAGCACGTTGCTGTAAGCAAGCACATTCTTATTCAAAGATGCAAGTTACTATGCAGGAGCAAGTTTGAATAGGTATTTCAAAGATGCCCAGAACTGTGCTAAACTTGGTATGTGTCCAATTCCTAGAAATACCTTCATGCCCCAACTCCCTTACTTCCAGCTAGTAAGGATCACATAATTTCTAACAAAGTTTTGACACAGATTCCCAATTCGGGCTTTCAGAACATGTAGCACGTTGCTGTAAGCAAGCACATTCTCATTCAAAGATGCGAGTTACTATGTAGGAGCAAGATTGAATAGGTATTTCAAAGATGCCCAGAACTGTGCTAAATTGGTATGTGTCCAATTCCTAGAAATACCTTCATGCCCCAACTCCCTTACTTCCAGCTAGTAAGGATCACATAATTCCTAACAAATTTTGACACAGATTCCCAATTCGGGCATTCAGAACATATAGCACGTTGATGTAAGCAAGCACATTCTCATTCAAAGTTGCAAGTTAATATGTAGGAACAAGTTTGTATAGGTATTTCAAAGATGCCCAGAACTGAGCTAAACTTGGTATGTGTCCAAATCCTAGAAAAAATTTCATGCCCCATCTCCCTTACTTTCAGCTAGTAAGGATCACATAATTCCTAACAAAGTTTTGACACAGATTCCCAATTCGGGCATTCAGAACATGTATCACGTTGCTGTAAGCAAGCACATTCTCATTCAAAATTGCAAGTTACTATGTAGGAACAAGTTTGTAAAGGTATTTCAAAGATAACCCAGAACTGAGCTAAACGTGGTATGTCTCCAACTCCTAGAAATATCTTCATGCCCCATCTCCCTTACTTCCAGCTAGTAAGGATCACATAATTCCTAAAAGTGTTTTGACACAGATTCCCAATTCGGGCATTCAGAACATATAGCACGTTGCTGTAAGCAACCACATTCTCATTCAAAGTTGCAAGTTACTATGTAGGAACAAGTTTGTATAGGACTTTCTAAGATGCCCAGAACTGAGCTAAACTTGGTATGTGTCCAACCTCTAGAAATAACTTCATGCCCCAACTCCATTACTTCCAGCTAGTAAGGATCACATAATTCCTAACAATGATTTGACACAGATTCCCAATTCGGGCATTCAGAACATATAGCAAGTTGCTGTAAGCAAGCACATTCTCATTCAAAGTTGAAAGTTATCATGTAGGAACAAGTTTGTATAGGTATTTCAAAGATGCCCAGAACTGAGCTAAACGTTGTATGTCTCCAACTCCTAGAAATAACTTCATGCCCCATCTCACTTACTTCCACCTAGTAAGGATCACATAATTCCTAACAAAGTTTTGAGACAGATTCCCAATTCGGGCATTCAGAACATATAGCACGTTGCTGTAAGCAAGCACATTCTCATTCAAAGTTGCAAGATACTATGTAGGAACAAGTTTGAATAGGACTTTCAAAGATGCCCAGAACTGAGCTAAACGTTGTATGTCTCCAACTCCTAGAAATAACTTCATGCCCCATCTCCCTTACTTCCAGCTAGTAAGGATCACATAATTCCTAACAAAGATTTGACACAGATTCCCAATTCGGGCATTCAGAACATGTAGCACGTTGCTGTAAGCAAGCAAATTCAATTCAAAGTTGCAAGTTACTATGTAGGAACAAGTTTGTATAGCTATTTCAAAGATGCCCAGAACTGAGCTAAACGTTGTATGTCTCAAACTTCTGGAAATAACTTCATGCCCAATCTCCCTTACTTGAATCTAGTAAGGATCACATAATTTCTAACAAAGTTTTGACACAGATTCCCAATTCGGGCTTTCAGAACATGTAGCACGTTGCTGTAAGCAAGCACATTCTCATTCAAAGATGCGAGTTACTATGTAGGAGCAAGTTTGAATAGGTATTTCAAAGATGCCCAGAACTGTGCTAAACTTGGTATGTGTCCAATTCCTAGAAATACCTTCATGCCCCAACTCCCTTACTTCCAGCTAGTAAGGATCACATAATTCCTAACAAATTTTGACACAGATTCCCAATTCGGGCATTCAGAACATATAGCACGTTGATGTAAGCAAGCACATTCTCATTCAAAGTTGCAAGTTAATATGTAGGAACAAGTTTGTATAGGTATTTCAAATATGCCCAGAACTGAGCTAAACTTGGTATGTGTCCAAATCCTAGAAAAAATTTCATGCCCCATCTCCCTTACTTCCAGCTAGTAAGGATCACATAATTCCTAACAAAGTTTTGACACAGATTCCCAATTCGGGCATTCAGAACATGTATCACGTTGCTGTAAGCAAGCACATTCTCATTCAAAATTGCAAGTTACTATGTAGGAACAAGTTTGTAAAGGTATTTCAAAGATTCCCAGAACTGAGCTAAACGTGGTATGTCTCCAACTCCTAGAAATATCTTCATGCCCCATCTCCCTTACTTCCAGCTAGTAAGGATCACATAATTCCTAAAAGTGTTTTGACACAGATTCCCAATTCGGGCATTCAGAACATATAGCACGTTGCTGTAAGCAACCACATTCTCATTCAAAGTTGCAAGTTACTATGTAGGAACAAGTTTGTATAGGACTTTCTAAGATGCCCAGAACTGAGCTAAACTTGGTATGTGTCCAACCTCTAGAAATAACTTCATGCCCCAACTCCATTACTTCCAGCTAGTAAGGATCACATAATTCCTAACAATGATTTGACACAGATTCCCAATTCGGGCATTCAGAACATATAGCAAGTTGCTGTAAGCAAGCACATTCTCATTCAAAGTTGAAAGTTATCATGTAGGAACAAGTTTGTATAGGTATTTCAAAGATGCCCAGAACTGAGCTAAACGTTGTATGTCTCCAACTCCTAGAAATAACTTCATGCCCCATCTCACTTACTTCCACCTAGTAAGGATCACATAATTCCTAACAAAGTTTTGAGACAGATTCCCAATTCGGGCATTCAGAACATATAGCTCGTTGCTGTAAGCAAGCACATTCTCATTCAAAGTTGCAAGTTACTATGTAGGAACAAGTCTGTATAGGTATTTTAAAGACGCCCAGAACTGAGCTATACGTGGTATGTCTCCAACTCCTAGAAATAACTTCATGCCCCATCTCCCTTACTTCCTGCTAGTAAGGATCACATAATTCCTAACAAAGTTTTGACACAGATTCCCAATTTGGGCATTCAGAACATATAGCACATTGCTGTAAGCAAGCACATTCTCATTCAAAGTTGCAAGTTGCTATGTAGGAACAAGTTTGTAAAGGTATTTCAAAGATGCCCAGAACTGAGCTAAACGTAGTATGTGTCCAATTCCTTGAAATAACTTCATGCCCCATCTCCCTTACTTCCAGCTAGTAAGGATCACATAATTCCTAACAAAGTTTTGACATAGATTCCCAATTCGTGCATTCAGAACATATAGCACGTTGCTGTAAGCAAGCACATTCTCATTCAAAGTTGCAAGTTACTATGTAGAACAAGTTTGTATAGGTATTTCAAAGATGCCCAGAACTGTGCTAAACATGGTATGTGTCCAACTCCTAGAAATACCTTCATACCCCAACTCCCTTACTTCCAGCTAGTAAGGATCACATAATTCCTAACAAATTTTGACACAGATTCCCAATTCGGGCATTCAGAACATATAGCACGTTGATGTAAGCAAGCACATTGTCATTCAAAGTTGCAAGTTACAATGTAGGAACAAGTTTGTATAGGTATTTCAAAGATGCCCAGAACTGAGCTAAACTTGGTATGTCTCCAACTCCTAGAAAAAACTTCATGCCCCATCTCCCTTACTTCCATCTAGTAAGGATCACATAATTCCTAACAAAATTTTGACACAGATTCCCAATTCGGGCATTCAGAACATGTAGCACGTTGCTGTAAGCAAGCACATTCAATTCAAAGTTGCAAGTTACAATGTAGGAACAAGTTTGTATAGGTATTTCAAAGATGCCCAGAACTGAGGTAAATGTTGTATGTCTCCAAATCCTAGAAATAACTTCATGCCCCATCTCCCTTACTTCCAGCTAGTAAGGATCACATAATTCCTAAGAAAATTTGACACAGATTCCCAATTCGTGAATTGAGAACATATAGCTCGTTGCTGTAAGCAAGAACATTCTCATTCAAAGTTGCAAGTTACTATGTAGGAACAAGTTTGTATGGGTATTTCAAAGATGCCCAGAACTGTGCTAAACATGGTATGTCTCCAACTCCTAGAAATACCTTCATGCCCCAACTCCCTTACTTCCAGCTAGTAAGGATCACATAATTCCTAACAAAGTTTTGACACAGATTCCCAATTCGGGCATTCAGAACATATAGCACGTTGCTTTAAGCAAGCACATTCTCATTCAAAGTTGCAAGTAAATATGTAGGAGCAAGTTTGCATAGGTATTTCAAAGATGCCCAGAACTGAGCTAAACTTGGTATGTCTCAAACTCCTAGAAATAACTTCATGCCCCAACTCCCTTACTTCCAGCTAGTAAGGATCACATAATTCCTAACAAAGTTTTGACACAGATTCCCAATTCGGGCATTCAGAACATATAGCACGTTGCTGTAAGCAAGCACATTCTTATTCAAAGATGCAAGTTACTATGCAGGAGCAAGTTTGAATAGGTATTTCAAAGATGCACAGAACTGTGCTAAACTTGGTATGTGTCCAATTCCTAGAAATACCTTCATGCCCCAACTCCCTTACTTCCAGCTAGTAAGGATCACATAATTCCTAACAAATTTTGACACAGATTCCCAATTCGGGCATTCAGAACATATAGCACGTTGATGTAAGCAAGCACATTCTCATTCAAAGTTGCACGTTAACATGTAGGAACAAGTTTGTATAGGTATTTCAAAGATGCCCAGAACTGAGCTAAACTTTGTATGTGTCCAAATCCTAGAAATAATTTCATGCCCCATCTCCCTTACTTCCAGCTAGTAAGGATCACATAATTCCTAACAAAGTTTTGACACAGATTCCCAATTCGGGCATTCAGAATATGTAGCATGTTGCTGTAAGCAAGCACATTCTCATTCAAAGTTGCAAGTTACTATGTAGGAACAAGTTTGTAAAGGTATTTCAAAGATGCCCAGAACTGAGCTAAACGTTGTATGTCTCCAACTCCTTGAAATAACTTCATGCCCAATCTCCCTTGCTTCCAGCTAGTAAGGATCACATCATTCCTAACAAAGTTTTGACACAGATTCCCAATTCGGGCATTCAGAACATATAGCACGTTGATGTAAGCAAGCACATTGTCATTCAAAGTTGCAAGTTACTATGTAGAAACAAGTTTGTACAGGTATTTCAAAGATGCCCAGAACTGAGCTAAACTTGGTATGTCTCCAACTCCTAGAAATAACTTCATGCCTCATCTCCCTTACTTCCAGCTAGTAAGGATCACATAATTCCTAACAAAGATTTGACATAGATTCCCAATTCGGGCATTCAGAACATATAGCACGTTGCTGTAAGCAAGCACATTCTCATTCAAAGTTGCAAGTTACTATGTAGGAACAAGTTTGTATAGGTATTTCAAAGATGCCCAGAACTGTGCTAAACATGGTATGTGTCCAACTCCTAGAAATACCTTCATACCCCAACTCCCTTACTTCCAGCTAGTAAGGATCACATAATTCCTAACAAATTTTGACACAGATTCCCAATTCGGGCATTCAGAACATATAGCACGTTGATGTAAGCAAGCACATTGTCATTCAAAGTTGCAAGTTACAATGTAGGAACAAGTTTGTATAGGTATTTCAAAGATGCCCAGAACTGAGCTAAACTTGGTATGTCTCCAACTCCTAGAAAAAACTTCATGCCCCATCTCCCTTACTTCCATCTAGTAAGGATCACATAATTCCTAACAAAATTTTGACACAGATTCCCAATTCGGGCATTCAGAACATGTAGCACGTTGCTGTAAGCAAGCACATTCAATTCAAAGTTGCAAGTTACTATGTAGGAACAAGTTTGTATAGGTATTTCAAAGATGCCCAGAACTGAGGTAAATGTTGTATGTCTCCAACTCCTAGAAATAACTTCATGCCCCATCTCCCTTACTTCCAGCTAGTAAGGATCACATAATTCCTAACAAAATTTGACACAGATTCCCAATTCGTGAATTGAGAACATATAGCTCGTTGCTGTAAGCAAGAACATTCTCATTCAAAGTTGCAAGTTACTATGTAGGAACAAGTTTGTATGGGTATTTCAAAGATGCCCAGAACTGTGCTAAACTTGGTATGTCTCCAACTCCTAGAAATACCTTCATGCCCCAACTCCCTTACTTCCAGCTAGTAAGGATCACATAATTCCTAACAAAGTTTTGACACAGATTCCCAATTCGGGCATTCAGAACATATAGCACGTTGCTTTAAGCAAGCACATTCTCATTCAAAGTTGCAAGTTAATATGTAGGAGCAAGTTTGTGTAGGTATTTCAAAGATGCCCAGAACTGAGCTAAACTTGGTATGTCTCAAACTCCTAGAAATAACTTCATGCCCCAACTCCCTTACTTCCAGCTAGTAAGGATCACATAATTCCTAACAAAGTTTTGACACAGATTCCCAATTCGGGCATTCAGAACATATAGCACGTTGCTGTAAGCAAGCACATTCTTATTCAAAGATGCAAGTTACTATGCAGGAGCAGGTTGTAAAGGTATTTCAAAGATGCCCAGAACTGAGCTAAAGGTTGTATGTCTCCAACTCCTTGAAATAACTTCAAGCCCAATCTCCCTTGCTTCCAGCTAGTAAGGATCACATCATTCCTAACAAAGTTTTGACACAGATTCCCAATTCGGGCATTCAGAACATATAGCACGTTGATGTAAGCAAGCACATTCTCATTCAAAGTTGCATGTTACTATGTAGGAACAAGTTTGTATAGGTATTTCAAAGATGCCCAGAACTGAGCTAAAAGTTGTATGTCTCCAACTCCTAGAAATAACTTCATGCCCCATCTCCCTTACTTCCAGCTAGTAAGGATCACATAATTCCTAACAAAGTTTTGACACAGATTCCCACTTCGGGCATTTAGAACATGTAGCACGTTGCTGTAAGCAAGCACATTCAATTGAATGTTGCAAGTTACTATGTAGGAACAAGTTTGTATAGGTATTTCAAAGATGCCCAGAACTGAGCTAAACGTTGTATGTCTCCAACTCCTGGAAATAACTTCATGCCCAATCTCCCTTACTTCCATCTAGTAAGGATCACAAAATTTCTAACAAATTTTTGACACAGATTCCCAATTCAGGCATTCAGAACATGTAGCACGTTGCTGTAAGCAAGCACATTCTCATTCACAGTTGCAAGGTACTATGTAGGAACAAGTTTGTAAAGGTATTTCAAAGATGCCCAGAACTGAGCTAAACTTGGTATGTCTCCAACTCCTAGAAATAACTTCATGCCCCATCACCCTTACTTCCAGCTAGTAAGGATCACATAATTCCTAACAAAGTTTTGACACAGATTCCCAATTCGGGCATTCAGAACATATAGCACGTTGCTGTAAGCAAGCACATTCTCATTCAAAGTTGCAAGATACTACGTAGGAACAAGTTTGAATAGGACTTTCAAAGATGCCCAGAACTGAGCTAAACGTTGTATGTCTCCAACTCCTAGAAATAACTTCATGCCCCATCTCCCTTACTTCCAGCTAGTAAGGATCACATAATTCCTAACAAAGTTTTGACACAGATTCCCAATTCGGGCATTCAGAACATGTAGCACGTTGCTGTAAGCAAGCAAATTCAATTCAAAGTTGCAAGTTACTATGTAGGAACAAGTTTGTATAGGTATTTCAAAGATGCCCAGAACTGAGCTAAACGTTGTATGTCTCCAACTCCTGGAAATAACTTCATGCCCCATCTCCCTTACTTCCATCTAGGAAGGATCACATAATTTCTAACAAAGTTTTGACACAGATTCCCAATTCGGGCATTCAGAACATATAGCACGTTGCTCTAAGAAAGCACATTCTGATTCAAAGTTGCAAGTTACTATGTAGGAACAAGTTTGTAAAGGTATTTCAAAGATGCCCAGAACTGAGCTAAACTTGGTATGTGTCCAAATCCTTGAAATAATTTCATGCCCCAACTCCCTTACTTCCAGCTAGTAAGGATCACATAATTCCTAACAAAGTTTTGACACAGATTCCCAATTCGGGCATTCAGAACATATAGCACGTTGCTTTAAGCAAGCACATTCTCATTCAAAGTTACAAGTTAATATGTAGGAGCAAGTTTGTATAGGTATTTCAAAGATGCCCAGAACTGAGCTAAACTTGGTATGTCTCAAACTCCTAGAAATAACTTCATGCCCCAACTCCCGTACTTCCAGCTAGTAAGGATCACATAATTCCTAACAAAGTTTTGACACAGATTCCCAATTCGGGCATTCAGAACATATAGCACGTTGCTGTAAGCAAGCACATTCTCATTCAAAGTTGCAAGTTACTATGTAGGAACAAGTTTGTATAGGAATTTCAAAGATGCCCAGAACTGAGCTAAACTTGGTATGTGTCCAAATCCTAGAAATAATTTCATGCCCCATCTCCCTTACTTCCAGCTAGTAAGGATCACATAATTCCTAACAAAGTTTTGACACAGATTCCCAATTCGGGCATTCAGAACATGTAGCACGTTGCTGTAAGCAAGCACATTCTCATTCAAAGTTGCAAGTTACTATGTAGGAACAAGTTTGTAAAGGTATTTCAAAGATGCCCAGAACTGAGCTAAACGTTGTATGTCTCCAACTCCTAGGAATACCTTCATGCCCAATCTCCCTTACTTCCAGCTAGCAAGGATCACATCATTCCTAACAAAGTTTTGACACAGATTCCCAATTCGGGCATTCAGAACATATAGCACGTTGCTGTAAGCAAGCACATTGTCATTCAAAGTTGCAAGTTACTATGTAGGAACAAGTTTGTATAGGTATTTCAAAGATGCCCAGAACTGAGCTATACGTGGTATGTCTCCAACTCCTAGAAATAACTTCATGCCCCATCTCCCTTACTTCCAGCTACTAAGGATAACATAATTCCTAAAAGTGTTTTGACACAGATTCCCAACTCGGGCATTCAGAACATATAGCACGTTGCTGTAAGCAATCACATTCTCATTCAAAGTTGCAAGTTACTATGTAGGAACAAGTTTGTATACGACTTTCAAAGATGCCCAGAACTGAGCTAAACTTGGTATGTGTCCAACCTCTAGAAATAACTTCATGCCCCAACTCCATTACTTCCAGCTAGTAAGGATCACATAATTCCTAACAATGATTTGGCACAGATTCCCAATTCGGGCATTCAGAACATGTAGCACGTAGCTGTAAGCAAGCAAATTCAATTCAAAGTTGCAAGTTACTATGTAGGAACAAGTTTGTATAGCTATTTCAAAGATGCCCAGAATTGAGCTAAACGTTGTATATCTCAAACTCCTGTAAATAACTTCATGCCGAATCTCCATTACTTCCATCTAGTAAGGATCACATAATTTCTAACAAAGTTTTGACACAGATTCCCAATTCGGGCATTCAGAACATGTAGCACGTTGCTGTAAGCAAGCACATTCTCATTCAAAGATGCAAGTTACTATGTAGGAGCAAGTTTGAATAGGTATTTCAAAGATGCCCAGAACTGTGCTAAACTTGGTATGTGTCCAATTCCTAGAAATACCATCATGCCCCAACTCCCTTACTTCCAGCTAGTAAGGATCACATAATTCCTAACAAATTTTGACACAGATTCCCAATTCGGGCATTCAGAACATATAGCACGTTGATGTAAGCAAGCACATTCTCATTCAAAGTTGCAAGTTAATATGTAGGAACAAGTTTGTATAGGTATTTCAAAGATGCCCAAAACTGAGCTAAACTTGGTATGTGTCCAAATCCTAGAAAAAATTTCATGCCCCATCTCCCTTACTTCCATCTAGTAAGGATCACATAATTCCTAACAAAGTTTTGACACAGATTCCCAATTCGGGCATTCAGAACATGTAGCACGTTGCTGTAAGCAAGCACATTCAATTCAAAGTTGCAAGTTACTATGTAGGAACAAGTTTGTATAGGTATTTCAAAGATGCCCAGAACTGAGCTAAACTTGGTATGTCTCCAACTCCTAGAAATAACTTCATGCCCCATCTCCCTTACTTCCAGCTAGTAAGGATCACATAATTCCTAACAAAGTTTTGACACAGATTCCCAATTCTGGCATTCAGAACATATGGCACGTTGCTGTAAGCAAGCACATTCTGATTCAAAGTTGCAAGTTACTATGTAGGAACAAGTTTGTATAGGTATTTCAAAGATGCGCAGAACTGAGGTAAACTTGGTATGTCTCCAACTCCTAGAAATAACTTCATGCCCCATCTCCCTTACTTCCAGCTACTAAGGATCACATAATTCCTAACAACGTTTTGACACAGATTCCCAATTCGGGCATTCAGTACATATAGCACGTTGCTGTAAGCAAGCACATTCTCATTCAAAGTTGCAAGTTACTATGTAGGAACAAGTTTGTATAGGTATTTCAAAGATGCCCAGAACTGAGCTAAACGTTGTATGTCTCCAACTCCTAGAAATAACTTCATGCCCCATCTCCCTTACTTCCAGCTAGTAAGGATCACATAATTCCTAACAAAGTTTTGACACAGATTCCCAATTCGGGCATTCAGAACATATAGTACGTTGCTGTAAGCAAGCACATTCAATACAAAGTTGCAAGTTACTATGTAGGAACAAGTTTGTATAGGTATTTCAAAGATGCCCAGAACTGAGCTAAACTTGGTATGTCTCCAACTCCTAGAAATAACTTCATGCCCCATCTCCCTTACTTCCATCTAGTAAGGATCACATAATTCCTAAAAGTGTTTTAGACACAGATTCCCAATTCGGGCATTCAGAACATACAGCACGTTGCTGTAAGCAAGCACATTCTCATTCAAAGTTGCAAGTTACTATGTAGGAACAAGTTTGTATAGGTATTTCAAAGATGCCCAGAACTGAGCTAAACTTGGTATGTCTCCAACTCCTAGAAATAACTTCATGCCCCAACTCCCTTACTTCCAGCTAGTAAGGATCACATAATTCCTAACAAAGTTTTGACACAGATTCCCAGTTCGGGCATTCAGAACATATAGCACGTTGCTGTAAGCAAGCACATTCTCATTCAAAGTTGCAAGTTACTATGTAGAAACAAGTTTGAATAGGACTTTCAAAGATGCCCAGAACTGAGCTAAACGTTGTATGTCTCCAACTCCTAGAAATAACTTCATGCCCCATCTCCCTTACTTCCAGCTAGTAAGGATCACATAATTCCTAACAAAGTTTTGACACAGATTCCCAATTCGGGCATTCAGAACATGTAGCACGTTGCTGTAAGCAAGCAAATTCAATTCAAAGTTGCAAGTTACTATGTAGGAACAAGTTTGTATAGGTATTTCAAAGATGCCCAGAACTGAGCTAAACGTTGTATGTCTCCAACTCCTGGAAATAACTTCATGCCCCATCTCCCTTACTTCCATCTAGGAAGGATCACATAATTTCTAACAAAGTTTTGACACAGATTCCCAATTCGGGCATTCAGAACATATAGCACGTTGCTCTAAGAAAGCACATTCTGATTCAAAGTTGCAAGTTACTATGTAGGAACAAGTTTGTAAAGGTATTTCAAAGATGCCCAGAACTGAGCTAAACTTGGTATGTGTCCAAATCCTTGAAATAATTTCATGCCCCAACTCCCTTACTTCCAGCTAGTAAGGATCACATAATTCCTAACAAAGTTTTGACACAGATTCCCAATTCGGGCATTCAGAACATATAGCACGTTGCTTTAAGCAAGCACATTCTCATTCAAAGTTACAAGTTAATATGTAGGAGCAAGTTTGTATAGGTATTTCAAAGATGCCCAGAACTGAGCTAAACTTGGTATGTCTCAAACTCCTAGAAATAACTTCATGCCCCAACTCCCGTACTTCCAGCTAGTAAGGATCACATAATTCCTAACAAAGTTTTGACACAGATTCCCAATTCGGGCATTCAGAACATATAGCACGTTGCTGTAAGCAAGCACATTCTCATTCAAAGTTGCAAGTTACTATGTAGGAACAAGTTTGTATAGGAATTTCAAAGATGCCCAGAACTGAGCTAAACTTGGTATGTGTCCAAATCCTAGAAATAATTTCATGCCCCATCTCCCTTACTTCCAGCTAGTAAGGATCACATAATTCCTAACAAAGTTTTGACACAGATTCCCAATTCGGGCATTCAGAACATGTAGCACGTTGCTGTAAGCAAGCACATTCTCATTCAAAGTTGCAAGTTACTATGTAGGAACAAGTTTGTAAAGGTATTTCAAAGATGCCCAGAACTGAGCTAAACGTTGTATGTCTCCAACTCCAAGGAATACCTTCATGCCCAATCTCCCTTACTTCCAGCTAGCAAGGATCACATCATTCCTAACAAAGTTTTGACACAGATTCCCAATTCGGGCATTCAGAACATATAGCACGTTGCTGTAAGCAAGCACATTGTCATTCAAAGTTGCAAGTTACTATGTAGGAACAAGTTTGTATAGGTATTTCAAAGATGCCCAGAACTGAGCTATACGTGGTATGTCTCCAACTCCTAGAAATAACTTCATGCCCCATCTCCCTTACTTCCAGCTACTAAGGATAACATAATTCCTAAAAATGTTTTGACACAGATTCCCAATTCGGGCATTCAGAACATATAGCACGTTGCTGTAAGCAATCACATTCTCATTCAAAGTTGCAAGTTACTATGTAGGAACAAGTTTGTATACGACTTTCAAAGATGCCCAGAACTGAGCTAAACTTGGTATGTGTCCAACCTCTAGAAATAACTTCATGCCCCAACTCCATTACTTCCAGCTAGTAAGGATCACATAATTCCTAACAATGATTTGGCACAGATTCCCAATTCGGGCATTCAGAACATGTAGCACGTAGCTGTAAGCAAGCAAATTCAATTCAAAGTTGCAAGTTACTATGTAGGAACAAGTTTGTATAGCTATTTCAAAGATGCCCAGAATTGAGCTAAACGTTGTATATCTCAAACTCCTGTAAATAACTTCATGCCGAATCTCCATTACTTCCATCTAGTAAGGATCACATAATTTCTAACAAAGTTTTGACACAGATTCCCAATTCGGGCATTCAGAACATGTAGCACGTTGCTGTAAGCAAGCACATTCTCATTCAAAGATGCAAGTTACTATGTAGGAGCAAGTTTGAATAGGTATTTCAAAGATGCCCAGAACTGTGCTAAACTTGGTATGTGTCCAATTCCTAGAAATACCATCATGCCCCAACTCCCTTACTTCCAGCTAGTAAGGATCACATAATTCCTAACAAATTTTGACACAGATTCCCAATTCGGGCATTCAGAACATATAGCACGTTGATGTAAGCAAGCACATTCTCATTCAAAGTTGCAAGTTAATATGTAGGAACAAGTTTGTATAGGTATTTCAAAGATGCCCAAAACTGAGCTAAACTTGGTATGTGTCCAAATCCTAGAAAAAATTTCATGCCCCATCTCCCTTACTTCCATCTAGTAAGGATCACATAATTCCTAACAAAGTTTTGACACAGATTCCCAATTCGGGCATTCAGAACATGTAGCACGTTGCTGTAAGCAAGCACATTCAATTCAAAGTTGCAAGTTACTATGTAGGAACAAGTTTGTATAGGTATTTCAAAGATGCCCAGAACTGAGCTAAACTTGGTATGTCTCCAACTCCTAGAAATAACTTCATGCCCCATCTCCCTTACTTCCAGCTAGTAAGGATCACATAATTCCTAACAAAGTTTTGACACAGATTCCCAATTCTGGCATTCAGAACATATGGCACGTTGCTGTAAGCAAGCACATTCTGATTCAAAGTTGCAAGTTACTATGTAGGAACAAGTTTGTATAGGTATTTCAAAGATGCGCAGAACTGAGGTAAACTTGGTATGTCTCCAACTCCTAGAAATAACTTCATGCCCCATCTCCCTTACTTCCAGCTACTAAGGATCACATAATTCCTAACAACGTTTTGACACAGATTCCCAATTCGGGCATTCAGTACATATAGCACGTTGCTGTAAGCAAGCACATTCTCATTCAAAGTTGCAAGTTACTATGTAGGAACAAGTTTGTATAGGTATTTCAAAGATGCCCAGAACTGAGCTAAACGTTGTATGTCTCCAACTCCTAGAAATAACTTCATGCCCCATCTCCCTTACTTCCAGCTAGTAAGGATCACATAATTCCTAACAAAGTTTTGACACAGATTCCCAATTCGGGCATTCAGAACATATAGTACGTTGCTGTAAGCAAGCACATTCAATACAAAGTTGCAAGTTACTATGTAGGAACAAGTTTGTATAGGTATTTCAAAGATGCCCAGAACTGAGCTAAACTTGGTATGTCTCCAACTCCTAGAAATAACTTCATGCCCCATCTCCCTTACTTCCATCTAGTAAGGATCACATAATTCCTAAAAGTGTTTTAGACACAGATTCCCAATTCGGGCATTCAGAACATACAGCACGTTGCTGTAAGCAAGCACATTCTCATTCAAAGTTGCAAGTTACTATGTAGGAACAAGTTTGTATAGGTATTTCAAAGATGCCCAGAACTGAGCTAAACTTGGTATGTCTCCAACTCCTAGAAATAACTTCATGCCCCAACTCCCTTACTTCCAGCTAGTAAGGATCACATAATTCCTAACAAAGTTTTGACACAGATTCCCAGTTCGGGCATTCAGAACATATAGCACGTTGCTGTAAGCAAGCACATTCTCATTCAAAGTTGCAAGTTACTATGTAGAAACAAGTTTGTATAGGTATTTCAAAGATGCCCAGAACTGAGCTAAACTTGGTATGTGTCCAACCTCTAGAAATAACTTCATGCCCCAACTCCCTTACTTTCAGCTAGTAAGGATCACATAATTCCTAACAAAGTTTTGACACAGATTCCCAATTCGGGCATTCAGAACATATAGCAAGTTGCTGTAAGCAAGCACATTCTCATTCAAAGTTGCAAGTTACTATGTAGGAACAAGTTTGTATAGGTATTTCAAAGATGCCCAGGACTGAGCTAACCGTTGTATGTCTCCAACTCCTAGAAATAACTTCATGCCCCATCTCCCTTACTTCCAGCTAGTAAGGATCACATAATTCCTAACAAAGTTTTGACACAGATTCCCAATTCGGGCATTCAGAACATATAGCAAGTTGCTGTAAGCAAGCACATTCTCATTCAAAGTTGCAAGTTACTATGTAGGAACAAGTTTGTATAGGTATTTCAAAGATGCCCAGAACTGAGCGAAACGTTGTATGTCTCCAACTCCTAGAAATAACTTCATGCCCCATCTCCCTTACTTCCAGCTAGTAAGGATCACATAATTCACACAAAGTTTTGACACAGATTCCCAATTCGGGCATTCAGAACATATAGTACGTTGCTGTAAGCAAGCACATTCAATTCAAAGTTGCAAGTTACTATGTAGGAACAAGTTTGTATAGGTATTTCAAAGATGCCCAGAACTGAGCTTAACGTTGTATGTCTCCAACTCCTAGAAATAACTTCATGCCCCATCTCCCTTACTTCCAGCTAGTAAGGATCACATAATTCACACAAAGTTTTGACACAGATTCCCAATTCGGGCATTCAGAACATATAGTACGTTGCTGTAAGCAAGCACATTCAATTCAAAGTTGCAAGTTACTATGTAGGAACAAGTTTGTATAGGTATTTCAAAGATGCCCAGAACTGAGCTTAACGTTGTATGTCTCCAAATCCTAGAAATAACTTCATGCCCCATCTCCCTTACTTCCAGCTAGTAAGGATCACATAATTCCTATCAAAGTTTTGACACAGATTCCCAATTCGGGCATTCAGAACATATAGCACGTTGCTGTAAGCAAGCACATTCTCATTCAAAGTTGCAAGTTACTATGTAGGAACAAGTTTGTATAGGTATTTCAAAGACGCCCTGAACTGAGCTAAACTTGGTATGTGTCCAACTCCTAGAAATAACTTCATGCCCCAACTCCCTTACTTCTAGCTAGTAAGGATCACATAATTACTAACAAAGTTTTGACACAGATTCCCAATTCTGGCATTCTGAACATATAGCACGTTGCTGTAAGCAAGCACATTCTCATTCAAAGTTGCAAGTTACTATGTAGGAACAAGTTTGTATAGGTATTTCAAAGATGCCCAGAACTGAGCTAAACTTGGTATGTCTCCAACTCCTAGAAATAACTTCATGCCCAAACTCCCTTACTTCCAGCTAGTAAGGATCACATAATTCCTAACAAAGTTTTGACACAGATTCCCAATTCGGGCATTCAGAACATATAGCACGTTGCTGTAAGCAAGCACATTCTCATTCAAAGATGCAAGTTACTATGTAGGAACAAGTTTGAATAGGACTTTCAAAGATGCCCAGAACTGAGCTAAACTTGGTATGTCTCCAACTCCTAGAAATAACTTCATGCCCCATCTCCCTTACTTCCAGCTAGTAAGGATCACATCATTCCTAACAAAGTTTTGATACAGATTCCCAATTCGGGCATTCAGAACATATAGCACGTTGCTGTAAGCAAGCACATTCTCATTCAAAGTTGCAAGTTACTATGTAGGAACAAGTTTGTATAGGTATTTCAAAGATGCCCAGAACTGAGCTAAACTTGGTATGTCTCCAACTCATAGAAATAACTTCATGCCCCATCTCCCTTACTTCCAGCTAGTAAGGATCACATAATTCCTAACAAAGTTTTGACACAGATTCCCAATTCGGGCATTCAGAACATATAGCACGTTGCTGTAAGCAAGCACATTCTCATTCAAAGTTGCAAGTTACTATGTAGGAACAAGTTTGTATAGGTATTTCAAAGATGCCCAGAACTGAGCTAAACTTGGTATGTCTCCAACTCCTAGAAATAACTTCATGCCCCATCTCCCTTACTTCCAGCTAGTAAGGATCACATAATTCCTAGCAAAGATTTGACACAGATTCCCAATTCGGGCATTCAGAACATGTAGCACGTTGCTGTAAGCAAGCACATTCAATTCAAAGTTGCAAGTTACTATGTAGGAACAAGTTTGTATAGGTATTTCAAAGATGCCCAGAACTGAGCTAAACTTGGTATGTCTCCAACTCCTAGAAATAACTTCATGCCCCATCTCCCTTACTTCCAGCTAGTAAGGATCACATAATTCCTAACAAAGTTTTGACACAGATTCCCAATTCGGGCATTCAGAACATATAGCACGTTGCTGTAAGCAAGCACATTCTCATTCAAAGTTGCAAGTTACTATGTAGGAACAAGTTTGTATAGGTATTTCAAAGATGCCCAGAACTGAGCTAAAGGTTGTATGTCTCCAACTCCTAGAAATAACTTCATGCCCCATCTCCCTTACTTCCATCTAGTAAGGATCACATAATTCCTAACAAAGTTTTGACACAGATTCCCAATTCGGGCATTCAGAACATATAGTACGTTGCTGTAAGCAAGCACATTCAATTCAAAGTTGCAAGTTACTATGTAGGAACAAGTTTGTATAGGTATTTCAAAGATGCCCAGAACTGAGCTTAACGTTGTATGTCTTCAACTCCTAGAAATAACTTCATGCCCCATCTCCCTTACTTCCAGCTAGTAAGGATCACATAATTCCTAACAAAGTTTTGACACAGATTCCCAATTCGGGCATTCAGAACATATAGCACGTTGCTGTAAGCAAGCATATTCTCATTCAAAGTTGCAAGTTACTATGTAGGAACAAGTTTGTATAGGTATTTCAAAGATGCCCAGCACTGAGCTAAACTTGGTATGTGTCCAACTCCTAGAAATAACTTCATGCCCCATCTCCCTTACTTCCAGCTAGTAAGGATCACATAATTCCTAACAAAGTTTTGACACAGATTCCCAATTCTGGCATTCACAACATATGGCACGTTGCTGTAAGCAAGCACATTCTGATTCAAAGTTGCAAGTTACTATGTAGGAACAAGTTTGTATAGGTATTTCAATGATGCCCAGAACTGAGGTAAACTTGGTATGTCTCCAACTCCTAGAAATAACTTCATGCCCCATCTCCCTTACTTCGAGCTAGTAAGGATCACATAATTCCTAACAAAGTTTTGACACAGATTCCCAATTCGGGCATTCAGAACATATAGCACGTTGCTGTAAGCAAGCACATTCTCATTCAAAGTTGCAAGTTACTATGTAGGAACAAGTTTGTATAGGTATTTCAAAGATGCCCAGAACTGAGCTAAACGTTGTATGTCTCCAACTCCTAGAAATAACTTCATGCCCCATCTCCCTTACTTCCATCTAGTAAGGATCACATAATTCCTAACAAAGTTTTGACACAGATTCCCAATTCGGGCATTCAGAACATATAGTACGTTGCTGTAAGCAAGCACATTCAATAAAATGTTGCAAGTTACTATGTAGGAACAAGTTTGTATAGGTATTTCAAAGATGCCCAGAACTTAGCTAAACGTTGTATGTCTGCAACTCCTCGAAATAACTTCATGCCCCATCTCCCTTACTTCCAGCTAGTAAGGATCACATAATTCCTAACAAAGTTTTGACACAGCTTCCCAATTCGGGCATTCAGAACATATAGCACGTTGCTGTAAGCAAGCACATTCTCATTCAAAGTTGCATGTTACTATGTAGGAACAAGTTTGTATAGGTATTTCAAAGATGCCCAGAACTGAGCTAAACTTGGTATGTGTCCAACTCCTAGAAATAACTTCATGCCCCATCTCCCTTACTTCCAGCTAGTAAGGATCACATAATTCCTAACAAAGTTTTGACACAGATTCCCAATTCGGGCATTCAGAACATGTAGCACGTTGCTGTAAGCAAGCACATTCTCATTCAAAGTTGCAAGTTACTATGTAGGAACAAGTTTGTATAGGTATTTCAAAGATGCCCAGAACTGAGCTAAACTTGGTATGTCTCCAACTCCTAGAAATAACTTCATGCCCCATCTCCCTTTCTTCCATCTAGTAAGGATCACATAATTCCTAAAAGTGTTTTAGACACAGATTCCCAATTCGGGCATTCAGAACATGTAGCACGTTGCTGTAAGCAAGCACATTCAATTCAAAGTTGCAAGTTACTGTGTAGGAACAAGTTCGTATAGGTATTTCAAAGATACCCAGAACTGAGCTAAACGTTGTATGTCTCCAACTCCTAGAAATAACTTCATGCCCCATCTCCCTTACTTCCAGCTAGTAAGGATCACAAAATTCCTAACAAAGTTTTGACACAGATTCCCAATTCGGGCATTCAGAACATATAGCACGTTGCTGTAAGCAAGCACATTCTCATTCAAAGTTGCAAGTTACTATGTAGGAACAAGTTTGTATAGGTATTTCAAAGATGCCCATAACTGAGCTAAACTTGGTATGTCTCCAACTCCTAGAAATAACTTCATGCCCCAACTCCCTTACTTCCAGCTAGTAAGGATCACATAATTCCTAACAAAGTTTTGACACAGATTCCCAGTTCGGGCATTCAGAACATATAGCACGTTGCTGTAAGCAAGCACATTCTCATTCAAAGTTGCAAGTTACTATGTAGAAACAAGTTTGTATAGGTATTTCAAAGATGCCCAGAACTGAGCTAAACTTGGTATGTGTCCAACCTCTAGAAATAACTTCATGCCCCAACTCCCTTACTTTCAGCTAGTAAGGATCACATAATTCCTAACAAAGTTTTTACACAGATTCCCAATTCGGGCATTCAGAACATATAGCAAGTTGCTGTAAGCAAGCACATTCTCATTCAAAGTTGCAAGTTACTATGTAGGAACAAGTTTGTATAGGTATTTCAAAGATGCCCAGAACTGAGCTAAACGTTGTATGTCTCCAACTCCTAGAAATAACTTCATGCCCCATCTCCCTTACTTCCAGCTAGTAAGGATCACATAATTCCTAACAAAGTTTTGACACAGATTCCCAATTCGGGCATTCAGAACATATAGCACGTTGCTCTAAGCAAGCACATTCTCATTCAAAGTTGCAAGTTACTATGTAGGAACAAGTTTGTATAGGTATTTCAAAGATGCCCAGAACTGAGCTAAACGTTGTATGTCTCAAACTCCTAGAAATAACTTCATGCCCCATCTCCCTTACTTCCAGCTATTAAGGATCACATAATTCCTAACAAAGTTTTGACACAGATTCCATATTCGGGCATTCAGAACATGTAGCACGTTGCTGTAAGCAAGGACATTCAATTCAAAGTTGCAAGTTACTATGTAGGAACAAGTTTGTATAGGTATTTCAAAGATGCCCAGAACTGAGCTAAACGTTGTATGTCTCCAACTCCTAGAAATATCTTCATGCCCCATCTCCCTTACTTCCAGCTAGTAAGGATCACATAATTCATAACAAAGTTTTGACACAGATTCCCAATTCGGGCATTCAGAACATATAGCACGTTGCTGTAAGCAAGCACATTCTCATTCAAAGATGCAAGTTACAATGTAGGAACAAGTTTGTATAGGTATTTCAAAGATGCCCAGAACTGTGCTAAACTTGGTATGTGTCCAACTCCTAGAAATACCTTCATGCCCCAACTCCCTTACTTCTAGCTAGTAAGGATCACATAATTACTAACAAAGTTTTGACACAGATTCCCAATTCGGGCATTCAGAACATATAGCACGTTGCTGTAAGCAAGCACATTCTCATTCAAAGTTGCAAGTTAATATGTAGGAACAAGTTTGTATAGGTATTTCAAAGATGCCCAGAACTGAGCTAAACTTGGTATGTCTCCAACTCCTAGAAATAACTTCATGCCCCAACTCCCTTACTTCCAGATAGTAAGGATCACATAATTCCTAACAAAGTTTTGACACAGATTCCCAATTCGGGCATTCAGAACATGTAGCACGTTGCTGTAAGCAAGCACATTCTCATTCAAAGTTGCAAGTTACTATGTAGGAACAAGTTTGTATAGGTATTTCAAAGATGCCCAGAACTGAGCTAAACTTGGTATGTCTCCAACTCCTAGAAATAACTTCATGCCCCATCTCCCTTTCTTCCATCTAGTAAGGATCACATAATTCCTAAAAGTGTTTTAGACACAGATTCCCAATTCGGGCATTCAGAACATGTAGCACGTTGCTGTAAGCAAGCACATTCAATTCAAAGTTGCAAGTTACTGTGTAGGAACAAGTTCGTATAGGTATTTCAAAGATACCCAGAACTGAGCTAAACGTTGTATGTCTCCAACTCCTAGAAATAACTTCATGCCCCATCTCCCTTACTTCCAGCTAGTAAGGATCACAAAATTCCTAACAAAGTTTTGACACAGATTCCCAATTCGGGCATTCAGAACATATAGCACGTTGCTGTAAGCAAGCACATTCTCATTCAAAGTTGCAAGTTACTATGTAGGAACAAGTTTGTATAGGTATTTCAAAGATGCCCATAACTGAGCTAAACTTGGTATGTCTCCAACTCCTAGAAATAACTTCATGCCCCAACTCCCTTACTTCCAGCTAGTAAGGATCACATAATTCCTAACAAAGTTTTGACACAGATTCCCAGTTCGGGCATTCAGAACATATAGCACGTTGCTGTAAGCAAGCACATTCTCATTCAAAGTTGCAAGTTACTATGTAGAAACAAGTTTGTATAGGTATTTCAAAGATGCCCAGAACTGAGCTAAACTTGGTATGTGTCCAACCTCTAGAAATAACTTCATGCCCCAACTCCCTTACTTTCAGCTAGTAAGGATCACATAATTCCTAACAAAGTTTTTACACAGATTCCCAATTCGGGCATTCAGAACATATAGCAAGTTGCTGTAAGCAAGCACATTCTCATTCAAAGTTGCAAGTTACTATGTAGGAACAAGTTTGTATAGGTATTTCAAAGATGCCCAGAACTGAGCTAAACGTTGTATGTCTCCAACTCCTAGAAATAACTTCATGCCCCATCTCCCTTACTTCCAGCTAGTAAGGATCACATAATTCCTAACAAAGTTTTGACACAGATTCCCAATTCGGGCATTCAGAACATATAGCACGTTGCTCTAAGCAAGCACATTCTCATTCAAAGTTGCAAGTTACTATGTAGGAACAAGTTTGTATAGGTATTTCAAAGATGCCCAGAACTGAGCTAAACGTTGTATGTCTCAAACTCCTAGAAATAACTTCATGCCCCATCTCCCTTACTTCCAGCTATTAAGGATCACATAATTCCTAACAAAGTTTTGACACAGATTCCATATTCGGGCATTCAGAACATGTAGCACGTTGCTGTAAGCAAGGACATTCAATTCAAAGTTGCAAGTTACTATGTAGGAACAAGTTTGTATAGGTATTTCAAAGATGCCCAGAACTGAGCTAAACGTTGTATGTCTCCAACTCCTAGAAATATCTTCATGCCCCATCTCCCTTACTTCCAGCTAGTAAGGATCACATAATTCATAACAAAGTTTTGACACAGATTCCCAATTCGGGCATTCAGAACATATAGCACGTTGCTGTAAGCAAGCACATTCTCATTCAAAGATGCAAGTTACAATGTAGGAACAAGTTTGTATAGGTATTTCAAAGATGCCCAGAACTGTGCTAAACTTGGTATGTGTCCAACTCCTAGAAATACCTTCATGCCCCAACTCCCTTACTTCTAGCTAGTAAGGATCACATAATTACTAACAAAGTTTTGACACAGATTCCCAATTCGGGCATTCAGAACATATAGCACGTTGCTGTAAGCAAGCACATTCTCATTCAAAGTTGCAAGTTAATATGTAGGAACAAGTTTGTATAGGTATTTCAAAGATGCCCAGAACTGAGCTAAACTTGGTATGTCTCCAACTCCTAGAAATAACTTCATGCCCCAACTCCCTTACTTCCAGATAGTAAGGATCACATAATTCCTAACAAAGTTTTGACACAGATTCCCAATTCGGGGATTCAGAACATATAGCACGTTGCTGTAAGCAAGCACATTCTCATTCAAAGATGCAAGTTACTATGTAGGAACAAGTTTGAATAGGACTTTCAAAGATGCCCAGAACTGAGCTAAACTTGGTGTGTCTCCAACTCCTAGAAATAACTTCATGCCCCATCTCCCTTACTTCCAGCTAGTAAGGATCACATCATTCCTAACAAAGTTTTGACACAGATTCCCAATTCGGGCATTCAGAACATATAGCACGTTGCTGTAAGCAAGCACATTCTCATTCAAAGTTGCAAGTTACTATGTAGGAACAAGTTTGTATAGGTATTTCAAAGATGCCCAGAACTGAGCTAAACTTGGTATGTCTCCAACTCCTAGAAATAACTTCATGCCCCATCTCCCTTACTTCCAGCTAGTAAGGATCACATAATTCCTAACAAAGTTTTGACACAGATTCCCAATTCGGGCATTCAGAACATATAGCACGTTGCTGTAAGCAAGCACATTCTCATTCAAAGTTGCAAGTTACTATGTAGGAACAAGTTTGTATAGGTATTTCAAAGATGCCCAGAACTGAGCTAAACTTGGTATGTCTCCAACTCCTAGAAATAACTTCATGCCCCATCTCCCTTACTTCCAGCTAGTAAGGATCACATAATTCCTAACAAAGTTTTGACACAGATTCCCAATTCGGGCATTCAGAACATATAGTACGTTGCTGTAAGCAAGCACATTCAATTCAAAGTTGCAAGTTACTATGTAGGAACAAGTTTGTAGAGGTATTTCAAAGATGCCCAGAACTGAGCTAAACTTGGTATGTCTCCAACTCCTCGAAATAACTTCATGCCCCATCTCCCTTACTTCCAGATAGTAAGGATCACATAATTCCTAACAAAGTTTTGACACAGATTCCCAATTCGGGCATTCAGAACATATAGCACGTTGCTGTAAGCAAGCACATTCTCATTGAAAGTTGCAAGTTACTATGTAGGAACAAGTTTGTAGAGGTATTTCAAAGATGCCCATAACTGAGTTTAACTTTGTATGTCTCCAACTCCTCGAAATAACTTCATGCCCCATCTCCCTTACTTCCAGCTAGTAAGGATCACATAATTCCTAACAAAGTTTTGACACAGATTCCCAATTCGGGCATTCAGAACATATAGCACGTTGCTGTAAGCAAGCACATTCTCATTCAAAGTTGCAAATTACTATGTAGGAACAAGTTTGTATAGGTATTTCAAAGATGCCCAGAACTGAGCTAAACGTTGTATGTCTCCAACTCCTAGAAATAACTTCATGCCCCATCTCCCTTACTTCCAGCTAGTAAGGATCACATAATTCCTAACAAAGTTTTGACACAGATTACCAATTCGGGCACTCAGAACATAGAGCACGTTGCTGTAAGCAAGCACATTCTCATTCAAAGTTGCAAGTTACTATGTAGGAAAAAGTTTGTATAGGTATTTCAAAGATGCCCAGAACTGAGCTAAACTTGGTATGTCTCCAACTCCTAGAAATAACTTCATGCCCCATCTCCCTTACTTCCAGCTAGTAAGGATCACATAATTCCTAACAACGTTTTGACACAGATTCCCAATTCGGGCATTCAGAACATATAGTACGTTGCTGTAAGCAAGCACATTCTCATTCAAAGTTGCAAGTTACTATGTAGGAACAAGTTTGTATAGGTATTTCAAAGATGCCCAGAACTGAGCTAAACTTGGTATGTGTCCAACCTCTAGAAATAACTTCATGCCCCAACTCCCTTACTTCCAGCTAGTAATGATCACATAATTCCTAACAAAGTTTTGACACAGATTCCCAATTCGGGCATTCAGAACATGTAGCACGTTGCTGTAAGCAAGCACATTCAATTCAAAGTTGCAAGTTACTATGTAGGAACAAGTTTGTATAGGTATTTCAAAGATGCCCAGAACTGAGCTAAACTTGGTATGTCTCCAACTCCTAGAAATAACATCATGCCACATCTCCCTTACTTCCAGCTAGTAAGGATCACATAATTCCTAACAAAGTTTTGACACAGATTCCCAATTCGGGCATTCAGAACATATAGCACGTTGCTGTAAGCAAGCACATTCTCATTCAAAGTTGCAAGTTACTATGTAGGAACAAGTTTGTATAGGTATTTCAAAGATGCCCAGAACTGAGCTAAACCTTGTATGTCTCCAACTCCTAGAAATAACTTCATGCCCCATCTTCCTTACTTCCAGCTAGTAAGGATCACATAATTCCTAACAAAGTTTTGACACAGATTCCCAATTCGGGCATTCAAAACATGTAGCACGTTGCTGTAAGCAAGCACATTCGATTCAAAGTTGCAAGTTACTGTGTAGGAACAAGTTCGTATAGGTATTTCAAAGATGCCCAGAACTGAGCTAACCGTTGTATGTCTCCAACTCCTAGAAATAACTTCATGCCCCATCTCCCTTACTTCCAGCTAGTAAGGATCACATAATTCCTAACATAGCTTTGACACAGATTCCCAATTCGGGCATTCACAACATATAGCACCCTGCTGTAAGCAAGCATATTCTCATTCAAAGTTGCAAGTTACTATGTAGGAACAAGTTTGTATAGGTGTTTCAAAGATGCCCAGAACTGAGCTAAACTTGGTATGTGTCCAACCTCTAGAAATAACTTCATGCCCCAACTCCCTTACTTTCAGCTAGTAAGGATCACATAATTCCTAACAAAGTTTTGACACAGATTCCCAATTCGGGCATTCAGAACATATAGTACGTTGCTGTAAGCAAGCACATTCAATACAAAGTTGCAAGTTACTATGTAGGAAAAAGTTTGTATAGGTATTTCAAAGATGCCCAGAACTGAGCTAAACGTTGTATGTCTGCAACTCCTCGAAATAACTTCATGCCCCATCTCCCTTACTTCCAGCTAGTAAGGATCACATAATTCCTAACAAAGTTTTGACACAGATTCCCAATTCGGGCATTCAGAACATATAGCACGTTGCTGTAAGCAAGCACATTCTCATTCAAAGTTGCAAGTTACTATGTAGGAACAAGTTTGTATAGGTATTTCAAAGATGCCCAGAACTGAGCTAAACTTGGTATGTGTCCAACTCCTAGAAATAACTTCATGCCCCATCTCCCTTACTTCCAGCTAGTAAGGATCACATAATTCCTAACAAAGTTTTGACACAGATTCCCAATTCGGGCATTCAGAACATGTAGCACGTTGCTGTAAGCAAGCACATTCTCATTCAAAGTTGCAAGTTACTATGTAGGAA
This sequence comes from Diceros bicornis minor, assembly GCF_020826845.1. Lineage (NCBI taxonomy): Eukaryota > Metazoa > Chordata > Mammalia > Perissodactyla > Rhinocerotidae > Diceros > Diceros bicornis. Next base: position 421,481 of record NW_026690927.1, on the reverse strand, counting down.
CAAGTTTGTATAGGTATTTCAAAGATGCCCAGAACTGAGCTAAACATAGTATGTCTCCAACTCCTAGAAATAACTTCATGCCCCATCTCACTTACTTCCAGCTAGTAATGATCACATAATTTCTAACAAAGTTTTGACACAGATTCCCAATTCGGGCATCCAGAACATATAGCAAGTTGCTGTAAGCAAGCACATTCTCATTCAAAGTTGCAAGTTACTATGTAGGAACAAGTTTGTATAGGTATTTCAAAGATGCCCAGAACTGAGCTAAACTTGGTATGTCTCCAACTCCTAGAAATAACTTCATGCCCCATCTCCCTTACTTCCATCTAGTAAGGATCACATAATTCCTAGAAGTGTTTTAGACACAGATTCCCAATTCGGGCATTCAGAACATATAGCACGTTGCTGTAAGCAAGCACATTCTCATTCAAAGTTGCAAGTTACTCTGCAGGAACAAGTTTGTATAGGTATTTCAAAGATGCCCAGAACTGAGCTAAACGTTGTATGTCTCCAACTCCTAGAAATAACTTCATGCCCCATCTCCCTTACTTCCAGCTAGTAAGGATCACATAATTCCTAACAAAGTTTTGACACAGATTCCCAATTCGGGCATTCAGAACATATAGTACGTTGCTGTAAGCAAGCACATTCAATTCAAAGTTGCAAGTTACTATGTAGGAACAAGTTAGTATAGGTATTTCAAAGATGCCCAGAACTGAGCTTAAAGTTGTATGTCTCCAACTCCTCGAAATAACTTCATGCCCCATCTCCCTTACTTCCAGCTAGTAAGGATCACATAATTCCTAACAAACTTTTGACACAGCTTCCCAATTCGGGCATTCAGAACATATAGCACGTTGCTGTAAGCAAGCACATTCTCATTCAAAGTTGCAAGTTACTATGTAGGAACAAGTTTGTATAGGTATTTCAAAGATGCCCAGAACTGAGCTAAACTTGGTATGTCTCCAACTCCTAGAAATAACTTCATGCCCCATCTCCCTTTCTTCCATCTAGTAAGGATCACATAATTCCTAAAAGTGTTTTAGACACAGATTCCCAATTCGGGCATTCAGAACATGTAGCACGTTGCTGTAAGCAAGCACATTCAATTCAAAGTTGCAAGTTACTGTGTAGGAACAAGTTCGTATAGGTATTTCAAAGATGCCCAGAACTGAGCTAAACGTTGTATGTCTCCAACTCCTAGAAATAACTTCATGCCCCATCTCCCTTACTTCCAGCTAGTAAGGATCACATCATTCCTAACAAAGTTTTGACACAGATTCCCAATTCGGGCATTCAGAACATATAGCACGTTGCTGTAAGCAAGCACATTCTCATTCAAAGTTGCAAGTTACTATGTAGGAACAAGTTTGTATAGGTATTTCAAAGATGCCCAGAACTGAGCTAAACTTGGTATGTCTCCAACTCCTAGAAATAACTTCATGCCCCATCTCCCTTACTTCCATCTAGTAAGGATCACATAATTCCTAACAAAGTTTTGACACAGATTCCCAATTCGGGCATTCAGAACATATAGTACGTTGCTGTAAGCAAGCACATTCAATTCAAAGTTGCAAGTTACTATGTAGGAACAAGTTTGTAGAGGTATTTCAAAGATGCCCAGAACTGAGCTAAACTTGGTATGTCTCCAACTCCTCGAAATAACTTCATGCCCCATCTCCCTTACTTCCAGATAGTAAGGATCACATAATTCCTAACAAAGTTTTGACACAGATTCCCAATTCAGGCATTCAGAACATATAGCACGTTGCTGTAAGCAAGCACATTCTCATTCAAAGTTGCAAGTTACTATGTAGGAACAAGTTTGTAGAGGTATTTCAAAGATGCCCAGAACTGAGTTTAACGTTGTATGTCTCCAACTCCTCGAAATAACTTCATGCCCCATCTCCCTTACTTCCAGCTAGTAAGGATCACATAATTCCTAACAAAGTTTTGACACAGATTCCCAATTCGGGCATTCAGAACATATAGCACGTTGCTGTAAGCAAGCACATTCTCATTCAAAGTTGCAAATTACTATGTAGGAACAAGTTTGTATAGGTATTTCAAAGATGCCCAGAACTGAGCTAAACGTTGTATGTCTCCAACTCCTAGAAATAACTTCATGCCCCATCTCCCTTACTTCCAGCTAGTAAGGATCACATAATTCCTAACAAAGTTTTGACACAGATTACCAATTCGGGCATTCAGAACATAGAGCACGTTACTGTAAGCAAGCACATTCTCATTCAAAGTTGCAAGTTACTATGTAGGAACAAGTTTGTATAGGTATTTCAAAGATGCCCAGAACTGAGCTAAACTTGGTATGTCTCCAACTCCTAGAAATAACTTCATGCCCCATCTCCCTTACTTCCAGCTAGTAAGGATCACATAACTCCTAACAAAGTTTTGACACAGATTCCCAATTCGGGCATTCAGAACATATAGCACGTTGCTGTAAGCAAGCACATTCTCATTCAAAGTTGCAAGTTACTATGTAGGAACAAGTTTGTATAGGTATTTCAAAGATGCCCAGAACTGAGCTAAACTTGGTATGTGTCCAACCTCTAGAAATAACTTCATGCCCCAACTCCCTTACTTCCAGCTAGTAAGGATCACATAATTCCTAACAAAGTTTTGACACAGATTCCCAATTCGGGCATTCAGAACATGTAGCACGTTGCTGTAAGCAAGCACATTCAATTCAAAGTTGCAGGTTACTATGTAGGAACAAGTTTGTATAGGTATTTCAAAGATGCCCAGAACTGAGCTAAACTTGGTATGTCTCCAACTCCTAGAAATAACATCATGCCCCATCTCCCTTTCTTCCAGCTAGTAAGGATCACATAATTCCTAACAAAGTTTTGACACAGATTCCCAATTCGGGCATTCAGAACATATAGCACGTTGCTGTAAGCAAGCACATTCTCATTCAAAGTTGCAAGTTACTATGTAGGAACAAGTTTGTATAGGTATTTCAAAGATGCCCAGAACTGAGCTAAACCTTGTATGTCTCCAACTCCTAGAAATAACTTCATGCCCCATCTTCCTTACGTCCAGCTAGTAAGGATCACATAATTCCTAACAAAGTTTTGACACAGATTCCCAATTCGGGCATTCAAAACATGTAGCACGTTGCTGTAAGCAAGCACATGCGATTCAAAGTTGCAAGTTACTGTGTAGGAACAAGTTCGTATAGGTATTTCAAAGATGCCCAGAACTGAGCTAACCGTTGTATGTCTCCAACTCCTAGAAATAACTTCATGCCCCATCTCCCTTACTTCCAGCTAGTAAGGATCACATAATTCCTAACATAGTTTTGACACAGATTCCCAATTCGGGCATTCAGAACATATAGCACGTTGCTGTAAGCAAGCATATTCTCATTCAAAGTTGCAAGTTACTATGTAGGAACAAGTTTGTATAGGTGTTTCAAAGATGCCCAGAACTGAGCTAAACTTGGTATGTGTCCAACTCCTCGAAATAACTTCATGCCCCAACTCCCTTGCTTCCAGCTAGTAAGCATCACATAATTACTAACAAAGTTTTGACACAGATTCCCAATTCGGGCATTCAGAACATATAGCACGTTGCTGTAAGCAAGCACATTCTGATTCAAAGTTGCAAGTTACTATGTAGGAACAAGTTTGTATAGGTATTTCAAAGATGCCCAGAACTGAGCTAAACTTGGTATGTGTCTAACCTCTAGAAATAACTACATGCCCCAACTCCCTTACTTCCAGCTAGTAAGGATCACATAATTCCTAACAAAGTTTTAACACAGATTCCCAATTCGGGCATTCAGAACATATAGCACGTTGCTGTAAGCAAGCACATTCTCATTCAAAGTTGCAAGTTACTATGTAGGAACAAGTTTGTATAGGTATTTCAAAGATGCCCAGAACTGAGATAAACTTGTTATGTTTCCAACTCCTAGAAATAACTTCATGCCCCATCTCCCTTACTTCCAGCTAGTAAGGATCACATAATTCCTAACAAAGATTTGACACAGATTCCCAATTCGGGCATTCAGAACATATAGCACGTTGCTGTAAGCAAGCACATTCTCATTCAAAGTTGCAAGTTACTATGTAGGAACAAGTTTGTATAGGTATTTCAAAGATGCCCAGAACTGAGCTAACCGTTGTATGTCGCCAACTCCTAGAAATAACTTCATGCCCCATCTCCCTTACTTCCAGCTAGTAAGGATCACATAATTCCTAACAAAGTTTTGACACAGATTCCCAATTCGGTCATTCAGAACATATAGCACGTTGCTGTAAGCAAGCACATTCTGATTCAAAGTTGCATGTTACTATGTAGGAACAAGTTTGTATAGGTATTTCAAAGATGCCCAGAACTGAGCTAAACTTGGTATGTCTCCAACTCCTAGAAATAACTTCATGCCCCATCTCCCTTACTTCCAGCTAGTAAGGATCACATAATTCCTAACAAAGTTTTGACACAGATTCCCAATTCGGGCATTCAGAACATATAGCACGTTGCTGTAAGCAAGCACATTCTCATTCAAAGTTGCAAGTTACTTTTTAGGAACAAGTTTGTATAGGTATTTCAAAGATGCCCAGAACTGAGCTAAACTTGGTAGGTGTCCAATCTCTAAAAATAACTTCATGCCCCAACTCCCTTACTTCCAGCTTGTAAGGATCACATAATTCCTAACAAAGTTTTGACACAGATTCCCAATTCGGGCATTCAGAACATATAGCACGTTGCTGTAAGCAAGCACATTCTCATTCTAAGTTGCAAGTTACTATGTAGGAACAAGTTTGTATAGGTATTTCAAAGATGCCCAGAACTGAAGTAAACGTTGTATGTCTGCAACTCCTAGAAATAACTTCATGCCCCATCTCCCTTACTTCCAGCTAATAAGGATCACATAATTCCTAACAAAGTTTTGACACAGATTCCCAATTCGGGCATTCAGAACATATAGCACGTTGCTGTAAGCAAGCACATTCTCATTCAAAGTTGCAAGTTACTATGTAGGAACAAGTTTGTATAGGTATTACTAAGATGCCCAGAACTGAGCTAAACTTGGTATGTGTCCAACTCCTCGAAATAACTTCATGCCCCAACTCCCTTACTTCCAGCTAGTAAGGATCACATAATTCCTAACAAAGTTTTGACACAGATTCCCAATTCGGGCATTCAGAACATATAGCACGTTGCTGTAAGCAAGCACATTCTCATTCACAGTTGCAAGTTACTATGTAGGAACAAGTTTGTATAGGTATTTCAAAGATGCCCAGAACTGAGCTAAACGATGTATGTCTCCAACACCTAGAAATAACTTCATGCCCCATCTCCCTTACTTCCAGCTAGTAAGGATCACATAATTCCTAACAAAGTTTTGACACAGATTCCCAATTCGGGCATTCAGAACATATAGCACGTTGCTGTAAGCAAGCACATTCTCATTCAAAGTTGCAAGTTACTATGTAGGAACAAGTTTGTATAGGTATTTCAAAGATGCCCAGAACTGAGCTAAACTTGGTATGTGTCCAACCTCTAGAAATAACTTCATGCCCCAACTCCCTTACTTCCAGCTAGTAAGGATCACATAATTCCTATCAAAGTTTTGACACAGATTCCCAATTCGGGCATTCAGAACATATAGCACGTTGCAGTAAGCAAGCACATTCTCATTCAAAGTTGCAAGTTACTATGTAGGAACAAGTTTGTATAGGTATTTCAAAGATGCCCAGAACTGAGCTAAATGTTGTATGTCTCCAACTCCTAGAAATAACTTCATGCCCCATCTCCCTTACTTCCAGCTAGTAAGGATCACATAATTCCTAACAAATTTTGACACAGATTCCCAATTCGGGCATTCAGAACATATATCACGTTGCTGTAAGCAAGCACATTCTCATTCAAAGTTGCCAGTTAGTATGTAGGAACAAGTTTGTATAGGTATTTCAAAGATGCCCAGAACTGAGCTAACCGTTGTATGTCTCCAACTCCTAGAAATAACTTCATGCCCCATCTCCCTTACTTCCAGCTAGTAAGGATCACATAATTCCTAACAAAGTTTTGACACAGATTCCCAATTCGGGCATTCAGAACATATAGCACGTTGCTGTAAGCAAGCACATTCTCATTCAAAGTTGCAAGTTACTATGTAGGAACAAGTTTGTATAGGTATTTCAAAGATGCCCAGAATTGAGCTAAACGTTGTATGTCTCCAACTCCTAGAAATATCTTCATGCCCCATCTCCCTTACTTCCAGCTAGTAAGGATCACATAATTCCTAACAAAGTTTTGACACAGATTCCCAATTCGGGCATTCAGAACATATAGCACGTTGCTGTAAGCAAGCACATTCTCATTCAAAGTTGCAAGTTACTATGTAGGAACAAGTTTGTATAGGTATTTCAAAGATGCCCAGAACTGAGCTAAACTTGGTATGTGTCCAACTCCTAGAAATAACTTCATGCCCCATCTCCCTTACTTCCAGCTAGTAAGGATCACATAATTCCTAACAAAGTTTTGACACAGATTCCCAATTCGGGCATTCAGAACATATAGCACGTTGCTGTAAGCAAGCACATTCTCATTCAAAGTTGCAAGTTACTATGTAGGAACAAGTTTGTATAGGTATTTCAAAGATGCCCCGAACTGAGCTAAACTTTGTATGTCTCCAACTCCTAGAAATAACTTCATGCCCCATCTCCCTTAATTCCAGCTAGTAAGGATCACATAATTCCTAACAAAGCTTTGACACAGATTCCCAATTCGGGCATTCAGAACATATAGCACGTTGCTGTAAGCAAGCACATTCTCATTCAATGTTGCAAGTTACTATGTAGGAACAAGTTTGTATAGGTATTTCAAAGATGCCCAGAACTGAGCTAAACTTGGTATGTGTCCAACTCGTCGAAATAACTTCATGCCCCAACTCCCTTACTTCCAGCTAGTAAGGATCACATAATTACTAACAAAGTTTTGACACTTATTCCCATTCGGGCATTCAGAACATATAGCACGTTGCTGTAAGCAAGCACATTCTGATTCAAAGTTGCAAGTTACTATGTAGGAACAAGTTTGTATAGGTATTTCAAAGATGCCCAGAACTGAGCTAAACTTGGTATGTGTCCAACTCCTCGAAATAACTTCATGCCCCAACTCCCTTACTTCTAGCTAGTAAGGATCACATAATTACTAACTAAGTTTTGACACAGATTCCCAATTCGGTCATTCAGAACATATAGCACGTTGCTGTAAGCAAGCACATTCTCATTCAAAGTTGCAAGTTACTATGTAGGAACAAGTTTGTATAGGTATTTGAAAGACGCCCAGAACTGAGATAAACTTGGTATGTGTCCAACCTCTAGAAATAACTTCATGCCCCAACTCCCTTACTTCCAGCTAGTAAGGATCACATAATTCCTAACAAAGTTTTGACACAGATTCCCAATTCGGGCATTCAGAACATATAGCACGTTGCTGTAAGCAAGCACATTCTCATTCAAAGTTGCAAGTTACTATGTAGGAACAAGTTTGTATAGGTATTTCAAAGATGCCCAGAACTGAGATAAACTTGGTATGTTTCCAACTCCTAGAAATAACTTCATGCCCCAACTCCCTTACTTCCAGCTAGTAAGGATCACATAATTCCTAACAAAGATTTGACACAGATTCCCAATTCGGGCATTCAGAACATATAGCACGTTGCTGTAAGCAAGCACATACTCATTCAAAGTTGCAAGTTACTATGTAGGAACAAGTTTGTATAGGTATATCAAAGATGCCCAGAACTGAGCTAACCGTTGTATGTCTGCAACTCCTAGAAATAACTTCGTGCCCCATCTCCCTTACTTCCAGCTAGTAAGGATCACATAATTCCTAACAAAGTTTTGACACAGATTCCCAATTCGGGCATTCAGAACATATAGCACGTTGCTGTAAGCAAGCACATTCTCATTCAAAGTTGCAAGTTACTATGTAGGAACAAGTTTGTATAGGTATTTCAAAGATGCCCAGAACTGAGCTAAACTTGGTATGTGTCCAACCTCTAGAAATAACTTCATGCCCCAACTCCCTTACTTCCAGCTAGTAAGGATCACATAATTCCTAACAAAGTTTTGACACAGATTCCCAATTCGGGCATTCAGAACATATAGCACGTTGCTGTAAGCAAGCACATTCTCATTCAAAGTTGCAAGTTACTATGTAGGAACAAGTTTGTATAGGTATTTCAAAGATGCCCAGAACTGAGCCAACCGATGTATGTCTCCAACTCCTAGAAATAACTTCATGCCCCATCTCCCTTACTTCCAGCTAGTAAGGATCACATAATTCCTAACAAAGTTTTGACACAGATTCCCAATTCGGGCATTCAGAACATATAGCACGTTGCTGTAAGCAAGCACATTCTGATTCAAAGTTGCAAGTTACTATGTAGGAACAAGTTTGTATAGGTATTTCAAAGATGCCCAGAACTGAGCTAAACTTGGTATGTCTCCAACTCCTAGAAATAACTTCATGCCCCATCTCCCTTACTTCCAGCTAGTAAGGATCACATAATTCCTAACAAAGTTTTGACACAGATTCCCAATTCGGGCATTCAGAACATATAGCACGTTGCTGTAAGCAAGCACATTCTGATTCAAAGTTGCAAGTTACTATGTAGGAACAAGTTTGTATAGGTATTTCAAAGATGCCCAGAACTGAGCTAAATGTTGTATGTCTCCAACTCCTAGAAATAACTTCATGCCCCATCTCCCTTACTTCCAGCTAGTAAGGATCACATAATTCCTAACAAAGTTTTGACACAGATTCCCAATTCGGGCATTCAGAACATATAGAACGTTGCTGTAAGCAAGCACATTCTGATTCAAAGTTGCAAGTTACTATGTAGGAACAAGTTTGTATAGTTATTTCAAAGATGCCCAGAACTGAGCTAAACGTTGTATGTCTCCAACTCCTAGAAATAACTTCATGCCCCAACTCCCTTACTTCCAGCTAGTAAGGATCACATAATTCCTAACAAAGTTTTGACACAGATTCCCAATTCTGGCATTCAGAACATATAGCACGTTGCTGTAAGCAAGCACATTCTCATTCAAAGTTGCAAGTTACTATGTAGGAACAAGTTTGTATAGGTATTTCAAAGATGCCCAGAACTGAGGTAAACGTTGTATGTCTCCAACTCCTAGAAATAACTTCATGCCCCATCTCCCTTACTTCCAGCTAGTAAGGATCACATAATTCCTAACAAAGTTTTGACACAGATTCCCAATTCGGGCATTCAGAACATATAGCACGTTGCTGTAAGCAAGCACATTCTCATTCAAAGTTGCAAGTTACTATGTAGGAACAAGTTTGTATAGGTATTTCAAAGATGCCCAGAACTGAGCTAAACTTGGTATGTGTCCAACCTCTAGAAATAACTTCATGCCCCAACTCCCTTACTTCCAGCTAGTAAGGATCACATAATTCCTAACAAAGTTTTGACACAGATTCCCAATTCGGGCATTCAGAACATATAGCACGTTGCAGTAAGCAAGCACATTCTCATTCAAAGTTGCAAGTTACTATGTAGGAACAAGTTTGTATAGGTATTTCAAAGATGCCCAGAACTGAGCTAAATGTTGTATGTCTCCAACTCCTAGAAATAACTTCATGCCCCATCTCCCTTACTTCCAGCTAGTAAGGATCACATAATTCCTAACAAATTTTGACACAGATTCCCAATTCGGGCATTCAGAACATATATCACGTTGCTGTAAGCAAGCACATTCTCATTCAAAGTTGCCAGTTACTATGTAGGAACAAGTTTGTATAGGTATTTCAAAGATGCCCAGAACTGAGCTAACCGTTGTATGTCTCCAACTCCTAGAAATAACTTCATGCCCCATCTCCCTTACTTCCAGCTAGTAAGGATCACATAATTCCTAACAAAGTTTTGACACAGATTCCCAATTCGGGCATTCAGAACATATAGCACGTTGCTGTAAGCAAGCACATTCTCATTCAAAGTTGCAAGTTACTATGTAGGAACAAGTTTGTATAGGTATTTCAAAGATGCCCAGAACTGAGCTAAACGTTGTATGTCTCCAACTCCTAGAAATATCTTCATGCCCCATCTCCCTTACTTCCAGCTAGTAAGGATCACATAATTCCTAACAAAGTTTTGACACAGATTCCCAATTCGGGCATTCAGAACATATAGCACGTTGCTGTAAGCAAGCACATTCTCATTCAAAGTTGCAAGTTACTATGTAGGAACAAGTTTGTATAGGTATTTCAAAGATGCCCAGAACTGAGCTAAACTTGGTATGTGTCCAACTCCTAGAAATAACTTCATGCCCCATCTCCCTTACTTCCAGCTAGTAAGGATCACATAATTCCTAACAAAGTTTTGACACAGATTCCCAATTCGGGCATTCAGAACATATAGCACGTTGCTGTAAGCAAGCACATTCTCATTCAAAGTTGCAAGTTACTATGTAGGAACAAGTTTGTATAGGTATTTCAAAGATGCCCCGAACTGAGCTAAACTTTGTATGTCTCCAACTCCTAGAAATAACTTCATGCCACATCTCCCTTAATTCCAGCTAGTAAGGATCACATAATTCCTAACAAAGCTTTGACACAGATTCCCAATTCGGGCATTCAGAACATATAGCACGTTGCTGTAAGCAAGCACATTCTCAATCAATGTTGCAAGTTACTATGTAGGAACAAGTTTGTATAGGTATTTCAAAGATGCCCAGAACTGAGCTAAACTTGGTATGTGTCCAACTCCTCGAAATAACTTCATGCCCCAACTCCCTTACTTCCAGCTAGTAAGGATCACATAATTACTAACAAAGTTTTGACACTTATTCCCATTCGGGCATTCAGAACATATAGCACGTTGCTGTAAGCAAGCACATTCTGATTCAAAGTTGCAAGTTACTATGTAGGAACAAGTTTGTATAGGTATTTCAAAGATGCCCAGAACTGAGCTAAACTTGGTATGTGTCCAACTCCTCGAAATAACTTCATGCCCCAACTCCCTTACTTCTAGCTAGTAAGGATCACATAATTACTAACTAAGTTTTGACACAGATTCCCAATTCGGTCATTCAGAACATATAGCACGTTGCTGTAAGCAAGCACATTCTCATTCAAAGTTGCAAGTTACTATGTAGGAACAAGTTTGTATAGGTATTTGAAAGACGCCCAGAACTGAGATAAACTTGGTATGTGTCCAACCTCTAGAAATAACTTCATGCCCCAACTCCCTTACTTCCAGCTAGTAAGGATCACATAATTCCTAACAAAGTTTTGACACAGATTCCCAATTCGGGCATTCAGAACATATAGCACGTTGCTGTAAGCAAGCACATTCTCATTCAAAGTTGCAAGTTACTATGTAGGAACAAGTTTGTATAGGTTTTTCAAAGATGCCCAGAACTGAGATAAACTTGGTATGTTTCCAACTCCTAGAAATAACTTCATGCCCCATCTCCCTTACTTCCAGCTAGTAAGGATCACATAATTCCTAACAAAGATTTGACACAGATTCCCAATTCGGGCATTCAGAACATATAGCACGTTGCTGTAAGCAAGCACATTCTCATTCAAAGTTGCAAGTTACTATGTAGGAACAAGTTTGTATAGGTATATCAAAGATGCCCAGAACTGAGCTAACCGTTGTATGTCTGCAACTCCTAGAAATAACTTCATGCCCCATCTCCCTTACTTCCAGCTAGTAAGGATCACATAATTCCTAACAAAGTTTTGACACAGATTCCCAATTCGGGCATTCAGAACATATAGCACGTTGCTGTAAGCAAGCACATTCTGATTCAAAGTTGCATGTTACTATGTAGGAACAAGTTTGTATAGGTATTTCAAAGATGCCCAGAACTGAGCGAAACTTGGTATGTCTCCAACTCGTAGAAATAACTTCATGCCCCATCTCCCTTACTTCCAGCTAGTAAGGATCACATAATTCCTAACAAAGTTTTGACACAGATTCCCAATTCGGGCATTCAGAACATATAGCACGTTGCTGTAAGCAAGCACATTCTCATTCAAAGTTGCAAGTTACTATGTAGGAACAAGTTTGTATAGGTATTTCAAAGATGCCCAGAACTGAGCTAAACTTGGTAGGTGTCCAATCTCTAAAAATAACTTCATGCCCCAACTCCCTTACTTCCAGCTAGTAAGGATCACATAATTCCTAACAAAGTTTTGACACAGATTCCCAATTCGGGCATTCAGAACATATAGCACGTTGCTGTAAGCAAGCACATTCTCATTCTAAGTTGCAAGTTACTATGTAGGAACAAGTTTGTATAGGTATTTCAAAGATGCCCAGAACTGAGCTAAACGTTGTATGTCTGCAACTCCTAGAAATAACTTCATGCCCCATCTCCCTTACTTCCAGCTAATAAGGATCACATAATTCCTAACAAAGTTTTGACACAGATTCCCAATTCGGGCATTCAGAACATATAGCACGTTGCTGTAAGCAAGCACATTCTCATTCAAAGTTGCAAGTTACTATGTAGGAACAAGTTTGTATAGGTATTACAAAGATGCCCAGAACTGAGCTAAACTTGGTATGTGTCCAACTCCTCGAAATAACTTCATGCCCCTACTCCCTTACTTCCAGCTAGTAAGGATCACATAATTCCTAACAAAGTTTTGACACAGATTCCCAATTCGGGCATTCAGAACATATAGCACGTTGCTGTAAGCAAGCACATTCTCATTCAAAGTTGCAAGTTACTATGTAGGAACAAGTTTGTATAGGTATTTTAAAGATGCCCAGAACTGAGGTAAACGTTGTATGTCTCCAACTCCTAGAAATAACTTCATGCCCCATCTCCCTTACTTCCAGCTAGTAAGGATCACATAATTCCTAACAAAGTTTTGACACAGATTCCCAATTCGGGCATTCAGAACATATAGCACGTTGCTGTAAGCAAGCACATTCTCATTCAAAGTTGCAAGTTACTATGTAGGAACAAGTTTGTATAGGTATTTCAAAGATGCCCAGAACTGAGCTAAACTTGGTATGTGTCCAACCTCTAGAAATAACTTCATGCCCCAACTCCCTTACTTCCAGCTAGTAAGGATCACATAATTCCTAACAAAGTTTTGACACAGATTCCCAATTCAGGCATTCAGAACATATAGCACGTTGCTGTAAGCAAGCACATTCTCATTCAAAGTTGCAAGTTACTATGTAGGAACAAGTTTGTATAGGTATTTCAAAGATGCCCAGAACTGAGGTAAACGTTGTATGTCTCCAACTCCTAGAAATAAATTCATGCCCCATCTCCCTTACTTCCAGCTAGTAAGGATCACATAATTCCTAACAAAGTTTTGACACAGATTCCCAATTCGGGCATTCAGAACATATAGCACGTTGCTGTAAGCAAGCACATTCTCATTCAAAGTTGCAAGTTACTATGTAGGAACAAGTTTGTATAGGTATTTCAAAGATGCCCAGAACTGAGCTAAACTTGGTATGTGTCCAACCTCTAGAAATAACTTCATGCCCCAACTCCCTTACTTCCAGCTAGTAAGGATCACATAATTCCTAACAAAGTTTTGACACAGATTCCCAATTCGGGCATTCAGAACATATAGCACGTTGCTGTAAGCAAGCACATTCTCATTCAAAGTTACAAGTTACTATGTAGGAACATGTTTGTATAGGTATTACAAAGATGCCCAGAACTGAGCTAAACTTGGTATGTGTCCAACTCCTCGAAATAACTTCATGCCCCATCTCCCTTACTTCCAGCTAGTAAGGATCACATAATTCCTAACAAAGTTTTGACACAGATTCCCAATTCGGGCATTCAGAACATATAGCACGTTGCTGTAAGCAAGCACATTCTCATTCAAAGTTGCAAGTTACTATGTAGGAACAAGTTTGTATAGGTATTTCAAAGATGCCCAGAACTGAGCTAACCGATGTATGTCTCCAACTCCTAGAAATAACTTCATGCCCCATCTCCCTTACTTCCAGCTAGTAAGGATCACATAATTCCTAACAAAGTTTTGACACAGATTCCAATTCGGGCATTCAGAACATATAGCACGTTGCTGTAAGCAAGCACATTCTCATTCAAAGTTGCAAGTTACTATGTAGGAACAAGTTTGTATAGGTATTTCAAAGATGCCCAGAACTGAGCTAAACTTGGTATGTCTCCAACTCCTAGAAATAACTTCATGCCCCATCTCCCTTACTTCCAGCTAGTAAGGATCACATAATTCCTAACAAAGTTTTGACACAGATTCCCAATTCGGGCATTCAGAACATATAGCACGTTGCTGTAAGCAAGCACATTCTCATTCAAAGTTGCAAGTTACTATGTAGGAACAAGTTTGTATAGGTATTTCAAAGATGCCCAGAACTGAGCTAACCGATGTATGTCTCCAACTCCTAGAAATAACTTCATGCCCCATCTCCCTTACTTCCAGCTAGTAAGGATCACATAATTCCTAACAAAGTTTTGACACAGATTCCCAATTCGGGCATTCAGAACATATAGCACGTTGCTGTAAGCAAGCACATTCTCATTCAAAGTTGCAAGTTACTATGTAGGAACAAGTTTGTATAGGTATTTCAAAGATGCCCAGAACTGAGCTAAACTTGGTATGTCTCCAACTCCTAGAAATAACTTCATGCCCCATCTCCCTTACTTCCAGCTAGTAAGGATCACATAATTCCTAACAAAGTTTTGACACAGATTCCCAATTCGGGCATTCAGAACATATAGCACGTTGCTGTAAGCAAGCACATTCTGATTCAGAGTTGCAAGTTACTATGTAGGAACAAGTTTGTATAGGTATTTCAAAGATGCCCAGAACTGAGCTAAATGTTGTATGTCTCCAACTCCTAGAAATAACTTCATGCCCCATCTCCCTTACTTCCAGCTAGTAAGGATCACATAATTCCTAACAAAGTTTTGACACAGATTCCCAATTCGGGCATTCAGAACATATAGCACGTTGCTGTAAGCAAGCACATTCTCATTCAAAGTTGCAAGTTACTATGTAGGAACAAGTTTGTATAGGTATTTCAAAGATGCCCAGAACTGAGCTAAACTTAGTATGTGTCCAACCTCTAGAAATAACTTCATGCCCCAACTCCCTTACTTCCAGCTAGTAAGGATCACATAATTCTTAACAAAGTTTTGACACAGATTCCCAATTCGGGCATTCAGAACATATAGCACGTTGCTGTAAGCAAGCACATTCTCATTCAAAGTTGCAAGTTACTCTGTAGGAACATGTTTGTATAGGTATTACAAAGATGCCCAGAACTGAGCTAAACTTGGTATGTGTCCAACTCCTCGAAATAACTTCATGACCCAACTCCCTTACTTCCAGCTAGTAAGGATCACATAATTCCTAACAAAGTTTTGACACAGATTCGCAATTCGGGCATTCAGAACATATAGCACGTTGCTGTAAGCAAGCACATTCTCATTCAAAGTTGCAAGTTACTATGTAGGAACAAGTTTGTATAGGTATTTCAAAGATGCCCAGAACTGAGCTAACCGTTGTATGTCTCCAACTCCTAGAAATAACTTCATGCCCCATCTCCCTTACTTCCAGCTAGTAAGGATCACATAATTCCTAACAAAGTTTTGACACAGATTCCCAATTCGGGCATTCAGAACATATAGCACGTTGCTGTAAGCAAGCACATTCTGATTCAAAGTTGCAAGTTACTATGTAGGAACAAGTTTGTATAGGTATTTCAAAGATGCCCAGAACTGAGCTAAACTTGGTATGTCTCCAACTCCTAGAAATAATTTCATGCCACATCTCCCTTACTTCAAGCTAGTAAGGATCACATAATTCCTAACAAAGTTTTGACACAGATTACCAATTCGGGCATTCAGAACATATAGCACGTTGCTGTAAGCAAGCACATTCTCATTCAAAGTTGCAAGTTACTATGTAGGAACAAGTTTGTATAGGTATTTCAAAGATGCCCAGAACTGAGCTAAACTTGGTAGGTGTCCAACCTCTAAAAATAACTTCATGCCCCAAATCCCTTACTTCCAGCTAGGAAGGATCACATAATTCCTAACAAAGTTTTGACACAGATTCCCAATTCGGGCATTCAGAACATATAGCACGTTGCTGTAAGCAAGCACATTCTCATTCAAAGTTGCAAGTTAGTATGTAGGAACAAGTTTGTATAGGTATTTCAAAGATGCCCAGAACTGAGCTAAACGTTGTATGTCTGCAACTCCTAGAAATAACTTCATGCCCCATCTCCCTTACTTCCAGCTAATAAGGATCACATATTTCCTAACAAAGTTTTGACACAGATTCCCAATTCGGGCATTCAGAACATATAGCACGTTGCTGTAAGCAAGCACATTCTCATTCAAAGTTGCAAGTTACTATGTAGGAACAAGTTTGTATAGGTATTTCAAAGATGCCCAGAACTGAGCTAAACTTGGTTGTCTCCAACTCCTAGAAATAACTTCATGCCCCATCTCCCTTACTTCCAGCTAGTAAGGATCACATAATTCCTAACAAAGTTTTGACACAGATTCCCAATTCGGGCATTCAGAACATATAGAACGTTGCTGTAAGCAATCACATTCTGATTCAAAGTTGCAAGTTACTATGTAGGAACAAGTTTGTATAGGTATTTCAAAGATGCCCAGAACTGAGCTAAACGTTGTATGTCTCCAACTCCTAGAAATAACTTCATGCCCCAACTCCCTTACTTCCAGCTAGTAAGGATCACATAATTCCTAACAAAGTTTTGACACAGATTCCCAATTCTGGCATTCAGAACATATAGCACGTTGCTGTAAGCAAGCACATTCTCATTCAAAGTTGCAAGTTACTATGTAGGAACAAGTTTGTATAGGTATTTCAAAGATGCCCAGAACTGAGCTAAACTTGGTATGTGTCCAACCTCTAGAAATAACTTCATGCCCCAACTCCCTTACTTCCAGCTAGTAAGGATCACATAATTCCTAACAAAGTTTTGACACAGATTCCCAATTCGGGTATTCAGAACATATAGCACGTTGCTGTAAGCAAGCACATTCTCATTCAAAGTTGCAAGTTACTATGTAGGAACAAGTTTGTATAGGTATTTCAAAGATGCCCAGAACTGAGCTAACCGATGTATGTCTCCAACTCCTAGAAATAACTTCATGCCCCATCTCCCTTACTTCCAGCTAGTAAGGATCACATAATTCCTAACAAAGTTTTGACAGAGATTCCCAATTCGGGCATTCAGAACATATAGCACGTTGCTTTCAGCAAGCACATTCTGATTCAAAGTTGCAAGTTACTATGTAGGAACAAGTTTGTATAGGTATTTCAAGGATGCCCAGAACTGAGCTAAACTTGGTATGTCTCCAACTCCTAGAAATAACTTCATGCCCCATCTCCCTTACTTCCAGCTAGTAAGGATCACATAATTCCTAACAAAGTTTTGACACAGATTCCCAATTCGGGCATTCAGAACATATAGCACGTTGCTGTAAGCAAGCACATTCTGATTCAAAGTTGCAAGTTACTATGTAGGAACAAGTTTGTATAGGTATTTCAAAGATGCCCAGAACTGAGCTAAATGTTGTATGTCTCCAACTCCTAGAAATAACTTCATGCCCCATCTCCCTTACTTCCAGCTAGTAAGGATCACATAATTCCTAACAAAGTTTTGACACAGATTCCCAATTCGGGCATTCAGAACATATATAACGTTGCTGTAAGCAAGCACATTCTCATTCAAAGTTGCAAGTTACTATGTAGGAACAAGTTTGTATAGGTATTTCAAAGATGCCCAGAACTGAGCTAACCGTTGTATGTCTCCAACTCCTAGAAATAACTTCATGCCCCATCTCCCTTACTTCCAGCTAGTAAGGATCACATAATTCCTAACAAAGTTTTGACACAGATTCCCAATTCGGGCATTCAGAATATATAGCACGTTGCTGTAAGCAAGCACATTCTCATTCAAAGTTGCAAGTTACTATGTAGGAACAAGTTTGTATAGGTATTTCAAAGATGCCCAGAACTGAGCTAAACTTAGTATGTGTCCAACCTCTAGAAATAACTTCATGCCCCAACTCACTTACTTCCAGCTAGTAAGGATCACATAATTCCTAACAAAATTTTGACACAGATTCCCAATTCGGGCATTCAGAACATATAGCACGTTGCTGTAAGCAAGCACATTCTCATTCAAAGTTGCAAGTTACTATGTAGGAACAAGTTTGTATAGGTATTTCAAAGATGCCCAGAACTGAGCTAAACTTGGTATGTCTCCAACTCCTAGAAATAACTTCATGCCCCAACTCCCTTACTTCCAGCTAGTAAGGATCACATAATTCCTAACAAAGTTTTGACACAGATTCCCAATTCGGGCATTCAGAACATATAGCACGTTGCTGTAAGCAAGCACATTCTCATTCAAAGTTGCAAGTTACTATGTAGGAACAAGTTTGTATAGGTATTTCAAAGATGCCCAGAACTGAGCTAAACTTGGTATGTGTCCAACCTCTAGAAATAACTTCATGCCCCAACTCCCTTACTTCCAGCTAGTAAGGATCACATAATTCCTAACAAAGTTTTGACACAGATTCCCAATTCGGGCATTCAGAACATATAGCACGTTGCTGTAAGCAAGCACATTCTCATTCAAAGTTGCAAGTACTATGTAGGAACAAGTTTGTATAGGTATTTCAAAGATGCCCAGAACTGAGCTAAACTTGGTATGTCTCCAACTCCTAGAAATAACTTCATGCCCCATCTCACTTACTTCCAGCTAGTAAGGATCACATAATTCCTAACAAAGTTTTGACACAGATTCCCAATTCGGGCATTCAGAACATATAGCACGTTGCTGTAAGCAAGCACATTCTCATTCAAAGTTGCAAGTTACTATGTAGGAACAAGTTTGTATAGGTATTTCAAAGATGTCCAGAACTGAGCTAAACTTGGTATGTGTCCAACTCCTAGAAATACCTTCATACCCCATCTCACTTACTTCCAGCTAGTAAGGATCACATAATTCCTAACAAAATTTGACATAGATTCCCGATTCGGCCATTCAGAACATATAGCACGTTGCTGTAAGCAATCACATTCTCATTCAAAGTTGCAAGTTACTATGTAGGAACAAGTTTGTATAGGTATTTCAAAGATGCCCAGAACTGAGCTAAACTTGGTATGTGTCCAACTCCTAGAAATATCTTCATGCCCCATCCCCCTTACTTCCAGCTAGTAAGGATCACATAATTCCTAACAAAGTTTTGACACAGGTTCCCAATTCGGGCATTCAGAACATGTAGCACGTTGCTGTAAGCAAGCAAATTCAATTCAAAGTTGCAAGTTACTATGTAGGAACAAGTTTGTATAGGTATTTCAAAGATGCCCAGAACTGAGCTAAATGTTGTATGTCTCCAACTCCTGGAAATAACTTCATGCCCAATCTCCCTTACTTCCAGCTAGTAAGGATCACATAATTCCTAACAAAGTTTTGACACAGATTCCCAATTCGGGCATTCAGAACATGTAGCACGTTGCTGTAAGCAAGCACATTCTCATACAAAGTTGCAAGTTACTATGTAGGAACAAGTTTGTAAAGGTATTTCAAAGATGCCCAGAACTGAGCTTAACGTAGTATGTGTCCAATTCCTAGAAATAACTTCATGCCCCATCTCCCTTACTTCCAGCTAGTAAGGATCACATAATTCCTAACAAAGTTTTGACACAGATTCCCAATTCGGGCATTCAGAACATATAGCACGTTGCTGTAAGCAAGCACATTCTCATTGAAAGTTGCAAGTTACTATGTAGGAACAAGTTTGTATAGGTATTTCAAAGATGCCCAGAACTGTGCTAAACTTGGTATGTGTCCAACTCCTAGAAATACCTTCATACCCCAAATCCCTTACTTCCAGCTAGTAAGGATCACATAATTCCTAACAAATTTTGACACAGATTCCCAATTCGGGCATTCAGAACATATAGCACGTTGCTGTAAGCAAGCACATTCTCATTCAAAGTTGCAAGTTACTATGTAGGAACAAGTTTGTATAGGACTTTCAAAAATGCCCAGAACTGAGCTAAACGTTGTATGTCTCCAACTCCCAGAAATATCTTCATGCCCCATTTCACTTACTTCCAGATAGTAAGGATCACATAATTCCTAACAAAGATTTGACACAGATTCCCAATTCGGGCATTCAGAACATATAGCACGTTGCTGTAAGCAAGCACATTCTCATTCAAAGTTGCAAGATACTATGTAGGAACAAGTGTGAATAGGACTTTCAAAGATGCCCAGAACTGAGCTATACGTTGTATGTCTCCAACTCCTAGAAATAACTTCATGCCCCATCTCCCTTACTTCCAGCTAGTAAGGATCACATAATTCCTAAAAGTGTTTTGACACAGATTCCCAATTCGGGCATTCAGATCCTATAGCACGTTGCTGTAAGCAAGCACATTCAATTCAAAGTTGCAAGTTACTATGTAGGAACAAGTTTGTATAGGTATTTCAAACATGCCCAGAATTGAGCTAAACTTGGTATGTCTCCAACTCCTAGAAATAACTTCATGCCCCATCTCCCTTACTTCCAGCTAGTAAGGATCACATAATTCCTAACAAAGTTTTGACACAGATTCCCAATTCGGGCATTCAGAATATATAGCACGTTGCTGTAAGCAAGCACATTCTGATTCAAAGTTGCAAGTTACTATGTAGGAACAAGTTTGTATAGGTATTTCAAAGATGCCCAGAACTGAGCTAAACTTGGTATGTCTCCAACTCCTAGAAATAACTTCATGCCCCAACTCCCTTACTTCCAGCTAGTAAGGACCACATAATTCCTAACAAAGTTTTGACACAGATTCCCAATTCGGGCATTCAGAACATATAGCACGTTGCTGTAAGCAAGCACATTCTCATTCAAAGTTGCAAGTTACTATGTAGGAACAAGTTTGTATAGGTATTTCAAAGATGCCCAGAACTGAGCAAAACTTGGTATGTCTCCAACCTCTAGAAATAACTTCATGCCCCAACTCCCTTACTTCCAGCTAGTAAGGATCACATAATTCCTAACAAAGTTTTGACACAGATTCCCAATTCGGGCATTCAGAACATATAGCACGTTGCTGTAAGCAAGCACATTCTCTTTCAAAGTTGCAAGTACTATGTAGGAACAAGTTTGTATAGGTATTTCAAAGATGCCCAGAACTGAGCTAAACCTTGTATGTCTCCAACTCCTAGAAATAACTTCATGCCCCATCTCACTTACTTCCAGCTAGTAAGGATCACATAATTCCTAACAAAGTTTTGACACAGATTCCCAATTCGGGCATTCAGAACATATAGCACGTTGCTGTAAGCAAGCACATTCTCATTCAAAGTTGCAAGTTACTATGTAGGAACAAGTTTGTATAGGTATTTCAAGGATGTCCAGAACTGAGCTAAACTTGGTATGTGTCCAACTCCTAGAAATACCTTCATACCCATTCTCACTTACTTCCAGCTAGTAAGGATCACATAATTCCTAACAAAATTTGACATAGATTCCCGATTCGGGCATTCAAAACATATAGCACGTTGCTGTAAGCAATCACATTCTCATTCAAAGTTGCAAGTTACTATGTAGGAACAAGTTTGTATAGGTATTTCAAAGATGCCCAGAACTGAGCTAAACTTGGTATGTGTCCAACTCCTAGAAATAACTTCATGCCCCATCTCCCTTACTTCCAGCTTGTAAGGATCACATAATTCCTAACAAAGTTTTGACACAGATTCCCAATTCGGGCATTCAGAACATGTAGCACGTTGCTGTAAGCAAGCAAATTCAATTCAAAGTTGCAAGTTACTATGTAGGAACAAGTTTGTATAGGTATTTCAAAGATGCCCAGAACTGAGCTAAATGTTATATGTCTCCAACTCCTGGAAATAACTTCATGCCCAATCTCCCTTACTTCCAGCTAGTAAGGATCACATAATTCCTAACAAAGTTTTGACACAGATTCCCAATTCGGGCATTCAGAACATGTAGCACGTTGCCGTAAGCAAGCACATTCTCATACAAAGTTGCAAGTTACTATGTAGGAACAAGTTTGTAAAGGTATTTCAAAGATGCCCACAACTGAGCTAAACGTTGTATGTCTCCAACTCCTAGAAATAACTTCATGTCTCATCACATTTACTTCCAGCTAGTAAGGATCACATAATTCCTAACAAAGTTTTGACACAGATTCCCAATTCGGGCATTCAGAACATATAGCACGTTGCTGTAAGCAAGCACATTCTCATTCAAATTTGCAAGTTACTATGTAGGAACAAGTTTCTATAAGTATTTCAAAGATGCCCAGAACTGAGCTAAACTTGGTATGTCTCCAACTCCTAGAAATAACTTCATGCCCCATCTCCCTTACTTCCAGCTAGTAAGGATCACATAATTCCTAACAAAGTTTTGACACAGATTCCCAATTCGGGCATTCAGAACATATAGCACGTTGCTGTAAGCCAGCACATTCTCATTCAAAGTTGCAAGTTACTATGTAGGAACAAGTTTGTAAAGGTATTTCAAAGATGCCCAGAACTGAGCTAAACGTAGTATGTGTCCAATTCCTAGAAATAACTTCATGCCCCATCTCCCTTACTTCCAGCTAGTAAGGATCACATAATTCCTAACAAAGTTTTGACACAGATTCCCAATTCGGGCATTCAGAACATATAGCACGTTGCTGTAAGCAAGCACATTCTCATTGAAAGTTGCAAGTTACTATGTAGGAACAAGTTTGTATAGGTATTTCAAAGATGCCCAGAACTGTGCTAAACTTGGTATGTGTCCAACTCCTAGAAATACCTTCATACCCCAACTCCCTTACTTCCAGCTAGTAAGGATCACATAATTCCTAACAAAATTTGACACAGATTCCCAATTCGGGCATTCAGAACATATAGCACGTTGATGTAAGCAAGCACATTGTCATTCAAAGTTGCAAGTTACTATGCAGGAACAAGTTTGTATAGGTATTTCAAAGATGCCCAGAACTGAGCTAAAATTGGTATGTCTCCAACTCCTAGAAATAACTTCATGCCCCATCTCCCTTACTTCCAGCTAGTAAGGATCACATAATTCCTAAAAGTGTTTTGACACAGATTCCCAATTCGGGCACTCAGAACATATAGAACGTTGCTGTAAGCAAGCACATTCTCATTCAAAGTTGCAAGTTACTATGTAGGAATAAGTTTGTATAGGACTTTCAAAAATGCCCAGAACTGAGCTAAACTTGGTATGTGTCCAACCTCTAGAAATAACTTCATGCCCCAACTCCATTACTTCCAGCTAGTAAGGATCACATAATTCCTAACAAAGTTTTGACACAGATTCCCAATTCGGGCATTCAGAACATATAGCACGGTGCTGTAAGCAAGCACATTCTCATTCAAAGTTGCAAGTTTCTATGTAGGAACAAGTTTGTATAGGTCTTTCAAAGATGCCCAGAACTTAGCTAAACTTGGTATGTCTCCAACTCCTAGAAATAACTTCATGCCCCAACTCCCTTACTTCCAGCTAGTAAGGATCACATAATTCCTAACAAAGTTTTGACACAGATTCCCAATTCGGGCATTCAGAACATATAGCACATTGCTGTAAGCAAGCACATTCTCATTCAAAGATGCAAGTTACTATGTAGGAACAAGTTTGAATAGGACTTTCAAAGATTCCCAGAACTGAGCTAAACTTGGTATGTCTCCAACTCCTAGAAATAACTTCATGCCCCATCTCCCATACTTCCAGCTAGTAAGGATCACATAATTCCTAACAAAGTTTTGACACAGATTCCCAATTCGGGCATTCAGAACATATAGCACGTTGCTGTAAGCAAGCACATTCTCATTCAAAGTTGCAAGTTACTATGTAGAAACAAGTTTGTTTAGGTATTTCAGAGATGCCCAGAACTGAGCTAAACTTGGTATGTGTCCAACTCCTAGAAATAACTTCATGCCCCCTCTCCCTTACTTCCAGCTAGTAAGGATCACATAATTCCTAACAAAGTTTTGACACAGATTCCAAATTCGGGCATTCAGAACATATAGCACGTTGCTGTAAGCAAGCACATTCTCATTCAAAGTTGCAAGTTACTATGCAGGAACAAGTTTGTATAGGTATTTCAAAGATGCCCAGAACTGAGCTAAACTTGGTATGTCTCCAACTCCTAGAAATAACTTCATGCCCCATCTCCCTTACTTCCAGATAGTAAGGATCACATAATTCCTAACAAAGTTTTGACACAGATTACCAATTCGGGCATTCAGAACATATAGCACGTTGCTGTAAGCAAGCACATTCTCATTCAAAGTTGCAAGTTACTATGTAGGAACAAGTTTGTATAGGTATTTCAAAGATGCCCAGAACTCTGCTAAACTTGGTATGTGTCCAACTCCTAGAAATACCGTCATGCCCCAACTCCCTTACTTCCAGCTAGTAAGGATCACATAATTCCTTACAAATTTTGACACAGATTCCCAATTCGGGCATTCAGAACATATAGCAAGTTGCTGTAAGCAAGCACATTCTCATTCAAAGTTGCAAGTTACTATGTAGGAACAAGTTTATATAGGTATTTCAAAGATGCCCAGAAGTGAGCTAAACTTGGTATGTCTCCAACTCCTAGAAATAACTTCATGCCCCATCTCCCTTACGTCAGCTAGTAAGGATCACATCATTCCTAACAAAGTTTTGACACAGATTCCCAATTCGGGCATTCAGAACATATAGCACGTTGCTGTAAGTAAGCACATTCTCATTCAAAGTTGCAAGTTACTATGTAGGAACAAGTTTGTATAGGTATTTCAAAGATGCCCAGAACTGAGCTAAACTTGGTATGTCTCCAACTCCTAGAAATAACTTCATGCCCCAACTCCCTTACTTCCAGCTAGTAAGGATCACATAATTCCTAACAAAGTTTTGACACAGATTCACAATTCGGGCATTCAGAACATGTAGCACGTTGCTGTAAGCAAGCACATTCAATTCAAAGTTGCAAGTTACTATGTAGGAACAAGTTTGTATAGGTAATTCAAAGATGCCCAGAACTGAGCTAAACGTTGTATGTCTCCAACTCCTAGAAATAACTTCATGCCCCATCTCCCTTAATTCCAGCTAGTAAGGATCACATAATTCCTAACAAAGTTTTGACACAGATTCCCAATTCGGGCATTCAGAACATATAGCACGTTGCTGTAAGCAAGCACATTCTCATTCAAAGTTGCAAGTTACTATGTAGGAACAAGTT
Source organism: Diceros bicornis minor (assembly GCF_020826845.1). Lineage (NCBI taxonomy): Eukaryota > Metazoa > Chordata > Mammalia > Perissodactyla > Rhinocerotidae > Diceros > Diceros bicornis. The sequence goes on along the minus strand of NW_026690927.1, from coordinate 396,188 downwards.
TGTACAGGTATTTCAAAGATGCCCAGAACTGAGCTAAACTTGGTATGTGTCCAACTCCTCGAAATAACTTCATGCTCCAACTCCCTTACTTCAAGCTAGTAAGGATCACATAATTCCTAACAAAGTTTTGACACAGATTCCCAATTCGAACATTCAGAACATATAGCACGTTGCTGTAAGCAAGCACATTCTCATTCAAAGATGCAAGTTACTATGTAGGAACAAGTTTGTATAGGTATTTCAAAGATGCCCAGAACTGAGCTTAACTTGGTATGTCTCCAACTCCTAGACATAACTTCATGCCCCATCTCCCTTACTTCCAGCTAGTAAGGATCACATAATTCCTAACAAAGATTTGACACAGATTCCCCATTCGGGCATTCAGAACATATAGCACGTTGCTGTAAGCAAGCACATTCTCATTCAAAATTGCAAGTTACTATGTAGGAACAAGCTTGTATAGGAATTTCAAAGATGCCCAGAACTGAGCTAAACGTTGTATGTCTCCAACTCCTAGAAATAACATCATGCGCAATCTCCCTTACTTCCAGCTAGTAAGGATCACATAATTCCTAACAAAGTTTTGACACAGATTCCCAATTCGGGCATTCAGAACATATAGCACGTTGTTGTAAGCAAGCACATTCTCATTCAAAGATGCAAGTTACTATGTAGGAGCAAGTTTGAATAGGACTTTCAAAGAAGCCCATAACTGAGCTAAACTTGGTATGTCTCCAACTCCTAGAAATATCTTCATGCCCCATCTCCCTTACTTCCAGCTAGTAAGGATCACATAATTCCTAACAAAGTTTAGACACAGATTCCCAATTCGGGCATTCAGAACATATAGCACGTTGCTGTAAGCAAGCACATTCTCATTCAAAGATGCAAGTTACTATGTAGGAACAAGTTTGTATAGGTATTTCAAAGATGCCCAGAACTGAGCTAAACTTGGTGTGTCTCCAACTCCTAGAAATAACTTCATGCCCCATCTCCCTTACTGCCAGCTAGTAAGGATCACATAATTCCTAACAAAGCTTGGACACAGATTCCCAATTCGGGCATTCAGAACATATAGCACGTTGCTGTAAGCAAGCACATTCTGATTCAAAGTTGCAAGTTACTATGTAGGAACAAGTTTGTATAGGTATTTCAAAGATTCCCAGAACTGTGCTAAACTTGGTATGTGTCCAATTCCTAGAAATACCTTCATACCCCAACTCCCTTACTTCCAGCTAGTAAGGATCACATAATTCCTAACAAATTTTGACACAGATTCCCAATTCTGGCATTCAGAACATATAGCACGTTGATGTAAGCAAGCACATTATCATTCAAAGTTGCAAGTTACTATGTAGGAACAAGTTTGTATAGGTATTTCAAAGATGAGCAGAACTGAGCTAAACTTGGTATGTCTCCAACTCCTAGAAATAACTTCTTGCCCCATCTCCCTTACTTCCAGCTAGTAAGGATCACATACTTCCTAACAAAGTTGTGACACAGATTCCCATTTTGGGCATTCAGAACATGTAGCACGTTGCTGTAAGCAAGCACATTCAATTCAAAGTTGCAAGTTACTATGTAGGAACAAGTTTGTATAGGTATTTCAAAGATGCCCAGAACTGAGCTAAACTTGGTATGTCTCCAACTCCTAGAAATAACTTCATGCCCCAACTCCCTTACTTCCAGCTAGTAAGGATCACATAATTCCTAACAAAGTTTTGACACAGATTCCCAGTTCGGGCATTCAGAACATATAGCACGTTGATGTAAGCAAGCACATTGTCATTCAAAGTTGCAAGTTACTATGTAGGAACAAGTTTGTACAGGTATTTCAAAGATGCCCAGAACTGAGCTAAACTTGGTATGTCTCCAACTCCTAGAAATAACTTCATGCCCCATCTCCCTTACTTCCAGCTAGTAAGGATCTCATAATTCCTAAAAGTGTTTTGACACAGATTCCCAATTCGGGCATTCAGAACATATAGCACGTTGCTGTAAGCACACACATTCTCATTCAAAGTTGCAAGATACTATGTAGGAACAAGTTTGTATAGGACTTTCAAAGATACCCAGAACTGAGCTAAACTTGGTATGTGTCCAACTCCTAGAAATATCTTCATGCCCCAACTCCCTTACTTCCAGCTAGTAAGGATCACATAATTCCTAAAAGTGTTTTGACACAGATTCCCAATTCGGGCATTCAGAACATATAGCACGTTGCTGTAAGTAAGCACATTCTCATTCAAAGATGCAAGTTACTATGTAGGAACAAGTTTGAATAGGACTTTCAAAGATGCCCAGAACTGAGCTAAACTTGGTATGTCTCCAACTCCTAGAAATACCTTCATGCCCCAACTCCCTTACTTCCAGCTAGTAAGGATCACATAATTCCTAACAAAGTTTTGACACAGATTCCCAATTCGGGCATTCAGAACATATAGCACGTTGTTGTAAGCCAGCACATTCTCATTCAACGTTGCAAGTTAATATGTAGGAGCAAGTTTGTATAGGTATTTCAAAGATGCCCAGAACTGAGCTAAACTTGGTATGTCTCAAACTCCTAGAAATAACTTCATGCCCCAACTCCCTTACTTTCAGCTAGTAAGGATCACATAAATCCTAACAAAGTTTTGACACAGATTCCCAATTCGGGCATTCAGAACATGTAGCACGTTGCTGTAAGCAAGCACATTCTCATTCAAAGTTGCAAGTTACTATGTAGGAACAAGTTTGTAAAGGTGTTTGAAAGATGCGCAGAACTGAGCTAAACGTTGTATGTCTCCAACTCCTTGAAATAACTTCATGCCCAATCTCCCTTACTTCCAGCTAGTAAGGATCACATAATTCCTAACAAAGTTTTGACACAGATTCCCAATTCGGGCATTCAGAACATATAGCACGTTGATGTAAGCAAGCACATTGTCGTTCAAAGTTGCAAGTTACTATGTAGGAACAAGTTTGTATAGGTATTTCAAAGATGCCCAGATCTGAGCTAAACTTGGTATGTCTCCAACTCCTAGAAATAACTTCATGCCCCATCTCCCTTACTTCCAGCTAGTAAGGATCACATAATTCCTAACAAAGTTTTGACACAGATTCCCAATTCGGGCATTCAGAAAATGTAGCACGTTGCTGTAAGCAAGCACATTCAATTCAAAGTTGCAAGTTACTATGTAGGAACAAGTTTTTATAGGTGTTTCAAAGATGCCCAGAACTGAGCTAAACTTGGTATGTCTCCAACTCATAGAAATAACTTCATGCCCCATCTCCCTTACTTCCAGCTAGTAAGGATCACATAATTCCTAACAAATTTTGACACAGATTCCCAATTTGGGCATTCAGAACATATAGCACGTTGCTGTAAGCAAGCACATTCTCATTCAAAGTTGCAAGTTACTATGTAGGAACAAGTTTGTATAAGTATTTCAAAGATGCCCAGAATTGAGCTAAAAGTTGTATGTCTCCAACTCCTAGAAATAACTTCATGCCCCATCTCACTTACTTCCAGCTAGTAAGGATCACATAATTTTTAACAAATATTTGACAGATTCCCATTTCGGGCATTCAGAACATATAGCACGTTGCTGTAAGCAAGCACATTCTCATTCAAAGTTGCAAGTTACTATGTAGGTACAAGTTTGTATAGGTATTTCAAAGATGCCCAGAACTGAGCTAAACTTGGTATGTCTCCAACTCCTAGAAATAACTTCATGCCCCATCTCCCTTACTTCCTGCTAGTAAGGATCACATAATTCCTAACAAAATTTTGACACAGATTCCCAATTCGGGCATTCAGAACATATAGCACGTTGCTGTAAGCAAGCACATTCTCATTCAAAGATGCAAGTTACTATGTAGGAACAAGTTTGAATAGGACTTTCAAAGATGCCCAGAACTGAGCTAAACTTGGTATGTCTCCAACTCCTAGAAATAACTTCATGCCCCATCTCCCTTACTTCCAGCTAGTAAGGATCACATAATTCCTAACAAAGTTTTGACACAGATTCCCAATTCGGGCCTTCAGAACATGTAGCACGTTGCTGTAAGCAAGCACATTCAATTCAAAGTTGCAAGTTACTATGTAGGAACAAATTTGTATAGGTATTTCAAAGATGCCCAGAACTGAGCTAAACTTGGTATGTGTCCAACTCCTAGAAATAACTTCATGCACCAACTCCCTTACTTCCAGCTAGTAAGGATCACATAATTCCTAACAAAGTTTTGACACAGATTCCCAATTCGGGCATTCAGAACATATAGCACGTTGCTGTAAGCAAGCACATTCCCATTCAAAGTTGCAAGTTACTATGTAGGAACAAGTTTGTATAGGTATTTCAAAGATGCCCAGAACTGAGCTAAACTTGGTTTGTGTCCAACTCCTAGAAATACCTTCATGACCCAACTCCCTTACTTCCAGCTAGTAAGGATCACATAATTACTAACAAAGTTTTGACACAGATTCCCAATTCGGGCATTCAGAACATATAGCACGTTGCTGTAAGCAAGCACATTCTCATTCAAAGTTGCAAGTTACTATGTAGGAACAAGTTTGTATAGGTATTTCACAGTTGCCCAGAACTGAGCTAAACTTTGTATGACTCCAACTCCTAGAAATAACTTCATGCCCCATCTCCCTTACTTCCAGCTAGTAAGGATCACATAATTCCTAACAAAGTTTTGACACAGATTCCCAATTCGGGCATTCAGAACATATAGCACGTTGCTGTAAGCAAGCACATTCTCATTCAAAGATGCAAGTTACTATGTAGGAACAAGTTTGAATAGGACTTTCAAAGATGCCCAGAACTGAGCTAAACTTGGTATGTCTCCAACTCCTAGAAATAACTTCATGCCCAATCTCCCTTACTTCCAGCTAGTAAGGATCACATCATTCGTAACAAAGTTTTGACACAGATTCCCAATTCGGGCAATCAGAACATATAGCACGTTGCTGTAAGCAAGCACATTCTCATTCGAAGTTGCAAGTTACTATGTAGGAACAAGTTTGTATAGGTATTTCAAGGATGCCCAGAACTGAGCTAAACTTGGTATGTGTCCAGCTCCTAGAAATAACTTCATGCCCCATCTCCCTTACTTCCAGCTAGTAAGGATCACATAATTCCTAACAAAGTTTTGACACAGATTCTTAATTCGGGCATTCAGAACATATAGCACGTTGCTGTAAGCAAGCACATTCTCACTCAAAGTTGCAAGTTACTATGTAGGAACAAGTTTGTATAGGTATTTCAAAGATGCCCAGAACTGAGCTAAACTTGGTATGTCTCCAACTCCTAGAAATACCTTCATGCCCCATCTCCATTACTTCCAGCTAGTAAGGATCACATAATTCCTAACAAATTTTGACACAGATTCCCAATTCGGGCATTCAGAACATGTAGCACGTTGCTGTAAGCAAGCACATTCTCATTCAAAGCTGCAAGTTACTATGTAGGAAGAAGTTTGTAAAGGTATTTCAAAGATGCCCAGAACTGAGCTAAACGTTGTATGTCTCCAACTTCCTTGAAATAACTTCATGCCCAATCTCCCTTACTTCCAGCTAGTAAGGATCACATCATTCCTAACAAAGTTTTGACACAGATTCCCAATTCGGGCATTCAGAACATATAGCACGTTGATGTAAGCAAGCACATTGTCATTCAAAGTTGCAAGTTACTATGTAGGAACAAGTTTGTATAGGTATTTCAAAGATGCCCAGATCTGAGCTAAACTTGGTATGTCTCCAACTCCTAGAAATAATTTCATGCCCCATCTCCCTTACTTCCAGCTAGTAAGGATCACATAATTCCTAACAAAGTTTTGACACAGATTCCCAATTCGGGCCTTCAGAACATGTAGCACGTTGCTGTAAGCAAGCACATTCAATTCAAAGTTGCAAGTTACTATGTAGGAACAAATTTGTATAGGTATTTCAAAGATGCCCAGAACTGAGCTAAACTTGGTATGTGTCCAACTCCTAGAAATAACTTCATGCCCCAACTCCCTTACTTCCAGCTAGTAAGGATCACATAATTCCTAACAAAGTTTTGACACAGATTCCCAATTCGGGCATTCAGAACATATAGCACGTTGCTGTAAGCAAGCACATTCCCATTCAAAGTTGCAAGTTACTATGTAGGAACAAGTTTGTATAGGTATTTCAAAGATGCCCAGAACTGAGCTAAACTTGGTTTGTGTCCAACTCCTAGAAATACCTTCATGACCCAACTCCCTTACTTCCAGCTAGTAAGGATCACATAATTACTAACAAAGTTTTGACACAGATTCCCAATTCGGGCATTCAGAACATATAGCACGTTGCTGTAAGCAAGCACATTCTCATTCAAAGTTGCAAGTTACTATGTAGGAACAAGTTTGTATAGGTATTTCACAGTTGCCCAGAACTGAGCTAAACTTTGTATGTCTCCAACTCCTAGAAATAACTTCATGCCCCATCTCCCTTACTTCCAGCTAGTAAGGATCACATAATTCCTAACAAAGTTTTGACACAGATTCCCAATTCGGGCATTCAGAACATATAGCACGTTGCTGTAAGCAAGCACATTCTCATTCAAAGATGCAAGTTACTATGTAGGAACAAGTTTGAATAGGACTTTCAAAGATGCCCAGAACTGAGCTAAACTTGGTATGTCTCCAACTCCTAGAAATAACTTCATGCCCAATCTCCCTTACTTCCAGCTAGTAAGGATCACATCATTCGTAACAAAGTTTTGACACAGATTCCCAATTCGGGCAATCAGAACATATAGCACGTTGCTGTAAGCAAGCACATTCTCATTCGAAGTTGCAAGTTACTATGTAGGAACAAGTTTGTATAGGTATTTCAAGGATGCCCAGAACTGAGCTAAACTTGGTATGTGTCCAGCTCCTAGAAATAACTTCATGCCCCATCTCCCTTACTTCCAGCTAGTAAGGATCACATAATTCCTAACAAAGTTTTGACACAGATTCTTAATTCGGGCATTCAGAACATATAGCACGTTGCTGTAAGCAAGCACATTCTCACTCAAAGTTGCAAGTTACTATGTAGGAACAAGTTTGTATAGGTATTTCAAAGATGCCCAGAACTGAGCTAAACTTGGTATGTCTCCAACTCCTAGAAATAACTTCATGCCCCATCTCCATTACTTCCAGCTAGTAAGGATCACATAATTCCTAACAAATTTTGACACAGATTCCCAATTCGGGCATTCAGAACATGTAGCACGTTGCTGTAAGCAAGCACATTCTCATTCAAAGCTGCAAGTTACTATGTAGGAAGAAGTTTGTAAAGGTATTTCAAAGATGCCCAGAACTGAGCTAAACGTTGTATGTCTCCAACTTCCTTGAAATAACTTCATGCCCAATCTCCCTTACTTCCAGCTAGTAAGGATCACATCATTCCTAACAAAGTTTTGACACAGATTCCCAATTCGGGCATTCAGAACATATAGCACGTTGATGTAAGCAAGCACATTGTCATTCAAAGTTGCAAGTTACTATGTAGGAACAAGTTTGTATAGGTATTTCAAAGATGCCCAGATCTGAGCTAAACTTGGTATGTCTCCAACTCCTAGAAATAATTTCATGCCCCATCTCCCTTACTTCCAGCTAGTAAGGATCACATAATTCCTAACAAAGTTTTGACACAGATTCCCAATTCGGGCATTCAGAAAATGTAGCACGTTGCTGTAAGCAAGCACATTCAATTCAAAGTTGCAAGTTACTATGTAGGAACAAGTTTGTATAGGTATTTCAAAGATGCCCAGAACTGAGCTAAACGTTGTATGTCTCCAACTCCTTGAAATAACTTCATGCCCCATCTCCCTTACTACCAGCTAGTAAGGATCACATAATTCCTAACAAAGTTTTGACACAGATTCCCAATTCGGGCATTCAGAACATATAGCACGTTGCTGTAAGCAAGCACATTCTCATTCAAAGTTGCAAGTTACTATGTAGGAACAAGTTTGTATACGTATTTCAAAGATGCCCAGAACTGAGCTAAACGTACTATGTCTCCAACTCCTAGAAATAACTTCATGCCCCATCTCCATTACTTCCATCTAGTAAGGATCACATAATTCCTAACAAAGTTTTGACACAGATTCCCAATTCGGGCATTCAGAACATATAGCACGTTGCTGTAAGCAAGCACATTCTCATTCGAAGTTGCAAGTTACGATGTAGGAACAAGTTTGTATAGGTATTTCAAAGATGCCCAGAACTGAGCTAAACTTGGTATGTCTCCAACTCATAGAAATAACTTCATGCCCCATCTCCCTTACTTCCAGCTAGTAAGGATCACATAATTCCTACCAAAGTTTTGACACAGATTCCCAATTCGGGCATTCAGAACATATAGCACGTTGCTGTAAGCAAGCACATTCTCATTCAAAGTTGCAAGTTACTATGTAGGCACAAGTTTGAATAGGACATTCAAAGATGCCCAGAACTGAGCTAAACTTGGTATGTGTCCAACTCCTAGAATTAACTTCATGCCCCAACTCCCTTACATCCAGCTTGTAAGGATCACATAATTCCTAACAAAATTTCGACACAGATTCCCAATTCGGGCATTCAGAACATATACCACGTTGCTGTAAGCAAGCACATTCTCATTCAAATTTGCAAGTTACTATGTAGGAACAAGTTTGAATATGACTTTCAAATATGCCCAGAACTGAGCTAAACTTGGTATGTCTCCAACTCCTAGAAATAACTTCATGCCCAATCTCCCTTACTTCCAGCTAGTAAGGATCACATAATTCCTAACAAAGTTTTGACACAGATTCCCAATTCGGGCAATCAGAACATATAGCACGTTGCTGTAAGCAAGCACATTCTCATTCGAAGTTGCAAGTTACTATGTAGGAACAAGTTTGTATAGGTATTTCAAAGATGCCCAGAACTGAGCTAAAATGGTATGTGTCCAGCTCCTAGAAATAACTTCATGCCCCATGTCCCTTACTTCCAGCTAGTAAGGATCACATAATTCCTAACAAAGTTTTGACACAGATTCTTAATTCGGGCATTCAGAACATATAGCACGTTGCTGTGAGCAAGCACATTCTCACTCAAAGTTGCAAGTTACTATGTAGGAACAAGTTTGTATAGGTATTTCAAAGATGCCCAGAACTGAGCTAAACTTGGTATGTTTCCAACTCCTAGAAATAACTTCATGCCCCATCTCCATTACTTCCAGCTAATAAGGATCACATAATTCCTAACAAATTTTGACACAGATTCCCAATTCGGGCATTCAGAACATGTAGCACGTTGCTGTAAGCAAGCACATTCTCATTCAAAGCTGCAAGTTACTATGTAGGAAGAAGTTTGTAAAGGTATTTGAAAGATGCCCAGAACTGAGCTAAACGTTGTATGTCTCCAACTCCTTGAAATAACTTCATGCCCAATCTCCCTTACTTCCAGCTAGTAAGGATCACATCATTCCTAACAAAGTTTTGACACAGATTCCCAATTTGGGCATTCAGAACATATAGCACGTTGATGTAAGCAAGCACATTCTCATTCGAAGTTGCAAGTTACGATGTAGGAACAAGTTTGTATAGGTATTTCAAAGATGCCCAGAACTGAGCTAAACTTGGAATGTCTCCAACTCATAGAAATAACTTCATGCCCCATCTCCCTTACTTCCAGCTAGTAAGGAGCACATAATTCCTTCCAAAGTTTTGACACAGATTCCCAATTCGGGCATTCAGAACATATAGCACGTTGCTGTAAGCAAGCACATTCTCATTCAAAGTTGCATGTTACTATGTAGGAACAAGTTTGTATACGTATTTCAAAGATGCCCACAACTGAGCTAAACTTGGTATGTCCTAAACTCCTAGAAATATCTTCATGCCCCAACTCCCTTACTTCCAGCTAGTAAGGATCACATAATTCCTACCAAAGTTTTGACACAGATTCTCAATTCGGGCATTCAGAAAATATAGCACGTTGCTGTAAGCAAGCACATTCTCACTCAAAGTTGCAAGTTACTATGTAGGAACAAGTTTGTATAGGTATTTCAAAGATGCCCAGAACTGAGCTAAAAGATGTATGTCTCCAACTCCTAGAAATAACTTCATGCCCCATCTCACTTACTTCCAGCTAGTAAGGATCACATAATTTTTAACAAAGTTTTGACACTGATTCCCAATTCTGGCATTCAGAACATATAGCACGTTGCTGTAAGCAAACACATTCTCATTCAAAGTTGCAAGTTACTATGTAGGAACAAGTTTGTATAGGTATTTCAAAGATGCCCAGAACTGAGCTAAACGTTGTATATCTCCAACTCCTTGAAATAACTTCATGCCCAATCTCCCTTATTTCCAGCTAGTAAGGATCACATAATTCCTAACAAAGATTTGAAACAGATTCCCAATTTGGCATTCAGAACATATAGCACCTTGCTGTAAGCAAGCACATTCTCATTCAAAGTTGCATGTTACTATGTAGGAACAAGTTTCTATAGGTATTTCAAAGATGCCCAGATCTGTGCTAAACTTGGTATGTGTCCAACTCCTAGAAATACCTTCATACCCCAACTCCCTTACTTCCAGCTAGTAAGGATCACATAATTCCTAACAAATTTTGACACAGATTCCCAATTCGGGCATTCAGAACATATAGCACGTTGCTGTAAGCAATCACATTCTCATTCAAAGTTGCAAGTTAATAGGTAGGAACAAGTTTGTATAGGTATTTCAAAGATGCCCAGAACTGAGCTAAATTTAATATGTGTCCAAATCCTAGAAATAATTTCATGCCCCATCTCCCATACTTCCAGCTAGTAAGGATCACATAATTCCTAACAAAGTTTTGACACAGATTCCCAATTCGGGCATTCAGAACATGTAGCACGTTGCTGTAAGCAAGCACATTCTCATTCAAAGTTGCAACTTACTATGTAGGAACAAGTTTGTAAAGGTATTTCAAAGATGCCCAGAACTGAGCTAAATGTTTTATGTCTCCAACTCCTAGAAATAACTTCATGCCTCATCACCCTTACTTCCAGCAAGTAAGGATCACATAATTTCTAACAATGTTTTGACACAGATTCCCAATTCGGGCATTCAGAACATATAGCACATTGCTGTAAGCAAGCACATTCTGATTCAATGTTGCAAGTTACTATGTAGGAAGAAGTTTGTATAGGTATTTCAAAGATGCCCAGAACTGAGCTAATCGTTGTATGTCTCCAACTCCTTGAAATAACTTCATGCCCAATCTCCCTTACTTCCAGCTAGTAAGGATCACATAATTCCTAACACAGTTTTGACACAGATTCCCAATACGGGCATTCAGAACATGTACCACGTTGCTGTAAGCAAGAACATTCTCATTCGAAGTTGCAAGTTACTACGTAGGAACAAGTTTGTAAAGGTATTTCAAAGATGCCCAGAACTGAGCTAAACGTTGTATGTCTCCAACTCCTAGAAATAACTTCATGCCTCATGACACTTACTTCCAGCTAGTAAGGATCACATCATTCCTAACAATGTTTTGACACAGATTCCCAATTCGGGCATTCAGAACATATAGCACGTTGCTGTAAGCAAGCACATTCTCATTCAAAGTTGCAAGTTACTATGTAGGAACAAGTTTGTATAGGTATTTCAAAGATGCCCAGAACTGAGCTAAACGTTGTATGTCTCCAACTCCTAGATATAACTTCATGCCCAATCTCCCTTACTTCCAGCTAGTAAGGATCACATAATTCTTAACAAAGTTTTGACACAGATTCCCAATTCGGGCTTTCAGAACATATAGGACGTTGCTGTAAGCAAGCACATTCTCATTCAAAGTTGCAAGTTACTATGTAGGAACAAGTTTGTATAGGTATTTCAAAGATGCCCAGAACTGAGCTAAACGTTGTATGTCTCCAACTCCTAGAAATAACTTCATGTCCCATCTCCCTTTCTTCCATCTTGTAAGGATCACATAATTCCTAACAAAGTTTTGACACAGATTCCCAATTCGGGCATTCAGAACATGTAGCACGTTGCTGTAAGCAAGCACATTCTCATTCAAAGTTGCAAGTTACTATATAGGAACAAGTTTGTATAGGTATTTCAAAGATGCCCAGAACTGAGCTAAACGTTGTATGTCTCCAACTCCTAGAAATAACTTCATGCCCCATCAGCCTTACTTCCAGCTAGTAAGGATCACATAATTCCTAACAATGTTTTGACACAGAATCCCAATTCGGGCATTCAGAACATATAGCACGTTGCTGTAAGCAAACACATTCTCATTCAAAGTTGCAAGTTACTCTGCAGGAACAAGTTTGTATAGGTATATCAAAGATGCCCAGAACTGAGCTAAACTTGGTATGTGTCCAAATCCTAGAAATAATTTCATGCCCCATCTCCCTTACTTCCAGCTAGTAAGGATCACATAATTCCTAACAATGTTTTGACACAGATTCCCAATTCGGGCATTCAGAACATGTAGCACGTTGCTGTAAGCAAGCACATTCTCATTCAAAGTTGCAAGTTACTATGTAGGAACAAGTTTGTATAGGTATTTCAAAGATGCCCAGAACTGAGCTAAACTTGGAATGTCTCCAACTCCTAGAAATAACTTCATGCCCCAACTCCCTTACTTCCAGCAAGGAAGGATCACATAATTCCTAAAAGTGTTTTGACACAGATTCCCAATTCGGGCATTCAGAACATATAGCACGTTGCTGTAAGCAAGCACATTCTCATTCAAAGTTGCATGTTACTATGTAGGAACAAGTTTGTATACGTATTTCAAAGATGCCCACAACTGAGCTAAACTTGGTATGTCCTAAACTCCTAGAAATATCTTCATGCCCCAACTCCCTTACTTCCAGCTAGTAAGGATCACATAATTCCTACCAAAGTTTTGACACAGATTCTCAATTCGGGCATTCAGAAAATATAGCACGTTGCTGTAAGCAAGCACATTCTCACTCAAAGTTGCAAGTTACTATGTAGGAACAAGTTTGTATAGGTATTTCAAAGATGCCCAGAACTGAGCTAAAAGATGTATGTCTCCAACTCCTAGAAATAACTTCATGCCCCATCTCACTTACTTCCAGCTAGTAAGGATCACATAATTTTTAACAAAGTTTTGACACTGATTCCCAATTCGGGCATTCAGAACATATAGCACGTTGCTGTAAGCAAACACATTCTCATTCAAAGTTGCAAGTTACTATGTAGGAACAAGTTTGTATAGGTATTTCAAAGATGCCCAGAACTGAGCTAAACGTTGTATATCTCCAACTCCTTGAAATAACTTCATGCCCAATCTCCCTTATTTCCAGCTAGTAATGATCACATAATTCCTAACAAAGATTTGACACAGATTCCCAATTTGGCATTCAGAACATATAGCACCTTGCTGTAAGCAAGCACATTCTCATTCAAAGTTGCATGTTACTATGTAGGACCAAGTTTGTATAGGTATTTCAAAGATGCCCAGATCTGTGCTAAACTTGGTATGTGTCCAACTCCTAGAAATACCTTCATACCCCAACTCCCTTACTTCCAGCTAGTAAGGATCACATAATTCCTAACAAATTTTGACACAGATTCCCAATTCGGGCATTCAGAACATATAGCACGTTGCTGTAAGCAATCACATTCTCATTCAAAGTTGCAAGTTAATAGGTAGGAACAAGTTTGTATAGGTATTTCAAAGATGCCCAGAACTGAGCTAAATTTAATATGTGTCCAAATCCTAGAAATAATTTCATGCCCCATCTCCCATACTTCCAGCTAGTAAGGATCACATAATTCCTAACAAAGTTTTGACACAGATTCCCAATTCGGGCATTCAGAACATGTAGCACGTTGCTGTAAGCAAGCACATTCTCATTCAAAGTTGCAACTTACTATGTAGGAACAAGTTTGTAAAGGTATTTCAAAGATGCCCAGAACTGAGCTAAATGTTTTATGTCTCCAACTCCTAGAAATAACTTCATGCCTCATCACCCTTACTTCCAGCAAGTAAGGATCACATAATTTCTAACAATGTTTTGACACAGATTCCCAATTCGGGCATTCAGAACATATAGCACATTGCTGTAAGCAAGCACATTCTGATTCAATGTTGCAAGTTACTATGTAGGAAGAAGTTTGTATAGGTATTTCAAAGATGCCCAGAACTGAGCTAATCGTTGTATGTCTCCAACTCCTTGAAATAACTTCATGCCCAATCTCCCTTACTTCCAGCTAGTAAGGATCACATAATTCCTAACACATTTTTGACACAGATTCCCAATACGGGCATTCAGAACATGTACCACGTTGCTGTAAGCAAGAACATTCTCATTCGAAGTTGCAAGTTACTACGTAGGAACAAGTTTGTAAAGGTATTTCAAAGATGCCCAGAACTGAGCTAAACGTTGTATGTCTCCAACTCCTAGAAATAACTTCATGCCTCATGACACTTACTTCCAGCTAGTAAGGATCACATCATTCCTAACAATGTTTTGACACAGATTCCCAATTCGGGCATTCAGAACATATAGCACGTTGCTGTAAGCAAGCACATTCTCATTCAAAGTTGCAAGTTACTATGTAGGAACAAGTTTGTATAGGTATTTCAAAGATGCCCAGAACTGAGCTAAACGTTGTATGTCTCCAACTCCTAGAAATAACTTCATGCCCAATCTCCCTTACTTCCAGCTAGTAAGGATCACATAATTCTTAACAAAGTTTTGACACAGATTCCCAATTCGGGCTTTCAGAACATATAGGACGTTGCTGTAAGCAAGCACATTCTCATTCAAAGTTGCAAGTTACTATGTAGGAACAAGTTTGTATAGGTATTTCAAAGATGCCCAGAACTGAGCTAAACGTTGTATGTCTCCAACTTCTAGAAATAACTTCATGTCCCATCTCCCTTTCTTCCATCTTGTAAGGATCACATAATTCCTAACAAAGTTTTGACACAGATTCCCAATTCGGGCATTCAGAACATGTAGCACGTTGCTGTAAGCAAGCACATTCTCATTCAAAGTTGCAAGTTACTATATAGGAACAAGTTTGTATAGGTATTTCAAAGATGCCCAGAACTGAGCTAAACGTTGTATGTCTCCAACTCCTAGAAATAACTTCATGCCCCATCAGCCTTACTTCCAGCTAGTAAGGATCACATAATTCCTAACAATGTTTTGACACAGAATCCCAATTCGGGCATTCAGAACATATAGCACGTTGCTGTAAGCAAACACATTCTCATTCAAAGTTGCAAGTTACTATGTAGGAACAAGTTTGTATAGGTATTTCAAAGATGCCCAGAACTGAGCTAAACGTTGTATATCTCCAACTCCTTGAAATAACTTCATGCCCAATCTCCCTTATTTACAGCTAGTAAGGATCACATAATTCCTAACAAAGATTTGACACAGATTCCCAATTTGGCATTCAGAACATATAGCACGTTGCTGTAAGCAAGCACATTCTCATTCAAAGTTGCAAGTTACTATGTAGGAACAAGTTTCTATAGGTATTTCAAAGATGCCCAGAACTGTGCTAAACTTGGTATGTGTCCAACTCCTAGAAATACCTTCATACCCCAACTCCCTTACTTCCAGCTAGTAAGGATCACATAATTCCTAACAAATTTTGACACAGATTCCCAATTCGGGCATTCAGAACATATAGCACGTTGCTGTAAGCAATCACATTCTCATTCAAAGTTGCAAGTTAATAGGTAGGAACAAGTTTGTATAGGTATTTCAAAGATGCCCAGAACTGAGCTAAACTTAATATGTGTCCAAATCCTAGAAATAATTTCATGCCCCATCTCCCATACTTCCAGCTAGTAAGGATCACATAATTCCTAACAAAGTTTTGACACAGATTCCCAATTCGGGCATTCAGAACATGTAGCACGTTGCTGTAAGCAAGCACATTCTCATTCAAAGTTGCAACTTACTATGTAGGAACAAGTTTGTAAAGGTATTTCAAAGATGCCCAGAACTGAGCTAAACGTTGTATGTCTCCAACTCCTAGAAATAACTTCATGCCTCATCACCCTTACTTCCAGCAAGTAAGGATCACATAATTCCTAACAATGTTTTGACACAGATTCCCAATTCGGGCATTCAGAACATATAGCACATTGCTGTAAGCAAGCACATTCTGATTCAAAGTTGCAAGTTACTATGTAGGAAGAAGTTTGTATAGGTATTTCAAAGATGCCCAGAACTGAGCTAATCGTTGTATGTCTCCAACTCCTTGAAATAACTTCATGCCCAATCTCCCTTACTTCCAGCTAGTAAGGATCACATAATTCCTAACAAAGTTTTGACACAGATTCCGAATACGGGCTTTCAGAACATGTACCACGTTGCTGTAAGCAAGAACATTCTCATTCAAAGTTGCAAGTTACTATGTAGGAACAAGTATGTAAAGGTATTTCAAAGATGCCCAGAACTGAGCTAAACGTTGTATGTCTCCAACTCCTAGAAATAACTTCATGCCTCATGACACTTACTTCCAGATAGTAAGGATCACATCATTCCTTACAATGTTTTGAAACAGATTCCCAATTCGGGCATTCAGAACATATAGCACGTTGCTGTAAGCAAGCACATTCTCATTCAAAGTTGCAAGATAGTATGTAGGAACAAGTTTGTATAGGTATTTCAAAGATGCCCTGAACTGAGCTAAACTTGGTATATCTCCAACTCCTCGAAATAACATCATGCCCCATCTCCCTTACTTCCAGCTAGTAAGGATCACATAATTCCTAACAAAGTTTTGACACAGATTCCCAATTCGGGCATTCAGAACTTATAGCACGTTGCTGTAAGCAAGCACATTGAATTCAAAGTTGCAAGTTACTATGTAGGAACAAGTTTGTATAGGTATTTCAAAGATGCCCAGAACTGAGCTAAACTTGGTATTTCCTCAACTGCTAGAAATAACTTCATGCCCCAACTCCCTTACTTCCAGCTAGTAAGGATCACATAATTCCTAACAAAGTTTTGACACAGATTCCCAATTCGGGCATTCAGAACATATAGCACGTTGCTGTAAGCAAGCACATTCTCATGCAAACATGCAAGTTACTATGTAGGAACAAGTTTGAATAGGACTTTCAAAGATGCCCAGAACTGAGCTAAACTTGGTATGTCTCCAACTCCTAGAAATAACTTCATGCCCCATCTCCCTTACTTCCAGCTAGTAAGGATCACATAATTCCTAACAAAGTTTTGACACAGATTCCCAATTCGGGCATTCAGAACATATAGCACGTTGCTGTAAGCAAGCACATTCTAATACAAACTTGCAAGTTACTATGTAGGAACAAGTTTGTATAGGTATTTCAAAGATGCCCAGAACTGTGCTAAACTTGGTATGTGTCCAACTCCTAGAAATACCTTCATGCCACAACTCCCTTACTTCCAGTTAGTAAGGATCACATAATTCCTAACAAATTTTGACACAGATTCCCAATTCGGGCATTCAGAACATATAGCAAGTTGCTGTAAGCAAGCACATTCTCATTCAAAGTTGCAAGTTAATATGTAAGAACAAGTTTGTATAGGTATTTCAAAGATGTCCAGAACTGAGCTAAACGTTGTATGTGTCCAACTCCTAGAAATAATTTCATGCCCCATCTCCCTTACTTCCAGCTAGTAAGGATCACATAATTCCTAACAAAGTTTTGACACAGATTCCCAATTCGGGCATTCAGAACATGTAACACCTTGCTGTAAGCAAGCACATTCTCATTCAAAGTTGCAAGTTACTATGTAGCAACAAGTTTGTATAGGTATTTCAAAGATGCCCAGAACTGAGCTAAACGTTGTATGTCTCCAACTCCTAGAAATAACTTCATGTCCCATCTCCCTTTCTTCCATCTTGTAAGGATCACATAATTCCTAACAAAGTTTTGACACAGATTCCCAATTCGGGCATTCAGAACATGTAGCACGTTGCTGTAAGCAAGCACATTCTCATTCAAAGTTGCAAGTTACTATATAGGAACAAGTTTGTATAGGTATTTCAAAGATGCCCAGAACTGAGCTAAACGTTGTATGTCTCCAACTCCTAGAAATAACTTCATGCCCCATCAGCCTTACTTCCAGCTAGTAAGGATCACATAATTCCTAACAATGTTTTGACACAGAATCCCAATTCGGGCATTCAGAACATATAGCACGTTGCTGTAAGCAAACACATTCTCATTCAAAGTTGCAAGTTACTATGTAGGAACAAGTTTGTATAGGTATTTCAAAGATGCCCAGAACTGAGCTAAACGTTGTATATCTCCAACTCCTTGAAATAACTTCATGCCCAATCTCCCTTATTTCCAGCTAGTAAGGATCACATAATTCCTAACAAAGATTTGACACAGATTCCCAATTTGGCATTCAGAACATATAGCACGTTGCTGTAAGCAAGCACATTCTCATTCAAAGTTGCAAGTTACTATGTAGGAACAAGTTTCTATAGGTATTTCAAAGATGCCCAGAACTGTGCTAAACTTGGTATGTGTCCAACTCCTAGAAATACCTTCATACCCCAACTCCCTTACTTCCAGCTAGTAAGGATCACATAATTCCTAACAAATTTTGACACAGATTCCCAATTCGGGCATTCAGAACATATAGCACGTTGCTGTAAGCAATCACATTCTCATTCAAAGTTGCAAGTTAATAGGTAGGAACAAGTTTGTATAGGTATTTCAAAGATGCCCAGAACTGAGCTAAACTTAATATGTGTCCAAATCCTAGAAATAATTTCATGCCCCATCTCCCATACTTCCAGCTAGTAAGGATCACATAATTCCTAACAAAGTTTTGACACAGATTCCCAATTCGGGCATTCAGAACATGTAGCACGTTGCTGTAAGCAAGCACATTCTCATTCAAAGTTGCAACTTACTATGTAGGAACAAGTTTGTAAAGGTATTTCAAAGATGCCCAGAACTGAGCTAAACGTTGTATGTCTCCAACTCCTAGAAATAACTTCATGCCTCATCACCCTTACTTCCAGCAAGTAAGGATCACATAATTCCTAACAATGTTTTGACACAGATTCCCAATTCGGGCATTCAGAACATATAGCACATTGCTGTAAGCAAGCACATTCTGATTCAAAGTTGCAAGTTACTATGTAGGAAGAAGTTTGTATAGGTATTTCAAAGATGCCCAGAACTGAGCTAATCGTTGTATGTCTCCAACTCCTTGAAATAACTTCATGCCCAATCTCCCTTACTTCCAGCTAGTAAGGATCACATAATTCCTAACAAAGTTTTGACACAGATTCCGAATACGGGCTTTCAGAACATGTACCACGTTGCTGTAAGCAAGAACATTCTCATTCAAAGTTGCAAGTTACTATGTAGGAACAAGTATGTAAAGGTATTTCAAAGATGCCCAGAACTGAGCTAAACGTTGTATGTCTCCAACTCCTAGAAATAACTTCATGCCTCATGACACTTACTTCCAGATAGTAAGGATCACATCATTCCTTACAATGTTTTGAAACAGATTCCCAATTCGGGCATTCAGAACATATAGCACGTTGCTGTAAGCAAGCACATTCTCATTCAAAGTTGCAAGATAGTATGTAGGAACAAGTTTGTATAGGTATTTCAAAGATGCCCTGAACTGAGCTAAACTTGGTATATCTCCAACTCCTCGAAATAACATCATGCCCCATCTCCCTTACTTCCAGCTAGTAAGGATCACATAATTCCTAACAAAGTTTTGACACAGATTCCCAATTCGGGCATTCAGAACTTATAGCACGTTGCTGTAAGCAAGCACATTGAATTCAAAGTTGCAAGTTACTATGTAGGAACAAGTTTGTATAGGTATTTCAATGATGCCCAGAACTGAGCTAAACGTTGTATGTCTCCAACTCCTAGAAATAACTTCATGCCCCATCTCCCTTACTTCCAGCTAGTAAGGATCACATAATTCCTAACAAAGTTTTGACACAGATTCCCAATTCAGGCTTTCAGAACATATAGGACGTTGCTGTAAGCAAGCACATTCTCATTCAAAGTTGCAAGTTACTATGTAGGAACAAGTTTGTATAGGTATTTCAAAGATGCCCAGAACTGAGCTAAACGTTGTATGTCTCCAACTCCTAGAAATAACTTCATGTCCCATCTCCCTTTCTTCCATCTTGTAAGGATCACATAATTCCTAACAAAGTTTTGACACAGATTCCCAATTCGGGCATTCAGAACATGTAGCACGTTGCTGTAAGCAAGCACATTCTCATTCAAAGTTGCAAGTTACTATATAGGAACAAGTTTGTATAGGTATTTCAAAGATGCCCAGAACTGAGCTAAACGTTGTATGTCTCCAACTCCTAGAAATAACTTCATGCCCCATCAGCCTTACTTCCAGCTAGTAAGGATCACATAATTCCTAACAATGTTTTGACACAGAATCACAATTCGGGCATTCAGAACATATAGCACGTTGCTGTAAGCAAGCACATTCTCATTCAAAGTTGCAAGTTACTATGTAGGAACAAGATTGTATAGGTATTTCAAAGATGCCCAGAACTGAGCTAAACGTTGTATGTCTCCAACTGCTAGAAATAACTTCATGCCCAATCTCCCTTACTTCCAGCTAGTAAGGATCACATAATTCCTAACAAAGTTTTGACACAGATTCCCAATTCGGGCATTCAGAACATATAGCACGTTGATGTAAGCAAGCACATTCTCATTCAAAGTTGCAAGTTACTATGTAGGACCAAGTTTGTATAGGTATTTCAAAGATGCCCAGAACTGAGCTAAACTTGGTATGTCTCCAAATCCTAGAAATAACTTCATGCCCCATCTCCCTTACTTCCAGCTATTAAGGATCACATAATTCCTAACAAAGTTTTGACACAGATTCCCAATTCGGGCATTCAGAACATGTAGCACGTTGCTGTAAGCAAGCACATTCAATTCAAAGTTGCAAGTTACTATGTAGGAACAAGTTTGTGTAGGTATTTCAAAGATGCCGAGAACTGAGGTAAACGTTGTAGGTCTCCAACTCCTTGAAATAACTTCATGCCCAATCTCCCTTACTTCCAGCTAGTAAGGATCACATCATTCCTAACAATGTTTTGACACACATTCCCAATTCGGGCATTCAGAACATATAGCACATTGCTGTAAGCAAGCACATTCTCATTCAAAGTTGCAAGTTACTATGTAGGAACAAGTTTGTATAGGTATTTCAAAGATGCCCAGAACTGAGCTAAACTTGGTATTTCCTCAACTGCTAGAAATAACTTCATGCCCCAACTCCCTTACTTCCAGCTAGTAAGGATCACATAATTCCTAACAAAGTTTTGACACAGATTCCCAATTCGGGCATTCAGAACATATAGCACGTTGCTGTAAGCAAGCACATTCTCATGCAAACATGCAAGTTACTATGTAGGAACAAGTTTGAATAGGACTTTCAAAGATGCCCAGAACTGAGCTAAACTTGGTATGTCTCCAACTCCTAGAAATAACTTCATGCCCCATCTCCCTTACTTCCAGCTAGTAAGGATCACATAATTCCTAACAAAGTTTTGACACAGATTCCCAATTCGGGCATTCAGAACATATAGCACGTTGCTGTAAGCAAGCACATTCTAATACAAACTTGCAAGTTACTATGTAGGAACAAGTTTGTATAGGTATTTCAAAGATGCCCAGAACTGTGCTAAACTTGGTATGTGTCCAACTCCTAGAAATACCTTCATGCCACAACTCCCTTACTTCCAGTTAGTAAGGATCACATAATTCCTAACAAATTTTGACACAGATTCCCAATTCGGGCATTCAGAACATATAGCAAGTTGCTGTAAGCAATCACATTCTCATTCAAAGTTGCAAGTTAATATGTAAGAACAAGTTTGTATAGGTATTTCAAAGATGCCCAGAACTGAGCTAAACGTTGTATGTGTCCAACTCCTAGAAATAATTTCATGCCCCATCTCCCTTACTTCCAGCTAGTAAGGATCACATAATTCCTAACAAAGTTTTGACACAGATTCCCAATTCGGGCATTCAGAACATGTAACACCTTGCTGTAAGCAAGCACATTCTCATTCAAAGTTGCAAGTTACTATGTAGGAACAAGTTTGTAAAGGTATTTCAAAGATGCCCAGAACTGAGCTAAACGTTGTATGTCTCCAACTCCTAGAAATAACTTCATGCCCCATCACCCTTTCTTCCAGCTAGTAAGGATCACATAATTCCTAACAATGTTTTGACACAGAATCCCAATTCGGGCATTCAGAACATATAGCACGTTGCTGTAAGCAAGCACATTCTCATTCAAAGTTGCAAGTTACTATGTAGGAACAAGTTTGTATAGGTATTTCAAAGATGCCCAGAACTGAGCTAAACTTGGTATGTCTCCAACTCCTAGAAATAACTTCATACCCCATCTCCCTTACTTCTAGCTAGTAAGGATCACATAATTCCTAACAAAGTTTTGACACAGATTCCCAATTCGGGCATTCAGAACATATAGCACGTTGTTGAAAGCAAGCACATTCTCATTCAAAGTTGCAAGTTACTGTGTAGGAACAAGTTTGTATAGGTATTTCAAAGATGCCCAGAACTGTGCTAAAATTGGTATGTGTCCAACTCCTAGAAATACCTTCATGCCACAACTCCCTTACTTCCAGCTAGTAAGGATCACATAATTCCTAACAAATTTTGACACAGATTCCCAATTCGGGCATTCAGAACATATAGCACGTTGCTGTAAGCAAACACATTCTCATTCAAAGTTGCAAGTTACTATGTAGGAACAAGTTTGTATAGGTATTTCAAAGATGCCCAGAACAGAGCTAAACTTGTATGTGTCCAACTCCTAGAAATAACTTCATGCCCCATCTCCCTTACTTCCAGCTAGTAAGGATCACATAATTCCTAACAAAGTTTTGACACAGATTCCCAATTCGGGCAATCAGAACATGTAGCACGTTGCAGTAAGCAAGCACATTCTTATTCAAAGTTGCAAGTTACAATGTAGGGACAAGTTTGTAAAGGTATTTCAAAGATGCCCAGAACTGAGCTAAACGTTGTATGTCTCCAACTCCTTGAAATAACTTCATGCCCAATCTCCCTTACTTCCAGCTAGTAAGGATCACATCATTCCTAACAATGTTTTGACACAGATTCCCAATTCGGGCATTCAGAACATATAGCACATTGCCGTAAGCAAGCACATTCTCTTTCAAAGTTGCAAGTTACTATGTAGGAACAAGTTTTTATAGGTATTTCAAAGATGCCCAGAACTGAGCTAAACTTGGTATTTCCTCAACTCCTAGAAATAACTTCATGCCCCAACTCCCTTACTTCCAGCTAGTAAGGTTCACATAATTCCTAACAAAGTTTTGACACAGATTCCCAATTCGGGCATTCAGAACATATAGCACGTTGCTGTAAGCAAGCACATTCTCATGCAAAGATGCAAGTTACTATGTAGGAACAAGTTTGAATAGGACTTTCAAAGATGCCCAGAACTGAGCTAAACTTGGTATGTCTCCAACTCCTAGAAATAACTTCATGCCCCATCTCCCTTACTTCCAGCTAGTAAGGATCACATAATTCCTAACAAAGTTTTGACACAGATTCCCAATTCGGGCATTCAGAACATATAGCACGTTGCTGTAAGCAAGCACATTCTCATTCAAAGTTGCAAGTTACTATGTAGGAACAAGTTTGTATAGGTATTTCAAAGATGCCCAGAACTGTGCTAAACTTGGTATGTGTCCAACTCCTAGAAATACCTTCATGCCACAACTCCCTTACTTCCAGTTAGTAAGGATCACATAATTCCTAACAAATTTTGACACAGATTCCCAATTCGGGCATTCAGAACATATAGCACGTTGCTGTAAGCAAGCACATTCTCATTCAAAGTTGCAAGTTAATGTAGGAACAAGATTGTATAGGTATCTCAAAGATGCCCAGAACTGAGCTAAACGTTGTATGTCTCCAACTGCTAGAAATAACTTCATGCCCAATCTCCCTTACTTCCAGCTAGTAAGGATCACATAATTCCTAACAAAGTTTTGACACAGATTCCCAATTCGGGCATTCAGAACACATAGCACGTTGATGTAAGCAAGCACATTCTCATTCAAAGTTGCAAGTTACTATGTAGGAACAAGTTTGTATAGGTATTTCAAAGATGCCCAGAACTGAGCTAAACTTGGTATGTCTCCAACTCCTAGAAATAACTTCATGCCCCATCTCCCTTACTTCCAGCTATTAAGGATCAGATCATTCCTAACAAAGTTTTGACACAGATTCCCAATTCGGGCATTCAGAACATGTAGCACGTTGCTGTAAGCAAGCACATTCAATTCAAAGTTGCAAGTTACTATGTAGGAACAAGTTTGTGTAGGTATTTCAAAGATGCCCAGAACTGAGCTAAACGTTGTAGGTCTCCAACTCCTTGAAATAACTTCATGCCCAATCACCCTTACTTCCAGCTAGTAAGGATCACATCATTCCTAACAATGTTTTGACACAGATTCCCAATTCGGGCATTCAGAACATATAGCACATTGCTGTAAGCAAGCACATTCTCATTCAAAGTTGCAAGTTACTATGTAGGAACAAGTTTGTATAGGTATTTCAAAGATGCCCAGAACTGAGCTAAACTTGGTATTTCCTCAACTGCTAGAAATAACTTTATGCCCCAACTCCCTTACTTCCAGCTAGTAAGGATCACATAATTCCTAACAATGTTTTGACACAGATTCCCAATTCGGGCATTCAGAACATATAGCACGTTGCTGTAAGCAAGCACATTCTCATGCAAACATGCAAGTTACTATGTAGGAACAAGTTTGAATAGGACTTTCAAAGATGCCCAGAACTGAGCTAAACTTGGTATGTCTCCAACTCCTAGAAATAACTTCATGCCCCATCTCCCTTACTTCCAGCTAGTAAGGATCACATAATTCCTAACAAAGTTTTGACACAGATTCCCAATTCGGGCATTCAGAACATATAGCACGTTGCTGTAAGCAAGCACATTCTCATACAAACTTGCAAGTTACTATGTAGGAACAAGTTTGTATAGGTATTTCAAAGATGCCCAGAACTCTGCTAAACTTGGTATGTGTCCAACTCCTAGAAATACCTTCATGCCACAACTCCATTACTTCCAGTTAGTAAGGATCACATAATTCCTAACAAATTTTGACACGGATTCCCAATTCGGGCATTCAGAACATATAGCAAGTTGCTGTAAGCAAGCACATTCTCATTCAAAGTTGCAAGTTAATATGTAAGAACAAGTTTGTATAGGTATTTCAAAGATGCCCAGAACTGAGCTAAACGTTGTATGTGTCCAACTCCTAGAAATAATTTCATGCCCCATCTCCCTTACTTCCAGCTAGTAAGGATCACATAATTCCTAACAAAGTTTTGACACAGATTCCCAATTCGGGCATTCAGAACATGTAACACCTTGCTGTAAGCAAGCACATTCTCATTCAAAGTTGCAAGTTACTATGTAGGAACAAGTTTGTAAAGGTATTTCAAAGATGCCCAGAACTGAGCTAAACGTTGTATGTCTCCAACTCTTAGAAATAACTTCATGCCCCATCACCCTTACTTCCAGCTAGTAAGGATCACATAATTCCTAACAATGTTTTGACACAGAATCCCAATTCGGGCATTCAGAACATATAGCACGTTGCTGTAAGCAAGCACATTCTCATTCAAAGTTGCAAGTTACTATGTAGGAACAAGTTTGTATAGGTATTTCAAAGATGCCCAGAACTGAGCTAAACTTTGTATGTCTCCAACTCCTAGAAATAACTTCATACCCCATCTCCCTTACTTCTAGCTAGTAAGGATCACATAATTCCTAACAAAGTTTTGACACAGATTCCCAATTGGGGCATTCAGAACATATAGCACGTTGTTGAAAGCAAGCACATTCTCATTCAAAGTTGCAAGTTACTGTGTAGGAACAAGTTTGTATAGGTATTTCAAAGATGCCCAGAACTGTGCTAAAATTGGTATGTGTCCAACTCCTAGAAATACCTTCATGCCACAACTCCCTTACTTCCAGCTAGTAAGGATCACATAATTCCTAACAAAGTTTTGACACAGATTCCCAATTCGGGCAATCAGAACATGTAGCACGTTGCTGTAAGCAAGCACATTCTTATTCAAAGTTGCAAGTTACTATGTAGGGACAAGTTTGTAAAGGTATTTCAAAGATGCCCAGAACTGAGCTAAACGTTGTATGTCTCCAACTCCTTGAAATAACTTCATGCCCAATCTCCCTTACTTCCAGCTAGTAAGGATCACATCATTCCTAACAATGTTTTGACACAGATTCCCAATTCGGGCATTCAGAACATATAGCACATTGCTGTAAGCAAGCACATTCTCTTTCAAAGTTGCAAGTTACTATGTAGGAACAAGTTTGTATAGGTATTTCAAAGATGCCCAGAACTGAGCTAAACTTGGTATTTCCTCAACTCCTAGAAATAACTTCATGCCCCAACTCCCTTACTTCCAGCTAGTAAGGTTCACATTATTCCTAACAAAGTTTTGACACAGATTCCCAATTCGGGCATTCAGAACATATAGCACGTTGCTGTAAGCAAGCACATTCTCATGCAAAGATGCAAGTTACTATGTAGGAACAAGTTTGAATAGGACTTTCAAAGATGCCCAGAACTGAGCTAAACTTGGTATGTCTCCAACTCCTAGAAATAACTTCATGCCCCATCTCCCTTACTTCCAGCTAGTAAGGATCACATAATTCCTAACAAAGTTTTGACACAGATTCCCAATTCGGGCATTCAGAACATATAGCACGTTGCTGTAAGCAAGCACATTCTCATTCAAAGTTGCAAGTTACTATGTAGGAACAAGTTTGTATAGGTATTTCAAAGATGCCCAGAACTGTGCTAAACTTGGTATGTGTCCAACTCCTAGAAATAACTTCATGCCACAACTCCCTTACTTCCAGCTAGTAAGGATCACGTAATTCCTAACAAATTTTGACACAGATTCCCAATTCGGGCATTCAGAACATATAGCACGTTGCTGTAAGCAAGCACATTCTCATTCAAAGTTGCAAGTTACTATGTAGGAACAAGTTTGTATAGGTATTTCAAAGATGCCCAGAACAGAGCTAAACTTGTATGTGTCCAACTCCTAGAAATAACTTCATGCCCCATCTCCCTTACTTCCAGCTAGTAAGGATCACATCATTCCTAACAAAGTTTTGACACAGATTCCCAATTCGGGCATTCAGAACATGTAGCACGTTGCTGTAAGCAAGCACATTCAATTCAAAGTTGCAAGTTACTATGTAGGAACAAGTTTGTGTAGGTATTTCAAAGATGCCCAGAACTGAGCTAAACGTTGTAGGTCTCCAACTCCTTGAAATAACTTCATGCCCAATCTCCCTTACTTCCAGCTAGTAAGGATCACATCATTCCTAACAATGTTTTGACACAGATTCCCAATTCGGGCATTCAGAACATATAGCACATTGCTGTAAGCAAGCACATTCTCATTCAAAGTTGCAAGTTACTATGTAGGAACAAGTTTGTATAGGTATTTCAAAGATGCCCAGAACTGAGCTAAACTTGGTATTTCCTCAACTGCTAGAAATAACTTCATGCCCCAACTCCCTTACTTCCAGCTAGTAAGGATCACATAATTCCTAACAAAGTTTTGACACAGATTCCCAATTCGGGCATTCAGAACATATAGCACGTTGCTGTAAGCAAGCACATTCTCATGCAAACATGCAAGTTACTATGTAGGAACAAGTTTGAATAGGACTTTCAAAGATGCCCAGAACTGAGCTAAACTTGGTATGTCTCCAACTCCTAGAAATAACTTCATGCCCCATCTCCCTTACTTCCAGCTAGTAAGGATCACATAATTCCTAACAAAGTTTTGACACAGATTCCCAATTCGGGCATTCAGATCATATACCACGTTGCTGTAAGCAAGCACATTCTCATACAAACTTGCAAGTTACTATGTAGGAACAAGTTTGTATAGGTATTTCAAAGATGCCCAGAACTGTGCTAAACTTGGTATGTGTCCATCTCCTAGAAATACCTTCATGCCACAACACCCTTACTTCCAGTTAGTAAGGATCACATAATTCCTAACAAATTTTGACACAGATTCCCAATTCGGGCATTCAGAACATATAGCAAGTTGCTGTAAGCAAGCACATTCTCATTCAAAGTTGCAAGTTAATATGTAAGAACAAGTTTGTATAGGTATTTCAAAGATGCCCAGAACTGAGCTAAACGTTGTATGTGTCCAACTCCTAGAAATAATTTCATGCCCCATCTCCCTTACTTCCAGCTAGTAAGGATCACATAATTCCTAACAAAGTTTTGACACAGATTCCCAATTCGGGCATTCAGAACATGTAACACCTTGCTGTAAGCAAGCACATTCTCATTCAAAGTTGCAAGTTACTATGTAGGAACAAGTTTGTAAAGGTATTTCAAAGATGCCCAGAACTGAGCTAAACGTTGTATGTCTCCAACTCCTAGAAATAACTTCATGCCCCATCACCCTTACTTCCAGCTAGTAAGGATCACATAATTCCTAACAAAGTTTTGACACAGATTCCCAATTCGGGCATTCAGAACATATAGCACGTTGCTGTAAGCAAGCACATTCTCATTCAAAGTTGCAAGTTACTATGTAGGAACAAGTTTGTATAGGTATTTCAAAGAAGCCCAGAACTGAGCTAAACTTGGTATGTCTCCAACTCCTAGAAATAACTTCATACCCCATCTCCCTTACTTCTAGCTAGTAAGGATCACATAATTCCTAACAAAGTTTTGACACAGATTCCCAATTCGGGCATTCAGAACATATAGCACGTTGTTGAAAGCAAGCACATTCTCATTCAAAGTTGAAAGTTACTGTGTAGGAACAAGTTTGTATAGGTATTTCAAAGATGCCCAGAACTATGCTAAAATTGGTATGTGTCCAACTCCTAGAAATACCTTCATGCCACAACTCCCTTACTTCCAGCTAGTAAGGATCACATAATTCCTAACAAATTTTGACACAGATTCCCAATTCGGGCATTCAGAACATATAGCACGTTGCTGTAAGCAAACACATTCTCATTCAAAGTTGCAAGTTACTATGTAGGAACAAGTTTGTATAGGTATTTCAAAGATGCCCAGAACAGAGCTAAACTTGTATGTTCCAACTCCTAGAAATAACTTCATGCCCCATCTCCCTTACGTCCAGCTAGTAAGGATCACATAATTCCTAACAAAGTTTTGACACAGATTCCCAATTCGGGCAATCAGAACATGTAGCACGTTGCTGTAAGCAAGCACATTCTTATTCAAAGTTGCAAGTTACTATGTAGGGACAAGTTTGTAAAGGTATTTCAAAGATGCCCAGAACTGAGCTAAACGTTGTATGTCTCCAACTCCTTGAAATAACTTCATGCCCAATCTCCCTTACTTCCAGCTAGTAAGGATCACATCATTCCTAACAATGTTTTGACACAGATTCCCAATTCGGGCATTCAGAACATATAGCACATTGCTGTAAGCAAGCACATTCTCTTTCAAAGTTGCAAGTTACTATGTAGGAACAAGTTTGTATAGGTATTTCAAAGATGCCCAGAACTGAGCTAAACTTGGTATTTCCTCAACTCCTAGAAATAACTTCATGCCCCAACTCCCTTACTTCCAGCTAGTAAGGTTCACATTATTCCTAACAAAGTTTTGACACAGATTCCCAATTCGGGCATTCAGAACATATAGCACGTTGCTGTAAGCAAGCACATTCTCATGCAAAGATGCAAGTTACTATGTAGGAACAAGTTTGAATAGGACTTTCAAAGATGCCCAGAACTGAGCTAAACTTGGTATGTCTCCAACTCCTAGAAATAACTGCATGCCCCATCTCCCTTACTTCCAGCTAGTAAGGATCACATAATTCCTAACAAAGTTTTGACACAGATTCCCAATTCGGGCATTCAGAACATATAGCACGTTGCTGTAAGCAAGCACATTCTCATTCAAAGTTGCAAGTTACTATGTAGGAACAAGTTTGTATAGGTATTTCAAAGATGCCCAGAACTGTGCTAAACTTGGTATGTGTCCAACTCCTAGAAATACCTTCATGCCACAACTCCCTTACTTCCAGCTAGTAAGGATCACATAATTCCTAACAAATTTTGACACAGATTCCCAATTCGGGCATTCAGAACATATAGCACGTTGCTGTAAGCAAGCACATTCTCATTCAAAGTTGCAAGTTACTATGTAGGAACAAGTTTGTATAGGTATTTCAAAGATGCCCAGAACAGAGCTAAACTTGTATGTGTCCAACTCCTAGAAATAACTTCATGCCCCATCTCCCTTACTTCCAGCTAGTAAGGATCACATAATTCCTAACAAAGTTTTGACACAGATTCCCAATTCGGGCAATCAGAACATGTAGCACGTTGCTGTAAGCAAGCACATTCTTATACAAAGTTGCAAGTTACTATGTAGGGACAAGTTTGTAAAGGTATTTCAAAGATGCCCAGAACTGAGCTAAACGTTGTATGTCTCCAACTCCTTGAAATAACTTCATGCCCAATCTCCCTTACTTCCAGCTAGTAAGGATCACATCATTCCTAACAATGTTTTGACACAGATTCCCAATTCGGGCATTCAGAACATATAGCACATTGCTGTAAGCAAGCACATTCTCTTTCAAAGTTGCAAGTTACTATGTAGGAACAAGTTTGTATAGGTATTTCAAAGATGCCCAGAACTGAGCTAAACTTGGTATTTCCTCAACTCCTAGAAATAACTTCATGCCCCAACTCCCTTACTTCCAGCTAGTAAGGATCACATAATTCCTAACAAAGTTTTGACACAGATTCCCAATTCGGGCATTCAGAACATATAGCACGTTGCTGTAAGCAAGCACATTCTCATGCAAAGATGCAAGTTACTATGTAGGAACAAGTTTGAATAGGACTTTCAAAGATGCCCAGAACTGAGCTAAACTTGGTATGTCTCCAACTCCTAGAAATAACTTCATGCCCCATCTCCCTTACTTCCAGCTAGTAAGGATCACATAATTCCTAACAAAGTTTTGACACAGATTCCCAATTCGGGCATTCAGAACATATAGCACGTTGCTGTAAGCAAGCACATTCTCATTCAAAGTTGCAAGTTACTATGTAGGAACAAGTTTGTATAGGTATTTCAAAGATGCCCAGAACTGTGCTAAACTTGGTATGTGTCCAACTCCTAGAAATACCTTCATGCCACAACTCCCTTACTTCCAGTTAGTAAGGATCACATAATTCCTAACAAATTTTGACACAGATTCCCAATTCGGGCATTCAGAACATATAGCACGTTGCTGTAAGCAAGCACATTCTCATTCAAAGTTGCAAGTTACTATGTAGGAACAAGATTGTATAGGTATTTCAAAGATGCCCAGAACTGAGCTAAACGTTGTATGTCTCCAACTGCTAGAAATAACTTCATGCCCAATCTCCCTTACTTCCAGCTAGTAAGGATCACATAATTCCTAACAAAGTTTTGACACAGATTCCCAATTCGGGCATTCAGAACATATAGCACGTTGATGTAAGCAAGCACATTCTCATTCAAAGTTGCAAGTTACTATGTAGGAACAAGTTTGTATAGGTATTTCAAAGATGCCCAGATCTGAGCTAAACTTGGTATGTCTCCAACTCCTAGAAATAACTTCATGCCCCATCTCCCTTACTTCCAGCTAGTAAGGATCACATAATTCCTAACAAAGTTTTGACACAGATTCCCAATTCGGGCATTCAGAACATGTAGCACGTTGCTGTAAGCAAGCACATTCAATTCAAAGTTGCAAGTTACTATGTAGGAACAAGTTTGTGTAGGTATTTCAAAGATGCCCAGAACTGAGCTAAACGTTGTATGTCTCCAACTGCTAGAAATAACTTCATGCCCCAACTCCCTTACTTCCAGCTAGTAAGGATCACATAATTCCTAACAAAGTTTTGACACAGATTCCCAATTCGGGCATTCAGAACATATAGCACGTTGCTGTAAGCAAGCACATTCTCATGCAAACATGCAAGTTACTATGTAGGAACAAGTTTGAATAGGACTTTCAAAGATGCCCAGAACTGAGCTAAACTTGGTATGTCTCCAACTCCTAGAAATAACTTCATGCCCCATCTCCCTTACTTCCAGCTAGTAAGGATCACATAATTCCTAACAAAGTTTTGACACAGATTCCCAATTCGGGCATTCAGAACATATAGCACGTTGCTGTAAGCAAGGACATTCTCATACAAACTTGCAAGTTACTATGTAGGAACAAGTTTGTATAGGTATTTCAAAGATGCCCAGAACTGTGCTAAACTTGGTATGTGTCCAACTCCTAGAAATACCTTCATGCCACAACTCCCTTACTTCCAGTTAGTAAGGATCACATAATTCCTAACAAATTTTGACACAGATTCCCAATTCGGGCATTCAGAACATATAGCAAGTTGCTGTAAGCAAGCACATTCTCATTCAAAGTTGCAAGTTAATATGTAAGAACAAGTTTGTATAGGTATTTCAAAGATGCCCAGAACTGAGCTAAACGTTGTATGTGTCCAACTCCTAGAAATAATTTCATGCCCCATCTCCCTTACTTCCAGCTAGTAAGGATCACATAATTCCTAACAAAGTTTTGACACAGATTCCCAATTCGGGCATTCAGAACATGTAACACCTTGCTGTAAGCAAGCACATTCTCATTCAAAGTTGCAAGTTACTATGTAGGAACAAGTTTGTAAAGGTATTTCAAAGATGCCCAGAACTCAGCTAAACGTTGTATGTCTCCAACTCCTAGAAATAACTTCATGCCCCATCACCCTTACTTCCAGCTAGTAAGGATCACATAATTCCTAACAATGTTTTGACACAGAATCCCAATTCGGGCATTCAGAACATATAGCACGTTGCTGTAAGCAAGCACATTCTCATTCAAAGTTGCAAGTTACTATGTAGGAACAAGTTTGTATAGGTATTTCAAAGATGCCCAGAACTGAGCTAAACTTGGGATGTCTCCAACTCCTAGAAATAACTTCATACCCCATCTCCCTTACTTCTAGCTAGTAAGGATCACATAATTCCTAACAAAGTTTTGACACAGATTCCCAATTCGGGCATTCAGAACATATAGCACGTTGTTGAAAGCAAGCACATTCTCATTCAAAGTTGCAAGTTACTGTGTAGGAACAAGTTTGTATAGGTATTTCAAAGATGCCCAGAACTGTGCTAAAATTGGTATGTGTCCAACTCCTAGAAATACCTTCAAGCCACAACTCCCTTTCTTCCAGCTAGTAAGGATCACATAATTCCTAACAAATTTTGACACAGATTCCCAATTCGGGCATTCAGAACATATAGCACGTTGCTGTAAGCAAACACATTCTCATTCAAAGTTGCAAGTTACTATGTAGGAACAAGTTTGTATAGGTATTTCAAAGATGCCCAGAACAGAGCTAAACTTGTATGTGTCCAACTCCTAGAAATAACTTCATGCCCCATCTCCCTTACTTCCAGCTAGTAAGGATCACATCATTCCTAACACAGTTTAGACACAGATTCCCAATTCGGGCAATCAGAACATGTAGCACGTTGCTGTAAGCAAGCACATTCTTATTAAAAGTTGCAAGTTACTATGTAGGGACAAGTTTATAAAGGTATTTCAAAGATGCCCAGAACTGAGCTAAACGTTGTATGTCTCCAACTCCTTGAAATAACTTCATGCCCAATCTCCCTTACTTCCAGCTAGTAAGGATCACATCATTCCTAACAATGTTTTGACACAGATTCCCAATTCGGGCATTCAGAACATATAGCACGTTGCTGTAAGCAAGCACATTCTCATGCAAACATGCAAGTTACTATGTAGGAACAAGTTTGAATAGGACTTTCAAAGATGCCCAGAACTGAGCTAAACTTGGTATGTCTCCAACTCCTAGAAATAACTTCATGCCCCATCTCCCTTACTTCCAGCTAGTAAGGATCACATAATTCCTAACAAAGTTTTGACACAGATTCCCAATTCGGGCATTCAGAACATATAGCACGTTGCTGTAAGCAAGGACATTCTCATACAAACTTGCAAGTTAATATGTAAGAACAAGTTTGTATAGGTATTTCAAAGATGCCCAGAACTGTGCTAAACTTGGTATGTGTCCAACTCCTAGAAATACCTTCATGCCACAACTCCCTTACTTCCAGTTAGTAAGGATCACATAATTCCTAACAAATTTTGACACAGATTCCCAATTCGGGCATTCAGAACATATAGCAAGTTGCTGTAAGCAAGCACATTCTCATTCAAAGTTGCAAGTTAATATGTAAGAACAAGTTTGTATAGGTATTTCAAAGATGCCCAGAACTGAGCTAAACGTTGTATGTGTCCAACTCCTAGAAATAATTTCATGCCCCATCTCCCTTACTTCCAGCTAGTAAGGATCACATAATTCCTAACAAAGTTTTGACACAGATTCCCAATTCGGGCATTCAGAACATGTAACACCTTGCTGTAAGCAAGCACATTCTCATTCAAAGTTGCAAGTTACTATGTAGGAACAAGTTTGTAAAGGTATTTCAAAGATGCCCAGAACTCAGCTAAACGTTGTATGTCTCCAACTCCTAGAAATAACTTCATGCCCCATCACCCTTACTTCCAGCTAGTAAGGATCACATAATTCCTAACAATGTTTTGACACAGAATCCCAATTCGGGCATTCAGAACATATAGCACGTTGCTGTAAGCAAGCACATTCTCATTCAAAGTTGCAAGTTACTATGTAGGAACAAGTTTGTATAGGTATTTCAAAGATGCCCAGAACTGAGCTAAACTTGGGATGTCTCCAACTCCTAGAAATAACTTCATACCCCATCTCCCTTACTTCTAGCTAGTAAGGATCACATAATTCCTAACAAAGTTTTGACACAGATTCCCAATTCGGGCATTCAGAACATATAGCACGTTGTTGAAAGCAAGCACATTCTCATTCAAAGTTGCAAGTTACTGTGTAGGAACAAGTTTGTATAGGTATTTCAAAGATGCCCAGAACTGTGCTAAAATTGGTATGTGTCCAACTCCTAGAAATACCTTCAAGCCACAACTCCCTTTCTTCCAGCTAGTAAGGATCACATAATTCCTAACAAATTTTGACACAGATTCCCAATTCGGGCATTCAGAACATATAGCACGTTGCTGTAAGCAAACACATTCTCATTCAAAGTTGCAAGTTACTATGTAGGAACAAGTTTGTATAGGTATTTCAAAGATGCCCAGAACAGAGCTAAACTTGTATGTGTCCAACTCCTAGAAATAACTTCATGCCCCATCTCCCTTACTTCCAGCTAGTAAGGATCACATCATTCCTAACAAAGTTTAGACACAGATTCCCAATTCGGGCAATCAGAACATGTAGCACGTTGCTGTAAGCAAGCACATTCTTATTCAAAGTTGCAAGTTACTATGTAGGGACAAGTTTGTAAAGGTATTTCAAAGATGCCCAGAACTGAGCTAAACGTTGTATGTCTCCAACTCCTTGAAATAACTTCATGCCCAATCTCCCTTACTTCCAGCTAGTAAGGATCACATCATTACTAACAATGTTTTGACACAGATTCCCAATTCGGGCATTCAGAACATATAGCACATTGCTGTAAGCAAGCACATTCTCTTTCAAAGTTGCAAGTTACTATGTAGGAACAAGTTTGTATAGGTATTTCAAAGATGCCCAGAACTGAGCTAAACTTGGTATGTCTCCAACTCCTAGAAATAACTTCATGCCCCATCTCCCTTACTTCCAGCTAGTAAGGATCACATAATTCCTAACAAAGTTTTGACACAGATTCCCAATTCGGGCATTCAGATCATATAGCACGTTGCTGTAAGCAAGCACATTCTCATACAAACTTGCAAGTTACTATGTAGGAACAAGTTTGTATAGGTATTTCAAAGATGCCCAGAACTGTGCTAAACTTGGTATGTGTCCATCTCATAGAAATACCTTCATGCCACAACACCCTTACTTCCAGTTAGTAAGGATCACATAATTCCTAACAAATTTTGACACAGATTCCCAATTCGGGCATTCAGAACATATAGCAAGTTGCTGTAAGCAAGCACATTCTCATTCAAAGTTGCAAGTTAATATGTAAGAACAAGTTTGTATAGGTATTTCAAAGATGCCCAGAACTGAGCTAAACGTTGTATGTGTCCAACTCCTAGAAATAATTTCATGCCCCATCTCCCTTACTTCCAGCTAGTAAGGATCACATAATTCCTAAAAAAGTTTTGACACAGATTCCCAATTCGGGCATTCAGAACATGTAACACCTTGCTGTAAGCAAGCACATTCTCATTCAAAGTTGCAAGTTACTATGTAGGAACAAGTTTGTAAAGGTATTTCAAAGATGCCCAGAACTGAGCTAAACGTTGTATGTCTCCAACTCCTAGAAATAACTTCATGCCCCATCACCCTTACTTCCAGCTAGTAAGGATCACATAATTCCTAACAAAGTTTTGACACAGATTCCCAATTCGGGCATTCAGAACATATAGCACGTTGCTGTAAGCAAGCACATTCTCATTCAAAGTTGCAAGTTACTATGTAGGAACAAGTTTGTATAGGTATTTCAAAGAAGCCCAGAACTGAGCTAAACTTGGTATGTCTCCAACTCCTAGAAATAACTTCATACCCCATCTCCCTTACTTCTAGCTAGTAAGGATCACATAATTCCTAACAAAGTTTTGACACAGATTCCCAATTCGGGCATTCAGAACATATAGCACGTTGTTGAAAGCAAGCACATTCTCATTCAAAGTTGAAAGTTACTGTGTAGGAACAAGTTTGTATAGGTATTTCAAAGATGCCCAGAACTGTGCTAAAATTGGTATGTGTCCAACTCCTAGAAATACCTTCATGCCACAACTCCCTTACTTCCAGCTAGTAAGGATCACATAATTCCTAACAAATTTTGACACAGAATCCCAATTCGGGCATTCAGAACATATAGCACGTTGCTGTAAGCAAACACATTCTCATTCAAAGTTGCAAGTTACTATGTAGGAACAAGTTTGTATAGGTATTTCAAAGATGCCCAGAACAGAGCTAAACTTGTATGTTCCAACTCCTAGAAATAACTTCATGCCCCATCTCCCTTACGTCCAGCTAGTAAGGATCACATAATTCCTAACAAAGTTTTGACACAGATTCCCAATTCGGGCAATCAGAACATGTAGCACGTTGCTGTAAGCAAGCACATTCTTATTCAAAGTTGCAAGTTACTATGTAGGGACAAGTTTGTAAAGGTATTTCAAAGATGCCCAGAACTGAGCTAAACGTTGTATGTCTCCAACTCCTTGAAATAACTTCATGCCCAATCTCCCTTACTTCCAGCTAGTAAGGATCACATCATTCCTAACAATGTTTTGACACAGATTCCCAATTCGGGCATTCAGAACATATAGCACATTGCTGTAAGCAAGCACATTCTCTTTCAAAGTTGCAAGTTACTATGTAGGAACAAGTTTGTATAGGTATTTCAAAGATGCCCAGAACTGAGCTAAACTTGGTATTTCCTCAACTCCTAGAAATAACTTCATGCCCCAACTCCCTTACTTCCAGCTAGTAAGGTTCACATTATTCCTAACAAAGTTTTGACACAGATTCCCAATTCGGGCATTCAGAACATATAGCACGTTGCTGTAAGCAAGCACATTCTCATGCAAAGATGCAAGTTACTATGTAGGAACAAGTTTGAATAGGACTTTCAAAGATGCCCAGAACTGAGCTAAACTTGGTATGTCTCCAACTCCTAGAAATAACTGCATGCCCCATCTCCCTTACTTCCAGCTAGTAAGGATCACATAATTCCTAACAAAGTTTTGACACAGATTCCCAATTCGGGCATTCAGAACATATAGCACGTTGCTGTAAGCAAGCACATTCTCATTCAAAGTTGCAAGTTACTATGTAGGAACAAGTTTGTATAGGTATTTCAAAGATGCCCAGAACTGTGCTAAACTTGGTATGTGTCCAACTCCTAGAAATACCTTCATGCCACAACTCCCTTACTTCCAGCTAGTAAGGATCACATAATTCCTAACAAATTTTGACACAGATTCCCAATTCGGGCATTCAGAACATATAGCACGTTGCTGTAAGCAAGCACATTCTCATTCAAAGTTGCAAGTTACTATGTAGGAACAAGTTTGTATAGGTATTTCAAAGATGCCCAGAACTGAGCTAAACGTTGTATGTCTCCAACTGCTAGAAATAACTTCATGCCCCAACTCCCTTACTTCCAGCTAGTAAGGATCACATCATTCCTAACAATGTTTTGACACAGATTCCCAATTCGGTCATTCAGAACATATAGCACATTGCTGTAAGCAAGCACATTCTCATTCAAAGTTGCAAGTTACTATGTAGGAACAAGTTTGTATAGGTATTTCAAAGATGCCCAGAACTGAGCTAAACTTGGTATTTCCTCAACTGCTAGAAATAACTTCATGCCCCAACTCCCTTACTTCCAGCTACTAAGGATCACATAATTCCTAACAAAGTTTTGACACAGATTCCCAATTCGGGCATTCAGAACATATAGCACGTTGCTGTAAGCAAGCACATTCTCATGCAAAGATGCAAGTTACTATGTAGGAACAAGTTTGAATAGGACTTTCAAAGATGCCAAGAACTGAGCTAAACTTGGTATGTCTCCAACTCCTAGAAATAACTTCATGCCCCATCTCCCTTACTTCCAGCTAGTAAGGATCACATAATTCCTAACAAAGTTTTGACACAGATTCCCAATTCGGGCATTCAGAACATATAGCACTTTGCTGTAAGCAAGCACATTCTCATACAAACTTGCAAGTTACTATGTAGGAACAAGTTTGTATAGGTATTTCAAAGATGCCCAGAACTGTGCTAAACTTGGTATGTGTCCAACTCCTAGCAATACCTTCATGCCACAACTCCCTTACTTCCAGTTAGTAAGGATCACATAATTCCTAACAAATTTTGACACAGATTCCCAATTCGGGCATTCAGAACATATAGCAAGTTGCTGTAAGCAAGCACATTCTCATTCAAAGTTGAAGTTAATATGTAAGAACAAGTTTGTATAGGTATTTCAAAGATGCCCAGAACTGAGCTAAACGTTGTATGTGTCCAACTCCTAGAAATAATTTCATGCCCCATCTCCCTTACTTCCAGCTAGTAAGGATCACATAATTCCTAACAAAGTTTTGACACAGATTCCCAATTCGGGCATTCAGAACATGTAACACCTTGCTGTAAGCAAGCACATTCTCATTCAAAGTTGCAAGTTACTATGTAGGAACAATTTTGTAAAGGTATTTCAAAGATGCCCAGAACTGAGCTAAACGTTGTATGTCTCCAACTCCTAGAAATAATTTCATGCCCCATCTCCCTTACTTCCAGCTAGTAAGGATCACATAATTCCTAACAATGTTTTGACACAGAATCCCAATTCGGGCATTCAGAACATATAGCACGTTGCTGTAAGCAAGCACATTCTCATTCAAAGTTGCAAGTTACTATGTAGGAACAAGTTTGTATAGGTATTTCAAAGATGCCCAGAACTGAGCTAAACTTGGTATGTCTCCAACTCCTAGAAATAACTTCAAACCCCATCTCCCTTACTTCTAGCTAGTAAGGATCACATAATTCCTAACAAAGTTTTGACACAGATTCCCAATTCGGGCATTCAGAACATATAGCACGTTGTTGAAAGCAAGCACATTCTCATTCAAAGTTGCAAGTTACTGTGTAGGAACAAGTTTGTATAGGTATTTCAAAGATGCCCAGAACTGTGCTAAAATTGGTATGTGTCCAACTCCTAGAAATACCTTCATGCCACAACTCCCTTACTTCCAGCTAGTAAGGATCACATAATTCCTAACAAATTTTGACACAGATTCCCAATTCGGGCATTCAGAACATATAGCACGTTGCTGTAAGCAAGCACATTCTCATTCTAAGTTGCAAGTTACTATGTAGGAACAAGTTTGTATAGGTATTTCAAAGATGCCCAGAACAGAGCTAAACTTGTATGTGTCCAACTCCTAGAAATAACTTCATGCCCCATCTCCCTTACTTCCAGCTAGTAAGGATCACATAATTCCTAACAAAGTTTTGACACAGATTCCCAATTCGGGCAATCAGAACATGTAGCACGTTGCTGTAAGCAAGCACATTCTTATTCAAAGTTGCAAGTTACTATGTAGGGACAAGTTTGTAAAGGTATTTCAAAGATGCCCAGAACTAAGCTAAACGTTGTATGTCTCCAACTCCTTGAAATAACTTCATGCCCAATCTCGCTTACTTCCAGCTAATAAGGATCACATCATTCCTACCAATGTTTTGACACAGATTCCCAATTCGGGCATTCAGAAGATATAGCACATTGCTGTAAGCAAGCACATTCTCTTTCAAAGTTGGAAGTTACTATGTAGGAACAAGTTTGTATAGGTATTTCAAAGATGCCCAGAACTGAGCTAAACTTGATATTTCCTCAACTCCTAGAAATAACTTCATGCCCCAACTCCCTTACTTCCAGCTAGTAAGGTTCACATAATTCCTAACAAAGTTTTGACACAGATTCCCAATTCGGGCATTCAGAACATATAGCACGTTGCTGTAAGCAAGCACATTCTCATGCAAAGATGCAAGTTACTATGTAGGAACAAGTTTGAATAGGACTTTCAAAGATGCCAAGAACTGAGCTAAACTTGGTATGTCTCCAACTCCTAGAAATAACTTCATGCCCCATCTCCCTTACTTCCAGCTAGTAAGGATCACATAATTCCTAACAAAGTTTTGACACAGATTCCCAATTCGGGCATTCAGAACATATAGCACTTTGCTGTAAGCAAGCACATTCTCATTCAAAGTTGCAAGTTACTATGTAGGAACAAGTTTGTATAGGTATTTCAAAGATGCCCAGAACTGTGCTAAACTTGGTATGTGTCCAACTCCTAGAAATACCTTCATGCCACAACTCCCTTACTTCCAGTTAGTAAGGATCACATAATTCCTAACAAATTTTGACACAGATTCCCAATTCGGGCATTCAGAACATATAGCACGTTGCTGTAAGCAAGCACATTCTCATTCAAAGTTGCAAGTTAATATGTAGGAACAAGTTTGTATAGGTATTTCAAAGATGGCCAGAACTGAGCTAAACTTGGTATGTGTCCAACTCCTAGAAATAACTTCATGCCCCATCACCCTTACTTCCAGCTAGTAAGGATCACATAATTCCTAACAATGTTTTGACACAGAATCCCAATTCGGGCATACAGAACATATAGCACGTTGCTGTAAGCAAGCACATTCTCATTCAAAGTTGCAAGTTACTATGTAGGAACAAGTTTCTATAGGTATTTCAAAGATGCCCAGAACTGTGCTAAACTTGGTATGTGTCCAACTCCTAGAAATACCTTCATACCCCAACTCCCTTACTTCCAGCTAGTAAGGATCACATAATTCCAAACAAATTTTGACACAGATTCCCAAATCGGGCATTCAGAACATATAGCAAGTTGCTGTAAGCAATCACATTCTCATTCAAAGTTGCAAAATAATATGTAGGAACAAGTTTGTATAGGTATTTCAAAGATACCCAGAACTGAGCTAAACTTGGTATGTATCGAAATCCTAGAAATAATTTCATGCCCCATCTCCCTTACTTCCAGCTAGTAAGGATCACATAATTCCTAACAAAGTTTTGACACAGATTCCCAATACGGGCATTCAGAACATGTACCACGTTGCTGTAAGCAAGAACATTCTCATTCAAAGTTGCAAGTTACTATGTAGGAACAAGTTTGTAAAGGTATTTCAAAGATGCCCAGAACTGAGCTAAACGTTGTATGTCTCCAACTCCTAGAAATAACTTCATGCCTCATGACCCTTACTTCCAGCTAGTAAGGATCACATCATTCCTAACAATGTTTTGACACAGATTCCCAATTCGCGCATTCAGAACATATAGCACGTTGCTGTAAGCAAGCACATTCTCATTCAAAGTTGCAAGTTACTATGTAGGAACAAGTTTGTATAGGTATTTCAAAGATGCCCAGAACTGAGCTAAACTTGGTATGTCTCCAACTCCTCGAAATAACTTCATGCCCCATCTCACTTACTTCCAGCTAGTAAGGATCACATAATTCCTAACAAAGTTTTGACACAGATTCCCAATTCGGGCATTCAGAACTTATAGCACGTTGCTGTAAGCAAGCACATTCAATTCAAAGTTGCAAGTTACTATGTAGGAACAAGTTTGTATAGGTATTTCAAAGATGCCCAGAACTGAGCTAAACGTTGTATGTCCCCAACTCCTAGAAATAACTTCATACCCCAACTCCCTTACTTCCAACTATTAAGGATCACATATTTCCTAACAAATTTTGACACAGATTCCCAATTCGGGCATTCAGAACATATAGCACGTTGCTGTAAGCAATCACATTCTCATTCAAAGTTGCAAGTTACTCTGTAGGAACAAGTTTGTATAGGTATTTCAAAGATGCCCAGAACTGAGCTAAACTTGGTATGTGTCCAAATCCAAGAAATAATTTCATGCCCCATCTCCCTTACTTCCAGCTAGTAAGGATCACATAATTCCTAACAA
Source organism: Diceros bicornis minor (assembly GCF_020826845.1). Lineage (NCBI taxonomy): Eukaryota > Metazoa > Chordata > Mammalia > Perissodactyla > Rhinocerotidae > Diceros > Diceros bicornis. The sequence goes on along the minus strand of NW_026690927.1, from coordinate 353,490 downwards.
AGTTTTGACACAGATTCCCAATTCGGGCATTCAGAACATGTAGCACGTTGCTGTAAGCAAGCACATTCTCATTCAAAGTTGCAACTTACTATGTAGGAACAAGTTTGTAAAGGTATTTCAAAGATGCCCGGAACTGAGCTAAACGTTTTATGCCTCCAACTCCTTGAAATAATTTCATGCCCCATCTCCCTTACTTCCAGCTAGTAAGGATCACATAATTCCTAACAAAGTTTTGACACAGATTCCAATTCGGGCATTCAGAACATGTAGCACGTTGCTGTAAGCAAGCACATTCAATTCAAAGTTGCAAGTTACTCTGTAGGATCAAGTTTGTATAGGTATTTCAAAGATGCCCAGAACTGAGCTAAACTTAATATGTGTCCAAATCCTAGAAATAATTTCATGCCCCATCTCCCATACTTCCAGCTAGTAAGGATCACATAATTCCTAACAAAGTTTTGACACAGATTCCCAATTCGGGCATTCAGAACATGTAGCACGTTGCTGTATGCAAGCACATTCTCATTCAAAGTTGCAACTTACTATGTAGGAACAAGTTTGTAAAGGTATTTCAAAGATGCCCAGAACTGAGCTAAACGTTGTATGTCTCCAACTCCTAGAAATAACTTCATGCCTCATCACCCTTACTTCCAGCTAGTAAGGATCACATAATTCCTAACAATGTTTTGACACAGATTCCCAATTCGGGCATTCAGAACTTATAGCACGTTGCTGTAAGCAAGCACATTGAATTCAAAGTTGCAAGTTACTATGTAGGAACAAGTTTGTATAGGTATTTCAAAGATGCCCAGAACTGAGCTAAACGTTGTATGTCTCCAACTCCTAGAAATAACTTCATGCCCCATCTCCCTTACTTCCAGCTAGTAAGGATCACATAATTCCTAACAAAGTTTTGACACAGATTCCCAATTCGGGCTTTCAGAACATATAGGACGTTGCTGTAAGCAAGCACATTCTCATTCAAAGTTGCAAGTTACTATGTAGGAACAAGTTTGTATAGGTATTTCAAAGATGCCCAGAACTGAGCTAAACGTTGTATGTCTCCAACTCCTAGAAATAACTTCATGTCCCATCTCCCTTTCTTCCATCTTGTAAGGATCACATAATTCCTAACAAAGTTTTGACACAGATTCCCAATTCGGGCATTCAGAACATGTAGCACGTTGCTGTAAGCAAGCACATTCTCATTCAAAGTTGCAAGTTACTATGTAGGAACAAGTTTGTATAGGTATATCAAAGATGCCCAGAACTGAGCTAAACGTTGTATGTATCCAACTCCTAGAAATAACTTCATGCCCCATCAGCCTTACTTCCAGCTAGTAAGGATCACATAATTCCTAACAATGTTTTGACACAGAATCCCAATTCGGGCATTCAGAACATATAGCACGTTGCTGTAAGCAAGCACATTCTCATTCACAGTTGCAAGTTACTATGTAGGAACAAGTTTGTATAGGTATTTCAAAGATGCCCAGAACGGAGCTAAACTTGGTATGTGTCCAACCTCTAGAAATAACTTCATGCCCCAACTCCCTTACTTCCAGCTACTAAGGATCACATAATTCCTAACAAAGTTTTGACACAGATTCCCAATTCGGGCATTCAGAACATATAGCAAGTTGCTGTAAGCAAGCACATTCTCATTCAAATTTGCAAGTTACTATGTAGGAACAAGTTTGTATAGGTATTTCAAAGATGCACAGAACTGAGCTAAAAGTTGTATGTCTCCAACTCCTAGAAATAACTTCATGCCCCATCTCACTTACTTCCAGCTAGTAAGGATCACATAATTTTTAACAAAGTTTTGACACAGATTCCCAATTCGGTCATTCAGAACATATAGCACGTTGCTGTAAGCAAGCACATTCTCATTCAAAGTTGCAAGTTACTATGTAGGAACAAGATTGTATAGGTATTTCAAAGATGCCCAGAACTGAGCTAAACGTTGTATGTGTCCAACTGCTAGAAATAACTTCATGCCCCATCTCCCTTACTTCCAGCTAGTAAGGATCACATAATTCCTAACAAAGTTTTGACACAGATTCCCAATTCGGGCATTCAGAACATATAGCACGTTGCTGTAAGCAAGCACATTCTCATTCAAAGTTGCAAGTTACTATGTAGGGACAAGTTTGTAAAGGTATTTCAAAGATGCCCAGAACTGAGCTAAACGTTGTATGTCTCCAACTCCTTGAAATAACTTCATGCCCCATCTCCCTTACTTCCTGCTAGTAAGGATCACATCATTCCTAACAATGTTTTGACACAGATTCCCAATTCGGGCATTCAGAACATGTAGCACATTGCTGTAAGCAAGCACATTCAATTCAAAGTTGCAAGTTACTATGTAGGAACAAGTTTGTATAGGTATTTCAAAGATGCCCAGAACTGAGCTAAACTTGGTATGTGTCCAACTCCTAGAAATAACTTCATGCCCCATCTCCCTTACTACCAGCTAGTAAGGATCACATAATTCCTAACAAAGTTTTGACACAGATTCCCAATTCGGGCATTCAGAACATGTAGCACGTTCCTGTAAGCAAGCACATTCTCATTCAAAGTTGCAAGTTACTATGTAGGAACAAGTTTGTATAGGTATTTCAAAGATGCCCAGAACTGAGCTAAACTTGGTATGTCTCCAACTCCTAGAAATAACTTCATACCCCATCTCCCTTACTTCCAGCTAGTAAGGATTACATAATTCCTAACAAAGTTTTGACACAGATTCCCAATTCGTGCATTCAGAACATTTAGCACGTTGTTTTAAGCAAGCACATTCTCATGCAAACATGCAAGTTACTATGTAGGAACAAGTTTGTATAGGACTTTCAAAGATGCCCAGATCTGAGCTAAACTTGGTATGTCTCCAACTCCTAGAAATAACTTCATGCCCCATCTCCCTTACTTCCAGCTAGTAAGGATCACGTAATTCCTAACAAATTTTGACACAGATTCCCAATTCGGGCATTCAGAACATACAGCACGTTGCTGTAAGCAAGCACATTCTCATACAAACTTGCAAGTTACTATGTAGGAACAAGTTTGTATAGGTATTTCAAAGATGCCCAGAACTGTGCTAAACTTGGTATGTGTCCAACTCCTAGAAATACCTTCATGCCACAACTCCCTTACTTCCAGTTAGTAAGGATCACATAATTCCTAACAAATTTTGACACAGATTCCCAATTCGGGCATTCAGAACATATAGCACGTTGCTGTAAGCAATCACATTCTCATTCAAAGTTGCAAGTTACTCTGTAGGAACAAGTTTGTATAGGTATTTCAAAGATGCCCAGAACTGAGCTAAACTTGGTATGTGTCCAAATCCAAGAAATAATTTCATGCCCCATCTCCCTTACTTCCAGCTAGTAAGGATCACATAATTCCTAACAAAGTTTTGACACAGATTCCCAATTCGGGCATTCAGAACATGTAGCACGTTGCTGTAAGCAAGCACATTCTCATTCAAAGTTGCAACTTACTATGTAGGAACAAGTTTGTAAAGGTATTTCAAAGATGCCCGGAACTGAGCTAAACGTTTTATGCCTCCAACTCCTTGAAATAATTTCATGCCCCATCTCCCTTACTTCCAGCTAGTAAGGATCACATAATTCCTAACAAAGTTTTGACACAGATTCCAAATCGGGCATTCAGAACATGTAGCACGTTGCTGTAAGCAAGCACATTCAATTCAAAGTTGCAAGTTACTCTGTAGGATCAAGTTTGTATAGGTATTTCAAAGATGCCCAGAACTGAGCTAAACTTAATATGTGTCCAAATCCTAGAAATAATTTCATGCCCCATCTCCCATACTTCCAGCTAGTAAGGATCACATAATTCCTAACAAAGTTTTGACACAGATTCCCAATTCGGGCATTCAGAACATGTAGCACGTTGCTGTATGCAAGCACATTCTCATTCAAAGTTGCAACTTACTATGTAGGAACAAGTTTGTAAAGGTATTTCAAAGATGCCCAGAACTGAGCTAAACGTTGTATGTCTCCAACTCCTAGAAATAACTTCATGCCTCATCACCCTTACTTCCAGCTAGTAAGGATCACATAATTCCTAACAATGTTTTGACACAGATTCCCAATTCGGGCATTCAGAACTTATAGCACATTGCTGTAAGCAAGCACATTGAATTCAAAGTTGCAAGTTACTATGTAGGAACAAGTTTGTATAGGTATTTCAAAGATGCCCAGAACTGAGCTAAACGTTGTATGTCTCCAACTCCTAGAAATAACTTCATGCCCCATCTCCCTTACTTCCAGCTAGTAAGGATCACATAATTCCTAACAAAGTTTTGACGCAGATTCCCAATTCGGGCTTTCAGAACATATAGGACGTTGCTGTAAGCAAGCACATTCTCATTCAAAGTTGCAAGTTACTATGTAGGAACAAGTTTGTATAGGTATTTCAAAGATGCCCAGAACTGAGCTAAACGTTGTATGTCTCCAACTCCTAGAAATAACATCATGTCCCATCTCCCTTTCTTCCATCTTGTAAGGATCACATAATTCCTAACAAAGTTTTGACACAGATTCCCAATTCGGGCATTCAGAACATGTAGCACGTTGCTGTAAGCAAGCACATTCTCTTTCAAATTTGCAAGTTACTATGTAGGAACAAGTTTGTATAGGTATTTCAAAGATGCCCAGAACTGAGCTAAACGTTGTATGTATCCAACTCCTGGAAATAACTTCATGCCCCATCAGCCTTACTTCCAGCTAGTAAGGATCACATAATTCCTAACAATGTTTTGACACAGAATCCCAATTCGGGCATTCAGAACATATAGCACGTTGCTGTAAGCAAGCACATTCTCATTCACAGTTGCAAGTTACTATGTAGGAACAAGTTTGTATAGGTATTTCAAAGATGCCCAGAACGGAGCTAAACTTGGTATGTGTCCAACCTCTAGAAATAACTTCATGCCCCAACTCCCTTACTTCCAGCTACTAAGGATCACATAATTCCTAACAAAGTTTTGACACAGATTCCCAAATCGGGCATTCAGAACATATAGCAAGTTGCTGTAAGCAAGCACATTCTCATTCAAATTTGCAAGTTACTATGTAGGAACAAGTTTGTATAGGTATTTCAAAGATGCACAGAACTGAGCTAAAAGTTGTATGTCTCCAACTCCTAGAAATAACTTCATGCCCCATCTCACTTACTTCCAGCTAGTAAGGATCACATAATTTTTAACAAAGTTTTGACACAGATTCCCAATTCGGTCATTCAGAACATATAGCACGTTGCTGTAAGCAAGCACATTCTCATTCAAAGTTGCAAGTTACTATGTAGGAACAAGATTGTATAGGTATTTCAAAGATGCCCAGAACTGAGCTAAACGTTGTATGTGTCCAACTGCTAGAAATAACTTCATGCCCCATCTCCCTTACTTCCAGCTAGTAAGGATCACATAATTCCTAACAAAGTTTTGACACAGATTCCCAATTCGGGCATTCAGAACATATAGCACGTTGCTGTAAGCAAGCACATTCTCATTCAAAGTTGCAAGTTACTATGTAGGGACAAGTTTGTAAAGGTATTTCAAAGATGCCCAGAACTGAGCTAAACGTTGTATGTCTCCAACTCCTTGAAATAACTTCATGCCCCATCTCCCTTACTTCCAGCTAGTAAGGATCACATCATTCCTAACAATGTTTTGACACAGATTCCCAATTCGGGCATTCAGAACATGTAGCACATTGCTGTAAGCAAGCACATTCAATTCAAAGTTGCAAGTTACTATGTAGGAACAAGTTTGTATAGGTATTTCAAAGATGCCCAGAACTGAGCTAAACTTGGTATGTCTCCAACTCCTAGAAATAACTTCATACCCCATCTCCCTTACTTCCAGCTAGTAAGGATTACATAATTCCTAACAAAGTTTTGACACAGATTCCCAATTCGTGCATTCAGAACATTTAGCACGTTGTTTTAAGCAAGCACATTCTCATGCAAACATGCAAGTTACTATGTAGGAACAAGTTTGTATAGGACTTTCAAAGATGCCCAGATCTGAGCTAAACTTGGTATGTCTCCAACTCCTAGAAATAACTTCATGCCCCATCTCCCTTACTTCCAGCTAGTAAGGATCACGTAATTCCTAACAAATTTTGACACAGATTCCCAATTCGGGCATTCAGAACATATAGCACGTTGCTGTAAGCAAGCACATTCTCATACAAACTTGCAAGTTACTATGTAGGAACAAGTTTGTATAGGTATTTCAAAGATGCCCAGAACTGTGCTAAACTTGGTATGTGTCCAACTCCTAGAAATACCTTCATGCCACAACTACCTTACTTCCAGTTAGTAAGGATCACATAATTCCTAACAAATTTTGACACAGATTCCCAATTCGGGCATTCAGAACATATAGCAAGTTGCTGTAAGCAAGCACATTCTCATTCAAAGTTGCAAGTTAATATGTAAGGACAAGTTTGTATAGGTATTTCAAAGATGCCCAGAACTGAGCTAACCGTTGTATGTGTCCAACTCCTAGAAATAATTTCATGCCCCATCTCCCTTACTTCCAGCTAGTAACTATCACATAATTCCTAACAAAGTTTTGACACAGATTCCCAATTCGGGCATTCAGAACATATAGCACATTGCTGTAAGCAAGCACATTCTCATTCAAAGTTGCAAGTTACTATGTAGGAACAAGTTTGTAAAGGTATTTCAAAGATGCCCAGAACTGAGCTAAACTTTGTATGTCTCCAACTCCTAGAATTAACTTCATGCCCCATCACCCTTACTTCCAGCTAGTAAGGATCACTTAATTCCTAACAATGTTTTGACACAGAATCCCAATTCGGGCATTCAGAACATATAGCACGTTGCTGTAAGCAAGCACATTCTCATTCAAAGTTGCAAGTTACTATGAAGGAACAAGTTTGTATAGGTATTTCAAAGATGCCCAGAACTGAGCTAAACTTGGTATGTCTCCAACTCCTAGAAATAACTTCATACCCCATCTCCCTTACTTCTAGCTAGTAAGGATCACATAATTCCTAACAAAGTTTTGACACAGATTCACAATTCGGGCATTCAGAACATATAGCACGTTGTTGAAAGCAAGCACATTCTCATTCAAAGTTTCAAGTTACTATGTAGGAACAAGTTTGTATAGGTATTTCAAAGATGCCCAGAACTGTGCTAAAATTGGTATGTGTCCAACTCCTAGAAATAACTTCATGCCACAACTCCCTTACTTCCAGCTAGTAAGGATCACATAATTCCTAACAAATTTTGACACAGATTCCCAATTCGGGCATTCAGAACATATAGCACGTTGCTGTAAGCAAGCACATTCTCATTCAAAGTTGCAAGTTACTATGTAGGAACAAGTTTGTATAGGTATTTCAAAGATGCCCAGAACTGAGCTAAACTTGTATGTGTCCAACTCCTAGAAATAACTTCATGCCCCAACTCCCTTACTTCCAGCTAGTAAGGATCACATAATTCCTAACAAAGTTTTGACACAGATTCCCAATTCGGGCATTCAGAACATATAGCACGTTGCTGTAAGCAAGCACATTCTCATTCAAAGTTGCAAGTTACTATGTAGGGACAAGTTTGTATACGTATTTCAAAGATGCCCAGAACTGAGCTAAACGTTGTATGTGTCCAACTCCTAGAAATACCTTCATGCCCCAACTCCCTTACTTCCAGCTAGTAAGGATCACATAATTCCTAACAAAGTTTTGACACAGATTCACAATTCGGGCATTCAGAACATATAGCACGTTGTTGAAAGCAAGCACATTCTCATTCAAAGTTTCAAGTTACTATGTAGGAACAAGTTTGTATAGGTATTTCAAAGATGCCCAGAACTGTGCTAAAATGGGTATGTGTCCAACTCCTAGAAATAACTTCATGCCACAACTCCCTTACTTCCAGCTAGTAAGGATCACATAATTCCTAACAAATTTTGACACAGATTCCCAATTCGGGCATTCAGAACATATAGCACGTTGCTGTAAGCAAGCACATTCTCATTCAAAGTTGCAAGTTACTATGTAGGAACAAGTTTGTATAGGTATTTCAAAGATGCCCAGAACTGAGCTAAACTTGGTATGTGTGCAACTCCGAGAAATAATTTCATGCCCCATCTCCCTTAGTTCCAGCTAGTAAGGATCACATAATTCCTAACAAAATTTTGACACAGATTCCAAATTCGGGCATTCAGAACATGTAGCACGTTGCTGTAAGCAAGCACATTCTCATTCAAAGTTGCAAGTTACTATGTAGGAACAAGTTTGTATAGGTATTTCAATGATGCCCAGAACTGAGCTAAACTTGTATGTGTCCAACTCCTAGAAATAACTTTATGCCCCATCTCCCTTACTTCCAGCTAGTAAGGATCACATAATTCCTAACCAAGTTTTGACACAGATTCCCAATTCGGGCATTCAGAACATGTAGCACGTTGCTGTAAGCAAGCACATTCTCATTCAAAGTTGCAACTTACTATGTAGGAACAAGTTTGTATACGTATTTCAAAGATGCGCAGAACTGTGCTAAACTTGATATGTGTCCAACTCCTAGAAATACCTTCATGCCCCAACTCCCTTACTTCCAGCTAGTAAGGATCACATAATTCCTAACAAAGATTTGACACAGATTCCCAATTCGGGCATTCAGAACATATAGCACGTTGCTGTAAGCAAACACATTCTCATTCAATGTTGCAAGTTACTATGTAGGAACAAGATTGTATAGGTATTTCAAAGATGCCCAGAACTGAGCTAAACTTGGTATGTCCTCAACTCCTAGAAATAACTTCATGCCCCATCTCCCTTACTTCCAGCTAGTAAGGATCACATAATTCCTAACAAAGTTTTGACACAGATTCCCAATTCGGGCATTCAGAACATATAGCACGTTGCTGTAAGGAAGCACATTCTCATTCAAAGATGCAAGTTACTATGTAGGAACAAGTTTGAATAGGACTTTCAAAGATGCCCAGAACTGAGCTAAACTTGGTATGTCTCTAACTCCTAGAAATAAGTTCATGCCCCATCTCCCTTACTTCCAGCTAGTAAGGATCACATAATTCCTAACAAAGTTTTGACACAGATTCCCAATTCGGGCATTCAGAACATTTAGCACGTTGTTTTAAGCAAGCACATTCTCATTCAAAGTTGCAAGTTACTATGTAGGAACAAGTTTGTATAGGTATTTCAAAGATGCCCAGAACTGTGCTAAACTTGGTATGTGTCCAACTCCTAGAAATACCTTCATGCCACAACTCCCTTACTTCCAGCTAGTAAGGATCACGTAATTCCTAACAAATTTTGACACAGATTCCCAATTCGGGCATTCAGAACATATAGCACGTTGCTGTAAGCAAGCACATTCTCATTAAAAGTTGCAAGTTACTATGTAGGAACAAGTTTGTATAGGTATTTCAAAGATGCCCAGAACTGAGCTAAACTTGTATGTGTCCAACTCCTAGAAATAACTTTATGCCCCATCTCCCTTACTTCCAGCTAGTAAGGATCACATAATTCCTAACAAAGTTTTGACACAGATTCCCAATTCGGGCATTCAGAACATGTAGCACGTTGCTGTAAGCAAGCACATTCTCATTCAAAGTTGCAAGTTACTATGTAGGGACAAGTTTGTAAAGGTATTTCAAAGATGCCCAGAACTGAGCTAAACGTTGTATGTCTCCAACTCCTTGAAATAACTTCATGCCCAATCTCCCTTACTTCCAGCTAGTAAGGATCACATCATTCCTAACAATGTTTTGACACAGATTCCCAATTCGTGCATTCAGAACATATAGCACATTGCTGTAAGCAAGCACATTCTCATTCAAAGTTGCAAGTTACTATGTAGGAACAAGTTTGTATAGGTATTTCAAAGATGCCCAGAACTGAGCTAAACTTGGTATGTGTCCAACTCCTAGAAATAATTTCATGCCCCATCTCCCTTACTTCCAGCTAGTAAGGATCACATAATTCCTAACAAAATTTTGACACAGATTCCCAATTCGGGCATTCAGAACATGTAGCACGTTGCTGTAAGCAAGCACATTCTCATTCAAAGTTGCAAGTTACTATGTAGGAACAAGTTTGTATAGGACTTTAAAAAATGCCCAGAACTGAGCTAAACTTGGTATGTCTCCAACTCCTAGAAATAACTTCATGACCCATCTCCCTTACTTCCAGCTAGTAAGGATCACATAATTCCTAACAAAGTTTTGACACAGATTCCCAATTCGGGCATTCAGAACATATAGCACGTTGCTGTAAGCAAGCACATTCTCATTCAAAGTTGCAAGTTACTATGTAGGAACAAGTTTGTATAGGTATTTCAAAGATGCCCAGAACTGAGCTAAACGTTGTATGTCTCCAACTCCTAGAAATAACTTCATGCCCCATCACCCTTACTTCCAGCTAGTAAGGATCACATAATTCCTAACAATGTTTTGACACAGAATCCCAATTCGGGCATTCAGAACATATAGCACGTTGCTGTAAGCAAGCACATTCTCATTCACAGTTGCAAGTTACTATGTAGGAACAAGTTTGTATAGGTATTTCAAAGATGCCCAGAACTGAGCTAAACTTGGTATGTCTCCAACTCCTAGAAATAACTTCATGCCCCATCTCCCTTACTTCCAGCTAGTAAGGATCATATAATTCCTAACTAAGTTTGGACACAGATTCCCAATTCGGGCATTCAGAACATATAGCACGTTGCTGTAAGCAAGCACATTCTCATTCAAAGTTGCAAGTTATTATGTAGGAACAAGTTTGTATAGGTATTTCAAAGATGCGCAGAACTGTGCTAAACTTGATATGTGTCCAACTCCTAGAAATAACTTCATGCCCCAACTCCCTTACTTCCAGCTAGTAAGGATCACATAATTCCTAACAAAGTTTTGACACAGATTCCCAATTCGGGCATTCAGAACATATAGCACGTTGCTGTAAGCAAGCACATTCTCATTCAAAGTTGCAAGTTAATATGTAGGAACAAATTTGTATAGGTATTTCAAAGATGCACAGAACTGAGCTAATCTTGGTATGTCCTCAACTCCTAGAAATAACATCATGCCCCATCTCCCTTACTTCCAGCTAGTAAGGATCACATAATTCCTAACAAAGTTTTGACACAGATTCCCAATTCGTGCATTCAGAACATTTAGCACGTTGTTTTAAGCAAGCACATTCTCATTCAAATTTGCAAGTTACTATGTAGCAACAAGTTTGTATAGGGATTTCAAAGATGCCCAGAATTGTGCTAAACTTGGTATGTGTCCAACTCCTAGAAATACCTTCATGCCACAACTCCCTTAGTTCCAGCTAGTAAGGATCACGTAATTCCTAACAAATTTTGACACAGATTCCCAATTCGGGCATTCAGAACATATAGCACGTTGCTGTAAGCAAGCACATTCTCATTCAAAGTTGCAAGTTACTATGTAGGAACAAGTTTGTATAGGTATTTCAAAGATGCCCAGAACTGAGCTAAACTTGTATGTGTCCAACTCCTAGAAATAACTTTATGCCCCATCACCCTTACTTCCAGCTAGTAAGGATCACATAATTCCTAACAAAGTTTTGACACAGATTCCCAATTCGGGCATTCAGAACATGTAGCACGTTGCTGTAAGCAAGCACATTCTCATTCAAAGTTGCAAGTTACTATGTAGGGACAAGTTTGTAAAGGTATTTCAAAGATGCCCAGAACTGAGCTAAACGTTGTATGTCTCCAACTCCTTGAAATAACTTCATGCCCAATCTCCCTTACTTCCAGCTAGTAAGGATCACATCATTCCTAACAATGTTTTGACACAGATTCCCAATTCGGGCATTCAGAACATATAGCACATTGCTGTAAGCAAGCACATTTTCATTCAAAGTAGCAAGTTACTATGTAGGAACAAGTTTGTATAGGTATTTCAAAGATGCCCAGAACTGAGCTAAACTTGGTATGTGTCCAACGCCTAGAAATACCTTCATGCCACAACTCCCTTACTTCCAGTTAGTAAGGATCACATAATTCCTAACAAATTTTGACACAGATTCCCAATTCGGGCATTCAGAACATATAGCACGTTGCTGTAAGCAAGCACATTCTCATTCAAAGTTGCAAGTTAATATGTAGGAACAAGTTTGTATAGGTATTTCAAAGATGCCCAGAACTGAGCTAAACTTGGTATGTGTCCAACTCCTAGAAATAATTTCATGCCCCATCTCCCTTACTTCCTGCTAGTAAGGATCACATAATTCCTAACAAAGTTTTGACACAGATTCCCAATTCGGGCATTCAGAACATGTAGCACGTTGCTGTAAGCAAGCACATTCTCATTCAAAGTTGCAAGTTACTATGTAGGAACAAGTTTGTATAGGTATTTCAAAGATGCCCAGAACTGAGCTAAACTTGGTATGTCTCCAACTCCTAGAAATAACTTCATGCCCCATCTCCCTTACTTCCAGCTAGTAAGGATCACATAATTCCTAAGAAAGTTTTGACACAGATTCCCAATTCGGGCATTCAGAACATATAGCACGTTGCTGTAAGCAAGCACATTATCATTCAAAGTTGCAAGTTACTATGTAGGAACAAGTTTGTATAGGACTTTAAAAAATGCCCAGAACTGAGCTAAACTTGGTATGTCTCCAACTCCTAGAAATAACTTCATGCCCCATCTCCCTTACTTCCAGCTAGTAAGGATCACATAATTCCTAACAAAGTTTTGACACAGATTCCCAATTCGGGCATTCAGAACATATAGCACGTTGCTGTAAGCAAGCACATTCTCATTCAAAGTTGCAAGTTACTATGTAGGAACAAGTTTGTATAGGTATTTCAAAGATGCCCAGAACTGTGCTAAACTTGGTATGTGTCCAACTCCTAGAAATACCTTCATCCCACAACTCCCTTACTTCCAGTTAGTAAGGATCACATCATTCCTAACAAATTTTGACACAGATTCCCAATTCGGGCATTCAGAACATATAGCACGTTGCTGTAAGCAAGCACATTCTCATTCAAAGTTGCAAGTTAATATGTAGGAACAAGTTTGTATAGGTATTTCAAAGATGCCCAGAACTGAGCTAAACTTGGTATGTGTCCAACTCCTAGAAATAATTTCATGCCCCATCTCCCTTACTTCCAGCTAGTAAGGATCACATAATTCCTAACAAAGTTCTGACACAGATTCCCAATTCGGGCATTCAGAACATGTAGCACGTTGCTGTAAGCAAGCACATTCTCATTCAAAGTTGCAAGTTACTATGTAGGAACAAGTTTGTATAGGTATTTCAAAGATGCCCAGAACTGAGCTAAACGTTGTATGTCTCCAACTCCTAGAAATAACTTCATGCCCCATCACCCTTACTTCCAGCTAGTAAGGATCACATAATTCCTAACAATGTTTTGACACAGAATCCCAATTCGGGCATTCAGAACATATAGCACGTTGCTGTAAGCAAGCACATTCTCATTCACAGTTGCAAGTTACTATGTAGGAACAAGTTTGTATAGGTATTTCAAAGATGCCCAGAACTGAGCTAAACTTGGTATGTCTCCAACTCCTAGAAATAACTTCATGCCCCATCTCCCTTACTTCCAGCTAGTAAGGATCATATAATTCCTAACTAAGTTTGGACACAGATTCCCAATTCGGGCATTCAGAACATATAGCACGTTGCTGTAAGCAAGCACATTCTCATTCAAAGTTGCAAGTTATTATGTAGGAACAAGTTTGTATAGGTATTTCAAAGATGCGCAGAACTGTGCTAAACTTGATATGTGTCCAACTCCTAGAAATAACTTCATGCCCCAACTCCCTTACTTCCAGCTAGTAAGGATCACATAATTCCTAACAAAGTTTTGACACAGATTCCCAATTCGGGCATTCAGAACATATAGCACGTTGCTGTAAGCAAGCACATTCTCATTCAAAGTTGCAAGTTAATATGTAGGAACAAATTTGTATAGGTATTTCAAAGATGCACAGAACTGAGCTAATCTTGGTATGTCCTCAACTCCTAGAAATAACTTCATGCCCCATCTCCCTTACTTCCAGCTAGTAAGGATCACATAATTCCTAACAAAGTTTTGACACAGATTCCCAATTCGGGAATTCAGAACATATAGCACGTTGCTGTAAGCAAGCACATTCTCATTCAAAGATGCAAGTTACTATGTAGGAACAAGTTTGAATAGGACTTTCAAAGATGCCCAGAACTGAGCTAAACTTGGTATGTCTCCAACTCCTAGAAATAACTTCATGCCCCATCTCCCTTACTTCCAGCTAGTAAGGATCACATAATTCCTAACAAAGTTTTGACACAGATTCCCAATTCGCGCATTCAGAACTTATAGCACGTTGCTGTAAGCAAGCACATTCTCATTCAATGTTGCAAGTTACTATGTAGGAACAAGTTTGTATAGGTATTTCAAAGATGCCCAGAACTGAGCTAATCTTGGTATGTGTCCAACTTCTAGAAATAATTTCATGCCCCATCTCCCTTACTTCCAGCTAGTAAGGATCACATAATTTTTAACAAAGTTTTGACACAGATTCCCAATTCGGTCATTCGGAACATGTAGCACGTTGCTGTAAGCAAGCACATTCAATTCAAAGTTGCAAGTTACTATGTAGGAACAAGTTTGTGTAGGTATTTCAAAGATGCCCAGAACTGAGCTAAACGTTGTAGGTCTCCAACTCCTAGAAATAATTTCATGCCCCATCTCCCTTACTTCCAGCTAGTAAGGATCACATAATTCCTAACAAAATTTTGACACAGATTCCCAATTCGGGCATTCAGAACATGTAGCACGTTGCTGTAAGCAAGCACATTCTCATTCAAAGTTGCAAGTTACTATGTAGGAACAAGTTTGTATAGGTATTTCAAAGGTGCCCAGAACTGAGCTAAACTTGGTATGTCTACAACTCCTAGAAATAACTTCATACCCCATCTCCCTTACTTCCAGCTAGTAAGGATCACATAATTCCTAACAAAGTTTTGACACAGATTCCCAATTCGTGCATTCAGAACATTTAGCACGTTGTTTTAAGCAAGCACATTCTCATTCAAATTTGCAAGTTACTATGTAGCAACAAGTTTGTATAGGGATTTCAAAGATGCCCAGAATTGTGCTAAACTTGGTATGTGTCCAACTCCTAGAAATAACTTTATGCCCCATCACCCTTACTTCCAGCTAGTAAGGATCACATAATTCCTAACAAAGTTTGACACAGATTCCCAATTCGGGCATTCAGAACATGTAGCACGTTGCTGTAAGCAAGCACATTCTCATTCAAAGTTGCAAGTTACTATGTAGGGACAAGTTTGTAAAGGTATTTCAAAGATGCCCAGAACTGAGCTAAACGTTGTATGTCTCCAACTCCTTGAAATAACTTCATGCCCAATCTCCCTTACTTCCAGCTAGTAAGGATCACATCATTCCTAACAATGTTTTGACACAGATTCCCAATTCGGGCATTCAGAACATATAGCACATTGCTGTAAGCAAGCACATTTTCATTCAAAGTAGCAAGTTACTATGTAGGAACAAGTTTGTATAGGTATTTCAAAGATGCCCAGAACTGAGCTAAACTTGGTATGTGTCCAACGCCTAGAAATACCTTCATCCCACAACTCCCTTACTTCCAGTTAGTAAGGATCACATAATTCCTAACAAATTTTGACACAGATTCCCAATTCGGGCATTCAGAACATATAGCACGTTGCTGTAAGCAAGCACATTCTCATTCAAAGTTGCAAGTTAATATGTAGGAACAAGTTTGTATAGGTATTTCAAAGATGCCCAGAACTGAGCTAAACTTGGTATGTGTCCAACTCCTAGAAATAATTTCATGCCCCATCTCCCTTACTTCCAGCTAGTAAGGATCACATAATTCCTAACAAAGTTCTGACACAGATTCCCAATTCGGGCATTCAGAACATGTAGCACGTTGCTGTAAGCAAGCACATTCTCATTCAAAGTTGCAAGTTACTATGTAGGAACAAGTTTGTATAGGTATTTCAAAGATGCCCAGAACTGAGCTAAACGTTGTATGTCTCCAACTCCTAGAAATAACTTCATGCCCCATCACCCTTACTTCCAGCTAGTAAGGATCACATAATTCCTAACAATGTTTTGACACAGAATCCCAATTCGGGCATTCAGAACATATAGCACGTTGCTGTAAGCAAGCACATTCTCATTCACAGTTGCAAGTTACTATGTAGGAACAAGTTTGTATAGGTATTTCAAAGATGCCCAGAACTGAGCTAAACTTGGTATGTCTCCAACTCCTAGAAATAACTTCATGCCCCATCTCCCTTACTTCCAGCTAGTAAGGATCATATAATTCCTAACTAAGTTTGGACACAGATTCCCAATTCGGGCATTCAGAACATATAGCACGTTGCTGTAAGCAAGCACATTCTCATTCAAAGTTGCAAGTTATTATGTAGGAACAAGTTTGTATAGGTATTTCAAAGATGCGCAGAACTGTGCTAAACTTGATATGTGTCCAACTCCTAGAAATAACTTCATGCCCCAACTCCCTTACTTCCAGCTAGTAAGGATCACATAATTCCTAACAAAGTTTTGACACAGATTCCCAATTCGGGCATTCAGAACATATAGCACGTTGCTGTAAGCAAGCACATTCTCATTCAAAGTTGCAAGTTAATATGTAGGAACAAATTTGTATAGGTATTTCAAAGATGCACAGAACTGAGCTAATCTTGGTATGTCCTCAACTCCTAGAAATAACTTCATGCCCCATCTCCCTTACTTCCAGCTAGTAAGGATCACATAATTCCTAACAAAGTTTTGACACAGATTCCCAATTCGGGAATTCAGAACATATAGCACGTTGCTGTAAGCAAGCACATTCTCATTCAAAGATGCAAGTTACTATGTAGGAACAAGTTTGAATAGGACTTTCAAAGATGCCCAGAACTGAGCTAAACTTGGTATGTCTCCAACTCCTAGAAATAACTTCATGCCCCATCTCCCTTACTTCCAGCTAGTAAGGATCACATAATTCCTAACAAAGTTTTGACACAGATTCCCAATTCGCGCATTCAGAACTTATAGCACGTTGCTGTAAGCAAGCACATTCTCATTCAATGTTGCAAGTTACTATGTAGGAACAAGTTTGTATAGGTATTTCAAAGATGCCCAGAACTGAGCTAATCTTGGTATGTGTCCAACTTCTAGAAATAATTTCATGCCCCATCTCCCTTACTTCCAGCTAGTAAGGATCACATAATTTTTAACAAAGTTTTGACACAGATTCCCAATTCGGTCATTCGGAACATGTAGCACGTTGCTGTAAGCAAGCACATTCAATTCAAAGTTGCAAGTTACTATGTAGGAACAAGTTTGTGTAGGTATTTCAAAGATGCCCAGAACTGAGCTAAACGTTGTAGGTCTCCAACTCCTAGAAATAATTTCATGCCCCATCTCCCTTACTTCCAGCTAGTAAGGATCACATAATTCCTAACAAAATTTTGACACAGATTCCCAATTCGGGCATTCAGAACATGTAGCACGTTGCTGTAAGCAAGCACATTCTCATTCAAAGTTGCAAGTTACTATGTAGGAACAAGTTTGTATAGGTATTTCAAAGGTGCCCAGAACTGAGCTAAACTTGGTATGTCTACAACTCCTAGAAATAACTTCATACCCCATCTCCCTTACTTCCAGCTAGTAAGGATCACATAATTCCTAACAAAGTTTTGACACAGATTCCCAATTCGTGCATTCAGAACATTTAGCACGTTGTTTTAAGCAAGCACATTCTCATTCAAATTTGCAAGTTACTATGTAGCAACAAGTTTGTATAGGGATTTCAAAGATGCCCAGAATTGTGCTAAACTTGGTATGTGTCCAACTCCTAGAAATAACTTTATGCCCCATCACCCTTACTTCCAGCTAGTAAGGATCACATAATTCCTAACAAAGTTTTGACACAGATTCCCAATTCGGGCATTCAGAACATGTAGCACGTTGCTGTAAGCAAGCACATTCTCATTCAAAGTTGCAAGTTACTATGTAGGGACAAGTTTGTAAAGGTATTTCAAAGATGCCCAGAACTGAGCTAAACGTTGTATGTCTCCAACTCCTTGAAATAACTTCATGCCCAATCTCCCTTACTTCCAGCTAGTAAGGATCACATCATTCCTAACAATGTTTTGACACAGATTCCCAATTCGGGCATTCAGAACATATAGCACATTGCTGTAAGCAAGCACATTTTCATTCAAAGTAGCAAGTTACTATGTAGGAACAAGTTTGTATAGGTATTTCAAAGATGCCCAGAACTGAGCTAAACTTGGTATGTGTCCAACGCCTAGAAATACCTTCATCCCACAACTCCCTTACTTCCAGTTAGTAAGGATCACATAATTCCTAACAAATTTTGACACAGATTCCCAATTCGGGCATTCAGAACATATAGCACGTTGCTGTAAGCAAGCACATTCTCATTCAAAGTTGCAAGTTAATATGTAGGAACAAGTTTGTATAGGTATTTCAAAGATGCCCAGAACTGAGCTAAACTTGGTATGTGTCCAACTCCTAGAAATAATTTCATGCCCCATCTCCCTTACTTCCAGCTAGTAAGGATCACATAATTCCTAACAAAGTTTTGACACAGATTCCCAATTCGGGCATTCAGAACATGTAGCACGTTGCTGTAAGCAAGCACATTCTCATTCAAAGTTGCAAGTTACTATGTAGGAACAAGTTTGTATAGGTATTTCAAAGATGCCCAGAACTGAGCTAAACGTTGTATGTCTCCAACTCCTAGAAATAACTTCATGCCCCATCACACTTACTTCCAGCTAGTAAGGATCACATAATTCCTAACAATGTTTTGACACAGAATCCCAATTCGGGCATTCAGAACATATAGCACGTTGCTGTAAGCAAGCACATTCTCATTCACAGTTGCAAGTTACTATGTAGGAACAAGTTTGTATAGGTATTTCAAAGATGCCCAGAACTGAGCTAAACTTGGTATGTCTCCAACTCCTAGAAATAACTTCATGCCCCATCTCCCTTACTTCCAGCTAGTAAGGATCACATAATTCCTAACAAAGTTTTGACACAGATTCCCAATTCGGGCATTCAGAACATATAGCACGTTGCTGTAAGCAAGCACATTCTCATTCAAAGTTGCAAGTTACTATGTAGGAACAAGTTTGTATAGGACTTTAAAAGATGCCCAGAACTGAGCTAAACTTGGTATGTCTCCAACTCCTAGAAATAACTTCATGCCCCATCTCCCTTACTTCCAGCTAGTAAGGATCACATAATTCCTAACAAAGTTTTGACACAGATTCCCAATTCGGGCATTCAGAACATATAGCACGTTGCTGTAAGCAAGCACATTCTCATTCAAAGTTGCAAGTTACTATGTAGGAACAAGTTTGTATAGGTATTTCAAAGATGCCCAGAACTGTGCTAAACTTGGTATGTGTCCAACTCCTAGAAATACCTTCATGCCACAACTCCCTTACTTCCAGTTAGTAAGGATCACATAATTCCTAACAAATTTTGACACAGATTCCCAATTCGGGCATTCAGAACATATAGCACGTTGCTGTAAGCAAGCACATTCTCATTCAAAGTTGCAAGTTAATATGTAGGAACAAGTTTGTATAGGTATTTCAAAGATGCCCAGAACTGAGCTAAACTTGGTATGTGTCCAACTCCTAGAAATAATTTCATGCCCCATCTCCC
This sequence comes from Diceros bicornis minor, assembly GCF_020826845.1. Taxonomy (NCBI): domain Eukaryota; kingdom Metazoa; phylum Chordata; class Mammalia; order Perissodactyla; family Rhinocerotidae; genus Diceros; species Diceros bicornis. Next base: position 333,720 of record NW_026690927.1, on the reverse strand, counting down.
TTACTTCCAGCTAGTAAGGATCACATAATTCCTAACAAAGTTCTGACACAGATTCCCAATTCGGGCATTCAGAACATGTAGCACGTTGCTGTAAGCAAGCACATTCTCATTCAAAGTTGCAAGTTACTATGTAGGAACAAGTTTGTATAGGTATTTCAAAGATGCCCAGAACTGAGCTAAACGTTGTATGTCTCCAACTCCTAGAAATAACTTCATGCCCCATCACCCTTACTTCCAGCTAGTAAGGATCACATAATTCCTAACAATGTTTTGACACAGAATCCCAATTCGGGCATTCAGAACATATAGCACGTTGCTGTAAGCAAGCACATTCTCATTCACAGTTGCAAGTTACTATGTAGGAACATGTTTGTATAGGTATTTCAAAGATCCCCAGAACTGAGCTAAACTTGGTATGTCTCCAACTCCTAGAAATAACTTCATGCCCCATCTCCCTTACTTCCAGCTAGTAAGGATCATATAATTCCTAACAAAGTTTGGACACAGATTCCCAATTCGGGCATTCAGAACATATAGCACGTTGCTGTAAGCAAGCACATTCTCATTCAAAGTTGCAAGTTATTATGTAGGAACAAGTTTGTATAGGTATTTCAAAGATGCCCAGAACTGAGCTAAACTTGGAATATCTCCAACTCTTAGAAATAACTTCATGCCCCATCTCCCTTACTTCCAGCTAGTAAGGATCACATAATTCCTAACAAATTTTGACACAGATTCCCAATTCGGGCATTCAGAACATATAGCACGTTGCTGTAAGCAAGCACATTCTCATTCAAAGTTGCAAGTTACTATGTAGGAACAAGTTTGTATACGTATTTCAAAGATGCGCAGAACTGTGCTAAACTTGATATGTGTCCAACTCCTAGAAATATCTTCATGCCCCAACTCCCTTACTTCCAGCTAGTAAGGATCACATAATTCCTAACAAAGTTTTGACACAGATTCCCAATTCGGGCATTCAGAACATATAGCACGTTGCTGTAAGCAAGCACATTCTCATTCAAAGTTGCAAGTTAATATGTAGGAACAAATTTGTATAGGTATTTCAAAGATGCACAGAACTGAGCTAATCTTGGTATGTCCTCAACTCCTAGAAATAACTTCATGCCCCATTTCCCTTACTTCCAGCTAGTAAGGATCACATAATTCCTAACAAAGTTTTGACACAGATTCCCAATTCGGGCATTCAGAACATATAGCACGTTGCTGTAAGCAAGCACATTCTCATTCAAAGATTCAAGTTACTATGTAGGAACAAGTTTGAATAGGACTTTCAAAGATGCCCAGAACTGAGCTAAACTTGGTATGTCTCCAACTCCTAGAAATAACTTCATGCCCCATCTCCCTTACTTCCAGCTAGTAAGGATCACATAATTCCTAACAAAGTTTTGACACAGATTCCCAATTCGGGCATTCAGAACTTATAGCACGTTGCTGTAAGCAAGCACATTCTCATTCAATGTTGCAAGTTACTATGTAGGAACAAGTTTGTATAGGTATTTCAAAGATGCCCAGAACTGAGCTAAACTTGGTATTTGTCCAACTTCTAGAAATAATTTCATGCCCCATCTCCCTTACTTCCAGCTAGTAAGGATCACATAATTTTTAACAAAGTTTTGACACAGATTCCCAATTCGGTCATTCGGAACATGTAGCACGTTGCTGTAAGCAAGCACATTCAATTCAAAGTTGCAAGTTACTATGTAGGAACAAGTTTGTGTAGGTATTTCAAAGATGCCCAGAACTGAGCTAAACGTTGTAGGTCTCCAACTCCTTGAAATAACTTCATGCCTCATCTCCCTTACTTCCATCTAGTAAGGATCACATAATTAGTAACAAAGTTTTGACACAGATTCCCAATTCGGGCATTCAGAACATATAGCACGTTGCTGTAAGCAAGCACATTCTCATTCAAAGTTGCAAGTTACTATGTAGGAACAAGTTTGTATAGGTATTTCAAAGATGCCCAGAACTGTGCTAAACTTGGTATGTGTCCAACTCCTAGAAATACCTTCATGCCACAACTCCCTTACTTCCAGTTAGTAAGGATCACATAATTCCTAACAAATTTTGACACAGATTCCCAATTCGGGCATTCAGAACATGTAGCACGTTGCTGTAAGCAAACACATTCTCATTCAAAGTTGCAAGTTACTATGTAGGAACAAGTTTGTATAGGTATTTCAAAGATGCCCAGAACTGAGCTAAACGTTGTATGTCTCCAACTCCTAGAAATATCTTCATGCCCCATCTCCCTTACTTCCAGCTAGTAAGGATCACATAATTCCTAACAAAGTTTTGACACAGATTCCCAATTCGGGCATTCAGAACATATAGCACGTTGCTGTAAGCAAGCACATTCTCATTCAAAGTTGCAAGTTACTATGTAGGAACAAGTTTGTATAGGACTTTAAAAGATGCCCAGAACTGAGCTAAACTTGGTATGTCTCCAACTCCTAGAAATAACTTCATGCCCCATCTCCCTTACTTCCAGCTAGTAAGGATCACATAATTCCTAACAAAGTTTTGACACAGATTCCCAATTCGGGCATTCAGAACATATAGCACGTTGCTGTAAGGAAGCACATTCTCATTCAAAGTTGCAAGTTACTATGTAGGAACAAGTTTGTATAGGTATTTCAAAGATGCCCAGAACTGTGCTAAACTTGGTATGTGTCCAACTCCTAGAAATACCTTCATGCCACAACTCCCTTACTTCCAGTTAGTAAGGATCACATAATTCCTAACAAATTTTGACACAGATTCCCAATTCGGGCATTCAGAATATATAGCACGTTGCTGTAAGCAAGCACATTCTCATTCAAAGTTGCAAGTTACTATGTAGGAACAAGTTTGTATAGGTATTTCAAAGATGCCCAGAACTGAGCTAAACTTGGTATGTGTCCAACTCCTAGAAATAATTTCATGCCCCATCTCCCTTACTTCCAGCTAGTAAGGATCACATAATTCCTAAAAAAGTTTTGACACAGATTCCCAATTCGGGCATTCAGAACATGTAGCACGTTGCTGTAAGCAAGCACATTCTCATTCAAAGTTGCAAGTTACTATGTAGGAACAAGTTTGTATAGGTATTTCAAAGATGCCCAGAACTGAGCTAAACGTTGTATGTCTCCAAGTCCTAGAAATAACTTCATGCCCCAACTCCCTTACTTCCAGCTATTATGGATCACATAATTCCTAACAATGTTTTGACACAGAATCCCAATTCGGGCGTTCAGAACATATAGCACGTTGCTGTAAGCAAGCACATTCTCATTCACAGTTGCAAGTTACTATGTAGGAACATGTTTGTATAGGTATTTCAAAGATGCCCAGAACTGAGCTAAACTTGGTATGTCTCCAACTCCTAGAAATAACTTCATGCCCCATCTCCCTTACTTCCAGCTAGTAAGGATCACATAATTCCTAACAAAGTTTTGACACAGATTCCCAATTCGGGCATTCAGAACATATAGCACGTTGCTGTAAGCAAGCACATTCTCATTCAAAGTTGCAAGTTACTATGTAGGAACAAGTTTGTATAGGTATTTCAAAGATGCCCAGAACTGTGCTAAACTTGGTATGTGTCCAACTCCTAGAAATACCTTCATGCCACAACTACCTTACTTCCAGTTAATAAGGATCACATAATTCCTAACAAATTTTGACACAGCTTCCCAATTCGGGCATTCAGATCATATAGCACGTTGCTGTAAGCAAGCACATTCTCATTCAAAGTTGCAAGTTACTATGTAGGAACAAGTTTGTATAGGTATTTCAAAGATGCCCAGAACTGAGCTAAACATGTATGTGTCCAACTCCTAGAAATAATTTCATGCCCCATCTCCCTTACTTCCAGCTAGTAAGGATCACATAATTCCTAACAAAGATTTGACACAGATTCCCAATTCGGGCATTCAGAACATGTAGCACGTTGCTGTAAGCAAGCACATTCTCATTCAAAGTTGCAAGTTACTATGTAGGAACAAGTTTGTAAAGTTATATCAAAGATGCCCAGAACTGAGCTAAACGTTGTATGTCTCCAACTCCTAGAAATAACTTCATGCCCAATCTCCCTTACTTCCAGCTAGTAAGGATCACATAATTCCTAACAAAGTTTTGACACAGATTCCCAATTCGGGCATTCAGAACATATAGCACGTTGCTGTAAGCAAGCACATTCTCATTCAAAGTTGCAAGTTACTCTGTAGGAACAAGTTTGTATAGGCATTCAAAGATGCCCCGAACTGAGCTAAACTTGGTATGTCTCCAACTCCTAGAAATAACTTCATGCCCCATCTCCGTTACTTCCAGCTAGTAAGGATCACATAATTCCTAACAAAGTTTTGACACAGATTCCCAATTCGGGCATTCAGAACATGTAGCACGTTGCTGTAAGCAAGCACATTCAATTCAAAGTTGCAAGTTACGCTGTAGGAACAAGTTTGTATAGGTATTTCAAAGATGCCCAGAACTGAGCTAAACTTGGTATGTCCTCAACTCCTAGAAATAACTTCATGCTCCAACTCCCTTACTTCCAGCTAGTAAGGATCACATAATTCCTAACAAAGTTTTGACACAGATTCCCAATTCGGGCATTCAGAACATATAGCACGTTGCTGTAAGCAAGCACATTCTCATTCATAGATGCAAGTTACTATGTAGGAACAAGTTTGAATAGGACTTTCAAAGATGCCCAGAACTGACCTAAACTTGGTATGTCTCCAACTCCTAGAAATAACTTCATGCCCCATCTCCCTTACTTCCAGCTAGTAAGGATCACATAATTCCTAACAAAGTTTTGACACAGATTCCCAATTCGGGCATTCAGAACATATAGCACGTTGCTGTAAGCAAGCACATTCTCATTCATAGATGCAAGTTACTATGTAGGAACAAGTTTGAATAGGACTTTCAAAGATGCCCAGAACTGACCTAAACTTGGTATGTCTCCAACTCCTAGAAATAACTTCATGCCCCATCTCCCTTACTTCCAGCTAGTAAGGATCACATAATTCCTAACAAAGTTTTGACACAGATTCCCAATTCGGGCATTCAGAACATATAGCACGTTGCTGTAAGCAGGCACATTCTCATTCAAAGTTGCAAGTTACTATGTAGGAACAAGTTTGTAAAGGTATTTCAAAGATGCCCAGAACTGAGCTAAACTTGGAATGTCTCCAACTCCTAGAAATAACTTCATGCCCCAACTCCCTTACTTCCAGCTAGTAAGGATCACATAATTCTAACAAAGATTTGACCCAGATTCCCAATTCGGGCATTCAGAACATATAGCACGTTGCTGTAAGCAAGCACATTCTCATTCAAAGTTGCAAGTTACTATGTAGGAACAAGTTTGTATAGGTATTTCAAAGATGCCCAGAACTGTGCTAAACTTGGTATGTGTCCAACTCCTAGAAATACCTTCATGCCACAACTCCCTTACTTCCAGTTAGTAAGGATCACATAATTCCTAACAAATTTTGACACAGATTCCCAATTCGGGCATTCAGAACATATAGCACGTTGCTGTAAGCAAGCACATTCTCATTCAAAGTTGCAAGTTAATATGTAGGAACAAGTTTGTATAGGTATTTCAAGGATGCCCAGAAGTGAGCTAAACTTGGTATGTGTCCAACTCCTAGAAATAATTTCATGCCCCATCTCCCTGACTTCCAGCTAGTAAGGATCACATAATTCCTAACAAAGTTTTGACACAGATTCCCAATTCGGGCATTCAGAACATGTAGCACGTTGCTGTAAGCAAGCACATTCTCATTCAAAGTTGCAAGTTACTATGTAGGAACAACTTTGTATAGGTATTTCAAAGATGCCCAGAACTGAGCTAAACGTTGTATGTCTCCAACTCCTAGAAATAACTTCATGCCCCTTCACCCTTACTTCCAGCTAGTAAGGATCACATAATTCCTAACAATGTTTTGACACAGAATCCCAATTCGGGCATTCAGAACATATAGCACGTTGCTGTAAGCAAGCACATTCTCATTCACAGTTGCAAGTTACTATGTAGGAACAAGTTTGTATAGGTATTTCAAAGATGCCCAGAACTGAGCTAAACTTGGTATGTCTCCAACTCCTAGAAATAACTTCATGCCCCATCTCCCTTACTTCCAGCTTGTAAGGATCACATAATTCCTAACAAAGTTTTGACACAGATTCCCAATTCGGGCATTCAGAACATATAGCACGTTGCTGTAAGCAAGCACATTCTCATTCAAAGTTGCAAGTTACTATGTAGGAACAAGTTTGTATAGGTATTTCAAAGATGCCCAGAACTGTGCTAAACTTGGTATGTGTCCAACTCCTAGAAATACCTTCATGCCACAACTACCTTACTTCCAGTTAATAAGGATCACATAATTCCTAACAAATATTGACACAGATTCCCTATTCGGGCATTCAGAACATATAGCACGTTGCTGTAAGCAAGCACATTCTCATTCAAAGATGCAAGTTACTATGTAGGAACAAGTTTGAATAGGACTTTCAAAGATGCCCAGAACTGATCTAAACTTGGTATGTCTCCAACTCCTAGAAATAACTTCATGCCCCATCTCCCTTACTTCCAGCTAGTAAGGATCACATAATTCCTAACAAAGTTTTGACACAGATTCCCAATTCGGGCATTCAGAACTTATAGCACGTTGCTGTAAGCAAGCACATTCTCATTCAAAGTTGCAAGTTACTATGTAGGAACAAGTTTGTATAGGTATTTCAAAGATGCCCAGAACTGAGCTAAACTTGGTATGTGTCCAACTTCTAGAAATAATTTCATGCCCCATCTCCCTTACTTCCAGCTAGTAAGGATCACATAATTTTTAACAAAGTTTTGACACAGATTCCCAAATCGGTCATTCGGAACATGTAGCACGTTGCTGTAAGCAAGCACATTCAATTCAAAGTTGCAAGTTACTATGTAGGAACAAGTTTTTGTAGGTATTTCAAAGATGCCCAGAACTGAGCTAAACGTTGTAGGTCTCCAACTCCTTGAAATAACTTCATGCCTCATCTCCCTTACTTCCATCTAGTAAGGATCACATAATTAGTAACAAAGTTTTGACACAGATTCCCAATTCGGGCATTCAGAACATATAGCACGTTGCTGTAAGCAAGCACATTCTCATTCAAAGTTGCAAGTTACTATGTAGGAACAAGTTTGTATAGGTATTTCAAAGATGCCCAGAACTGTGCTAAACTTGGTATGTGTCCAACTCCTAGAAATACCTTCATGCCACAACTCCCTTACTTCCAGTTAGTAAGGATCACATAATTCCTAACAAATTTTGACACAGATTCCAATTCGGGCATTCAGAACATGTAGCACGTTGCTGTAAGCAAACACATTCTCATTCAAAGTTGCAAGTTACTATGTAGGAAAAAGTTTGTATAGGTATTTCAAAGATGCCCAGAACTGAGCTAAACTTGGTATGTGTCCAACTCCTAGAAATAACTTCATGCCCCATCTCCCTTACTTCCAGCTAGTAAGGATCACATAATTCCTAACAAAGTTTTGACACAGATTCCCAATTCGGGCATTCAGATCATATAGCACGTTGCTGTAAGCAAGCACATTCTCATTCAAAGTTGCAAGTTACTATGTAGGAACAAGTTTGTATAGGACTTTAAAAGATGCCCAGAACTGAGCTAAACTTGGTATGTCTCCAACTCCTAGAAATAACTTCATGCCCCATCTCCCTTACTTCCAGCTAGTAAGGATCACATAATTCCTAACAAAGTTTTGACACAGATTCCCAATTCGGGCATTCAGAACATATAGCACGTTGCTGTAAGCAAGCACATTCTCATTCAAAGTTGCAAGTTACTATGTAGGAACAAGTTTGTATAGGTATTTCAAAGATGCCCAGAACTGTGCTAAACTTGGTATGTGTCCAACTCCTAGAAATACCTTCATGCCACAACTCCCTTACTTCCAGTTAGTAAGGATCACATAATTCCTAACAAATTTTGACACAGATTCCCAATTCGGGCATTCAGAACATATAGCACGTTGCTGTAAGCAAGCACATTCTCATTCAAAGTTGCAAGTTAATATGTAGGAACAAGTTTGTATAGGTATTTCAAAGATGCCCAGAACTGAGCTAAACTTGGTATGTGTCCAACTCCTAGAAATAATTTCATGCCCCATCTCCCTTACTTCCAGCTAGTAAGGATCACATAATTCCTAACAAAGTTTTGACACAGATTCCCAATTCGGGCATTCAGAACATGTAGCACGTTGCTGTAAGCAAGCACATTGTCATTCAAAGTTGCAAGTTACTATGTAGGAACAAGTTTGTATAGGTATTTCAAAGATGCCCAGAACTGAGCTAAACGTTGTATGTCTCCAACATCTAGAAATAACTTCATGCCCCAACTCCCTTACTTCCAGCTAGTAAGGATCACATAATTCCTAACAATGTTTTGACACAGAATCCCAATTCGGGCATTCAGAACATATAGCACGTTGCTGTAAGCAAGCACATTCTCATTCACAGTTGCAAGTTACTATGTAGGAACAAGTTTGTATAGGTATTTCAAAGATGCCCAGAACTGAGCTAAACTTGGTATGTCTCCAACTCCTAGAAATAACTTCATGCCCCATCTCCCTTACTTCCAGCTAGTAAGGATCACATAATTCCTAACAAAGTTTTGACACAGATTCCCAATTCGGGCATTCAGAACATATAGCACGTTGCTGTAAGCAAGCACATTCTCATTCAAAGTTGCAAGTTACTATTTAGGAACAAGTTTGTATAGGTATTTCAAAGATGCCCAGAACTGTGCTAAACTTGGTATGTGTCCAACTCCTAGAAATACCTTCATGCCACAACTACCTTACTTCCAGTTAATAAGGATCACATAATTCCTAACAAATTTTGACACAGATTCCCAATTCGGGCATTCAGAACATATAGCACGTTGCTGTAAGCAAGCACATTCTCATTCAAAGTTGCAAGTTACTATGTAGGAACAAGTTTGTATAGGTATTTCAAAGATGCCCGGAACTGAGCTAAACATGTATGTGTCCAACTCCTAGAAATAATTTCATGCCCCATCTCCCTTACTTCCAGCTAGTAAGGATCACATATTTCCTAACAAAGTTTTGACACAGATTCCCAATTCGGGCATTCAGAACATGTAGCACGTTGCTGTAAGCAAGCACATTCTCATTCAAAGTTGCAAGTTACTATGAAGGAACAAGTTTGTAAAGTTCTTTCAAAGATGCCCAGAACTGAGCTAAACGTTGTATGTCTCCAACTCCTAGAAATAACTTCATGCCCAATCTCCCTTACTTCCAGCTAGTAAGGATCACATAATTCCTAACAAAGTTTTGACACAGATTCCCAATTCGGGCATTCAGAACATATAGCACGTTGCTGTAAGCAAGCACATTCTCATTCAATGTTGCAAGTTACTCTGTAGGAACAAGTTTGTATAGGTATTTCAAAGATGCCCAGAACTGAGCTAAACTTGGTATGTCTCCAACTCCTAGAAATAACTTCATGCCCCATCTCCGTTACTTACAGCTAGTAAGGATCACATAATTCCTAACAAAGTTTTGACACAGATTCCCAATTCGGGCATTCAGAACATGTAGCACGTTGCTGTAAGCGAGCACATTCAATTCAACGTTGCAAGTTACGCTGTAGGAACAAGTGTGTACAGGTATTTCAAAGATGCCCAGAACTGAGCTAAATGTTGTATGTCTCCAACTCCTAGAAATAACTTCATGACCCATCTCCCTTACTTCCAGCTAGTAAGGATCACATAATTCCTAACAAAGTTTTGACACAGATTCCCAATTCGGGCATTCAGAACATATAGCACGTTGCTGTAAGCAAGCACATTCACATTCAAAGTTGCAAGTTACTATGTAGGAACAAGTTTGTATAGGTATTTCAAAGATGCCCAGAACTGTGCTAAACTTGGTATGTGTCCAACTCCTAGAAATACCTTCATGCCACAACTACCTTACTTCCAGTTAATAAGGATCACATAATTCCTAACAAATATTGACACAGATTCCCTATTCGGGCATTCAGAACATATAGCACGTTGCTGTAAGCAAGCACATTCTCATTCAAAGATGCAAGTTACTATGTAGGAACAAGTTTGAATAGGACTTTCAAAGATGCCCAGAACTGATCTAAACTTGGTATGTCTCCAACTCCTAGAAATAACTTCATGCCCCATCTCCCTTACTTCCAGCTAGTAAGGATCACATAATTCCTAACAAAGTTTTGACACAGATTCCCAATTCGGGCATTCAGAACTTATAGCACGTTGCTGTAAGCAAGCACATTCTCATTCAAAGTTGCGAGTTACTATGTAGGAACAAGTTTGTATAGGTATTTCAAAGATGCCCAGAACTGAGCTAAACTTGGTATGTGTCCAACTTCTAGAAATAATTTCATGCCCCATCTCCCTTACTTCCAGCTAGTAAGGATCACATAATTTTTAACAAAGTTTTGACACAGATTCCCAAATCGGTCATTCGGAACATGTAGCACGTTGCTGTAAGCAAGCACATTCAATTCAAAGTTGCAAGTTACTATGTAGGAACAAGTTTGTGTAGGTATTTCAAAGATGCCCAGAACTGAGCTAAAAGTTGTAGGTCTCCAACTCCTTGAAATAACTTCATGCCTCATCTCCCTTACTTCCATCTAGTAAGGATCACATAATTAGTAACAAAGTTTTGACACAGATTCCCAATTCGGGCATTCAGAACATATAGCACGTTGCTGTAAGCAAGCACATTCTCATTCAAAGTTGCAAGTTACTATGTAGGAACAAGTTTGTATAGGTATTTCAAAGATGCCCAGAACTGTGCTAAACTTGGTATGTGTCCAACTCCTAGAAATACCTTCATGACACAACTCCCTTACTTCCAGTTAGTAAGGATCACATAATTCCTAACAAATTTTGACACAGATTCCCAATTCGGGCATTCAGAACATGTAGCACGTTGCTGTAAGCAAACACATTCTCATTCAAAGTTGCAAGTTACTATGTAGGAACAAGTTTGTATAGGTATTTCAAAGATGCCCAGAACTGAGCTAAACTTGGTATGTGTCCAACTCCTAGAAATAACTTCATGCCCCATCTCCCTTACTTCCAGCTAGTAAGGATCACATAATTCCTAACAAAGTTTTGACACAGATTCCCAATTCGGGCATTCAGATCATATAGCACGTTGCTGTAAGCAAGCACATTCTCATTCAAAGTTGCAAGTTACTATGTAGGAACAAGTTTGTATAGGACTTTAAAAGATGCCCAGAACTGAGCTAAACTTGGTATGTCTCCAACTCCTAGAAATAACTTCATGCCCCATCTCCCTTACTTCCAGCTAGTAAGGATCACATAATTCCTAACAAAGTTTTGACACAGATTCCCAATTCGGGCATTCAGAACATATAGCACGTTGCTGTAAGCAAGCACATTCTCATTCAAAGTTGCAAGTTACTATGTAGGAACAAGTTTGTATAGGTATTTCAAAGATGCCCAGAACTGTGCTAAACTTGGTATGTGTCCAACTCCTAGAAATACCTTCATGCCACAACTCCCTTACTTCCAGTTAGTAAGGATCACATAATTCCTAACAAATTTTGACACAGATTCCCAATTCGGGCATTCAGAACATATAGCACGTTGCTGTAAGCAAGCACATTCTCATTCAAAGTTGCAAGTTAATATGTAGGAACAAGTTTGTATAGGTATTTCAAAGATGCCCAGAACTGAGCTAAACTTGGTATGTGTCCAACTCCTAGAAATAATTTCATGCCCCAACTCCCTTACTTCCAGCTAGTAAGGATCACATAATTCCTAACAAAGTTTTGACACAGATTCCCAATTCGGGCATTCAGAACATGTAGCACGTTGCTGTAAGCAAGCACATTCTCATTCAAAGTTGCAAGTTACTATGTAGGAACAAGTTTGTATAGGTATTTCAAAGATGCCCAGAACTGAGCTAAACGTTGTATGTCTCCAACTCCTAGAAATAACTTCATGCCCCAACTCCCTTACTTCCAGCTAGTAAGGATCACATAATTCCTAACAATGTTTTGACACAGAATCCAAATTCGGGCATTCAGAACATATAGCACGTTGCTGTAAGCAAGCACATTCTCATTCACAGTTGCAAGTTACTATGTAGGAACAAGTTTGTATAGGTATTTCAAAGATGCCCAGAACTGAGCTAAACTTGGTATGTCTCCAACTCCTAGAAATAACTTCATGCCCCATCTCCCTTACTTCCAGCTAGTAAGGATCACATAATTCCTAACAAAGTTTTGACACAGATTCCCAATTCGGGCATTCAGAACATATAGCACGTTGTTGTAAGCAAGCACATTCTCATTCAAAGTTGCAAGTTACTATGTAGGAACAAGTTTGTATAGCTATTTCAAAGATGCCCAGAACTCTGCTAAACTTGGTATGTGTCCAACTCCTAGAAATACCTTCATGCCACAACTACCTTACTTCCAATTAATAAGGATCACATAATTCCTAACAAATTTTGACACAGATTCCCTATTCGGGCATTCAGAACATATAGCACGTTGCTGTAAGCAAGCACATTCTCATTCAAAGTTGCAAGTTACTATGTAGGAACAAGTTTGTATAGGTATTTCAAAGATGCCCAGAACTGAGCTAAACATGTATGTGTCCAACTCCTAGAAATAATTTCATGCCCCATCTCCCTTACTTCCAGCTAGTAAGGATCACATAATTCCTAACAATGTTTTGACACAGATTCCCAATTCGGGCATTCAGAACATATAGCACGTTGCTGTAGGCAAGCACATTCTCATTAAAATTTGCAAGTTACTATGTAGGAACAAGTTTGTATAGGTATTTCAAAGATGCCCAGAACTGTGCTAAACTTGGTATGTGTCCAACTCCTAGAAATACCTTCATGCCGCAACTCCCTTACTTCAAGTTAGTAAGGATCACATAATTCCTAACAAATTTTGACACAGATTCCCAATTCGGGCATTCAGAACATATAGCACGTTGCTGTAAGCAAGCACATTCTCATTCAAAGTTGCAAGTTACTATGTAGGAACAAGTTTGTATAGGTATTTCAAAGATGCCCAGAACTGAGCTGAACTTGGTATGTGTCCAACTCCTAGAAATAACTTCATGCCCCATCACCCTTACTTCCAGCTAGTAAGGATCACATAATTCCTAACAATGATTTGACACAGAATCCCAATTCGGGCATTCAGAACATATAGCACGTTGCTGTAAGCAAGCACATTCTCATTCACAGTTGCAAGTTACTATGTAGGAACAAGTTTGTATAGGTATTTCAAAGATGCCCAGAACTGAGCTAAACTTGGTATGTGTCCAACCTCTAGAAATAACTTCATGCCCCAACTCCCTTACTTCCAGCTAGTAAGGATCACATAATTCCTAACAAAGTTTTGACACAGATTCCCAATTCGGGCATTCAGAACATATAGCACGTTGCTGTAAGCAAGCACATTCAATTCAAAGTTGCAAGTTACTATGTAGGAACAAGTTTGTGTAGGTATTTCAAAGATGCCCAGAACTGAGCTAAACGTTGTAGGTCTCCAACTCCAAGAAATAACTTCATGCCCCATCTCCCTTACTTCCATCTAGTAAGGATCACATAATTAGTAACAAAGTTTTGACACAGATGCCCAATTCGGGCATTCAGAACATATAGTACGTTGCTGTAAGCAAGCACATTCTCATTCTAAGTTGCAAGTTACTATGTAGGAACAAGTTTGTATAGGTATTTCAAAGATGCCCAGAACTGAGCTAAACTTGGTATGTCCTCAACTCATAGAAATAACTTCATGCCCCAACTCACTTACTTCCAGCTAGTAAGGATCACATAATTCCTAACAAAGTTTTGACACAGATTCCCAATTCGGGCATTCAGAACATATAGCACGTTGCTGTAAGCAAGCATATTCTAATTCAAAGATGCAAGTTACTATGTAGGAACAAGTTTGAATAGGACTTTCAAAGATGCCCAGAACTGAGCTAAACTTGGTATGTCTCCAACTCCTAGAAATAACTTCATGCCCCATCTCCCTTACTTCCAGCTAGTAAGGATCACATAATTCCTAACAAAGTTTTGACACAGATTCCCAATTCGGGCATTCAGAACATATAGCACGTTGCTGTAAGCAAGCACATTCTCATTCAAAGTTGCAAGTTACTATGTAGGAACAAGTTTGTATAGGTATTTCAGAGATGCCCAGAAATGAGCTAAACTTGGTATGTCTCCAACTCCTAGAAATAACTTCATGCCCCATCTCCCTTACTTCCAGCTAGTAAGGATCACATAATTCCTAACAAAGTTTTGACACAGATTCCCAATTCGGGCATTCAGAACATATAGCACGTTGCTGTAAGCAATCACATTCTCATTCAATGTTGCAAGTTACTATGTAGGAACAAGTTTGTATAGGTATTTCAAAGATGCCCAGAACTGTGCTAAACATGGTATGTGTCCAACTCCTAGAAATAACTTCATGCCCCATCTCCCTTACTTCCAGCTAGTAAGGATCACATAATTCCTAACAAAGTTTTGACACAGATTCCCAATTCGGGCTTTCAGAACATATAGCACGTTGCTGTAAGCAAGCACATTCTCATTCAAAGTTGCAAGTTACTATGTAGGAACAAGATTGTATAGGTATTTCAAAGATGCCCAGAACTGAGCTAAACTTGGTATGTCTCCAACTCCTAGAAATAACTTCATGCCCCATCTCCCTTACTTCCAGCTAGTAAGGATCACATAGTACCTAACAAAGTTTTGACACAGATTCCCAATTCGGGCATTCAGAACATATAGCACGTTGCTGTAGGCAAGCACATTCTCATTCAAATTTGCAAGTTACTATGTAGGAACAAGTTTGTATAGGTATTTCAAAGATGCCCAGAACTGTGCTAAACTTGGTATGTGTCCAACTCCTAGAAATACCTTCATGCCGCAAATCCCTTACTTCAAGTTAGTAAGGATCACATAATTCCTAACAAATTTTGACACAGATTCCCAATTCGGGCATTCAGAACATATAGCACGTTGCTGTAAGCAAGCACATTCTCATTCAAAGTTGCAAGTTACTATGTAGGAACAAGTTTGTATAGGTATTTCAAAGATGCCCAGAACTGAGCTGAACTTGGTATGTGTCCAACTCCTAGAAATAACTTCATGCCCCATCACCCTTACTTCCAGCTAGTAAGGATCACATAATTCCTAACAATGATTTGACACAGAATCCCAATTCGGGCATTCAGAACATATAGCACGTTGCTGTAAGCAAGCACATTCTCATTCACAGTTGCAAGTTACTATGTAGGAACAAGTTTGTATAGGTATTTCAAAGATGCCCAGAACTGAGCTAAACTTGGTATGTGTCCAACCTCTAGAAATAACTTCATGCCCCAACTCCCTTACTTCCAGCTAGTAAGGATCACTTAATTCCTAACAAAGTTTTGACACAGATTCCCAATTCGGGCATTCAGAACATATAGCACGTTGCTGTAAGCAAGCACATTCAATTCAAAGTTGCAAGATACTATGTAGGAACAAGTTTGTGTAGGTATTTCAAACATGCCCAGAACTGAGCTAAACGTTGTAGGTCTCCAACTCCTAGAAATAACTTCATGCCCCATCTCCCTTACTTCCATCTAGTAAGGATCACATAATTAGTAACAATGTTTTGACACAGATGCCCAATTCGGGCATTCAGAACATATAGTACGTTGCTGTAAGCAAGCACATTCTCATTCTAAGTTGCAAGTTACTATGTAGGAACAAGTTTGTATAGGTATTTCAAAGATGCCCAGAACTGAGCTAAACTTGGTATGTCCTCAACTCATAGAAATAACTTCATGCCCCAACTCACTTACTTCCAGCTAGTAAGGATCACATAATTCCTAACAAAGTTTTGACACAGATTCCCAATTCGGGCATTCAGAACATATAGCACGTTGCTGTAAGCAAGCACATTCTCATTCAAAGTTGCAAGTTACTATGTAGGAACAAGATTGTATAGGTATTTCAAAGATGCCCAGTACTGAGCTAAACTTGGTATGTCTCCAACTCCTAGAAATAACTTCATGCCCCACCTCCCTTACTTCCAGCTAGTAAGGATCACATAATTCCTAACAAAGTTTTGACACAGATTCCCACTTCGGGCATTCAGAACATGTAGCACGTTGTTGTAAGCAAGCACATTCAATTCAAAGTTGCAAGTTACTATGTAGGAACAAGTTTGTGTAGGTATTTCAAAGATGCCCAGAACTGAGCTAAACGCTGTAGGTCTCCAACTCCTAGAAATAACTTCATGCCCCATCTCCCTTACTTCCATCTAGTAAGGATCACATAATTAGTAACAAAATTTTGACACAGATTCCAAATTCGGGCATTCAGAACATATAGTACGTTGCTGTAAGCAAGCACATTCTCATTCAAAGTTGCAAGTTACTATGTAGGAACAGGTTTGTATAGGTATTTCAAAGATGTCCAGAACTGAGCTAAACTTGGTATGTCCTCAACTCATTGAAATAACTTCATGCCCAAACTTCCTTACTTCCAGCTAGTAAGGATCACATTATTCCTAACAAAGTTTTGAGACAGATTCCCAATTCGGGCATTCAGAACATATAGCACGTTGCTGTAAGCAAGCACATTCTCATTCAAAGATGCAAGTTACTATGTAGGAACAAGTTTGAATAGGACTTTCAAAGATGCCCAGAACTGAGCTAAACTTGGTATGTCTCCAACTCCTAGAAATAACTTCATGCCCCATCTCACTTACTTCCAGCTAGTAAGGATCACATAATTCCTAACAAAGTTTTGACACAGATTCCCAATTCGGGCATTCAGAACATATAGCACGTTGCTGTAAGCAAGCACATTCTCATTCAAAGTTGCAAGTTACTATGTAGGAACAAGTTTGTATAGGTATTTCAGAGATGCCCAGAAATGAGCTAAACTTGGTATGTCTCCAACTCCTAGAAATAACTTCATGCCCCATCTCCCTTACTTCCAGCTAGTAAGGATCACATAATTCCTAACAAAGTTTTGACACAGATTCCCAATTCGGGCATTCAGAACATATAGCACGTTGCTGTAAGCAAGCACATTCTCATTCAAAGTTGCAAGTTACTATGTAGGAACAAGTTTGTATAGGTATTTCAAAGATGCCCAGAACTGTGCTAAACATGGTATGTGTCCAACTCCTAGAAATAACTTCATGCCCCATCTCCCTTACTTCCAGCAAGTAAGGATCACATAATTCCTAACAAAGTTTTGACACAGATTCCCAATTCGGGCATTCAGAACATATAGCACGTTGCTGTAAGCAAGCACATTCTCATTCAAAGTTGCAAGTTACTATGTAGGAACAAGTTTGTATAGGTATTACAAAGATGCCCAGAACTGAGCTAAATTTGGTATGTCTCCAACTCCTAGAAATAACTTCATGCCCCATCTCCCTTACTTCCAGCTAGTAAGGATCACATAATTCCTAACAAAGTTTTGACACAGATTCCCAATTCGGGCATTCAGAACATATAGCAAGATGCTGTAAGCAAGCACATTCTCATTCAAAGTTGGAAGTTACTATGTAGGAACAAGTTTGTATAGGTATTTCAAAGATGCCCAGAACTGAGCTAAACTTGGTATGTCTCCAACTCCTAGAAATAATTTCATGCCCCATCTCACTTACTTCCAGCTACTAAGGATCACATAATTTTTAACAAAGTTTTGACACAGATTCCCAATTCGGTCATTCAGAACATATAGCACGTTGCTGTAAGCAAGCACATTCTCATTCAAAGTTGCAAGTTACTATGTAGGAACAAGATTGTATAGGTATTTCAAAGATGCCCAGTACTGAGCTAAACTTGGTATGTCTCCAACTCCTAGAAATAACTTCATGCCCCACCTCCCTTACTTCCAGCTAGTAAGGATCACATAATTCCTAACAAAGTTTTGACACAGATTCCCACTTCGGGCATTCAGAACATGTAGCACGTTGCTGTAAGCAAGCACATTCAATTCAAAGTTGCAAGTTACTATGTAGGAACAAGTTTGTGTAGGTATTTCAAAGATGCCCAGAACTGAGCTAAACGCTGTAGGTCTCCAACTCCTAGAAATAACATCATGCCCCATCTCCCTTACTTCCATCTAGTAAGGATCACATAATTAGTAACAAAGTTTTGACACAGATTCCAAATTCGGGCATTCAGAACATATAGTACGTTGCTGTAAGCAAGCACATTCTCATTCAAAGTTGCAAGTTACTATGTAGGAACAGGTTTGTATAGGTATTTCAAAGATGTCCAGAACTGAGCTAAACTTGGTATGTCCTCAACTCATTGAAATAACTTCATGCCCAAACTTCCTTACTTCCAGCTAGTAAGGATCACATTATTCCTAACAAAGTTTTGAGACAGATTCCCAATTCGGGCATTCAGAACATATAGCACGTTGCTGTAAGCAAGCACATTCTCATTCAAAGATGCAAGTTACTATGTAGGAACAAGTTTGAATAGGACTTTCAAAGATGCCCAGAACTGAGCTAAACTTGGTATGTCTCCAACTCCTAGAAATAACTTCATGCCCCATCTCCCTTACTTCCAGCTAGTAAGGATCACATAATTCCTAACAAAGTTTTGACACAGATTCCCAATTCGGGCATTCAGAACATATAGCACGTTGCTGTAAGCAAGCACATTCTCATTCAAAGTTGCAAGTTACTATGTAGGAACAAGTTTGTATAGGTATTTCAAAGATGCCCAGAAATGAGCTAAACTTGGTATGTCTCCAACTCCTAGAAATGACTTCATGCCCCATCTCCCTTACTTCCAGCTAGTAAGGATCACATAATTCCTAACAAAGTTTTGACACAGATTCCCAATTCGGGCATTCAGAACATATAGCACTTTGCTGTAAGCAAGCACATTCTCATTCAAAGTTGCAAGTTAATATGTAGGAACAAGTTTGTATAGGTATTTCAAAGATGCCCAGAACTGAGCTAAACTTGGTATGTGTCCAACTCCTAGAAATAATTTCATGCCCCATCTCCCTTACTTCCAGCTAGTAAGGATCACATAATTCCTAACAAAGTTTTGACACAGATTCCCAATTCGGGCATTCAGAACATGTAGCACGTTGTTGTAAGCAAGCACATTCTCATTCAAAGTTGCAAGTTGCTATGTAGGAACAAGTTTGTAAAGGTATTTCAAAGATGCCCAGAACTGAGCTAAATGTTGTATGTCTCCAACTCCTAGAAATAACTTCATGCCCCATCACCCTTACTTCCAGCTAGTAAGGATCACATAATTCCTAACAATGTTTTGACACAGAATCCCAATTCCGGCATTCAGAACATATAGCACGTTGCTGTAAGCAAGCACATTCTCATTCACAGTTGCAAGTTACTATGTAGGAACAAGTTTGTATAGGTATTTCAAAGATGCCCAGAACTGAGCTAAACTTGGTATGTCTCCAACTCCTAGAAATAACTTCATGCCCCATCTCACTTACTTCCAGCTAGTAAGGATCACATAATTCCTAACAAAGTTTTGACACAGATTCCCAATTCGGGCATTCAGAACATATAGCACGTTGCTGTAAGCAAGCACATTCTCATTCAAAGTTGCAAGTTACTATGTAGGAACAAGTTTGTATAGGTATTTCAAAGATACCCAGAACTGTGCTAAACCTGGTATGTGTCCAACTCCTAGAAATACCTTCATGCCACAACTCCCTTACTTCCAGTTAGTAAGGATCACATAATTCCTAACAAATTTTGACACAGATTCCCAATTCGGGCATTCAGAACATATAGCACGTTGCTGTAAGCAAGCACATTCTCATTCAAAGTTGCAAGTTACTATGTAGGAACAAGTTTGTATAGGTATTTCAAAGATGCCCAGAACTGAGCTAAACTTGTATGGGTCCAACTCCTAGAAATAATTTCATGCCCCATCACCCTTACTTCCAGCTAGTAAGGATCACATAATTCCTAACAAAGTTTTGACACAGATTCCCAATTCGGGCATTCAGAACATGTAGCACGTTGCTGTAAGCAAGCACATTCTCAGTCAAAGTTGCAAGTTACTATGTAGGAACAAGTTTGTAAAGTTATTTCAAAGATGCCCAGAACTGAGCGAAACGTTGTATGTCTCCAACTCCTTGAAATAACTTCATGCCCAATCACCCTTACTTCCAGCTTGTAAGGATCACATCATTCCTAACAATGTTTTGACACAGATTCCCAATTCGGGCATTCAGAACATACTGCACATTGCTGTAAGCAAGCACATTTTCATTCAAAATTGCAAGTTACTATGTAGGAACAAGTTTGTATAGGTATTTCAAAGATGCCTAGAACTGAGCTAAACGCTGTATGTCTCCAACTCCTTGAAATAACTTCATGCCGAATCTCCCTTACTTCCAGTTAGTAAGGATCACATCATTCCTAACAAAGTTTTAACACAGATTCCCAATTCGGGCATTCAGAACATATAGCACGTTGATGTAAGCAAGCACATTCTCATTCAAAGTTGCAAGATACTATGTAGGAACAAGTTTGTATAGGTATTTCAAAGATGCCCAGAACTGAGCTAAACTTGGTATGTGTCCAACTCCTAGAAATAATTTCATGCCCCATCTCCCTTACTTCCAGCTAGTAAGGATCACATAATTCCTAACAAAGTTTTGACACAGATTCCCAATTCGGGCTTGCAGAACATGTAGCACGTTGCTGTAAGCAAGCACATTCAATTCAAAGTTGCAAGTTACTCTGTAGGAACAAGTTTGTATAGGTATTTCAAAGATGCCCAGAACTGAGCTAAACGTTGTATGTCTCCAACTCCTAGAAATAACTTCATGCCCCATCTCCCTTACTTCCAGCTAGTAAGGATCACATAATTCCTAACAAAGTTTTGACACAGATTCCCATTTCGGGCATTCAGAACATATAGCACGTTGCTGTAAGCAAGCACATTCTCATTCACAGTTGCAAGTTACTATGTAGGAACAAGTTTGTATAGGTATTTCAAAGATGCACAGAACTGAGCTAAACTTGGTATGTCTCCAACTCCTAGAAATATCTTCATGCCCCATCTCTCTTACTTCCAGCTAGTAAGGATCACATAATTCCTAACAAAGATTTGACACAGATTCCCAATTCGGGCATTCAGAACATATAGCACGTTGCTGTAAGCAAGCACATTCTCATTCAAAGTTGCAAGTTACTATGTAGGAACAAGTTTGTATAGGTATTTCAAAGATGCCCAGAACTGTGCTAAACTTGGTATGTGTCCAACTCCTAGAAATACCATCATGCCACAACTCCCTTACTTCCAGTTAGTAAGGCTCACATAATTCCTAACAAATTTTGACACAGATTCCCAATTCGGGCATTCAGAACATGTAGCACGTTGCTGTAAGCAAGCACATTCTCATTCAAAGTTGCAAGTTACTATGTAGGAACAAGTTTGTATAGGTATTTCAAAGATGCCCAGAACTGAGCTAAACGTTGTATGTCTCCAACTCCTTGAAATAACTTCATGCCCAATCTCCCTTACTTCCAGTTAGTAAGGATCACATCATTCCTAACAAAGTTTTGACACAGATTCCCAATTCGGGCTTTCAGAACATATAGCACGTTGATGTAAGCAAGCACATTCTCATTCAAAGTTGCAAGATACTATGTAGGAACAAGTTTGTAATAGGTATTTCAAAGATGCCCAGAACTGAGCTAAACTAGGTATGTGTCCAACTCCTAGAAATAATTTCATGC
The DNA here is from genome assembly GCF_020826845.1 of Diceros bicornis minor. Lineage (NCBI taxonomy): Eukaryota > Metazoa > Chordata > Mammalia > Perissodactyla > Rhinocerotidae > Diceros > Diceros bicornis. The sequence continues at coordinate 311,875 of NW_026690927.1, read as the reverse complement.
CTCATCTCCCTTACTTCCAGCTAGTAAGGATCACATAATTCCTAACAAAGTTTTGACACAGATTCCCAATTCGGGCATTCAGAACATGTAGCACGTTGCTGTAAGCAAGCACATTCAATTCAAAGTTGCAAGTTACTCTGTAGGAACAAGTTTGTATAGGTATTTCAAAGATGCCCAGAACTGAGCTAAACGTTGTATGTCTCCAACTCCTAGAAATAACATCATGCCCCATCTCCCTTACTTCCAGCTAGTGAGGATCACATAATTCCTAACAAAGTTTTGACACAGATTCCCAATTCGGGCATTCAGAACATATAGCCCGTTGCTGTAAGCAAGCACATTCTCATTCAAATTTGCAAGTTACTATGTAGGAACAAGTTTGTATAGGTATTTCAAAGATGCCCAGAACTGAGCTAAACGTTGTATGTCTCCAACTCCTAGAAATAACTTCATGCCACATCTCCCTTACTTCCAGCTAGTAAGGATCACATAATTCCTAACAAAGTTTTGACACAGATTCCCAATTCGGGCATTCAGAACATATAGCACGTTGCTGTAAGCAAGCACATTCTCATTCAAAGTTGCAAGTTAATATGTAGGAACTAGATTGTATAGGTATTTCAAAGATGCCCAGAACTGAGCTAAACTTGGTATGTCCTCAACTCCTAGAAATAACTTCATGCCCCAACTCCCTTACTTCCAGCTAGTAAGGATCACATAATTCCTAACAAAGTTTTGACACAGATTCCCAATTCGGGCATTCAGAACATATAGCACGTTGCTGTAAGCAAGCACATTCTCATTTAAAGTTGCAAGTTACTCTGTAGGAACAAGCTTGTATAGGTATTTCAAAGATGCCCAGAACTGAGCTAAACTTGGTATGTCTCCAACTCCTAGAAATAACTTCATGCCCCATCTCCGTTACTTCCAGCTAGTAAGGATCAAATAATTCCTAACAAAGTTTTGACACAGATTCCCAATTCGGGCATTCAGAACATGTAGCACGTTGCTGTAAGCAAGCACATTCAATTCAAAGTTGCAAGTTACTCTGTAGGAACAAGTGTGTATAGGTATTTCAAAGATGCCCAGAACTGAGCTAAACGTTGTGCGTCTCCAACTCCTAGAAATAACTTCATGCCCCATCTCCCTTACTTCCAGCTAGTAAGGATCACATAATTCCTAACAAAGTTTTGACACAGATTCCCAATTCGGGCATTCAGAACATATAGCACGTTGCTGTAAGCAAGCACATTCTCATTCAAAGTTGCAAGTTATTATGTAGGAACAAGTTTGTATAGGTATTTCAAAGATGCCCAGAACTGAGCTAAACTTGGAATGTCTACAACTCCTAGAAATAACTTCATGCCCCAAATCCCTTACTTTCAGCTAGTAAGGACCACATAATTCCTAACAAAGTTTTGACACAGATTCCCAATTCGGGCATTCAGAACATATAGCACGTTGCTGTAAGCAAGCACATTCTCATTCAAAGTTGCAAGTTACTATGTAGGAAGAAGTTTGTATAGGTATTTCAAAGATGCCCAGAACAGAGCTAAACGTTGTATGTCTCCAACTCCTTGAAATAACTTCATGCCCAAGTCCCTTACCTCCAACTAGTAAGGATCACATCATTCTTAACAAAGTTTTGAAACAGATTCCCAATTTGGGCATTCAGAACATATCGCACGTTGATGTAAGCAAGCACATTCTCATTCAAAGTTGCAAGTTACTCTGTAGGAACAAGTTTGTATAGGTATTTCAAAGATGCCCAGAACTGAGCTAAACTTGGTATGTCTCCAACACATATAAATAACTTCATGCCCCAACTCCCTTTCTTCCAGCTAGAAAGGATCACATAATTCTAACAAAGATTTGACCCAGATTCCCAATTCGGCCATTCAGAACATATAGCACGTTGCTGTAAGCAAGCACATTCTCAGTCAAAGTTGCAATTTACTATGTAGGAACAGGTTTGTATAGGTATTTCAAAGATGCCCAGAACTGAGCTAAACTTGGTATGTCTCCAACTCCTAGAAATAACTTCATGCCCCATCTCCCTTACTTCCAGCTAGTAAGGATCACATAATTCCTAACAAAGTTTTGACACAGATTCCCAATTCGGGCATTCAGAACATATAGCACGTTCCTGTAAGCAAGCATATTCTCATTCAAAGATGCAAGTTACTATGTAGGAACAAGTTTGAATAGGACTTTCAAAGATGCCCAGAACTGAGCTAAACTTGGTATGTCTCCAACTCCTAGAAATAACTTCATGCCCCATCTCCCTTACTTCCAGCTAGTAATGATCACATACTTCCTAACAAAGTTTTGACACAGATTCCCAATTCGTGCATTCAGAACATATAGCACGTTGCTGTAAGCAAGCACATTCTCATTCAAAGTTGCAAGTTACTATGTAGGAACAAGTTTGTATAGGTATTTCAAAGATGCCCAGAACTGAGCTAAACTTGGTATGTGTCCAACTCCTAGAAATAATTTCATGCCCCATCTCACTTACTTCCAGCTACTAAGGATCACATAATTCCTAACAAAGTTTTGACACAGATTCCCAATTCGGGCATTCAGAACATGTAGCACGTTGCTGTAAGCAAGCACATTCTCATTCAAAGTTGCAAGTTACTATGTAGGAACAAGTTTGTAAAGGTATTTCAAAGATGCCCAGAACTGAGCTAAACGTTGTATGTCTCCAACTCCTAGAAATAACTTCATGCCCCATCACCATTACTTCCAGCTAGTAAGGATCACATAATTCCTAACAAAGTTTTGACACAGATTCCCAATTCGGGCATTCAGAACATGTAGCACGTTGCTGTAAGCAAGCACATTCTCATTCAAAGTTACAAGTTACTATGTAGGAACAAGTTTGTAATGTTATTTCAAAGATGTACAGAACTGAGCTAAACGTTGTATGTCTCCAACTCCTTGAAATAACTTCATGCCCAATCACCCTTACTTCCAGCTTGTAAGGATCACATCATTCCTAACAATGTTTTGACACAGATTCCCAATTCGGGCATTCAGAACATATTGCACATTGCTGTAAGCAAGCACATTTTCATTCAAAATTGCAAGTTACTATGTAGGAACAAGTTTGTATACGTATTTCAAAGATGCCCAGAACTGAGCTAAACGTTGTATGTCTCCAACTCCTTGAAATAACTTCATGCCCAATCTCCCTTACTTCAAGTTAGTAAGGATCACATCATTCCTAACAAAGTTTTGACACAGATTCCCAATTCGGGCATTCAGAACATATAGCACGTTGATGTAAGCAAGCACATTCTCATTCAAAGTTGCAAGATACTATGTAGGAACAAGTTTGTATAGGTATTTCAAAGATGCCCAGAACTGTGCTAAACTTGGTATGTGTCCAACTCCTAGAAATACCTTCATGCCACAACTCCCTTACATCCAGCTAGTAAGGATCACATAATTCCTAACAAAGTTTTGACACAGATTCCCAATTCGGGCTTGCAGAACATGTAGCACGTTGCTGTAAGCAAGCATATTCAATTCAAAGTTGCAAGTTACTATGTAGGAACATGTTTGTGTAGGTATTTCAAAGATGCCCAGAACTGAGCTAAACGCTGTAGGTCTCCAACTCCTAGAAATAACTTCATTCCCCATCTCCCTTACTTCCATCTAGTAAGGATCACATAATTAGTAACAAAGTTTTGACACAGCTTCCCAATTCGGGCATTCAGAACATATAGTACGTTGCTGTAAGCAAGCACATTCTCATTCAAAGTTGCAAGTTACTATGTAGGAACAAGTTTGTATAGGTATTTCAAAGATGCCCAGAACTGAGCTAAACTTGGTATGTCCTCAACTCATAGAAATATCTTCATGCCCAAACTCCCTTACTTACAGCTAGTAGGGATCACATAATTCCTAACAAAGTTTTGACACAGATTCTCAATTCGGGCATTCAGATCATATAGCACGTTGCTGTAAGCAAGCACATTCTCAGTCAAAGTTGCAAGTTACTATGTAGGAACAGGTTTGTATAGGTATTTCAAAGATGCCCAGAACTGAGCTAAACTTGGTATGTCTCCAACTCCTAGAAATAACTTCATGCCCCATCTCCCTTACTTCCAGCTAGTAAGGATCACATAATTCCTAACAAAGTTTTGACACAGATTCCCAATTCGGGCATTCAGAACATATAGCACGTTGCTGTAAGCAAGCACATTCTCATTCAAAGTTGCCAGTTATTATGTAGGAACAAGTTTGTATAGGTATTTCAATGATGCCCAGAACTGAGCTATACTTGGAATGTCTACAACTCCTAGAAATAACTTCATGCCCCAACTCCCTTACTTTCAGCTAGTAAGGACCACATAATTCCTAACAAAGTTTTGACACAGATTCCCAATTCGGGCATTCAGAACATATAGCACGTTGCTGTAAGCAAGCACATTCTCATTCAAAGTTGCAAGTTACTATGTAGGAACAATTTTGTATACGTATTTCAAAGATGCCCAGAACTGTGCTAAACTTGATATGTGTCCAAGTCCTAGAAATACCTTCATGCCCCAACTCCCATACTTCCAGCTAGTAAGGATCACATAATTCCTAACAAAGTTTTGACACAGATTCCCAATTCGGGGATTCAGAACATATAGCACGTTGCTGTAAGCAAGCACATTCTCATTCAAAGTTGCAAGTTAATATGTAGGAACTAGATTGTATAGGTATTTCAAAGATGCCCAGAACTGAGCTAAACTTGGTATGTCCTCAACTCCTAGAAATATCTTCATGCTCCAACTCCCTTACTTCCAGCTAGTAAGGATCACATAATTCCTAACAAAGTTTTGACACAGATTCCCAATTCGGGCATTCAGAACATATAGCACGTTGCTGTAAGCAAGCACATTCTCATTCAAAGTTGCAAGTTACTATGTAGGAAGAAGTTTGTATAGGTATTTCAAAGATGCCCACAACTGAGCTAAACGTTGTATGTCTCCAACTCCTTGAAATAACTTCATGCCCAAGTCCCTTACTTCCAGCTAGTAAGGATCACATCATTCCTAACAAATCTTTGACACAGATTCCCAATTCGGGCATTCAGAACATGTAGCACGTTGCTGTAAGCAAGCACATTCTCATTCAAAGTTGCAAGTTACTATGTAGGAACAAGTTTGTATAGGTATTTCAAAGATGCCCAGAACTGAGCTAAACGTTGTATGTCTCCAACTCCTTGAAATAACTTCATGCCCAATCTCCCTTACTTCCAGTTAGTAAGGATCACATCATTCCTAACAAAGTTTTGACACAGATTCCCAATTCGGGCTTTCAGAACATATAGCACGTTGATGTAAGCAAGCACATTCTCATTCAAAGTTGCAAGATACTATGTAGGAACAAGTTTGTAATAGGTATTTCAAAGATGCCCAGAACTGAGCTAAACTAGGTATGTGTCCAACTCCTAGAAATAATTTCATGCCTCATCTCCCTTACTTCCAGCTAGTAAGGATCACATAATTCCTAACAAAGTTTTGACACAGATTCCCAATTCGGGCATTCAGAACATGTAGCACGTTGCTGTAAGCAAGCACATTCAATTCAAAGTTGCAAGTTACTCTGTAGGAACAAGTTTGTATAGGTATTTCAAAGATGCCCAGAACTGAGCTAAACGTTGTATGTCTCCAACTCCTAGAAATAACATCATGCCCCATCTCCCTTACTTCCAGCTAGTGAGGATCACATAATTCCTAACAAAGTTTTGACACAGATTCCCAATTCGGGCATTCAGAACATATAGCCCGTTGCTGTAAGCAAGCACATTCTCATTCAAATTTGCAAGTTACTATGTAGGAACAAGTTTGTATAGGTATTTCAAAGATGCCCAGAACTGAGCTAAACGTTGTATGTCTCCAACTCCTAGAAATAACTTCATGCCCCATCTCCCTTACTTCCAGCTAGTAAGGATCACATAATTCCTAACAAAGTTTTGACACAGATTCCAAATTCGGGCATTCAGAACATATAGCACGTTGCTGTAAGCAAGCACATTCTCATTCAAAGTTGCAAGTTAATATGTAGGAACTAGATTGTATAGGTATTTCAAAGATGCCCAGAACTGAGCTAAACTTGGTATGTCCTCAACTCCTAGAAATAACTTCATGCCCCAACTCCCTTACTTCCAGCTAGTAAGGATCACATAATTCCTAACAAAGTTTTGACACAGATTCCCAATTCGGGCATTCAGAACATATAGCACGTTGCTGTAAGCAAGCACATTCTCATTTAAAGTTGCAAGTTACTCTGTAGGAACAAGTTTGTATAGGTATTTCAAAGATGCCCAGAACTGAGCTAAACTTGGTATGTCTCCAACTCCTAGAAATAACTTCATGCCCCATCTCCGTTACTTCCAGCTAGTAAGGATCAAATAATTCCTAACAAAGTTTTGACACAGATTCCCAATTCGGGCATTCAGAACATGTAGCACGTTGCTGTAAGCAAGCACATTCAATTCAAAGTTGCAAGTTACTCTGTAGGAACAAGTGTGTATAGGTATTTCAAAGATGCCCAGAACTGAGCTAAACGTTGTGCGTCTCCAACTCCTAGAAATAACTTCATGCCCCATCTCCCTTACTTCCAGCTAGTAAGGATCACATAATTCCTAACAAAGTTTTGACACAGATTCCCAATTCGGGCATTCAGAACATATAGCACGTTGCTGTAAGCAAGCACATTCTCATTCAAAGTTGCAAGTTATTATGTAGGAACAAGTTTGTATAGGTATTTCAAAGATGCCCAGAACTGAGCTAAACTTGGAATGTCTACAACTCCTAGAAATAACTTCATGCCCCAAATCCCTTACTTTCAGCTAGTAAGGACCACATAATTCCTAACAAAGTTTTGACACAGATTCCCAATTCGGGCATTCAGAACATATAGCACGTTGCTGTAAGCAAGCACATTCTCATTCAAAGTTGCAAGTTACTATGTAGGAAGAAGTTTGTATAGGTATTTCAAAGATGCCCAGAACAGAGCTAAACGTTGTATGTCTCCAACTCCTTGAAATAACTTCATGCCCAAGTCCCTTACTTCCAGCTAGTAAGGATCACATCATTCTTAACAAAGTTTTGAAACAGATTCCCAATTTGGGCATTCAGAACATATAGCACGTTGATGTAAGCAAGCACATTCTCATTCAAAGTTGCAAGTTACTCTGTAGGAACAAGTTTGTATAGGTATTTCAAAGATGCCCAGAACTGAGCTAAACTTGGTATGTCTCCAACACATATAAATAACTTCATGCCCCAACTCCCTTTCTTCCAGCTAGAAAGGATCACATAATTCTAACAAAGATTTGACCCAGATTCCCAATTCGGCCATTCAGAACATATAGCACGTTGCTGTAAGCAAGCACATTCTCAGTCAAAGTTGCAAGTTACTATGTAGGAACAGGTTTGTATAGGTATTTCAAAGATGCCCAGAACTGAGCTAAACTTGGTATGTCTCCAACTCCTAGAAATAACTTCATGCCCCATCTCCCTTACTTCCAGCTAGTAAGGATCACATAATTCCTAACAAAGTTTTGACACAGATTCCCAATTCGGGCATTCAGAACATATAGCACGTTCCTGTAAGCAAGCATATTCTCATTCAAAGATGCAAGTTACTATGTAGGAACAAGTTTGAATAGGACTTTCAAAGATGCCCAGAACTGAGCTAAACTTGGTATGTCTCCAACTCCTAGAAATAACTTCATGCCCCATCTCCCTTACTTCCAGCTAGTAATGATCACATAATTCCTAACAAAGTTTTGACACAGATTCCCAATTCGTGCATTCAGAACATATAGCACGTTGCTGTAAGCAAGCACATTCTCATTCAAAGTTGCAAGTTACTATGTAGGAACAAGTTTGTATAGGTATTTCAAAGATGCCCAGAACTGAGCTAAACTTGGTATGTGTCCAACTCCTAGAAATAATTTCATGCCCCATCTCACTTACTTCCAGCTACTAAGGATCACATAATTCCTAACAAAGTTTTGACACAGATTCCCAATTCGGGCATTCAGAACATGTAGCACGTTGCTGTAAGCAAGCACATTCTCATTCAAAGTTGCAAGTTACTATGTAGGAACAAGTTTGTAAAGGTATTTCAAAGATGCCCAGAACTGAGCTAAACGTTGTATGTCTCCAACTCCTAGAAATAACTTCATGCCCCATCACCCTTACTTCCAGCTAGTAAGGATCACATAATTCCTAACAAAGTTTTGACACAGATTCCCAATTCGGGCATTCAGAACATGTAGCACGTTGCTGTAAGCAAGCACATTCTCATTCAAAGTTACAAGTTACTATGTAGGAACAAGTTTGTAATGTTATTTCAAAGATGTACAGAACTGAGCTAAACGTTGTATGTCTCCAACTCCTTGAAATAACTTCATGCCCAATCACCCTTACTTCCAGCTTGTAAGGATCACATCATTCCTAACAATGTTTTGACACAGATTCCCAATTCGGGCATTCAGAACATATTGCACATTGCTGTAAGCAAGCACATTTTCATTCAAAATTGCAAGTTACTATGTAGGAACAAGTTTGTATACGTATTTCAAAGATGCCCAGAACTGAGCTAAACGTTGTATGTCTCCAACTCCTTGAAATAACTTCATGCCCAATCTCCCTTACTTCAAGTTAGTAAGGATCACATCATTCCTAACAAAGTTTTGACACAGATTCCCAATTCGGGCATTCAGAACATATAGCACGTTGATGTAAGCAAGCACATTCTCATTCAAAGTTGCAAGATACTATGTAGGAACAAGTTTGTATAGGTATTTCAAAGATGCCCAGAACTGTGCTAAACTTGGTATGTGTCCAACTCCTAGAAATACCTTCATGCCACAACTCCCTTACTTCCAGCTAGTAAGGATCACATAATTCCTAACAAAGTTTTGACACAGATTCCCAATTCGGGCTTGCAGAACATGTAGCACGTTGCTGTAAGCAAGCATATTCAATTCAAAGTTGCAAGTTACTATGTAGGAACATGTTTGTGTAGGTATTTCAAAGATGCCCAGAACTGAGCTAAACGCTGTAGGTCTCCAACTCCTAGAAATAACTTCATTCCCCATCTCCCTTACTTCCATCTAGTAAGGATCACATAATTAGTAACAAAGTTTTGACACAGCTTCCCAATTCGGGCATTCAGAACATATAGTACGTTGCTGTAAGCAAGCACATTCTCATTCAAAGTTGCAAGTTACTATGTAGGAACAAGTTTGTATAGGTATTTCAAAGATGCCCAGAACTGAGCTAAACTTGGTATGTCCTCAACTCATAGAAATATCTTCATGCCCAAACTCCCTTACTTACAGCTAGTAGGGATCACATAATTCCTAACAAAGTTTTGACACAGATTCTCAATTCGGGCATTCAGATCATATAGCACGTTGCTGTAAGCAAGCACATTCTCAGTCAAAGTTGCAAGTTACTATGTAGGAACAGGTTTGTATAGGTATTTCAAAGATGCCCAGAACTGAGCTAAACTTGGTATGTCTCCAACTCCTAGAAATAACTTCATGCCCCATCTCCCTTACTTCCAGCTAGTAAGGATCACATAATTCCTAACAAAGTTTTGACACAGATTCCCAATTCGGGCATTCAGAACATATAGCACGTTGCTGTAAGCAAGCACATTCTCATTCAAAGTTGCCAGTTATTATGTAGGAACAAGTTTGTATAGGTATTTCAATGATGCCCAGAACTGAGCTATACTTGGAATGTCTACAACTCCTAGAAATAACTTCATGCCCCAACTCCCTTACTTTCAGCTAGTAAGGACCACATAATTCCTAACAAAGTTTTGACACAGATTCCCAATTCGGGCATTCAGAACATATAGCACGTTGCTGTAAGCAAGCACATTCTCATTCAAAGTTGCAAGTTACTATGTAGGAACAATTTTGTATACGTATTTCAAAGATGCCCAGAACTGTGCTAAACTTGATATGTGTCCAAGTCCTAGAAATACCTTCATGCCCCAACTCCCATACTTCCAGCTAGTAAGGATCACATAATTCCTAACAAAGATTTGACACAGATTCCCAATTCGGGGATTCAGAACATATAGCACGTTGCTGTAAGCAAGCACATTCTCATTCAAAGTTGCAAGTTAATATGTAGGAACTAGATTGTATAGGTATTTCAAAGATGCCCAGAACTGAGCTAAACTTGGTATGTCCTCAACTCCTAGAAATATCTTCATGCTCCAACTCCCTTACTTCCAGCTAGTAAGGATCACATAATTCCTAACAAAGTTTTGACACAGATTCCCAATTCGGGCATTCAGAACATATAGCACGTTGCTGTAAGCAAGCACATTCTCATTCAAAGTTGCAAGTTACTATGTAGGAAGAAGTTTGTATAGGTATTTCAAAGATGCCCACAACTGAGCTAAACGTTGTATGTCTCCAACTCCTTGAAATAACTTCATGCCCAAGTCCCTTACTTCCAGCTAGTAAGGATCACATCATTCCTAACAAATCTTTGACACAGATTCCCAATTTGGGCATTCAGAACATATAGCACGTTGATGTAAGCAAGCACATTCTCATTCAAAGTTGCAAGTTACTCTGTAGGAACAAGTTTGTATAGGTATTTCAAAGATGCCCAGAACTGAGCTAAACGTTGTATGTCTCCAACACATATAAATAACTTCATGCCCCAACTCCCTTTCTTCCAGCTAGAAAGGATCACATAATTCTAACAAAGATTTTACCCAGATTCCCAATTCGGGCATTCAGAACATATAGCACGTTGCTGTAAGCAAGCACATTCTCACTCAAAGTTGCAAGTTACTATGTAGGAACAGGTTTGTATAGGTATTTCAAAGATGCCCAGAACTGTGCTAAACTTGGTATGTGTCCAACTCCTAGAAATACCTTGATGCCACAACTCCCTTTCTTCCAGTTAGTAAGGATCACATAATTCCTAACAAATTTTGACACAGATTCCCAATTCGGGCATTCAGAACATATAGCAAGATGCTGTAAGGAAGCACATTCTCATTCAAAGTTGCAAGTTAATATGTAGGAACAAGTTTATATAGGTATTTCAAAGATGCCCAGAACTGAGCTAAACTTGGTATGTGTCCAACTCCTAGAAATAATTTCATGCCCCATCTCCCTTACTTCCAGCTAGTAAGGATCACATAATTCCTAACAAAGTTTTGACACAGATTCCCAATTCGGGCATTCAGAACATATAGCACGTTGCTGTAAGCAAGCACATTCTCATTCACAGTTGCAAGTTACTATGTAGGAACAAGTTTGTATAGGTATTTCAAAGATGCCCAGAACTGAGCTAAACTTGGTATGTCTCCAACTCCTAGAAATAACTTCATGCCCCATCTCCCTTACTTCCATCTAGTAAGGATCACATAATTCCTAACAAAGTTTTGACACAGATTCCCAATTCGGGCATTCAGAACATATAGCACGTTGCTGTAAGCAAGCACATTCTCATTCAACGTTGCAAGTTACTATGTAGGAACAAGTTTGTAAAGTTATTTCAAAGATGCCCAGAACTGATCTAAACGTTGTATGTCTCCAACTCCTTGAAATAACTTCATGCCCAAGTCCCTTACTTCCAGCTAGTAAGGATCACATCATTCCTAACAAATCTTTGACACAGATTCCCAATTTGGGCATTCAGAACATATAGCACGTTGATGTAAGCAAGCACATTCTCATTCAAAGTTGCAAGTTACTCTGTAGGAACAAGTTTGTATAGGTATTTCAAAGATGCCCAGAACTGAGCTAAACTTGTATGTCTCCATCACATATAAATAACTTCATGCCCCAACTCCCTTTCTTCCAGCTAGAAAGGATCACATAATTCTAACAAAGATTTGACCCAGATTCCCAATTCGGGCATTCAGAACATATAGCACGTTGCTGTAAGCAAGCACATTCTCACTCAAAGTTGCAAGTTACTATGTAGGAACAGGTTTGTATAGGTATTTCAAAGATGCCCAGAACTGTGCTAAACTTGGTATGTGTCCAACTCCTAGAAATACCTTGATGCCACAACTCCCTTTCTTCCAGTTAGTAAGGATCACATAATTCCTAACAAATTTTGACACAGATTCCCAATTCGGGCATTCAGAACATATAGCAAGATGCTGTAAGCAAGCACATTCTCATTCAAAGTTGCAAGTTAATATGTAGGAACAAGTTTATATAGGTATTTCAAAGATGCCCAGAACTGAGCTAAACTTGGTATGTGTCCAACTCCTAGAAATAATTTCATGCCCCATCTCCCTTACTTCCAGCTAGTAAGGATCACATAATTCCTCACAAAGTTTTGACACAGATTCCCAATTCGGGCATTCAGAACATGTAGCACGTTGCTGTAAGCAAGCACATTCTCATTCAAAGTTGCAAGTTACTATGTAGGAACAAGTTTTAAAGGTATTTCAAAGATGCCCAGAACTGAGCTAAACGTTGTATGTCTCCAACTCCTAGAAATAACTTCACGCCCCATCACCCTTACTTCCAGCTAGTAAGGATCACATAATTCCTAACAATGTTTTGACACAGAATCCCAATTCGGGAATTCAGAAATTATAGCACGTTGCTGTAAGCAAGCACATTCTCATTCAAAGTTGCAAGTTACTATGTAGGAACAAGTTTGTATAGGTATTTCAAAGATGCCCAGAACTGTGCTAAACTTGGTATGTGTCCAACTCCTAGAAATACCTTCATGCCACAGCTCCCTTACTTCCAGTTAGTAAGGATCACATAATTCCTAACAAATTTTGACACAGATTCCCAATTCGGGCATTCAGAACATATAGCACGTTGCTGTAAGCAAGCACATTCTCATTCAAAGTTGCAAGTTACTATGTAGGAACAAGTTTGTATAGGTATTTCAAAGATGCCCAGAACTGAGCTAAACTTGTATGGGTCCAACTCCTAGAAATAATTTCATGCCCCATCTCCCTTACTTCCAGCTAGTAAGGATCACATAATTCCTAACAAAGTTTTGACACAGATTCCCAATTCGGGCATTCAGAACATGTAGCACGTTGCTGTAAGCAAGCACATTCTCATTCAAAGTTGCAAGTTACTATGTAGGAACAAGTTTGTAAAGTTATTTCAAAGATGCCCAGAACTGAGCTAAACGTTGTATGTCTCCAACTCCTTGAAATAACTTCATGCCCAATCACCCTTACTTCCAGCTTGTAAGGATCACATCATTCCTAACAATGTTTTGACACAGATTCCCAATTCGGGCATTCAGAACATATTGCACATTGCTGTAAGCAAGCACATTTTCATTCAAAATTGCAAGTTACTATGTAGGAACAAGTTTGTATACGTATTTCAAAGATGCCCAGAACTGAGCTAAACGTTGTATGTCTCCAACTCCTTGAAATAACTTCATGCCCAATCTCCCTTACTTCCAGTTATTAAGGATCACATCATTCCTAACAAAGTTTTGACACAGATTCCCAATTCGGGCATTCAGAACATATAGCACGTTGCTGTAAGCAAGCACATTCTCAGTCAAAGTTGCAAGTTACTATGTAGGAACAGGTTTGTATAGGTATTTCAAAGATGCCCAGAACTGAGCTAAACTTGGTATGTCTCCAACTCCTAGAAATAACTTCATGCCCCATCTCCCTTACTTCCAGCTAGTAAGGATCACATAATTCCTAACAAAGTTTTGACACAGATTCCCAATTCGGGCATTCAGAACATATAGCACGTTGCTGTAAGCAAGCACATTCTCATTCAAAGTTGCAAGTTACTATGTAGGAACAAGTTTGTATAGGTATTTCAAAGATGCCCAGAACTGTGCTAAACTTGGTATGTGTCCAACTCCTAGAAATACCTTCATGCCACAACTCTCTTACTTCCAGTTAGTAAGGATCACATAATTCCTAACAAATTTTGACACAGATTCCCAATTCGGGCATTCAGAACTTATAGCACGTTGCTGTAAGCAAGCACATTCTCATTCAAAGTTGCAATTTACTATGTAGGAACAAGTTTGTATAGGTATTTCAAAGATGCCCAGAACTGAGCTAAACTTGGTATGTGTCCAACTCCTAGAAATAATTTCATGCCCCATCTCCCTTACTTCCAGCTAGTATGGATCACATAATTCCTAACAAAGTTTTGACACAGATTCCCAATTCGGGCATTCAGAACATGTAGCTCGTTGCTGTAAGCAAGCACATTCTCATTCAAAGTTGCAAGTTACTATGTAGGAACAAGTTTGTAAAGGTATTTCAAAGATGCCCAGAACTGAGCTAAACGTTGTATGTCTCCAACTCCTAGAAATAAATTCATGCCCCATCACCCTTACTTCCAGCTAGTAAGGATCACATAATTCCTAACAATGTTTTGACACAGAATCCCAGTTCGGGCATTCAGAACATATAGCACGTTGCTGTAAGCAAGCACATTCTCATTCACAGTTGCAAGTTACTATGTAGGAACAAGTTTGTATAGGTATTTCAAAGATGCCCAGAACTGAGCTAAACTTGGTATGTCTCCAACTCCTAGAAATAACTTCATGCCCCATCTCCCTTACTTCCAGCTAGTAAGGATCACATAATTCCTAACAAATTTTGACACAGATTCCCAATTCGGGAATTCAGAACTTATAGCACGTTGCTGTAAGCAAGCACATTCTCATTCAAAGTTGCAAGTTACTATGTAGGTACAAGTTTGTATAGGTATTTCAAAGATGCCCAGAACTGAGCTAAACTTGGATGTGTCCTTCTCCTAGAAATAATTTCATGCCCCATCTCCCTTACTTCCAGCTAGTAAGGATCACATAATTCCTAATAAAGTTTTGACACAGATTCCCAATTCGGGCCTTCAGAACATGTAGCACGTTGCTGTAAGCAAGCACATTCTCATTCAAAGTTGCAAGTTACTATGTAGGAACAAGTTTGTAAAGGTATTTCAAAGATGCCCAGAACTGAGCTAAACGTTGTATGTCTCCAACTCCTAGAAATAACTTCATGCCCCATCACCCTTACTTCCAGCTAGTAAGGATCACATAATTCCTAACAATGTTTTGACACAGAATCCCAATTCGGGCATTCAGAACATATAGCACGTTGCTGTAAGCAAGCACATTCTCATTCACAGTTGCAAGTTACTATGTAGGAACAAGTTTGTATAGGTATTTCAAAGATGCCCAGAACTGAGCTGAGCTTGGTATGTGTCCAACCTCTAGAAATACCGTCATGCCCCAACTCCCTTACTTCCAGCTAGTAAGGATCACATAATTCCTAACAAAGTTTTGACACAGATTCCCAATTCGGGCATTCAAAACATATAGCAAGTTGCTGTAAGCAAGCACATTCTCATTCAAAGTTGCAAGTTACTATGTAGGAACAAGTTTGTATAGGTATTTCAAAGATGCCCAGAACTGAGCTTAACGTTGTATGTCTCCAACTGCTAGAAATAACTTCATGCCCAATCTCCCTTACTTCCAGCAAGTAAGGATCACATAATTCCTAACAATGTTTTGACACAGATTCCCAATTCGGGCATTCAGAACATATAGCACGTTGATGTAAGCAAGCACATTCTCATTCAAAGTTGCAAGTTACTATGTAGGAACAAGTTTGTATAGGTATTTCAAAGATGCCCAGAACTGAGTTAAACTTGGTATGTCTCCAACTCCTAGAAATAACTTCATGCCCCATCTCCCTTACTTCCAGCTAGTAAGGATCACATAATTCCTAACAAAGTTTTGACACAGATTCCCAATTCGAGCATTCAGAACATGTAGCACGTTGCTGTAAGCAAGCACATTCTCATTCAAAGTTGCAAGTTACAATGTAGGAACAAGTTTGTATAGGTATTTCAAAGATGCCCAGAACTGAGGTAAACGTTGTAGGTCTCCAACTCCTAGAAATAACTTCATGCCCCATCTCACTTACTACCATCTAGTAAGGATCACATAATTAGTAACAAAGTTTTGACACAGATTCCCAATTCGGGCATTCAGAACATGTAGCACGTTGCTGTAAGCAAGCACATTCTCATTCAAAGTTGCAGGTTACTATGTAGGAACAAGTTTGTATAGGTATTTGAAAGATGCCCAGAACTGTGCTAAACTTGGTATGTGTCCAACTACTTGAAATAACTTCATGTCCCATCTCCCTTACTTCCAGCTAGTAAAGATCACATAATTTCTAACAAAGTTTTGACACAGATTCCCAATTCGGGCATTCAGAACATATAGCACGTTGCTGTAAGCAAGCACATTCTAATTCAAAGATGCAAGTTACTATGTAGGAACAAGTTTGTATAGGTATTTCAAAGATGCCCAGAACTGAGCTAAACTTGGTATGTCTCCAACTCCTAGAAATAACTTCATGCCCCATCTCCCTTACTTCCAGCTATTAAGGATCATATAATTCCTAACAAAGTTTTGACACAGATTCCCAATTCGGGCATTCAGAACATATAGTACGTTGCTTTAAGCAAGCACATTCTCATTCAAAGTTGCAAGTTACTATGTAGGAACAAGTTTGTATAGGTATTTCAAAGATGCCCAGAACTGAGCTAAAGTGGGTATGTCTCCAACTCCAACAAATAACTTCATGCCCCATCTCCCTTACTTCCAGCTAGTAAGGATCACATAATTCCTAACAAAGTTTTGACACAGATTCCCAATTCGGGCTTTCAGAACATATAGCACGTTGCTGTAAGCAAGCACATTCTCATTCAAAGCTGCAAGTTACTATGTATGAACAAGTTTGTATAGGTATTTCAATGATGCCTAGAACTGAGCTAAACTTGGTATGTCTCCAACTCCTAGAAATAACTTCATGCCCCATCTCCCTTACTTCCAGCTAGTAAGGATCACATAATTCCTTACAAAGTTTTGACACAGATTCCCCATTCGGGCATTCAGAACATATAGCACGTTGCTGTAAGCAAGCACATTCTCATTCCAAGTAGCAAGTTACTATGTAGGAACAAGTTTGTATAGGTATTTCCAAGATGCCCAGAACTGAGCTAAAGTGGGTATGTCTCCAACTCCTAGAAATAGCTTCATGCCACATCTCCCTTACTTCCAGCTAGTAAGGATAGCATAATTTCTAACAAAGTTTTGACACAGATTCCCAATTCGGGCATTCAGAACATATAGCACGTTGATGTAAGCAAGCACATTCTCATTCAAAGTTGCACGTTACTATGTAGAAACAAGTTTGTATAGGTATTTCAAAGATGCCCAGAACTGAGCTAAACTTGGTATGTCTCCAACTCGTAGAAATATCTTCATGCCACATCTCCCTTAATTCCAGCTAGTAAGGATCACATAATTCCTAACAAAGTTTTGACACAGATTCCCAATTCGGGCATTCAGAACATATAGCACGTTGCTGTAAGCAAGCACATTCTCATTCAAAGTTGCACGTTACTATGTAGAAACAAGTTTGTATAGGTATTTCAAAGATGCCCAGATCTGAGCTAAACGTTGTATGTCTCCAGCTCCTAGAAAAAACTTCATGCCCCATCTCCCTTACTTCCATCTAGTAAGGATCACATAATTCCTAACAAAGATTTGACACAGATTCCCAATTCGGGCATTCAGAACATATAGCACGTTGCTGTAAGCAAGCACATTCTCATTCAAAGTTGCAAGTTACTATGTAGGAACAAGTTTGTAGAGGTATTTCAAAGATGCCCAGAACTGAGCTAAACTTGGTATGTCTCCAACTCATAGAAATAACATCATGCCCCAACTCCCTTACTTCCAGCTTGTAAGGATCACATAATTCCTAACAAAGTTTTGACACAGATTCCCAATTCGGGCATTCAGAACATATAGCACGTTGCTGTAAGCAAGCACATTCTCATTCAAAGTTGCAAGATACTATGTAGGAACAAGATTGTATAGGAATTTCAAAGATGCCCAGAAATGAGCTAAACGTTGTATGTCCCCAACTCCTAGAAATAACTTCATGCCCATCTCCCTTACTTCCAGCTAGTAAGGATCACATAATTCCTAACAAAGTTTTGACACAGATTCCCAATTCGGGCATTCAGAACATATAGAACGTTGCTGTAAGCAAGCACATTCTCATTCAAAGTTGCAAGTTACTATGTAGGAACAAGTTTGTATAGGTATTTCAAAGATGCCCAGAACTGAGCTTAACTTTGTATGTGTCCAACCTCTAGAAATATCTTCATGCCCCAACTCCCTTACTTCCAGCTGGTAAGGATCACATAATTCCTAACAAAGTTTTGACACAGATTCCCAATTCAGGCATTCAGAACATATAGCACGTTGCTGTAAGGAAGCACATTCTCATTCAAAGTTGCAAGTTACTATGTAGGAACAAGTTTGTATAGGTATTTCAAAGATGCCCAGAACTGAGCTAAACTTGGTATGTGTCCAACCTCTAGAAATAACTTCATGCCCCAACTCCCTTACTTCCAGCTAGTAAAGATCACATAATTCCTAACAAAGTTTTGACACAGATTCCCAATTCGGGCATTCAGAACATGTAGCACGTTGCTGTAAGCAAGCAAACTCAATTCAAAGTTGCAAGTTATTATGTAGGAACAAGTTTGTATAGGTATTTCAAAGATGCCCAGAACTGAGCTAAACTTGGTATGTCTCCAACTCCAAGAAATAACTTCATGCCCCATCTCCCTTACTTTCAGTTAGTAAGGATCACATAATTCCTAACAAAGTTTTGACACAGATTCCCAATTCGGGAATTCAGAACATATAGCACGTTGTTGTAAGCAAGCACATTCTCATTCAAAGTTGCAAGTTACTATGTAGGAACAAGTTTGTATAGGTATTTCAAAGATACCCCGAACGGTGCTAAACTGTGTATGTGTCAAACTCCTAGAAATAACTTCATGCCCCATCTCCCTTACTTCCAGCTAGTAAGGATCACATAATTCCTAACAAAGTTTTGACACTGATTCCCAATTCGGGCATTCAGAACATATAGTACGTTGCTGTAAGCAATCACATTCTCATTCAAAGTTGCAAGTTACTATGTAGGAACAAGTTTGTATAGGTATTTCAAAGATGCCCAGAACTGAGCTAAACTTGGTATGTCTCCAACTCCTAGAAATAACTTCATGCCCCATCTCCGTTACTTCCATCTAGTAAGGATCACATAATTCCTAACAAAATTTTGACACAGATTCCCAATTCGGGCATTCAGAACATATAGCACGTTGCTGTAAGCAAGCACATTCTCATTCAAAGTTGCAAGATACTATGTAGGAACAAGTTTGTATAGGTTTTTCAAAGATGCCCAGAACTGAGCAAAAGTGGGTATGTCTCAAACTCCTAGAAATAACTTCATGCCCCATCTCCCTTACTTCCAGCTAGTAAGGATCACATAATTGCTAACAAAGTTTTGACACAGATTCCCAATTCGGGCATTCAGAACATATAGCACGTTGCTGTAAGCAAGCACATTCTCATTCAAAGTTGCAAGTTACTATGTAGGAACAAGTTTGTATAGGTATTTCAAAGATGCCCAGAACTGAGCTAAAGTGGGTATGTCTCCAACTCCTAGAAATAACTTCATGCCCCATCTCCCTTACTTCCAGCTAGTAAGGATAGCATAGTTTCTAACAAAGTTTTGACACAGATTCCCAATTCGGGCATTCAGAACATATAGCACGTTGATGTAAGCAAGCACATTCTCATTCAAAGTTGCAAGTTACTATGAAGGAACAAGTTTGTATAGGTATTTCAAAGATGCCCAGAACTGAGCTAAACTTGGTATGTCTCCAACTAATAGAAATAACTTCATGCCCCATCTCCCTTACTTCCAGCTAGTAAGGATCACATAATTTCTAACAAAGTTTTGACACAGATTCCCAATTCGGGCATTCAGAACATGTAGCACGTTGCTGTAAGCAAGCACATTCTCATTCAAAGTTGCAAGTTACTATGTAGGAACAAGTTTGTATAGGTATTTCAAAGATGCCCAGAACTGAGCTAAACTTGGTATGTCTCCAACTCCTAGAAATAACTTCATGCCCCATCTCCCTTACTTCCATCTAGTAAGGATCACATAATTCCTAACAAAGTTTGGACACAGATTCCCAATTCGGGCATTCAGAACATATACCACGTTGCTATAAGCAAGCACATTCTCATTCAAAGTTGCAAGTTACTATGTATGAACAAGTTTGTATAGGTATTTCAAAGATGCCCAGAACTGAGCTAAACTTGGTATGTCTCCAACTTCTAGAAATATCTTCATGCCCCATCTCCCTTACTTCCAGCTAGTAAGGATCACATAATTCCTAACAAAGTTTTGACTGAGTTCCAATTCAGGCATTCAGAACATATAGCACGTTGCTGTAAGCAAGCACATTCTCATTCAAAGTTGCAAGTTACTATGTAGGAACAAGTTTGTATAGGTATTTCAAAGATGCCCAGAACTGAGCTAAACGTTGTATGTCTCCAGCTCCTAGAAATAACTTCATGCGCCATCACCCTTACTTCCATCTAGTAAGGATCACATAATTCCTAACAAAGTTTTGACACAGATTCCCAATTCGGGCATTCAGAACATATAGCACGTTGCTGTAAGCAAGCACATTCTCATTCAAAGTTGCAAGTTACTATGTAGGAACAAGTTTGCATAGGTATTTCAAAGATGCCCAGAACGGAGCTAAACTTGGTATGTGTCCTACCTCTAGAAATAACTTCATGCCCCAACTCCCTTACTTGCAGCTAGGAAGGATCACATAATTCCTAACAAAGATTTGACACAGATTCCCAATTCGGGCATTCAGAACATATAGCACGTTGCTGTAAGCAAGCACATTCTCATTCAAAGTTGCAAGTTACTATGTAGGAACAAGTTTGTATAGGTATTTCAAAGATGCCCAGAACTGAGCTAAACGTTGTATGTGTCCAACCCCTAGAAATAACTTCATGTCCCATCTCCCTTACTTCCAGCTTGTAAGGATCACATAATTCCTAACAAAGTTTTGACACAGATTCCCAATTCGGGCATTCAGAACATATAGCACGTTGCTGTAAGCAAGCACATTCTCATTCAAAGTTGCAAGTTACTATGTAGGAACAAGTTTGTATAGGTATTTCAAAGATGCCCAGAACTGAGCTAAACTTGGTATGTGTCAAACTCCTAGAAATAACTTCATGCCCCAACTCCCTTACTTCCAGCTAGTAAGGATCACATAATTCCTAACAAAGTTCTGACACAGATTCCCAATTCGGGCATTCAGAACATATAGCACGTTGCTGTAAGCAAGCACATTCTCCTTCACAGTTGCAAGTTACTATGTAGGAACAAGTTTGAATAGGACATTCAATGATACCCAGAACTGAGCTAAATTTGGTATGCCTCCACCTCCTAGAAATAACTTCATGCCCCATCTCCCTTACTTCCAGCTAGTAAGGATCACATAATTCCTTACAAAGTTTTGACACAGATTCCCAATTCGGGCATTCAGAACATATAGCACGTTGCTGTAAGCAAGCACATTCTCATTCAAAGTTGCAAGTTACTATGTAGGAACAAGTTTGTATAGGTATTCCAAAGATGCCCCGAACGGTGCTAAACTTGGTATGTGTCCAACTCCTAGAAAGAACTTAATGCCCCATCTCCCTTACTTCTAGCTCGTAAGGATCACATAATTCCTAACAAAGTTTTGACACAGATTCCCAATTCGGGCATTCAGAACATATAGCACGTTGCTGTAAGCAAGCACATTCTCATTCAAAGTTGCAAGTTACTATGTAGGAACAAGTTTGTATAGGTATTTCAAAGATGCCCAGAACTGAGCTAAACGTTGTATGTCTCCAAGTCCTAGATATAAATTCATGCCCCATCTCCCTTACTTCCATCTAGTAAGGATCACATAATTCCTAACAAAGATTTGAGACAGATTCCCAATGCGGGCATTCAGAACATTTAGCACGTTGCTGTAAGCAAGCACATTCTCATTCAAAGTTGCAAGTTTCTATGTAGGAACAAGTTTGTATAGGTATTTCAAAGATGCCCAGAACTGAGCTAAACTTGGTATGTCTCCAACTCCGAGAAATAACTTCATGCACCAACTCCCTTACTTCCAGCTTGTAAGGATCACATAAATCCTAACAAAGTTTTGACACAGATTCCCAATTCGGGCATTCAGAACATATAGCACGTTGCTGTAAGCAAGCACATTCTCATTAAAAGTTGCAAGTTACTATGTAGGAACAAGTTTGTAGAGGACTTTCAAAGATGCCCAGAACTGAGCTAAACGTTGTATGTCTCCAACTCCTAGAAATAACTTCATGCCCATCTCCCTTAGTTGCAGGTAGTAAGGATCACATAATTCCTAACAAAGTTTTGACACAGATGCCCAATTCGTGCATTCAGAACATATAGCACGTTGCTGTAAGCAAGCACATTCTCATTCAAAGTTGCAAGTTACTATGTAGGAACAAGTTTGTATAGGTATTTCAAAGATGCCCAGAAGTGAGCTAAACTTGGTATGTCTCCAACTCCTAGAAATGACTTCATGCCCCAACTCCCTTACTTCCAGCTAGTAAGGATCACATAATTCCTAAGAAAGTTTTGACACAGATTCTCAATTCGGGCATTCAGAACATATAGCACGTTGCTGTAAGCAAGCACATTCTCATTCAAAGTTGCAAGTTACTATGTAGGAACAAGTTTGTATAGGTATTTCAAAGATGCCCCGAACGGTGCTAAACTTGGTATGTGTCCAACTCCTAGAAATAACTTCATGCCCCATCTCCCTTACTTCTAGCTCGTAAGGATCACATAATTCCTAACAAAGTTTTGACACAGATTCCCAATTCGGGCATCCAGAACATATAGCACGTTGCTGTAAGCAAGCACATTCTCATTCAAAGTTGCAAGTTACTATGTAGGAACAAGTTTGTATAGGTATTTTAAAGATGCCCAGAACTGAGCTACTCGTTTTATGTCTCCAAGTCCTAGATATAACTTCATGCCCCATCTCCCTTACTTCCATCTAGTAAGGATCACATAATTCCTAACAAAGTTTTGAGACAGATTCCCAATGCGGGCATTCAGAAGATTTAGCACGTTGCTGTGAGCAAGCACATTCTCATTCACAGTTGCAAGTTACTATGTAGGAACAAGTTTGTATAGGTATTTCAAAGATGCCCAGAACTGAGCTAAACTTGGTATGTCTCCAACTCCGAGAAATAACTTCATGCACCAACTCCCTTACTTACAGCTTGTAAGGATCACATAATTCCTAACAAAGTTTTGACACAGATTCCCAATTCGGGCATTCAGAACATATAGCACGTTGCTGTAAGCAAGCACATTCTCATTCAAAGTTGCAAGTTACTATGTAGGAACAAGTTTGTATAGGTATTTCAAAGAAGCCCAGAACTGAGCTAAACGTTGTATATCTCCAGCTCCTAGAAATAACATCATGCCACTTCTCCCTTACTTCCAGCTAGTAATGATCACATAATTCCTAACAAACTTTTGACACAGATTCCCAATTCGGGCATTCAGAACATATAGCACGTTGCTGTAAGCAAGCACATTCTCATTAAAAGTTGCAAGTTACTATGTAGGAACAAGTTTGTAGAGGTATTTCAAAGATGCCCAGAACTGAGCTAAAATTGGTATGTCTCCAACTCCTAGAAATAACTTCATGCCCCAACTCTCTTACTTCCAGCTTGTAAGGATCACATAATTCCTAACAAAGTTTTATAACAGATTCCCAATTCGGGCATTCAGAACATATAGCACGTTGCTGTAAGCAAGCACATTCTCATTCAATGTTGCAAGTTACCATGCAGGAAGAAGTTTGTATAGGACTTTCAAAGATGCCCAGAACTGAGCTAAACTTGGTATGTTTCCAACTCCTAGAAATAACATCATGCCCCATCTCCCTTACTTCCAGCTAGTAAGGATCAGATAATTCCTAACAAAGCTTTGACACAGATTCCCAATTCGGGCATTCAGAACATATAGCACGTTGCTGTAAGCAAGCACAATCTCATTCAAAGTTGCAAGTTACTATGTAGGAACAAGTTTGTATAGGACTTTCAAAGATGCCCAGAACTGAGCTAAACGTTGTATGTCTCCAACTCCTAGAAATAACTTCATGCCCATCTCCCTTACTTCCAGCTAGTAAGGATCACATAATTCCTAACAAAGATTTGACACAGATTCCCAATTCGGGCATTCAGGACATATAGCACGTTGCTGTAAGCAAGCACATTCTCATTCAAAGTTGCAAGTTACTATGTAAGAAGAAGTTTGTATAGGTATTTCAAAGATGCCCAGAACTGAGCTAAACTTGGTATGTCTCCAACTCCTAGAAATGACTTCATGCCCCAACTCCCTTACTTCCAGCTAGTAAGGATCACATAATTCCTAATAAACTTTTGACACAGATTCCCAATTCGGGCATTCAGAACATATAGCACGTTGCTGTAAGCAAGCACATTCTCATTCAAAGTTGCAACTTACCATGTAGGAAGAAGTTTGTATAGGACTTTCAAAGATGCCCAGAACTGAGCTAAACTTGGTATGTCTCCAACTCCTAGAAATAACTTCATGCCCCAACTCCCTTACTTCCAGCTAGTAAGGATCACATAATTCCTAACAAAGTTTTGACACAGATTCCCAATTCGGGCATTCAGAACATATAGCACGTTGCTGTAAGCAAGCACATTCTCATTCAAAGATGCAAGTTACTATGTAGGAACAAGTTTGTATAGGTATTTCAAAGATGCCCAGAACTGAGCTTAACTTGGTATGTCTCCAACTCCTAGAAATAACTTCATGCCCCATCTCCCTTACTTCCAGCTAGTAAGGATCACATAATTCCTAAAAAAGTTTTGACACAGATTCCTATTCGGGCATTCAGAACATATAGCACGTTGCTGTAAGCAAGCACATTCTCATTCAAAGTTGCAAGTTACTATGTAGGAACAAGTTTGTATAGGTATTTCAAAGATGCCCAGAACTGAACTAAACGTTGTATGTCTCCAACTCCTAGAAATGACTTCATGCCCCATCTCCCTTACTTCCATCTAGTAAGGATCACATAATTCCTTACAAAGTCTTGAGACAGATTCCCAATGCGGGCATTCAGATCATTTAGCACGTTGCTGTAAGCAAGCACATTCTCATTCAAAGTTGCAAGTTACTATGTAGGAACAAGTTTGTATAGGTATTTCAAAGATGCCCAGAAGTGAGCTAAACTTGGTATGTCTCCAACTCCTAGAAATGACTTCATGCCCCAACTCCCTTACTTCCAGCTAGTAAGGATCACATAATTCCTAACAAAGTTTTGACACAGATTCCCAATTCGGGCATTCAGAACATATAGCACGTTGCTGTAAGCAAGCACATTCTCATTCAAAGTTGCAAGTTACCATGTAGGAAGAAGTTTGTATAGGACTTTCAAAGATGCCCAGAACTGAGCTAAACTTGGTATGTCTCCAACTCCTAGAAATAACTTCATGCCCCAACTCCCTTACTTCCAGCTAGTAAGGATCACATAATTCCTAACAAAGTTTTGACACAGATTCCCAATTCTGGCATTCAGAACATATAGCACGTTGCTGTAAGCAAGCACATTCTCATTCAAAGATGCAAGTTACTATGTAGGAACAAGTTTGTATAGGTATTTCAAAGATGCCCAGAACTGAGCTAAACTTGGTATGTCTCCAACTCCTAGAAATAACTTCATGCCCCATCTCCCTTACTTCCAGCTAGTAAGGATCACATAATTCCTAACAAACTTTTGACACAGATTCCCAATTCGGGCATTCAGAACATATAGCACGTTGCTGTAAGCAAGCACATTCTCATTCAAAGTTGCAAGTTACTATGTAGGAACAAGTTTGTATAGGTATTTCAAAGATGCCCCGAACGGTGCTAAACTTGGTATGTGTCCAACTCCTAGAAATAACTTCATGCCCCATCTCCCTTACTTCTAGCTCGTAAGGATCACATAATTCCTAACAAAGTTTTGACACAGATTCCCAATTCGGGCATTCAGAACATATAGCACGTTGCTGTAAGCAAGCACATTCTCATTCAAAGTTGCAAGTTACTATGTAGGAACAAGTTTGTATAGGTATTTCAAAGATGCCCAGAACTGAGCTACTCGTTTTATGTCTCCAAGTCCTAGATATAACTTCATGCCCCATCTCCCTTACTTCCATCTAGTAAGGATCACATAATTCCTAACAAAGTTTTGAGCCAGATTCCCAATGCGGGCATTCAGAACATTTAGCACGTTGCTGTAAGCAAGCACATTCTCATTCAAAGTTGCAAGTTACTATGTAGGAACAAGTTTGTATAGGTATTTCAAAGATGCCCAGAACTGAGCTAAACTTGGTATGTCTCCAACTCCGAGAAATAACTTCATGCACCAACTCCCTTACTTACAGCTTGTAAGGATCACATAAATCCTAACAAAGTTTTGACACAGATTCCCAATTCGGGCATTCAGAACATATAGCACGTTGCTGTAAGCAAGCACATTCTCATTCAAAGTTGCAAGTTACTATGTAGGAACAAGTTTGTATAGGTATTTCAAAGATGCCCAGAAGTGAGCTAAACTTGGTATGTCTCCAACTCCTAGAAATGACTTCATGCCCCAACTCCCTTACTTCCAGCTAGTAAGGATCACATA
Organism: Diceros bicornis minor; assembly: GCF_020826845.1. Lineage (NCBI taxonomy): Eukaryota > Metazoa > Chordata > Mammalia > Perissodactyla > Rhinocerotidae > Diceros > Diceros bicornis. The sequence goes on along the minus strand of NW_026690927.1, from coordinate 285,192 downwards.
ATTCCTAACAAAGTTTTGACACAGATTCTCAATTCGGGCATTCAGAACATATAGCACGTTGCTGTAAGCAAGCACATTCTCATTCAAAGTTGCAAGTTACTATGTAGGAACAAGTTTGTATAGGTATTTCAAAGATGCCCCGAACGGTGCTAAACTTGGTATGTGTCCAACTCCTAGAAATAACTTCATGCCCCATCTCCCTTACTTCTAGCTCGTAAGGATCACATAATTCCTAACAAAGTTTTGACACAGATTCCCAATTCGGGCATCCAGAACATATAGCACGTTGCTGTAAGCAAGCACATTCTCATTCAAAGTTGCAAGTTACTATGTAGGAACAAGTTTGTATAGGTATTTTAAAGATGCCCAGAACTGAGCTACTCGTTTTATGTCTCCAAGTCCTAGATATAACTTCATGCCCCATCTCCCTTACTTCCATCTAGTAAGGATCACATAATTCCTAACAAAGTTTTGAGACAGATTCCCAATGCGGGCATTCAGAAGATTTAGCACGTTGCTGTGAGCAAGCACATTCTCATTCACAGTTGCAAGTTACTATGTAGGAACAAGTTTGTATAGGTATTTCAAAGATGCCCAGAACTGAGCTAAACTTGGTATGTCTCCAACTCCGAGAAATAACTTCATGCACCAACTCCCTTACTTACAGCTTGTAAGGATCACATAATTCCTAACAAAGTTTTGACACAGATTCCCAATTCGGGCATTCAGAACATATAGCACGTTGCTGTAAGCAAGCACATTCTCATTCAAAGTTGCAAGTTACTATGTAGGAACAAGTTTGTATAGGTATTTCAAAGAAGCCCAGAACTGAGCTAAACGTTGTATATCTCCAGCTCCTAGAAATAACATCATGCCACTTCTCCCTTACTTCCAGCTAGTAATGATCACATAATTCCTAACAAACTTTTGACACAGATTCCCAATTCGGGCATTCAGAACATATAGCACGTTGCTGTAAGCAAGCACATTCTCATTAAAAGTTGCAAGTTACTATGTAGGAACAAGTTTGTAGAGGTATTTCAAAGATGCCCAGAACTGAGCTAAAATTGGTATGTCTCCAACTCCTAGAAATAACTTCATGCCCCAACTCTCTTACTTCCAGCTTGTAAGGATCACATAATTCCTAACAAAGTTTTATAACAGATTCCCAATTCGGGCATTCAGAACATATAGCACGTTGCTGTAAGCAAGCACATTCTCATTCAATGTTGCAAGTTACCATGCAGGAAGAAGTTTGTATAGGACTTTCAAAGATGCCCAGAACTGAGCTAAACTTGGTATGTTTCCAACTCCTAGAAATAACTTCATGCCCCATCTCCCTTACTTCCAGCTAGTAAGGATCAGATAATTCCTAACAAAGCTTTGACACAGATTCCCAATTCGGGCATTCAGAACATATAGCACGTTGCTGTAAGCAAGCACAATCTCATTCAAAGTTGCAAGTTACTATGTAGGAACAAGTTTGTATAGGACTTTCAAAGATGCCCAGAACTGAGCTAAACGTTGTATGTCTCCAACTCCTAGAAATAACTTCATGCCCATCTCCCTTACTTCCAGCTAGTAAGGATCACATAATTCCTAACAAAGATTTGACACAGATTCCCAATTCGGGCATTCAGGACATATAGCACGTTGCTGTAAGCAAGCACATTCTCATTCAAAGTTGCAAGTTACTATGTAAGAAGAAGTTTGTATAGGTATTTCAAAGATGCCCAGAACTGAGCTAAACTTGGTATGTCTCCAACTCCTAGAAATGACTTCATGCCCCAACTCCCTTACTTCCAGCTAGTAAGGATCACATAATTCCTAATAAACTTTTGACACAGATTCCCAATTCGGGCATTCAGAACATATAGCACGTTGCTGTAAGCAAGCACATTCTCATTCAAAGTTGCAACTTACCATGTAGGAAGAAGTTTGTATAGGACTTTCAAAGATGCCCAGAACTGAGCTAAACTTGGTATGTCTCCAACTCCTAGAAATAACTTCATGCCCCAACTCCCTTACTTCCAGCTAGTAAGGATCACATAATTCCTAACAAAGTTTTGACACAGATTCCCAATTCGGGCATTCAGAACATATAGCACGTTGCTGTAAGCAAGCACATTCTCATTCAAAGATGCAAGTTACTATGTAGGAACAAGTTTGTATAGGTATTTCAAAGATGCCCAGAACTGAGCTTAACTTGGTATGTCTCCAACTCCTAGAAATAACTTCATGCCCCATCTCCCTTACTTCCAGCTAGTAAGGATCACATAATTCCTAAAAAAGTTTTGACACAGATTCCTATTCGGGCATTCAGAACATATAGCACGTTGCTGTAAGCAAGCACATTCTCATTCAAAGTTGCAAGTTACTATGTAGGAACAAGTTTGTATAGGTATTTCAAAGATGCCCAGAACTGAACTAAACGTTGTATGTCTCCAACTCCTAGAAATGACTTCATGCCCCATCTCCCTTACTTCCATCTAGTAAGGATCACATAATTCCTTACAAAGTCTTGAGACAGATTCCCAATGCGGGCATTCAGATCATTTAGCACGTTGCTGTAAGCAAGCACATTCTCATTCAAAGTTGCAAGTTACTATGTAGGAACAAGTTTGTATAGGTATTTCAAAGATGCCCAGAAGTGAGCTAAACTTGGTATGTCTCCAACTCCTAGAAATGACTTCATGCCCCAACTCCCTTACTTCCAGCTAGTAAGGATCACATAATTCCTAACAAAGTTTTGACACAGATTCCCAATTCGGGCATTCAGAACATATAGCACGTTGCTGTAAGCAAGCACATTCTCATTCAAAGTTGCAAGTTACCATGTAGGAAGAAGTTTGTATAGGACTTTCAAAGATGCCCAGAACTGAGCTAAACTTGGTATGTCTCCAACTCCTAGAAATAACTTCATGCCCCAACTCCCTTACTTCCAGCTAGTAAGGATCACATAATTCCTAACAAAGTTTTGACACAGATTCCCAATTCTGGCATTCAGAACATATAGCACGTTGCTGTAAGCAAGCACATTCTCATTCAAAGATGCAAGTTACTATGTAGGAACAAGTTTGTATAGGTATTTCAAAGATGCCCAGAACTGAGCTAAACTTGGTATGTCTCCAACTCCTAGAAATAACTTCATGCCCCATCTCCCTTACTTCCAGCTAGTAAGGATCACATAATTCCTAACAAACTTTTGACACAGATTCCCAATTCGGGCATTCAGAACATATAGCACGTTGCTGTAAGCAAGCACATTCTCATTCAAAGTTGCAAGTTACTATGTAGGAACAAGTTTGTATAGGTATTTCAAAGATGCCCCGAACGGTGCTAAACTTGGTATGTGTCCAACTCCTAGAAATAACTTCATGCCCCATCTCCCTTACTTCTAGCTCGTAAGGATCACATAATTCCTAACAAAGTTTTGACACAGATTCCCAATTCGGGCATTCAGAACATATAGCACGTTGCTGTAAGCAAGCACATTCTCATTCAAAGTTGCAAGTTACTATGTAGGAACAAGTTTGTATAGGTATTTCAAAGATGCCCAGAACTGAGCTACTCGTTTTATGTCTCCAAGTCCTAGATATAACTTCATGCCCCATCTCCCTTACTTCCATCTAGTAAGGATCACATAATTCCTAACAAAGTTTTGAGCCAGATTCCCAATGCGGGCATTCAGAACATTTAGCACGTTGCTGTAAGCAAGCACATTCTCATTCAAAGTTGCAAGTTACTATGTAGGAACAAGTTTGTATAGGTATTTCAAAGATGCCCAGAACTGAGCTAAACTTGGTATGTCTCCAACTCCGAGAAATAACTTCATGCACCAACTCCCTTACTTACAGCTTGTAAGGATCACATAAATCCTAACAAAGTTTTGACACAGATTCCCAATTCGGGCATTCAGAACATATAGCACGTTGCTGTAAGCAAGCACATTCTCATTCAAAGTTGCAAGTTACTATGTAGGAACAAGTTTGTATAGGTATTTCAAAGAAGCCCAGAACTTAGCTAAACGTTGTATATCTCCAACTCCTAGAAATAACATCATGCCACTTCTCCCTTACTTCCAGCTAGTAATGATCACATAATTCCTAACAAACTTTTGACACAGATTCCCAATTCGGGCATTCAGAACATATAGCACGTTGCTGTAAGCAAGCACATTCTCATTAAAAGTTGCAAGTTACTATGTAGGAACAAGTTTGTAGAGGTATTTCAAAGATGCTCAGAACTGAGCTAAACTTGGTATGTCTCCAACTCCTAGAAATAACTTAATGCCCCAACTCTCTTAAATCCAGCTTGCAAGGATCACATAATTCCTAACAAAGTTTTGAAACAGATTCCCAATTCGGGCATTCAGAACATATAGCACGTTGCTGTAAGCAAGCACATTCTCATTCAAAGTTGCAAGTTACTATGTAGGAACATATTTGTATAGGTATTTCAAAGATGCCCAGAAGTGAGCTAAACTTGGTATGTCTCCAACTCCTAGAAATGACTTCTTGCCCCAACTCCCTTACCTCCAGCTAGTAAGGATCACATAATTCCTAACAAAGTTTTGACACAGATTCCCAATTCGGGCATTCAGAACATATAGCATGTTGCTGTAAGCAAGCACATTCTCATTCAATGTTGCAAGTTACCATGCAGGAAGAAGTTTGTATAGGACTTTCAAAGATGCCCAGAACTGAGCTAATCTTGGTATGTTTCCAACTCCTAGAAATAACTTCATGCCCCATCTCCCTTACTTCCAGCTAGTAAGGATCAGATAATTCCTAACAAAGCTTTGACACAGATTCCCAATTCGGGCATTCACAACATATAGCACGTTGCTGTAAGCAAGCACAATCTCATTCAAAGTTGCAAGTTACTATGTAGGAACAAGTTTGTATAGGACTTTCAAAGATGCCCAGAACTGAGCTAAACGTTGTATGTCTCCAACTCCTAGAAATAACTTCATGCCCATCTCCCTTACTTCCAGCTAGTAAGGATCACATAATTCCTAACAAAGATTTGACACAGATTCCCAATTCGGGCATTCAGAACATATAGCACGTTGCTGTAAGCAAGCACATTCTCATTCAAAGTTGCAAGTTACTATGTAGGAACAAGTTTGTATAGGTATTTCAAAGAAGCCCAGAACTTAGCTAAACGTTGTATATCTCCAACTCCTAGAAATAACATCATGCCACTTCTCCCTTACTTCCAGCTAGTAATGATCACATAATTCCTAACAAACTTTTGACACAGATTCCCAATTCGGGCATTCAGAACATATAGCACGTTGCTGTAAGCAAGCACATTCTCATTAAAAGTTGCAAGTTACTATGTAGGAACAAGTTTGTAGAGGTATTTCAAAGATGCTCAGAACTGAGCTAAACTTGGTATGTCTCCAACTCCTAGAAATAACTTAATGCCCCAACTCTCTTAAATCCAGCTTGTAAGGATCACATAATTCCTAACAAAGTTTTGAAACAGATTCCCAATTCGGGCATTCAGAACATATAGCACGTTGCTGTAAGCAAGCACATTCTCATTCAAAGTTGCAAGTTACTATGTAGGAACATATTTGTATAGGTATTTCAAAGATGCCCAGAAGTGAGCTAAACTTGGTATGTCTCCAACTCCTAGAAATGACTTCTTGCCCCAACTCCCTTACCTCCAGCTAGTAAGGATCACATAATTCCTAACAAAGTTTTGACACAGATTCCCAATTCGGGCATTCAGAACATATAGCACGTTGCTGTAAGCAAGCACATTCTCATTCAATGTTGCAAGTTACCATGCAGGAAGAAGTTTGTATAGGACTTTCAAAGATGCCCAGAACTGAGCTAAACTTGGTATGTTTCCAACTCCTAGAAATAACTTCATGCCCCATCTCCCTTACTTCCAGCTAGTAAGGATCAGATAATTCCTAACAAAGCTTTGACACAGATTCCCAATTCGGGCATTCAGAACATATAGCACGTTGCTGTAAGCAAGCACAATCTCATTCAAAGTTGCAAGTTACTATGTAGGAACAAGTTTGTATAGGACTTTCAAAGATGCCCAGAACTGAGCTAAACGTTGTATGTCTCCAACTCCTAGAAATAACTTCATGCCCATCTCCCTTACTTCCAGCTAGTAAGGATCACATAATTCCTAACAAAGATTTGACACAGATTCCCAATTCGGGCATTCAGGACATATAGCACGTTGCTGTAAGCAAGCACATTCTCATTCAAAGTTGCAAGTTACTATGTAAGAAGAAGTTTGTATAGGTATTTCAAAGATGCCCAGAACTGAGCTAAACTTGGTATGTCTCCAACTCCTAGAAATGACTTCATGCCCCAACTCCCTTACTTCCAGCTAGTAAGGATCACATAATTCCTAATAAACTTTTGACACAGATTCCCAATTCGGGCATTCAGAACATATAGCACGTTGCTGTACGCAAGCACATTCTCATTCAAACTTGCAACTTACCATGTAGGAAGAAGTTTGTATAGGACTTTCAAAGATGCCCAGAACTGAGCTAAACTTGGTATGTCTCCAACTCCTAGAAATAACTTCATGCCCCAACTCCCTTACTTCCAGCTAGTAAGGATCACATAATTCCTAACAAAGTTTTGACACAGATTCCCAATTCGGGCATTCAGAACATATAGCACGTTGCTGTAAGCAAGCACATTCTCATTCAAAGATGCAAGTTACTATGTAGGAACAAGTTTGTATAGGTATTTCAAAGATGCCCAGAACTGAGCTTAACTTGGTATGTCTCCAACTCCTAGAAATAACTTCATGCCCCATCTCCCTTACTTCCAGCTAGTAAGGATCACATAATTCCTAAAAAAGTTTTGACACAGATTCCCAATTCGGGCATTCAGATCATATAGCACGTTGCTGTAAGCAAGCACATTCTCATTCAAAGTTGCAAGTTACTATGTAGGAACAAGTTTGTATAGGTATTTCAAAGATGCCCAGAACTGAACTAAACGTTGTATGTCTCCAACTCCTAGAAATGACTTCATGCCCCATCTCCCTTACTTCCATCTAGTAAGGATCACATAATTCCTTACAAAGTTTTGAGACAGATTCCCAATGCGGGCATTCAGATCATTTAGCACGTTGCTGTAAGCAAGCACATTCTCATTCAAAGTTGCAAGTTACTATGTAGGAACAAGTTTGTATAGGTATTTCAAAGATGACCAGAAGTGAGCTAAACTTGGTATGTCTCCAACTCCTAGAAATGACTTCATGCCCCAACTCCCTTACTTCCAGCTAGTAAGGATCACATAATTCCTAACAAAGTTTTGACACAGATTCCCAATTCGGGCATTCAGAACATATAGCCCGTTGCTGTAAGCAAGCACATTCTCATTCAAAGTTGCAAGTTACTATGTAGGAAGAAGTTTGTATAGGACTTTCAAAGATGCCCAGAACTGAGCTAAACTTGGTATGTCTCCAACTCCTAGAAATAACTTCATGCCCCATCTCCCTTACTTCCAGCTAGTAAGGATCAGATAATTCCTAACAAAGTTTTGACACAGATTCCCAATTCGGGCATTCAGAACATATAGCACGTTGCTGTAAGCAAGCACAATCTCATTCAAAGTTGCAAGTTACTATGTAGGAACAAGTTTGTATAGGACTTTCAAAGATGCCCAGAACTGAGCTAAACGTTGTATGTCTCCAACTCCTAGAAATAACTTCATGCCCATCTCCCTTACTTCCAGCTAGTAAGGATCACATAATTCCTAACAAAGATTTGACACAGATTCCCAATTCGGGCATTCAGGACATATAGCACGTTGCTGTAAGCAAGCACATTCTCATTCAAAGTTGCAAGTTACTATGTAAGAAGAAGTTTGTATAGGTATTTCAAAGATGCCCAGAACTGAGCTAAACTTGGTATGTCTCCAACTCCTAGAAATGACTTCATGCCCCAACTCCCTTACTTCCAGCTAGTAAGGATCACATAATTCCTAATAAACTTTTGACACAGATTCCCAATTCGGGCATTCAGAACATATAGCACGTTGCTGTAAGCAAGCACATTCTCATTCAAAGTTGCAACTTACCATGTAGGAAGAAGTTTGTATAGGACTTTCAAAGATGCCCAGAACTGAGCTAAACTTGGTATGTCTCCAACTCCTAGAAATAACTTCATGCCCCAACTCCCTTACTTCCAGCTAGTAAGGATCACATAATTCCTAACAAAGTTTTGACACAGATTCCCAATTCGGGCATTCAGAACATATAGCACGTTGCTGTAAGCAAGCACATTCTCATTCAAAGATGCAAGTTACTATGTAGGAACAAGTTTGTATAGGTATTTCAAAGATGCCCAGAACTGAGCTTAACTTGGTATGTCTCCAACTCCTAGAAATAACTTCATGCCCCATCTCCCTTACTTCCAGCTAGTAAGGATCACATAATTCCTAACAAAGTTTTGACACAGATTCCCAATTCGGGCATTCAGAACATATAGCACGTTGCTGTAAGCAAGCACATTCTCATTCAAAGTTGCAAGTTACTATGTAGGAACAAGTTTGTATAGGTATTTCAAAGATGCCCAGAACTGAACTAAACGTTGTATGTCTCCAACTCCTAGAAATGACTTCATGCCCCATCTCCCTTACTTCCATCTAGTAAGGATCACATAATTCCTTACAAAGTCTTGAGACAGATTCCCAATGCGGGCATTCAGATCATTTAGCACGTTGCTGTAAGCAAGCACATTCTCATTCAAAGTTGCAAGTTACTATTAAGGAACAAGTTTGTATAGGTATTTCAAAGATGCCCAGAAGTGAGCTAAACTTGGTATGTCTCCAACTCCTAGAAATGACTTCATGCCCCAACTCCCTTACTTCCAGCTAGTAAGGATCACATAATTCCTAACAAAGTTTTGACACAGATTCCCAATTCGGGCATTCAGAACATATAGCACGTTGCTGTAAGCAAGCACATTCTCATTCAAAGTTGCAAGTTACCATGTAGGAAGAAGTTTGTATAGGACTTTCAAAGATGCCCAGAACTGAGCTAAACTTGGTATGTCTCCAACTCCTAGAAATAACTTCATGCCCCAACTCCCTTACTTCCAGCTAGTAAGGATCACATAATTCCTAACAAAGTTTTGACACAGATTCCCAATTCTGGCATTCAGAACATATAGCACGTTGCTGTAAGCAAGCACATTCTCATTCAAAGATGCAAGTTACTATGTAGGAACAAGTTTGTATAGGTATTTCAAAGATGCCCAGAACTGAGCTAAACTTGGTATGTCTCCAACTCCTAGAAATAACTTCATGCCCCATCTCCCTTACTTCCAGCTAGTAAGGATCACATAATTCCTAACAAACTTTTGACACAGATTCCCAATTCGGGCATTCAGAACATATAGCACGTTGCTGTAAGCAAGCACATTCTCATTCAAAGTTGCAAGTTACTATGTAGGAACAAGTTTGTATAGGTATTTCAAAGATGCCCCGAACGGTGCAAAACTTGGTATGTGTCCAACTCCTAGAAATAACTTCATGCCCCATCTCCCTTACTTCTAGCTCGTAAGGATCACATAATTCCTAACAAAGTTTTGACACAGATTCCCAATTCGGGCATTCAGAACATATAGCACGTTGCTGTAAGCAAGCACATTCTCATTCAAAGTTGCAAGTTACTATGTAGGAACAAGTTTGTATAGGTATTTCAAAGATGCCCAGAACTGAGCTACTCGTTTTATGTCTCCAAGTCCTAGATATAACTTCATGCCCCATCTCCCTTACTTCCATCTAGTAAGGATCACATAATTCCTAACAAAGTTTTGAGCCAGATTCCCAATGCGGGCATTCAGAACATTTAGCACGTTGCTGTAAGCAAGCACATTCTCATTCAAAGTTGCAAGTTACTATGTAGGAACAAGTTTGTATAGGTATTTCAAAGATGCCCAGAACTGAGCTAAACTTGGTATGTCTCCAACTCCGAGAAATAACTTCATGCACCAACTCCCTTACTTACAGCTTGTAAGGATCACATAAATCCTAACAAAGTTTTGACACAGATTCCCAATTCGGGCATTCAGAACATATAGCACGTTGCTGTAAGCAAGCACATTCTCATTCAAAGTTGCAAGTTACTATGTAGGAACAAGTTTGTATAGGTATTTCAAAGAAGCCCAGAACTTAGCTAAACGTTGTATATCTCCAACTCCTAGAAATAACATCATGCCACTTCTCCCTTACTTCCAGCTAGTAATGATCACATAATTCCTAACAAACTTTTGACACAGATTCCCAATTCGGGCATTCAGAACATATAGCACGTTGCTGTAAGCAAGCACATTCTCATTAAAAGTTGCAAGTTACTATGTAGGAACAAGTTTGTAGAGGTATTTCAAAGATGCTCAGAACTGAGCTAAACTTGGTATGTCTCCAACTCCTAGAAATAACTTAATGCCCCAACTCTCTTAAATCCAGCTTGCAAGGATCACATAATTCCTAACAAAGTTTTGAAACAGATTCCCAATTCGGGCATTCAGAACATATAGCACGTTGCTGTAAGCAAGCACATTCTCATTCAAAGTTGCAAGTTACTATGTAGGAACATATTTGTATAGGTATTTCAAAGATGCCCAGAAGTGAGCTAAACTTGGTATGTCTCCAACTCCTAGAAATGACTTCTTGCCCCAACTCCCTTACCTCCAGCTAGTAAGGATCACATAATTCCTAACAAAGTTTTGACACAGATTCCCAATTCGGGCATTCAGAACATATAGCACGTTGCTGTAAGCAAGCACATTCTCATTCAATGTTGCAAGTTACCATGCAGGAAGAAGTTTGTATAGGACTTTCAAAGATGCCCAGAACTGAGCTAAACTTGGTATGTTTCCAACTCCTAGAAATAACTTCATGCCCCATCTCCCTTACTTCCAGCTAGTAAGGATCAGATAATTCCTAACAAAGCTTTGACACAGATTCCCAATTCGGGCATTCAGAACATATAGCACGTTGCTGTAAGCAAGCACAATCTCATTCAAAGTTGCAAGTTACTATGTAGGAACAAGTTTGTATAGGACTTTCAAAGATGCCCAGAACTGAGCTAAACGTTGTATGTCTCCAACTCCTAGAAATAACTTCATGCCCATCTCCCTTACTTCCAGCTAGTAAGGATCACATAATTCCTAACAAAGATTTGACACAGATTCCCAATTCGGGCATTCAGGACATATAGCACGTTGCTGTAAGCAAGCACATTCTCATTCAAAGTTGCAAGTTACTATGTAAGAAGAAGTTTGTATAGGTATTTCAAAGATGCCCAGAACTGAGCTAAACTTGGTATGTCTCCAACTCCTAGAAATGACTTCATGCCCCAACTCCCTTACTTCCAGCTAGTAAGGATCACATAATTCCTAATAAACTTTTGACACAGATTCCCAATTCGGGCATTCAGAACATATAGCACGTTGCTGTACGCAAGCACATTCTCATTCAAAGTTGCAACTTACCATGTAGGAAGAAGTTTGTATAGGACTTTCAAAGATGCCCAGAACTGAGCTAAACTTGGTATGTCTCCAACTCCTAGAAATAACTTCATGCCCCAACTCCCTTACTTCCAGCTAGTAAGGATCACATAATTCCTAACAAAGTTTTGACACAGATTCCCAATTCGGGCATTCAGAACATATAGCACGTTGCTGTAAGCAAGCACATTCTCATTCATAGATGCAAGTTACTATGTAGGAACAAGTTTGTATAGGTATTTCAAAGATGCCCAGAACTGAGCTAAACTTGGTATGTCTCCAACTCCTAGAAATAACTTCATGCCCCATCTCCCTTACTTCCAGCTAGTAAGGATCACATAATTCCTAAAAAAGTTTTGACACAGATTCCCAATTCGGGCATTCAGAACATATAGCACGTTGCTGTAAGCAAGCACATTCTCATTCAAAGTTGCAAGTTACTATGTAGGAACAAGTTTGTATAGGTATTTCAAAGATGCCCAGAACTGAACTAAACGTTGTATGTCTCCAACTCCTAGAAATGACTTCATGCCCCATCTCCCTTACTTCCATCTAGTAAGGATCACATAATTCCTTACAAAGTTTTGAGACAGATTCCCAATGCGGGCATTCAGATCATTTAGCACGTTGCTGTAAGCAAGCACATTCTCATTCAAAGTTGCAAGTTACTATGTAGGAACAAGTTTGTATAGGTATTTCAAAGATGCCCAGAAGTGAGCTAAACTTGGTATGTCTCCAACTCCTAGAAATGTCTTCATGCCCCAACTCCCTTACTTCCTGCTAGTAAGGATCACATAATTCCTAACAAAGTTTTGACACAGATTCCCAATTCTGGCATTCAGAACATATAGCACGTTGCTGTAAGCAAGCACATTCTCATTCAAAGATGCAAGTTACTATGTAGGAAGAAGTTTGTATAGGACTTTCAAAGATGCCCAGAACTGAGCTAAACTTGGTATGTCTCCAACTCCTAGAAATAACTTCATGCCCCATCTCCCTTACTTCCAGCTAGTAAGGATCAGATAATTCCTAACAAAGTTTTGACACAGATTCCCAATTCGGGCATTCAGAACATATAGCACGTTGCTGTAAGCAAGCACAATCTCATTCAAAGTTGCAAGTTACTATGTAGGAACAAGTTTGTATAGGACTTTCAAAGATGCCCAGAACTGAGCTAAACGTTGTATGTCTCCAACTCCTAGAAATAACTTCATGCCCATCTCCCTTACTTCCAGCTAGTAAGGATCACATAATTCCTAACAAAGATTTGACACAGATTCCCAATTCGGGCATTCAGGACATATAGCACGTTGCTGTAAGCAAGCACATTCTCATTCAAAGTTGCAAGTTACTATGTAAGAAGAAGTTTGTATAGGTATTTCAAAGATGCCCAGAACTGAGCTAAACTTGGTATGTCTCCAACTCCTAGAAATGACTTCATGCCCCAACTCCCTTACTTCCAGCTAGTAAGGATCACATAATTCCTAATAAACTTTTGACACAGATTCCCAATTCGGGCATTCAGAACATATAGCACGTTGCTGTAAGCAAGCACATTCTCATTCAAAGTTGCAACTTACCATGTAGGAAGAAGTTTGTATAGGACTTTCAAAGATGCCCAGAACTGAGCTAAACTTGGTATGTCTCCAACTCCTAGAAATAACTTCATGCCCCAACTCCCTTACTTCCAGCTAGTAAGGATCACATAATTCCTAACAAAGTTTTGACACAGATTCCCAATTCGGGCATTCAGAACATATAGCACGTTGCTGTAAGCAAGCACATTCTCATTCAAAGATGCAAGTTACTATGTAGGAACAAGTTTGTATAGGTATTTCAAAGATGCCCAGAACTGAGCTTAACTTGGTATGTCTCCAACTCCTAGAAATAACTTCATGCCCCATCTCCCTTACTTCCAGCTAGTAAGGATCACATAATTCCTAACAAAGTTTTGACACAGATTCCCAATTCGGGCATTCAGAACATATAGCACGTTGCTGTAAGCAAGCACATTCTCATTCAAAGTTGCAAGTTACTATGTAGGAACAAGTTTGTATAGGTATTTCAAAGATGCCCAGAACTGAACTAAACGTTGTATGTCTCCAACTCCTAGAAATGACTTCATGCCCCATCTCCCTTACTTCCATCTAGTAAGGATCACATAATTCCTTACAAAGTCTTGAGACAGATTCCCAATGCGGGCATTCAGATCATTTAGCACGTTGCTGTAAGCAAGCACATTCTCATTCAAAGTTGCAAGTTACTATTAAGGAACAAGTTTGTATAGGTATTTCAAAGATGCCCAGAAGTGAGCTAAACTTGGTATGTCTCCAACTCCTAGAAATGACTTCATGCCCCAACTCCCTTACTTCCAGCTAGTAAGGATCACATAATTCCTAACAAAGTTTTGACACAGATTCCCAATTCGGGCATTCAGAACATATAGCACGTTGCTGTAAGCAAGCACATTCTCATTCAAAGTTGCAAGTTACCATGTAGGAAGAAGTTTGTATAGGACTTTCAAAGATGCCCAGAACTGAGCTAAACTTGGTATGTCTCCAACTCCTAGAAATAACTTCATGCCCCAACTCCCTTACTTCCAGCTAGTAAGGATCACATAATTCCTAACAAAGTTTTGACACAGATTCCCAATTCTGGCATTCAGAACATATAGCACGTTGCTGTAAGCAAGCACATTCTCATTCAAAGATGCAAGTTACTATGTAGGAACAAGTTTGTATAGGTATTTCAAAGATGCCCAGAACTGAGCTAAACTTGGTATGTCTCCAACTCCTAGAAATAACTTCATGCCCCATCTCCCTTACTTCCAGCTAGTAAGGATCACATAATTCCTAACAAACTTTTGACACAGATTCCCAATTCGGGCATTCAGAACATATAGCACGTTGCTGTAAGCAAGCACATTCTCATTCAAAGTTGCAAGTTACTATGTAGGAACAAGTTTGTATAGGTATTTCAAAGATGCCCAGAACTGAGCTACTCGTTTTATGTCTCCAAGTCCTAGATATAACTTCATGCCCCATCTCCCTTACTTCCATCTAGTAAGGATCACATAATTCCTAACAAAGTTTTGAGCCAGATTCCCAATGCGGGCATTCAGAACATTTAGCACGTTGCTGTAAGCAAGCACATTCTCATTCAAAGTTGCAAGTTACTATGTAGGAACAAGTTTGTATAGGACTTTCAAAGATGCCCAGAACTGAGCTAAACGTTGTATGTCTCCAACTCCTAGAAATAACTTCATGCCCATCTCCCTTACTTCCAGCTAGTAAGGATCACATAATTCCTAACAAAGATTTGACACAGATTCCCAATTCGGGCATTCAGGACATATAGCACGTTGCTGTAAGCAAGCACATTCTCATTCAAAGTTGCAAGTTACTATGTAAGAAGAAGTTTGTATAGGTATTTCAAAGATGCCCAGAACTGAGCTAAACTTGGTATGTCTCCAACTCCTAGAAATGACTTCATGCCCCAACTCCCTTACTTCCAGCTAGTAAGGATCACATAATTCCTAATAAACTTTTGACACAGATTCCCAATTCGGGCATTCAGAACATATAGCACGTTGCTGTAAGCAAGCACATTCTCATTCAAAGTTGCAACTTACCATGTAGGAAGAAGTTTGTATAGGACTTTCAAAGATGCCCAGAACTGAGCTAAACTTGGTATGTCTCCAACTCCTAGAAATAACTTCATGCCCCAACTCCCTTACTTCCAGCTAGTAAGGATCACATAATTCCTAACAAAGTTTTGACACAGATTCCCAATTCGGGCATTCAGAACATATAGCACGTTGCTGTAAGCAAGCACATTCTCATTCAAAGATGCAAGTTACTATGTAGGAACAAGTTTGTATAGGTATTTCAAAGATGCCCAGAACTGAGCTTAACTTGGTATGTCTCCAACTCCTAGAAATAACTTCATGCCCCATCTCCCTTACTTCCAGCTAGTAAGGATCACATAATTCCTAACAAAGTTTTGACACAGATTCCCAATTCGGGCATTCAGAACATATAGCACGTTGCTGTAAGCAAGCACATTCTCATTCAAAGTTGCAAGTTACTATGTAGGAACAAGTTTGTATAGGTATTTCAAAGATGCCCAGAACTGAACTAAACGTTGTATGTCTCCAACTCCTAGAAATGACTTCATGCCCCATCTCCCTTACTTCCATCTAGTAAGGATCACATAATTCCTTACAAAGTCTTGAGACAGATTCCCAATGCGGGCATTCAGATCATTTAGCACGTTGCTGTAAGCAAGCACATTCTCATTCAAAGTTGCAAGTTACTATTAAGGAACAAGTTTGTATAGGTATTTCAAAGATGCCCAGAAGTGAGCTAAACTTGGTATGTCTCCAACTCCTAGAAATGACTTCATGCCCCAACTCCCTTACTTCCAGCTAGTAAGGATCACATAATTCCTAACAAAGTTTTGACACAGATTCCCAATTCGGGCATTCAGAACATATAGCACGTTGCTGTAAGCAAGCACATTCTCATTCAAAGTTGCAAGTTACCATGTAGGAAGAAGTTTGTATAGGACTTTCAAAGATGCCCAGAACTGAGCTAAACTTGGTATGTCTCCAACTCCTAGAAATAACTTCATGCCCCAACTCCCTTACTTCCAGCTAGTAAGGATCACATAATTCCTAACAAAGTTTTGACACAGATTCCCAATTCTGGCATTCAGAACATATAGCACGTTGCTGTAAGCAAGCACATTCTCATTCAAAGATGCAAGTTACTATGTAGGAACAAGTTTGTATAGGTATTTCAAAGATGCCCAGAACTGAGCTAAACTTGGTATGTCTCCAACTCCTAGAAATAACTTCATGCCCCATCTCCCTTACTTCCAGCTAGTAAGGATCACATAATTCCTAACAAACTTTTGACACAGATTCCCAATTCGGGCATTCAGAACATATAGCACGTTGCTGTAAGCAAGCACATTCTCATTCAAAGTTGCAAGTTACTATGTAGGAACAAGTTTGTATAGGTATTTCAAAGATGCCCCGAACGGTGCAAAACTTGGTATGTGTCCAACTCCTAGAAATAACTTCATGCCCCATCTCCCTTACTTCTAGCTCGTAAGGATCACATAATTCCTAACAAAGTTTTGACACAGATTCCCAATTCGGGCATTCAGAACATATAGCACGTTGCTGTAAGCAAGCACATTCTCATTCAAAGTTGCAAGTTACTATGTAGGAACAAGTTTGTATAGGTATTTCAAAGATGCCCAGAACTGAGCTACTCGTTTTATGTCTCCAAGTCCTAGATATAACTTCATGCCCCATCTCCCTTACTTCCATCTAGTAAGGATCACATAATTCCTAACAAAGTTTTGAGCCAGATTCCCAATGCGGGCATTCAGAACATTTAGCACGTTGCTGTAAGCAAGCACATTCTCATTCAAAGTTGCAAGTTACTATGTAGGAACAAGTTTGTATAGGTATTTCAAAGATGCCCAGAACTGAGCTAAACTTGGTATGTCTCCAACTCCGAGAAATAACTTCATGCACCAACTCCCTTACTTACAGCTTGTAAGGATCACATAAATCCTAACAAAGTTTTGACACAGATTCCCAATTCGGGCATTCAGAACATATAGCACGTTGCTGTAAGCAAGCACATTCTCATTCAAAGTTGCAAGTTACTATGTAGGAACAAGTTTGTATAGGTATTTCAAAGAAGCCCAGAACTTAGCTAAACGTTGTATATCTCCAACTCCTAGAAATAACATCATGCCACTTCTCCCTTACTTCCAGCTAGTAATGATCACATAATTCCTAACAAACTTTTGACACAGATTCCCAATTCGGGCATTCAGAACATATAGCACGTTGCTGTAAGCAAGCACATTCTCATTAAAAGTTGCAAGTTACTATGTAGGAACAAGTTTGTAGAGGTATTTCAAAGATGCTCAGAACTGAGCTAAACTTGGTATGTCTCCAACTCCTAGAAATAACTTAATGCCCCAACTCTCTTAAATCCAGCTTGCAAGGATCACATAATTCCTAACAAAGTTTTGAAACAGATTCCCAATTCGGGCATTCAGAACATATAGCACGTTGCTGTAAGCAAGCACATTCTCATTCAAAGTTGCAAGTTACTATGTAGGAACATATTTGTATAGGTATTTCAAAGATGCCCAGAAGTGAGCTAAACTTGGTATGTCTCCAACTCCTAGAAATGACTTCTTGCCCCAACTCCCTTACCTCCAGCTAGTAAGGATCACATAATTCCTAACAAAGTTTTGACACAGATTCCCAATTCGGGCATTCAGAACATATAGCACGTTGCTGTAAGCAAGCACATTCTCATTCAATGTTGCAAGTTACCATGCAGGAAGAAGTTTGTATAGGACTTTCAAAGATGCCCAGAACTGAGCTAAACTTGGTATGTTTCCAACTCCTAGAAATAACTTCATGCCCCATCTCCCTTACTTCCAGCTAGTAAGGATCAGATAATTCCTAACAAAGCTTTGACACAGATTCCCAATTCGGGCATTCAGAACATATAGCACGTTGCTGTAAGCAAGCACAATCTCATTCAAAGTTGCAAGTTACTATGTAGGAACAAGTTTGTATAGGACTTTCAAAGATGCCCAGAACTGAGCTAAACGTTGTATGTCTCCAACTCCTAGAAATAACTTCATGCCCATCTCCCTTACTTCCAGCTAGTAAGGATCACATAATTCCTAACAAAGATTTGACACAGATTCCCAATTCGGGCATTCAGGACATATAGCACGTTGCTGTAAGCAAGCACATTCTCATTCAAAGTTGCAAGTTACTATGTAAGAAGAAGTTTGTATAGGTATTTCAAAGATGCCCAGAACTGAGCTAAACTTGGTATGTCTCCAACTCCTAGAAATGACTTCATGCCCCAACTCCCTTACTTCCAGCTAGTAAGGATCACATAATTCCTAATAAACTTTTGACACAGATTCCCAATTCGGGCATTCAGAACATATAGCACGTTGCTGTACGCAAGCACATTCTCATTCAAAGTTGCAACTTACCATGTAGGAAGAAGTTTGTATAGGACTTTCAAAGATGCCCAGAACTGAGCTAAACTTGGTATGTCTCCAACTCCTAGAAATAACTTCATGCCCCAACTCCCTTACTTCCAGCTAGTAAGGATCACATAATTCCTAACAAAGTTTTGACACAGATTCCCAATTCGGGCATTCAGAACATATAGCACGTTGCTGTAAGCAAGCACATTCTCATTCATAGATGCAAGTTACTATGTAGGAACAAGTTTGTATAGGTATTTCAAAGATGCCCAGAACTGAGCTAAACTTGGTATGTCTCCAACTCCTAGAAATAACTTCATGCCCCATCTCCCTTACTTCCAGCTAGTAAGGATCACATAATTCCTAAAAAAGTTTTGACACAGATTCCCAATTCGGGCATTCAGAACATATAGCACGTTGCTGTAAGCAAGCACATTCTCATTCAAAGTTGCAAGTTACTATGTAGGAACAAGTTTGTATAGGTATTTCAAAGATGCCCAGAACTGAACTAAACGTTGTATGTCTCCAACTCCTAGAAATGACTTCATGCCCCATCTCCCTTACTTCCATCTAGTAAGGATCACATAATTCCTTACAAAGTTTTGAGACAGATTCCCAATGCGGGCATTCAGATCATTTAGCACGTTGCTGTAAGCAAGCACATTCTCATTCAAAGTTGCAAGTTACTATGTAGGAACAAGTTTGTATAGGTATTTCAAAGATGCCCAGAAGTGAGCTAAACTTGGTATGTCTCCAACTCCTAGAAATGTCTTCATGCCCCAACTCCCTTACTTCCTGCTAGTAAGGATCACATAATTCCTAACAAAGTTTTGACACAGATTCCCAATTCTGGCATTCAGAACATATAGCACGTTGCTGTAAGCAAGCACATTCTCATTCAAAGATGCAAGTTACTATGTAGGAAGAAGTTTGTATAGGACTTTCAAAGATGCCCAGAACTGAGCTAAACTTGGTATGTCTCCAACTCCTAGAAATAACTTCATGCCCCATCTCCCTTACTTCCAGCTAGTAAGGATCAGATAATTCCTAACAAAGTTTTGACACAGATTCCCAATTCGGGCATTCAGAACATATAGCACGTTGCTGTAAGCAAGCACAATCTCATTCAAAGTTGCAAGTTACTATGTAGGAACAAGTTTGTATAGGACTTTCAAAGATGCCCAGAACTGAGCTAAACGTTGTATGTCTCCAACTCCTAGAAATAACTTCATGCCCATCTCCCTTACTTCCAGCTAGTAAGGATCACATAATTCCTAACAAAGATTTGACACAGATTCCCAATTCGGGCATTCAGGACATATAGCACGTTGCTGTAAGCAAGCACATTCTCATTCAAAGTTGCAAGTTACTATGTAAGAAGAAGTTTGTATAGGTATTTCAAAGATGCCCAGAACTGAGCTAAACTTGGTATGTCTCCAACTCCTAGAAATGACTTCATGCCCCAACTCCCTTACTTCCAGCTAGTAAGGATCACATAATTCCTAATAAACTTTTGACACAGATTCCCAATTCGGGCATTCAGAACATATAGCACGTTGCTGTAAGCAAGCACATTCTCATTCAAAGTTGCAACTTACCATGTAGGAAGAAGTTTGTATAGGACTTTCAAAGATGCCCAGAACTGAGCTAAACTTGGTATGTCTCCAACTCCTAGAAATAACTTCATGCCCCAACTCCCTTACTTCCAGCTAGTAAGGATCACATAATTCCTAACAAAGTTTTGACACAGATTCCCAATTCGGGCATTCAGAACATATAGCACGTTGCTGTAAGCAAGCACATTCTCATTCAAAGATGCAAGTTACTATGTAGGAACAAGTTTGTATAGGTATTTCAAAGATGCCCAGAACTGAGCTTAACTTGGTATGTCTCCAACTCCTAGAAATAACTTCATGCCCCATCTCCCTTACTTCCAGCTAGTAAGGATCACATAATTCCTAACAAAGTTTTGACACAGATTCCCAATTCGGGCATTCAGAACATATAGCACGTTGCTGTAAGCAAGCACATTCTCATTCAAAGTTGCAAGTTACTATGTAGGAACAAGTTTGTATAGGTATTTCAAAGATGCCCAGAACT
Source organism: Diceros bicornis minor (assembly GCF_020826845.1). Lineage (NCBI taxonomy): Eukaryota > Metazoa > Chordata > Mammalia > Perissodactyla > Rhinocerotidae > Diceros > Diceros bicornis. The sequence goes on along the minus strand of NW_026690927.1, from coordinate 264,536 downwards.
GAACTAAACGTTGTATGTCTCCAACTCCTAGAAATGACTTCATGCCCCATCTCCCTTACTTCCATCTAGTAAGGATCACATAATTCCTTACAAAGTCTTGAGACAGATTCCCAATGCGGGCATTCAGATCATTTAGCACGTTGCTGTAAGCAAGCACATTCTCATTCAAAGTTGCAAGTTACTATTAAGGAACAAGTTTGTATAGGTATTTCAAAGATGCCCAGAAGTGAGCTAAACTTGGTATGTCTCCAACTCCTAGAAATGACTTCATGCCCCAACTCCCTTACTTCCAGCTAGTAAGGATCACATAATTCCTAACAAAGTTTTGACACAGATTCCCAATTCGGGCATTCAGAACATATAGCACGTTGCTGTAAGCAAGCACATTCTCATTCAAAGTTGCAAGTTACCATGTAGGAAGAAGTTTGTATAGGACTTTCAAAGATGCCCAGAACTGAGCTAAACTTGGTATGTCTCCAACTCCTAGAAATAACTTCATGCCCCAACTCCCTTACTTCCAGCTAGTAAGGATCACATAATTCCTAACAAAGTTTTGACACAGATTCCCAATTCTGGCATTCAGAACATATAGCACGTTGCTGTAAGCAAGCACATTCTCATTCAAAGATGCAAGTTACTATGTAGGAACAAGTTTGTATAGGTATTTCAAAGATGCCCAGAACTGAGCTAAACTTGGTATGTCTCCAACTCCTAGAAATAACTTCATGCCCCATCTCCCTTACTTCCAGCTAGTAAGGATCACATAATTCCTAACAAACTTTTGACACAGATTCCCAATTCGGGCATTCAGAACATATAGCACGTTGCTGTAAGCAAGCACATTCTCATTCAAAGTTGCAAGTTACTATGTAGGAACAAGTTTGTATAGGTATTTCAAAGATGCCCAGAACTGAGCTACTCGTTTTATGTCTCCAAGTCCTAGATATAACTTCATGCCCCATCTCCCTTACTTCCATCTAGTAAGGATCACATAATTCCTAACAAAGTTTTGAGCCAGATTCCCAATGCGGGCATTCAGAACATTTAGCACGTTGCTGTAAGCAAGCACATTCTCATTCAAAGTTGCAAGTTACTATGTAGGAACAAGTTTGTATAGGTATTTCAAAGATGCCCAGAACTGAGCTAAACTTGGTATGTCTCCAACTCCGAGAAATAACTTCATGCACCAACTCCCTTACTTACAGCTTGTAAGGATCACATAAATCCTAACAAAGTTTTGACACAGATTCCCAATTCGGGCATTCAGAACATATAGCACGTTGCTGTAAGCAAGCACATTCTCATTCAAAGTTGCAAGTTACTATGTAGGAACAAGTTTGTATAGGTATTTCAAAGAAGCCCAGAACTTAGCTAAACGTTGTATATCTCCAACTCCTAGAAATAACATCATGCCACTTCTCCCTTACTTCCAGCTAGTAATGATCACATAATTCCTAACAAACTTTTGACACAGATTCCCAATTCGGGCATTCAGAACATATAGCACGTTGCTGTAAGCAAGCACATTCTCATTAAAAGTTGCAAGTTACTATGTAGGAACAAGTTTGTAGAGGTATTTCAAAGATGCTCAGAACTGAGCTAAACTTGGTATGTCTCCAACTCCTAGAAATAACTTAATGCCCCAACTCTCTTAAATCCAGCTTGCAAGGATCACATAATTCCTAACAAAGTTTTGAAACAGATTCCCAATTCGGGCATTCAGAACATATAGCACGTTGCTGTAAGCAAGCACATTCTCATTCAAAGTTGCAAGTTACTATGTAGGAACATATTTGTATAGGTATTTCAAAGATGCCCAGAAGTGAGCTAAACTTGGTATGTCTCCAACTCCTAGAAATGACTTCTTGCCCCAACTCCCTTACCTCCAGCTAGTAAGGATCACATAATTCCTAACAAAGTTTTGACACAGATTCCCAATTCGGGCATTCAGAACATATAGCACGTTGCTGTAAGCAAGCACATTCTCATTCAATGTTGCAAGTTACCATGCAGGAAGAAGTTTGTATAGGACTTTCAAAGATGCCCAGAACTGAGCTAAACTTGGTATGTTTCCAACTCCTAGAAATAACTTCATGCCCCATCTCCCTTACTTCCAGCTAGTAAGGATCAGATAATTCCTAACAAAGCTTTGACACAGATTCCCAATTCGGGCATTCAGAACATATAGCACGTTGCTGTAAGCAAGCACAATCTCATTCAAAGTTGCAAGTTACTATGTAGGAACAAGTTTGTATAGGACTTTCAAAGATGCCCAGAACTGAGCTAAACGTTGTATGTCTCCAACTCCTAGAAATAACTTCATGCCCATCTCCCTTACTTCCAGCTAGTAAGGATCACATAATTCCTAACAAAGATTTGACACAGATTCCCAATTCGGGCATTCAGGACATATAGCACGTTGCTGTAAGCAAGCACATTCTCATTCAAAGTTGCAAGTTACTATGTAAGAAGAAGTTTGTATAGGTATTTCAAAGATGCCCAGAACTGAGCTAAACTTGGTATGTCTCCAACTCCTAGAAATGACTTCATGCCCCAACTCCCTTACTTCCAGCTAGTAAGGATCACATAATTCCTAATAAACTTTTGACACAGATTCCCAATTCGGGCATTCAGAACATATAGCACGTTGCTGTACGCAAGCACATTCTCATTCAAAGTTGCAACTTACCATGTAGGAAGAAGTTTGTATAGGACTTTCAAAGATGCCCAGAACTGAGCTAAACTTGGTATGTCTCCAACTCCTAGAAATAACTTCATGCCCCAACTCCCTTACTTCCAGCTAGTAAGGATCACATAATTCCTAACAAAGTTTTGACACAGATTCCCAATTCGGGCATTCAGAACATATAGCACGTTGCTGTAAGCAAGCACATTCTCATTCATAGATGCAAGTTACTATGTAGGAACAAGTTTGTATAGGTATTTCAAAGATGCCCAGAACTGAGCTAAACTTGGTATGTCTCCAACTCCTAGAAATAACTTCATGCCCCATCTCCCTTACTTCCAGCTAGTAAGGATCACATAATTCCTAAAAAAGTTTTGACACAGATTCCCAATTCGGGCATTCAGAACATATAGCACGTTGCTGTAAGCAAGCACATTCTCATTCAAAGTTGCAAGTTACTATGTAGGAACAAGTTTGTATAGGTATTTCAAAGATGCCCAGAACTGAACTAAACGTTGTATGTCTCCAACTCCTAGAAATGACTTCATGCCCCATCTCCCTTACTTCCATCTAGTAAGGATCACATAATTCCTTACAAAGTTTTGAGACAGATTCCCAATGCGGGCATTCAGATCATTTAGCACGTTGCTGTAAGCAAGCACATTCTCATTCAAAGTTGCAAGTTACTATGTAGGAACAAGTTTGTATAGGTATTTCAAAGATGCCCAGAAGTGAGCTAAACTTGGTATGTCTCCAACTCCTAGAAATGTCTTCATGCCCCAACTCCCTTACTTCCTGCTAGTAAGGATCACATAATTCCTAACAAAGTTTTGACACAGATTCCCAATTCTGGCATTCAGAACATATAGCACGTTGCTGTAAGCAAGCACATTCTCATTCAAAGATGCAAGTTACTATGTAGGAACAAGTTTGTATAGGTATTTCAAAGATGCCCAGAACTGAGCTAAACTTGGTATGTCTCCAACTCCTAGAAATAACTTCATGCCCCATCTCCCTTACTTCCAGCTAGTAAGGATCACATAATTCCTAACAAAGTTTTGACACTGATTCCCAATTCGGGCATTCAGAACATATAGCACGTTGCTATAAGCAAGCACATTCTCATTCAAAGTTGCAAGTTACTATGTAGGAACAAGTTTGTATAGGTATTTCAAAGATGCCCCGAGCGGTGCTAAACTTGGTATGTGTCCAACTCCTAGAAATAACTTCATGCCCCATCTCCCTTACTTCTAGCTCGTAAGGATCACATAATTCCTAACAAAGTTTTGACACAGATTCCCAATTCGGGCATTCAGAACATATAGCACGTTGCTGTAAGCAAGCACATTCTCATTCAAAGTTGCAAGTTACTATGTAGGAAGAAGTTTGTATAGGACTTTCAAAGATGCCCAGAACTGAGCTAAACTTGGTATGTCTCCAACTCCTAGAAATAACTTCATGCCCCAACTCCCTTACTTCCAGCTAGTAAGGATCACATAATTCCTAACAAAGTTTTGACACAGATTCCCAATTCTGGCATTCAGAACATATAGCACGTTGCTGTAAGCAAGCACATTCTCATTCAAAGATGCAAGTTACTATGTAGGAACAAGTTTGTATAGGTATTTCAAAGATGCCCAGAACTGAGCTAAACTTGGTATGTCTCCAACTCCTAGAAATAACTTCATGCCCAATCTCCCTTACTTCCAGCTAGTAAGGATCACATAATTCCTAACAAAGTTTTGACACAGATTCCCAATTCGGGCATTCAGAACATATAGCACGTTGCTATAAGCAAGCACATTCTCATTCAAAGTTGCAAGTTACTATGTAGGAACAAGTTTGTATAGGTATTTCAAAGATGCCCCGAGCGGTGCTAAACTTGGTATGTGTCCAACTCCTAGAAATAACTTCATGCCCCATCTCCCTTACTTCCAGCTAGTAAGGATCACATAATTCCTAACAAAATTTTGACACAGATTCCCAATTCGGGCATGCAGAACATATAGCACGTTGCTGTAAGCAAGCACATTCTCATTCAAAGTTGCAAGTTACTATGTAGGAACAAGTTTGTATAGGTATTTCAAAGATGCCCCGAACGGTGCTAAACTTGGTATGTGTCCAACTCCTAGAAATAACTTCATGCCCCATCTCCCTTACTTCTAGCTCGTAAGGATCACATAATTCCTAACAAAGTTTTGACACAGATTCCCAATTCGGGCATTCAGAACATATAGCACGTTGCTGTAAGCAAGCACATTCTCATTCAAAGTTGCAAGTTACTATGTAGGAACAAGTTTGTATAGGTATTTCAAAGATGCCTAGAACTGAGCTACTCGTTTTATGTCTCCAAGTCCTAGATATAACTTCATGCCCCATATCCCTTACTTCCATCTAGTAAGGATCACATAATTCCTAACAAAGTTTTGAGACAGATTCCCAATGCGGGCATTCAGAACATTTAGCACGTTGCTGTAAGCAAGCACATTCTCATTCAAAGTTGCAAGTTACTATGTAGGAACAAGTTTGTATAGGTATTTCAAAGATGCCCAGAACTGAGCTAAACTTGGTATGTCTCCAACTCCGAGAAATAACTTCATGCACCAACTCCCTTACTTACAGCTTGTAAGGATCACATAAATCCTAACAAAGTTTTGACACAGATTCCCAATTCGGGCATTCAGAACATATAGCACGTTGCTGTAAGCAAGCACATTCTCATTCAAAGTTGCAAGTTACTATGTAGGAACAAGTTTGTATAGGTATTTCAAAGAAGCCCAGAACTTAGCTAAACGTTGTATATCTCCAACTCCTAGAAATAACATCATGCCACTTCTCCCTTACATCCAGCTAGTAATGATCACATAATTCCTAACAAACTTTTGACACAGATTCCCAATTCGGGCATTCAGAACATACAGCACATTGCTGTAAGCAAGCACATTCTCATTAAAAGTTGCAAGTTACTATGTAGGAACAAGTTTGTAGAGGTATTTCAAAGATGCTCAGAACTGAGCTAAACTTGGTATGTCTCCAACTCCTAGAAATAACTTAATGCCCCAACTCTCTTAAATCCAGCTTGTAAGGATCACATAATTCCTAACAAAGTTTTGAAACAGATTCCCAATTCGGGCATTCAGAACATATAGCACGTTGCTGTAAGCAAGCACATTCTCATTCAAAGTTGCAAGTTACTATGTAGGAACATATTTGTATAGGTATTTCAAAGATGCCCAGAAGTGAGCTAAACTTGGTATGTCTCCAACTCCTAGAAATGACTTCTTGCCCCAACTCCCTTACCTCCAGCTAGTAAGGATCACATAATTCCTAACAAAATTTTGACACAGATTCCCAATTCGGGCATTCAGAACATATAGCACGTTGCTGTAAGCAAGCACATTCTCATTCAATGTTGCAAGTTACCATGCAGGAAGAAGTTTGTATAGGACTTTCAAAGATGCCCAGAACTGAGCTAAACTTGGTATGTTTCCAACTCCTAGAAATAACTTCATGCCCCATCTCCCTTACTTCCAGCTAGTAAGGATCAGATAATTCCTAACAAAGCTTTGACACAGATTCCCAATTCGGGCATTCAGAACATATAGCACGTTGCTGTAAGCAAGCACAATCTCATTCAAAGTTGCAAGTTACTATGTAGGAACAAGTTTGTATAGGACTTTCAAAGATGCCCAGAACTGAGCTAAACGTTGTATGTCTCCAACTCCTAGAAATAACTTCATGCCCATCTCCCTTACTTCCAGCTAGTAAGGATCACATAATTCCTAACAAAGATTTGACACAGATTCCCAATTCGGGCATTCAGGACATATAGCACGTTGCTGTAAGCAAGCACATTCTCATTCAAAGTTGCAAGTTACTATGTAAGAAGAAGTTTGTATAGGTATTTCAAAGATGCCCAGAACTGAGCTAAACTTGGTATGTCTCCAACTCCTAGAAATGACTTCTTGCCCCAACTCCCTTACTTCCAGCTAGTAAGGATCACATAATTCCTAATAAACTTTTGACACAGATTCCCAATTCGGGCATTCAGAACATATAGCACGTTGCTGTACGCAAGCACATTCTCATTCAAAGTTGCAACTTACCATGTAGGAAGAAGTTTGTATAGGACTTTCAAAGATGCCCAGAACTGAGCTAAACTTGGTATGTCTCCAACTCCTAGAAATAACTTCATGCCCCAACTCCCTTACTTCCAGCTAGTAAGGATCACATAATTCCTAACAAAGTTTTGACACAGATTCCCAATTCGGGCATTCAGAACATATAGCACGTTGCTGTAAGCAAGCACATTCTCATTCAAAGATGCAAGTTACTATGTAGGAACAAGTTTGTATAGGTATTTCAAAGATGCCCAGAACTGAGCTTAACTTGGTATGTCTCCAACTCCTAGAAATAACTTCATGCCCCATCTCCCTTACTTCCAGCTAGTAAGGATCACATAATTCCTAAAAAAGTTTTGACACAGATTCCCAATTCGGGCATTCAGATCATATAGCACGTTGCTGTAAGCAAGCACATTCTCATTCAAAGTTGCAAGTTACTATGTAGGAACAAGTTTGTATAGGTATTTCAAAGATGCCCAGAACTGAACTAAACGTTGTATGTCTCCAACTCCTAGAAATGACTTCATGCCCCATCTCCCTTACTTCCATCTAGTAAGGATCACATAATTCCTTACAAAGTTTTGAGACAGATTCCCAATGCGGGCATTCAGATCATTTAGCACGTTGCTGTAAGCAAGCACATTCTCATTCAAAGTTGCAAGTTACTATGTAGGAACAAGTTTGTATAGGTATTTCAAAGATGCCCAGAAGTGAGCTAAACTTGGTATGTCTCCAACTCCTAGAAATGACTTCATGCCCCAACTCCCTTACTTCCAGCTAGTAAGGATCACATAATTCCTAACAAAGTTTTGACACAGATTCCCAATTCGGGCATTCAGAACTTATAGCCCGTTGCTGTAAGCAAGCACATTCTCATTCAAAGTTGCAAGTTACTATGTAGGAAGAAGTTTGTATAGGACTTTCAAAGATGCCCAGAACTGAGCTAAACTTGGTATGTCTCCAACTCCTAGAAATAACTTCATGCCCCATCTCCCTTACTTCCAGCTAGTAAGGATCAGATAATTCCTAACAAAGCTTTGACACAGATTCCCAATTCGGGCATTCAGAACATATAGCACGTTGCTGTAAGCAAGCACAATCTCATTCAAAGTTGCAAGTTACTATGTAGGAACAAGTTTGTATAGGACTTTCAAAGATGCCCAGAACTGAGCTAAACGTTGTATGTCTCCAACTCCTAGAAATAACTTCATGCCCATCTCCCTTACTTCCAGCTAGTAAGGATCACATAATTCCTAACAAAGATTTGACACAGATTCCCAATTCGGGCATTCAGGACATATAGCACGTTGCTGTAAGCAAGCACATTCTCATTCAAAGTTGCAAGTTACTATGTAAGAAGAAGTTTGTATAGGTATTTCAAAGATGCCCAGAACTGAGCTAAACTTGGTATGTCTCCAACTCCTAGAAATGACTTCATGCCCCAACTCCCTTACTTCCAGCTAGTAAGGATCACATAATTCCTAATAAACTTTTGACACAGATTCCCAATTCGGGCATTCAGAACATATAGCACGTTGCTGTAAGCAAGCACATTCTCATTCAAAGTTGCAACTTACCATGTAGGAAGAAGTTTGTATAGGACTTTCAAAGATGCCCAGAACTGAGCTAAACTTGGTATGTCTCCAACTCCTAGAAATAACTTCATGCCCCAACTCCCTTACTTCCAGCTAGTAAGGATCACATAATTCCTAACAAAGTTTTGACACAGATTCCCAATTCGGGCATTCAGAACATATAGCACGTTGCTGTAAGCAAGCACATTCTCATTCAAAGATGCAAGTTACTATGTAGGAACAAGTTTGTATAGGTATTTCAAAGATGCCCAGAACTGAGCTTAACTTGGTATGTCTCCAACTCCTAGAAATAACTTCATGCCCCATCACCCTTACTTCCAGCTAGTAAGGATCACATAATTCCTAAAAAAGTTTTGACACAGATTCCTATTCGGGCATTCAGAACATATAGCACGTTGCTGTAAGCAAGCACATTCTCATTCAAAGTTGCAAGTTACTATGTAGGAACAAGTTTGTATAGGTATTTCAAAGATGCCCAGAACTGAACTAAACGTTGTATGTCTCCAACTCCTAGAAATGACTTCATGCCCCATCTCCCTTACTTCCATCTAGTAAGGATCACATAATTCCTTACAAAGTCTTGAGACAGATTCCCAATGCGGGCATTCAGATCATTTAGCACGTTGCTGTAAGCAAGCACATTCTCATTCAAAGTTGCAAGTTACTATGTAGGAACAAGTTTGTATAGGTATTTCAAAGATGCCCAGAAGTGAGCTAAACTTGGTATGTCTCCAACTCCTAGAAATGACTTCATGCCCCAACTCCCTTACTTCCAGCTAGTAAGGATCACATAATTCCTAACAAAGTTTTGACACAGATTCCCAATTCGGGCATTCAGAACATATAGCACGTTGCTGTAAGCAAGCACATTCTCATTCAAAGTTGCAAGTTACCATGTAGGAAGAAGTTTGTATAGGACTTTCAAAGATGCCCAGAACTGAGCTAAACTTGGTATGTCTCCAACTCCTAGAAATAACTTCATGCCCCAACTCCCTTACTTCCAGCTAGTAAGGATCACATAATTCCTAACAAAGTTTTGACACAGATTCCCAATACTGGCATTCAGAACATATAGCACGTTGCTGTAAGCAAGCACATTCTCATTCAAAGATGCAAGTTACTATGTAGGAACAAGTTTGTATAGGTATTTCAAAGATGCCCAGAACTGAGCTAAACTTGGTATGTCTCCAACTCCTAGAAATAACTTCATGCCCCATCTCCCTTACTTCCAGCTAGTAAGGATCACATAATTCCTAACAAACTTTTGACACAGATTCCCAATTCGGGCATTCAGAACATATAGCACGTTGCTGTAAGCAAGCACATTCTCATTCAAAGTTGCAAGTTACTATGTAGGAACAAGTTTGTATAGGTATTTCAAAGATGCCCCGAACGGTGCAAAACTTGGTATGTGTCCAACTCCTAGAAATAACTTCATGCCCCATCTCCCTTACTTCTAGCTCGTAAGGATCACATAATTCCTAACAAAGTTTTGACACAGATTCCCAATTCGGGCATTCAGAACATATAGCACGTTGCTGTAAGCAAGCACATTCTCATTCAAAGTTGCAAGTTACTATGTAGGAACAAGTTTGTATAGGTATTTCAAAGATGCCCAGAACTGAGCTACTCGTTTTATGTCTCCAAGTCCTAGATATAACTTCATGCCCCATCTCCCTTACTTCCATCTAGTAAGGATCACATAATTCCTAACAAAGTTTTGAGCCAGATTCCCAATGCGGGCATTCAGAACATTTAGCACGTTGCTGTAAGCAAGCACATTCTCATTCAAAGTTGCAAGTTACTATGTAGGAACAAGTTTGTATAGGTATTTCAAAGATGCCCAGAACTGAGCTAAACTTGGTATGTCTCCAACTCCGAGAAATATCTTCATGCACCAACTCCCTTACTTACAGCTTGTAAGGATCACATAAATCCTAACAAAGTTTTGACACAGATTCCCAATTCGGGCATTCAGAACATATAGCACGTTGCTGTAAGCAAGCACATTCTCATTCAAAGTTGCAAGTTACTATGTAGGAACAAGTTTGTATAGGTATTTCAAAGAAGCCCAGAACTTAGCTAAACGTTGTATATCTCCAACTCCTAGAAATAACATCATGCCACTTCTCCCTTACTTCCAGCTAGTAATGATCACATAATTCCTAACAAACTTTTGACACAGATTCCCAATTCGGGCATTCAGAACATATAGCACGTTGCTGTAAGCAAGCACATTCTCATTAAAAGTTGCAAGTTACTATGTAGGAACAAGTTTGTAGAGGTATTTCAAAGATGCTCAGAACTGAGCTAAACTTGGTATGTCTCCAACTCCTAGAAATAACTTAATGCCCCAACTCTCTTAAATCCAGCTTGCAAGGATCACATAATTCCTAACAAAGTTTTGAAACAGATTCCCAATTCGGGCATTCAGAACATATAGCACGTTGCTGTAAGCAAGCACATTCTCATTCAAAGTTGCAACTTACCATGTAGGAAGAAGTTTGTATAGGACTTTCAAAGATGCCCAGAACTGAGCTAAACTTGGTATGTCTCCAACTCCTAGAAATAACTTCATGCCCCAACTCCCTTACTTCCAGCTAGTAAGGATCACATAATTCCTAACAAAGTTTTGACACAGATTCCCAATTCGGGCATTCAGAACATATAGCACGTTGCTGTAAGCAAGCACATTCTCATTCAAAGATGCAAGTTACTATGTAGGAACAAGTTTGAATAGGTATTTCAAAGATGCCCAGAACTGAGCTAAACTTGGTATGTCTCCAACTCCTAGAAATAACTTCATGCCCCATCTCCCTTACTTCCAGCTAGTAAGGATCACAAAATTCCTAAAAAAGTTTTGACACAGATTCCCAATTCGGGCATTCAGAACATATAGCACGTTGCTGTAAGCAAGCACATTCTCATTCAAAGTTGCAAGTTACTATGTAGGAACAAGTTTGTATAGGTATTTCAAAGATGCCCAGAACTGAACTAAACGTTGTATGTCTCCAACTCCTAGAAATGACTTCATGCCCCATCTCCCTTACTTCCATCTAGTAAGGATCACATAATTCCTTACAAAGTTTTGAGACAGATTCCCAATGCGGGCATTCAGATCATTTAGCACGTTGCTGTAAGCAAGCACATTCTCATTCAAAGTTGCAAGTTACTATGTAGGAACAAGTTTGTATAGGTATTTCAAAGATGCCCCGAGCGGTGCTAAACTTGGTATGTGTCCAACTCCTAGAAATAACTTCATGCCCCATCTCCCTTACTTCTAGCTCGTAAGGATCACATAATTCCTAACAAAGTTTTGACACAGATTCCCAATTCGGGCATTCAGAACATATAGCACGTTGCTGTAAGCAAGCACATTCTCATTCAAAGTTGCAAGTTACTATGTAGGAAGAAGTTTGTATAGGACTTTCAAAGATGCCCAGAACTGAGCTAAACTTGGTATGTCTCCAACTCCTAGAAATAACTTCATGCCCCAACTCCCTTACTTCCAGCTAGTAAGGATCACATAATTCCTAACAAAGTTTTGACACAGATTCCCAATTCTGGCATTCAGAACATATAGCACGTTGCTGTAAGAAAGCACATTCTCATTCAAAGATGCAAGTTACTATGTAGGAACAAGTTTGTATAGGTATTTCAAAGATGCCCAGAACTGAGCTAAACTTGGTATGTCTCCAACTCCTAGAAATAACTTCATGCCCAATCTCCCTTACTTCCAGCTAGTAAGGATCACATAATTCCTAACAAAGTTTTGACACAGATTCCCAATTCGGGCATTCAGAACATATAGCACGTTGCTATAAGCAAGCACATTCTCATTCAAAGTTGCAAGTTACTATGTAGGAACAAGTTTGTATAGGTATTTCAAAGATGCCCCGAGCGGTGCTAAACTTGGTATGTGTCCAACTCCTAGAAATAACTTCATGCCCCATCTCCCTTACTTCCAGCTAGTAAGGATCACATAATTCCTAACAAAATTTTGACACAGATTCCCAATTCGGGCATGCAGAAATATAGCACGTTGCTGTAAGCAAGCACATTCTCATTCAAAGTTGCAAGTTACTATGTAGGAACAAGTTTGTATAGGTATTTCAAAGATGCCCCGAACGGTGCTAAACTTGGTATGTGTCCAACTCCTAGAAATAACTTCATGCCCCATCTCCCTTACTTCTAGCTCGTAAGGATCACATAATTCCTAACAAAGTTTTGACACAGATTCCCAATTCGGGCATTCAGAACATATAGCACGTTGCTGTAAGCAAGCACATTCTCATTCAAAGTTGCAAGTTACTATGTAGGAACAAGTTTGTATAGGTATTTCAAAGATGCCTAGAACTGAGCTACTCGTTTTATGTCTCCAAGTCCTAGATATAACTTCATGCCCCATCTCCCTTACTTCCATCTAGTAAGGATCACATAATTCCTAACAAAGTTTTGAGACAGATTCCCAATGCGGGCATTCAGAACATTTAGCACGTTGCTGTAAGCAAGCACATTCTCATTCAAAGTTGCAAGTTACTATGTAGGAACAAGTTTGTATAGGTATTTCAAAGATGCCCAGAACTGAGCTAAACTTGGTATGTCTCCAACTCCGAGAAATAACTTCATGCACCAACTCCCTTACTTACAGCTTGTAAGGATCACATAAATCCTAACAAAGTTTTGACACAGATTCCCAATTCGGGCATTCAGAACATATAGCACGTTGCTGTAAGCAAGCACATTCTCATTCAAAGTTGCAAGTTACTATGTAGGAACAAGTTTGTATAGGTATTTCAAAGAAGCCCAGAACTTAGCTAAACGTTGTATATCTCCAACTCCTAGAAATAACATCATGCCACTTCTCCCTTACTTCCAGCTAGTAATGATCACATAATTCCTAACAAACTTTTGACACAGATTCCCAATTCGGGCATTCAGAACATACAGCACATTGCTGTAAGCAAGCACATTCTCATTAAAAGTTGCAAGTTACTATGTAGGAACAAGTTTGTAGAGGTATTTCAAAGATGCTCAGAACTGAGCTAAACTTGGTATGTCTCCAACTCCTAGAAATAACTTAATGCCCCAACTCTCTTAAATCCAGCTTGTAAGGATCACATAATTCCTAACAAAGTTTTGAAACAGATTCCCAATTCGGGCATTCAGAACATATAGCACGTTGCTGTAAGCAAGCACATTCTCATTCAAAGTTGCAAGTTACTATGTAGGAACATATTTGTATAGGTATTTCAAAGATGCCCAGAAGTGAGCTAAACTTGGTATGTCTCCAACTCCTAGAAATGACTTCTTGCCCCAACTCCCTTACCTCCAGCTAGTAAGGATCACATAATTCCTAACAAAGTTTTGACACAGATTCCCAATTCGGGCATTCAGAACATATAGCACGTTGCTGTAAGCAAGCACATTCTCATTCAATGTTGCAAGTTACCATGCAGGAAGAAGTTTGTATAGGACTTTCAAAGATGCCCAGTACTGAGCTAAACTTGGTATGTTTCCAACTCCTAGAAATAACTTCATGCCCCATCTCCCTTACTTCCAGCTAGTAAGGATCAGATAATTCCTAACAAAGCTTTGACACAGATTCCCAATTCGGGCATTCAGAACATATAGCACGTTGCTGTAAGCAAGCACAATCTCATTCAAAGTTGCAAGTTACTATGTAGGAACAAGTTTGTATAGGACTTTCAAAGATGCCCAGAACTGAGCTAAACGTTGTATGTCTCCAACTCCTAGAAATAACTTCATGCCCATCTCCCTTACTTCCAGCTAGTAAGGATCACATAATTCCTAACAAAGATTTGACACAGATTCCCAATTCGGGCATTCAGGACATATAGCACGTTGCTGTAAGCAAGCACATTCTCATTCAAAGTTTCAAGTTACTATGTAAGAAGAAGTTTGTATAGGTATTTCAAAGATGCCCAGAACTGAGCTAAACTTGGTATGTCTCCAACTCCTAGAAATGACTTCATGCCCCAACTCCCTTACTTCCAGCTAGTAAGGATCACATAATTCCTAATAAACTTTTGACACAGATTCCCAATTCGGGCATTCAGAACATATAGCACGTTGCTGTACGCAAGCACATTCTCATTCAAAGTTGCAACTTACCATGTAGGAAGAAGTTTGTATAGGACTTTCAAAGATGCCCAGAACTGAGCTAAACTTGGTATGTCTCCAACTCCTAGAAATAACTTCATGCCCCAACTCCCTTACTTCCAGCTAGTAAGGATCACATAATTCCTAACAAAGTTTTGACACAGATTCCCAATTCGGGCATTCAGAACATATAGCACGTTGCTGTAAGCAAGCACATTCTCATTAAAAGTTGCAAGTTACTATGTAGGAACAAGTTTGTAGAGGTATTTCAAAGATGCTCAGAACTGAGCTAAACTTGGTATGTCTCCAACTCCTAGAAATAACTTAATGCCCCAACTCTCTTAAATCCAGCTTGCAAGGATCACATAATTCCTAACAAAGTTTTGACACAGATTCCCAATTCGGGCATTCAGACCATATAGCACGTTGCTGTAAGCAAGCACATTCTCATTCAAAGTTGCAAGTTACTATGTAGGAACATATTTGTATAGGTATTTCAAAGATGCCCAGAAGTGAGCTAAACTTGGTATGTCTCCAACTCCTAGAAATGACTTCTTGCCCCAACTCCCTTACCTCCAGCTAGTAAGGATCACATAATTCCTAACAATTTTTGACACAGATTCCCAATTCGGGCATTCAGAACATATAGCACGTTGCTGTAAGCAAGCACATTCTCATTCAATGTTGCAAGTTACCATGCAGGAAGAAGTTTGTATAGGACTTTCAAAGATGCCCAGAACTGAGCTAAACTTGGTATGTTTCCAACTCCTAGAAATAACTTCATGCCCCATCTCCCTTACTTCCAGCTAGTAAGGATCAGATAATTCCTAACAAAGCTTTGACACAGATTCCCAATTCGGGCATTCAGAAAATATAGCACGTTGCTGTAAGCAAGCACAATCTCATTCAAAGTTGCAAGTTACTATGTAGGAACAAGTTTGTATAGGACTTTCAAAGATGCCCAGAACTGAGCTAAACGTTGTATGTCTCCAACTCCTAGAAATAACTTCATGCCCATCTCCCTTACTTCCAGCTAGTAAGGATCACATAATTCCTAACAAAGATTTGACACAGATTCCCAATTCGGGCATTCAGGACATATAGCACGTTGCTGTAAGCAAGCACATTCTCATTCAAAGTTGCAAGTTACTATGTAAGAAGAAGTTTGTATAGGTATTTCAAAGATGCCCAGAACTGAGCTAAACTTGGTATGTCTCCAACTCCTAGAAATGACTTCATGCCCCAACTCCCTTACTTCCAGCTAGTAAGGATCACATAATTCTTAATAAACTTTTGACACAGATTCCCAATTCGGGCATTCAGAACATATAGCACGTTGCTGTACGCAAGCACATTCTCATTCAAAGTTGCAACTTACCATGTAGGAAGAAGTTTGTATAGGACTTTCAAAGATGCCCAGAACTGAGCTAAACTTGGTATGTCTCCAACTCCTAGAAATAACTTCATGCCCCAACTCCCTTACTTCCAGCTAGTAAGGATCAGATAATTCCTAACAAAGCTTTGACACAGATTCCCAATTCGGGCATTCAGAACATATAGCACGTTGCTGTAAGCAAGCACAATCTCATTCAAAGTTGCAAGTTACTATGTAGGAACAAGTTTGTATAGGACTTTCAAAGATGCCCAGAACTGAGCTAAACGTTGTATGTCTCCAACTCCTAGAAATAACTTCATGCCCATCTCCCTTACTTCCAGCTAGTAAGGATCACATAATTCCTAACAAAGATTTGACACAGATTCCCAATTCGGGCATTCAGGACATATAGCACGTTGCTGTAAGCAAGCACATTCTCATTCAAAGTTGCAAGTTACTATGTAAGAAGAAGTTTGTATAGGTATTTCAAAGATGCCCAGAACTGAGCTAAACTTGGTATGTCTCCAACTCCTAGAAATGACTTCATGCCCCAACTCCCTTACTTCCAGCTAGTAAGGATCACATAATTCCTAATAAACTTTTGACACAGATTCCCAATTCGGGCATTCAGAACATATAGCACGTTGCTGTACGCAAGCACATTCTCATTCAAAGTTGCAACTTACCATGTAGGAAGAAGTTTGTATAGGACTTTCAAAGATGCCCAGAACTGAGCTAAACTTGGTATGTCTCCAACTCCTAGAAATAACTTCATGCCCCAACTCCCTTACTTCCAGCTAGTAAGGATCACATAATTCCTAAAAAATTTTGACACAGATTCCCAATTCGGGCATTCAGAACATATAGCACGTTGCTGTAAGCAAGCACATTCTCATTAAAAGTTGCAAGTTACTATGTAGGAACAAGTTTGTAGAGGTATTTCAAAGATGCTCAGAACTGAGCTAAACTTGGTATGTCTCCAACTCCTAGAAATAACTTAATGCCCCAACTCTCTTAAATCCAGCTTGCAAGGATCACATAATTCCTAACAAAGTTTTGAAACAGATTCCCAATTCGGGCATTCAGAACATATAGCACGTTGCTGTAAGCAAGCACATTCTCATTCAAAGTTGCAAGTTACTATGTAGGAACATATTTGTATAGGTATTTCAAAGATGCCCAGAGTGAGCTAAACTTGGTATGTCTCCAACTCCTAGAAATGACTTCTTGCCCCAACTCCCTTACCTCCAGCTAGTAAGGATCACATAATTCCTAACAAAGTTTTGACACAGATTCCCAATTCGGGCATTCAGAACATATAGCACGTTGCTGTAAGCAAGCACATTCTCATTCAATGTTGCAAGTTACCATGCAGGAAGAAGTTTGTATAGGACTTTCAAAGATGCCCAGAACTGAGCTAAACTTGGTATGTTTCCAACTCCTAGAAATAACTTCATGCCCCATCTCCCTTACTTCCAGCTAGTAAGTTTCAGATAATTCCTAACAAAGCTTTGACACAGATTCCCAATTCGGGCATTCAGAACATATAGCACGTTGCTGTAAGCAAGCACAATCTCATTCAAAGTTGCAAGTTACTATGTAGGAACAAGTTTGTATAGGACTTTCAAAGAAGCCCAGAACTGAGCTAAACGTTGTATGTCTCCAACTCCTAGAAATAACTTCATGCCCATCTCCCTTACTTCCAGCTAGTAAGGATCACATAATTCCTAACAAAGA
This sequence comes from Diceros bicornis minor, assembly GCF_020826845.1. Classification (NCBI taxonomy): domain Eukaryota; kingdom Metazoa; phylum Chordata; class Mammalia; order Perissodactyla; family Rhinocerotidae; genus Diceros; species Diceros bicornis. Next base: position 246,896 of record NW_026690927.1, on the reverse strand, counting down.
TTTGACACAGATTCCCAATTCGGGCATTCAGGACATATAGCACGTTGCTGTAAGCAAGCACATTCTCATTCAAAGTTGCAAGTTACTATGTAAGAAGAAGTTTGTATAGGTATTTCAAAGATGCCCAGAACTGAACTAAACTTGGTATGTCTCCAACTCCTAGAAATGACTTCATGCCCCAACTCCCTTACTTCCAGCTAGTAAGGATCACATAATTCCTAATAAACTTTTGACACAGATTCCAAATTCGGGCATTCAGAACATATAGCACGTTGCTGTACGCAAGCACATTCTCATTCAAAGTTGCAACTTACCATGTAGGAAGAAGTTTGTATAGGACTTTCAAAGATGCCCAGAACTGAGCTAAACTTGGTATGTCTCCAACTCCTAGAAATAACTTCATGCCCCATCTCCCTTACTTCCAGCTAGTAAGGATCACATAATTCCTAACAAAGTTTTGACACAGATTCCCAATTCGGGCATTCAGAACATATAGCACGTTGCTGTAAGCAAGCACATTCTCATTAAAAGTTGCAAGTTACTATGTAGGAACAAGTTTGTAGAGGTATTTCAAAGATGCTCAGAACTGAGCTAAACTTGGTATGTCTCCAACTCCTAGAAATAACTTAATGCCCCAACTCTCTTAAATCCAGCTTGCAAGGATCACATAATTCCTAACAAAGTTTTGACACAGATTCACAATTCGTGGATTCAGAACATATAGCACGTTGCTGTAAGCAAGCACATTCTCATTCAAAGTTGCAAGTTACTATGTAGGAACAAGTTTGTATAGGTATTTCAAAGATGCCCAGAAGTGAGCTAAACTTGGTATGTCTCCAACTCCTAGAAATGACTTCTTGCCCCAACTCCCTTACCTCCAGCTAGTAAGGATCACATAATTCCTAACAAAGTTTTGACACAGATTCCCAATTCGGGCATTCAGAACATATAGCACGTTGCTGTAAGCAAGCACATTCTCATTCAATGTTGCAAGTTACCATGCAGGAAGAAGTTTGTATAGGACTTTCAAAGATGCCCAGAACTGAGCTAAACTTGGTATGTTTCCAACTCCTAGAAATAACTTCATGCCCCATCTCCCTTACTTCCAGCTAGTAAGGATCAGATAATTCCTAACAAAGCTTTGACACAGATTCCCAATTCGGGCATTCAGAACATATAGCACGTTGCTGTAAGCAAGCACAATCTCATTCAAAGTTGCAAGTTACTATGTAGGAACAAGTTTGTATAGGACTTTCAAAGATGCCCAGAACTGAGCTAAACGTTGTATGTCTCCAACTCCTAGAAATAACTTCATGCCCATCTCCCTTACTTCCAGCTAGTAAGGATCACATAATTCCTAACAAAGATTTGACACAGATTCCCAATTCGGGCATTCAGGACATATAGCACGTTGCTGTAAGCAAGCACATTCTCATTCAAAGTTGCAAGTTACTATGTAAGAAGAAGTTTGTATAGGTATTTCAAAGATGCCCAGAACTGAGCTAAACTTGGTATGTCTCCAACTCCTAGAAATGACTTCATGGCCCAACTCCCTTACTTACAGCTAGTAAGGATCACATAATTCCTAATAAACTTTTGACACAGATTCCCAATTCGGGCATTCAGAACATATAGCACGTTGCTGTACGCAAGCACATTCTCATTCAAAGTTGCAACTTACCATGTAGGAAGAAGTTTGTATAGGACTTTCAAAGATGCCCAGAACTGAGCTAAACTTGGTATGTCTCCAACTCCTAGAAATAACTTAATGCCCCAACTCTCTTAAATCCAGCTTGCAAGGATCACATAATTCCTAACAAAGTTTTGAAACAGATTCCCAATTCGGGCATTCAGAACATATAGCACGTTGCTGTAAGCAAGCACATTCTCATTCAAAGTTGCAAGTTACTATGTAGGAACATATTTGTATAGGTATTTCAAAGATGCCCAGAAGTGAGCTAAACTTGGTATGTCTCCAACTCCTAGAAATGACTTCTTGCCCCAACTCCCTTACCTCCAGCTAGTAAGGATCACATAATTCCTAACAAAGTTTTGACACAGATTCCCAATTCGGGCATTCAGAACATATAGCACGTTGCTGTAAGCAAGCACATTCTCATTCAATGTTGCAAGTTACCATGCAGGAAGAAGTTTGTATAGGACTTTCAAAGATGCCCAGAACTGAGCTAAACTTGGTATGTTTCCAACTCCTAGAAATAACTTCATGCCCCATCTCCCTTACTTCCAGCTAGTAAGGATCAGATAATTCCTAACAAAGCTTTGACACAGATTCCCAATTCGGGCATTCAGAACATATAGCACGTTGCTGTAAGCAAGCACAATCTCATTCAAAGTTGCAAGTTACTATGTAGGAACAAGTTTGTATAGGACTTTCAAAGATGCCCAGAACTGAGCTAAACGTTGTATGTCTCCAACTCCTAGAAATAACTTCATGCCCATCTCCCTTACTTCCAGCTAGTAAGGATCACATAATTCCTAACAAAGATTTGACACAGATTCCCAATTCGGGCATTCAGGACATATAGCACGTTGCTGTAAGCAAGCAAATTCTCATTCAAAGTTGCAAGTTACTATGTAAGAAGAAGTTTGTATAGGTATTTCAAAGATGCCCAGAACTGAGCTAAACTTGGTATGTCTCCAACTCCTATAAATGACTTCATGCCCCAACTCCCTTACTTCCAGCTAGTAAGGATCACATAATTCCTAATAAACTTTTGACACAGATTCCCAATTCGGGCATTCAGAACATATAGCACGTTGCTGTACGCAAGCACATTCTCATTCAAAGTTGCAACTTACCATGTAGGAAGAAGTTTGTATAGGACTTTCAAAGATGCCCAGAACTGAGCTAAACTTGGTATGTCTCCAACTCCTAGAAATAACTTCATGCCCCAACTCCCTTACTTCCAGCTAGTAAGGATCACATAATTCCTAACAAAGTTTTGACACAGATTCCCAATTCGGGCATTCAGAACATATAGCACGTTGCTGTAAGCAAGCACATTCTCATTCAAAGATGCAAGTTACTATGTAGGAACAAGTTTGTATAGGTATTTCAAAGATGCCCAGAACTGAGCTTAACTTGGTATGTCTCCAACTCCTAGAAATAACTTCATGCCCCATCTCCCTTACTTCCAGCTAGTAAGGATCACATAATTCCTAAAAAAGTTTTGACACAGATTCCCAATTCGGGCATTCAGAACATATAGCACGTTGCTGTAAGCAAGCACATTCTCATTCAAAGTTGCAAGTTACTATGTAGGAACAAGTTTGTATAGGTATTTCAAAGATGCCCAGAACTGAACTAAACGTTGTATGTCTCCAACTCCTAGAAATGACTTCATGCCCCATCTCCCTTACTTCCATCTAGTAAGGATCACATAATTCCTTACAAAGTTTTGAGACAGATTCCCAATGCGGGCATTCAGATCATTTAGCACGTTGCTGTAAGCAAGCACATTCTCATTCAAAGTTGCAAGTTACTATGTAGGAACAAGTTTGTATAGGTATTTCAAAGATGCCCAGAAGTGAGCTAAACTTGGTATGTCTCCAACTCCTAGAAATGACTTCATGCCCCAACTCACTTACTTCCAGCTAGTAAGGATCACATAATTCCTAACAAAATTTTGACACAGATTCCCAATTCGGGCATTCAGAACATATAGCACGTTGCTGTAAGCAAGCACATTCTCATTCAAAGTTGCAAGTTACTATGGAGGAAGAAGTTTGTATAGGACTTTCAAAGATGCCCAGAACTGAGCTAAACTTGGTATGTCTCCAACTCCTAGAAATAACTTCATGCCCCAACTCCCTTACTTCCAGCTAGTAAGGATCACATAATTCCTAACAAAGTTTTGACACAGATTCCCAATTCTGGCATTCAGAACATATAGCACGTTGCTGTAAGCAAGCACATTCTCATTCAAAGATGCAAGTTACTATGTAGGAACAAGTTTGTATAGGTATTACAAAGATGCCCAGAACTGAGCTAAACTTGGTATGTCTCCAACTCCTAGAAATAACTTCATGCCCCATCTCACTTACTTCCAGCTAGTAAGGATCACATAATTCCTAACAAAGTTTTGACACAGATTCCCAATTCGGGCCTTCAGAACATATAGCACGTTGCTATAAGCAAGCACATTCTCATTCAAAGTTGCAAGTTACTATGTAGGAACAAGTTTGTATAGGTATTTCAAAGATGCCCAGAACTGAACTAAACGTTGTATGTCTCCAACTCCTAGAAATGACTTCATGCCCCATCTCCCTTACTTCCATCTAGTAAGGATCACATAATTCCTTACAAAGTTTTGAGACAGATTCCCAATGCGGGCATTCAGATCATTTAGCACGTTGCTGTAAGCAAGCACATTCTCATTCAAAGTTGCAAGTTACTATGTAGGAACAAGTTTGTATAGGTATTTCAAAGATGCCCAGAAGTGAGCTAAACTTGGTATGTCTCCAACTCCTAGAAATGACTTCATGCCCCAACTCCCTTACTTCCAGCTAGTAAGGATCACATAATTCCTAACAAAATTTTGACACAGATTCCCAATTCGGGCATTCAGAACATATAGCACGTTGCTGTAAGCAAGCACATTCTCATTCAAAGTTGCAAGTTACTATGGAGGAAGAAGTTTGTATAGGACTTTCAAAGATGCCCAGAACTGAGCTAAACTTGGTATGTCTCCAACTCCTAGAAATAACTTCATGCCCCAACTCCCTTACTTCCAGCTAGTAAGGATCACATAATTCCTAACAAAGTTTTGACACAGATTCCCAATTCTGGCATTCAGAACATATAGCACGTTGCTGTAAGCAAGCACATTCTCATTCAAAGATGCAAGTTACTATGTAGGAACAAGTTTGTATAGGTATTACAAAGATGCCCAGAACTGAGCTAAACTTGGTATGTCTCCAACTCCTAGAAATAACTTCATGCACCATCTCACTTACTTCCAGCTAGTAAGGATCACATAATTCCTAACAAAGTTTTGACACAGATTCCCAATTCGGGCCTTCAGAACATATAGCACGTTGCTATAAGCAAGCACATTCTCATTCAAAGTTGCAAGTTACTATGTAGGAACAAGTTTGTATAGGTATTTCAAAGATGCCCCGAGCGGTGCTAAACTTGGTATGTGTCCAACTCCTAGAAATAACTTCATGCCCCATCTCCCTTACTTCTAGCTCGTAAGGATCACATAATTCCTAACAAAGTTTTGACACAGATTCCCAATTCGGGCATTCAGAACATATAGCACGTTGCTGTAAGCAAGCACATTCTCATTCAAAGTTGCAAGTTACTATGTAGGAACAAGTTTGTATAGGTATTTCAAAGATGCCCAGAACTGAGCTAAACTTGGTATGTCTCCAACTCCTAGAAAGAACTTAATGCCCCAACTCTCTTACTTCCAGCTTGTAAGGATCACATAATTCCTAACAAAGTTTTGAAACAGATTCCCAATTCGGGCATTCAGAACATATAGCACGTTGCTGTAAGCAAGCACATTCTCATTCAAAGTTGCAAGTTACTATGTAGGAACATATTTGTATAGGTATTTCAAAGATGCCCAGAAGTGAGCTAAACTTGGTATGTCTCCAACTCCTAGAAATAACTTCATGCCCCAACTCCCTTACTTCCAGCTAGTAAGGATCACATAATACCTAACAAAGTTTTGACACAGATTCCCAATTCGGGCATTCAGAACATATAGGACGTTGCTGTAAGCAAGCACATTCTCATTAAAAGTTGCCAGTTACTATGTAGGAACAAGTTTGTATAGGTATTTCAAAGATGCCCAGAACTGAGCTAAACTTGGTATGTCTCCAACTCCTAGAAATGACTTCTTGCCCCAACTCCCTTACCTCCAGCTAGTAAGGATCACATAATTCCTAACAAAGTTTTGACACAGATTCCCAATTCGGGCATTCAGAACATATAGCACGTTGCTGTAAGCAAGCACATTCTCATTCAATGTTGCAAGTTACCATGCAGGAAGAAGTTTGTATAGGACTTTCAAAGATGCCCAGAAGTGAGCTAAACTTGGTATTTCTCCAACTAATAGAAATAACTTCATGCCCCATGTCCCTTACTTCCAGCTAGTAAGGATCAGATAATTCCTAACAAAGCTTTGACACAGATTCCCAATTCGAGCATTCAGAACATATAGCACGTTGCTGTAAGCAAGCACAATCTCGTTCAAAGTTGCAAGTTACTATGCAGGAACAAGTTTGCATAGGACTTTCAAAGATGCCCAGAACTGAGCTAAACGTTGTATGTCTCCAACTCCTAGAAATAACTTCATGCCCATCTCCCTTACTTCCAGCTAGTAAGGATCACATAATTCCTAACAAAGATTTGACACAGATTCCCAATTCGGGCATTCAGAACATATAGCACGTTGCTGTAAGCAAGCACATTCTCATTCAAAGTTGCAAGTTACTATGTAGGAACAAGTTTGTATAGGTATTTCAAAGATGCCCAGAACTGAGCTAAACTTTGTATGTCTCCAACTCCTAGAAATAACTTCATGTCCCATCTCCCTTACTTCCAGCTAGTAAGGATCACATAATTCCTAACAAAGTTTTGACACAGATTCTCAAATCGGGCATTCAGAACATATAGCACGTTGCTGTAAGCAAGCACATTCTCATTCAAAGTTGCAAGTTACTATGTAGGAACAAGTTTGTATAGGTATTTCAAAGATGCCCAGAACTGAGATAAACGTTGTATTTCTCCAACTCCTAGAAATAACTTCATGCCCCATCTCCCTTACTTCCAGCTAGCAAGGATCACATAATTCCTAACAAACTTTTGACACAATTTCCTAATTCGTGCATTCAGAACATATAGCACGTTGCTGTAAGCAAGCACATTCTCATTCAAAGTTACAAGTTTCTATGTAGGAACGAGTTTGTATAGGTATTTCAAAGATGCCCATAGCTGAGCTAAACGTTGTATGTCTCCAACTCCTAGATATGACTTCATGCCCCATCTCCCTTACTTCCAGCTAGTAAGGATCACATAATTCCTAAAAAAGTTTTGACACAGATTCCCAATTCGGGCATTCAGAACATATAGCACGTTGCTGTAAGCAAGCACATTCTCATTCAAAGTTGCAAGTTACTATGTAGGAACAAGTTTGTATAGGTATTTCAAAGATGCCCAGAACTGAACTAAACGTAGTATGTCTCCAACTCTTAGAAATGACTTCATGCCCCATCTCCCTTACTTCCATCTAGTAAGGATCACATAATTCCTTACAAAGTTTTGAGACAGATTCCCCATGTGGGCATTCAGAACATTTAGCACGTTGCTGTAAGCAAGCACATTCTCATTCAAAGCTGCAAGTTACTATGTAGGAACAAGTTTGTATAGGTATTTCAAAGATGCCCAGAACTGAGCTAAACTTGGTATGTGTTCAACTCCTAGAAATAACTTCATGCCCCATCTCCCTTACTTCTAGCTCGTAAGGATCACATAATTCCTAACAAAGTTTTGACACAGATTCCCAATTCGGGCATTCAGAACATATAGCACGTTGCTGTAAGCAAGCACATTCTCATTCAAAGTTGCAAGTTACTATGTAGGAAGAAGTTTGTACAGGTATTTCAAAGATGCCCAGAACTGAGCTCAACGTTGTATGTCTCCAACTCCTAGAAATGACTTCATGCCCCAACTCCCTTACTTCCAGCTAGTAAGGATCACATAATTCCTAACAAAGTTTTGACACAGATTCCCAATTTGGGCATTCAGAACATATAGCACGTTGGTGTAAGCAAGCACATTCTCATTCAAAGTTGCAACTTACCATGTAGGAAGAAGATAGTATAGGACTTTCAAAGATGCCCAGAACTGAGCTAAACTTGGTATGTCTCCAACTCCTCGAAATAACTTCATGCCCCATCTCCCTTACTTCCAGCTAGTAAGGATCAGATAATTCCTAACAAAGCTTTGACACAGATTCCCAATTCGGGCATTCAGAACATATAGCACGTTGCTGTAAGCAAGCACATTCTCATTCAAAGAGGCAAGTTACTATGTAGGAACAAGTTTGTATAGGTATTTCAAAGATGCCCAGAACTGAGCTTAACTTGGTATGTCTCCAACCCCTAGAAATAACTTCATGCCCCATCTCCCTTACTTCCAGCTAGTAAGGATCACATAATTCCTAAAAAAGTTTTGACACAGATTCCCAATTCGGGCATTCAGAACATATAGCACGTTGCTGTAAGCAAGCACATTCTCATTCAAAGTTGCAAGTTACTATGTAGGAACAAGTTGTATAGGTATTTCAAAGATGCCCAGAACTGAACTAAACGTTGTATGTCTCCAACTCCTAGAAATGACTTCATGCCCCATCTCCCTTACTTCCATCTAGTAAGGATCACATAATTCCTTACAAAGTTTTGAGACAGATTCCCAATGCGGGCATTACGAACATTTAGCACGTTGCTGTAAGCAAGCACATTCTCATTCAAAGTTGCAAGTTACTATGTAGGAACAAGTTTGTATAGGTATTTCAAAGATGCCCAGAGCTGAGCTAAACGTTGTATGTCTCCAACTCCTAGATATAACTTCATGTCCCATCTCCCTTACTTCCAGCTAGTAAGGATCACATAATTTCTAACAAATTTTTGATACTGATTCCCAATTCGGGCATTCAGAACATATAGCACGTTGCTGTAAGCAAGCAGATTCTCATTCAAAGTTGCAGGTTATTATGTAGGAACAAGTTTGTATAGGTATTTCAAAGATGCCCAGAACTGAGCTAAACTTGGTATGTGTCCAACTCCTAGAAATAACTTCATGCCCCATCTCCCTTACTTCCATCTATAAAGGATCACATAATTCCTAACAAACTTTTGACACAGATTCCCAATTTTGGCATTCAGAACATATAGCACGTTGCTGTAAGCAAGCACATTCTCATTCAAATTTGCAAGTTACTATGTAGGAACAAGTTTGTATAGGTATTTCAAAGATGCCCAGAACTGAGCTAAACGTTGTATGTCTCCAACACCTACAAATAACTTCATGCCCCATCTCCCTTACTTCCAGCTAGTAAGGATCACATAATTCCTAACAAAGTTTTGACACAGATTCCCAATTCGGACATTCAGAACATGTAGCACGTTGCTGTAAGCAAGCACTTTCTTAATCAAAGTTGCAATTTACTATGTAGGAACAAGTTTGTATAGGTATTTCAAAGATGCCCAGAACTGAGCTAAACGTTGTATGTCTCCAACTCCTAGAAATAACTTCATGCCCCATCTCCCTTACTTCCATCTAGTAAGGATCACTTAATTCCTAACAAAGTTTTAACACAGATTCCCAATTCGGGCATTCAGAACATATAGCACGTTGCTGTAAGCAAGCACATTTTCATTCAAAGTTGCAAGTTACTATGTAGGAACAAGTTTGTATACGTATTTCAAAGATGTCCAGAACTGAGCTAAACTTGGTATGTGTCCAACCTCTAGAAATAACTTCATGCCCCAACTCCCTTACTTCCATCTAGTAAGGATCACATAATTCCTAACAAAGTTTTGACACAGATTCCCAATTCGGACATTCAGAACATGTAGCACGTTGCTGTAAGCAAGCACTTTCTTAATCAAAGTTGCAATTTACTATGTAGGAACAAGTTTGTATAGGTATTTCAAAGATGCCCAGAACTGAGCTAAACGTTGTATGTCTCCAACTCCTAGAAATAACTTCATGCCCCATCTCCCTTACTTCCATCTAGTAAGGATCACTTAATTCCTAACAAAGTTTTAACACAGATTCCCAATTCGGGCATTCAGAACATATAGCACGTTGCTGTAAGCAAGCACATTTTCATTCAAAGTTGAAAGTTACTATGTAGGAACAAGTTTGTATACGTATTTCAAAGATGTCCAGAACTGAGCTAAACTTGGTATGTGTCCAACCTCTAGAAATAACTTCATGCCCCAACTCCCTTACTTCCATCTAGTAAGGATCACATAATTCCTAACAAAGTTTTGACACAGATTCCCAATTCGGGCATTCAGAACATATAGCACGTTGCTGTAAGCAAGCACATTCTCATTCTAAGTTGCAAGTTACTATGTAGGAACAAGTTTTTTATAGGTATTTCAAAGATGCCCAGAACTGAGCTAAAAGTTGTATGTCTCAAACTCCTAGAAATGACTTCATGCCCCAACTCCCTTACTTCCAGCTAGTAAGGATCACATAATTCCTAACAAAGTTTTGACACAGATTCCCAATTTGGGCATTCAGAACATATAGCACGTTGCTGTAAGCAAGCACATTCTCATTCAAAGTTGCAACTTACCATGTACGAAGAAGTTTGTATAGGACTTTCAAAGATGCCCAGAACTGAGCTAAACTTGGTATGTCTCCAACTCCTAGAAATAACTTCATGCCCCAACTCCCTTACTTCCAGCTAGTAAGGATCACATAATTCCTAACAAAGTTTTGAAACAGATTCCAAATCGGGCATTCAGAACATATAGCACGTTGCTGTAAGCAAGCACATTCTCATTCAAAGATGCAAGTTACTATGTAGGAACAAGTTTGTATAGGTATTTCAAAGATGCCCAGAACTGAGCTTAACTTGGTATGTCTCCAACTCCCAGACATAACTTCATGCCCCATCTCCCTTACATCCAGCTAGTAAGGATCACATAATTCCTAACAATGTTTTGACACAGATTCCCAATTCGGGCATTCAGAACATATAGCACGTTGCTGTAAGCAAGCACATTCTCATTCAAAGTTGCAAGTTACTATGTAGGAACAAGTTTGTATAGGCATTTCAAAGATGCCCAGAACTGAGTTAAACGTTGTATGTCTCCAACAACTAGAAATAACTTCATGCCCCATCTCCCTTACTTCCAGCTAGTAAGGATCACATAATTCCTAACAAAGATTTGACACAGATTCCCAATTCGGACATTCAGAACATGTAGCACGTTGCTGTAAGCAAGCACTTTCTCAATCAAAGTTGCAAGTTACTATGTAGGAACAAGTTTGTATAGGTATTTCAAAGATGCCCAGAACTGAGCTAAACGTTGTATGTCTCCAACTCCTAGAAATAACTTCATGCCCCATCTCCCTTACTTCCATCTAGTAAGGATCTCTTAATTTCTAACATATTTTAACACAGATTCCCAATTCGGGCATTCAGAACATATAGCACGTTGCTGTAAGCAAGCACATTCTCATTCAAAGTTGCAAGTTACTATGTAGGAACAAGTTTGTATAGGTATTTCAAAGAATTCCAGAACTGAGCTAAACTTGGTATGTGTCCAACCTCTAGAAATAACTTCATGCCCCAACTCCCTTACTTCCATCTAGTAAGGATCACATAATTCCTAACAAAGTTTTGACACAGATTCCCAATTCGGGTATTCAGAACATATTGCACGTTGCTTAAGCAAGCACATTCTCATTCTAAGTTGCAAGTTACTATGTAGGAACAAGTTTGTATAGGTATTTCAAAGATGCCCAGAACTGAGCTAAACTTGGTATGTGTCCTACCTCTAGAAATAACTTTATGCCCCAACTCCCTTACTTCCAGCTAGTAAGGATCACATAATTCCTAACAAAGATTTGACACAGATTCCCAGTTCGGCCATTCAGAACATATAGCACGTTGCAGTAAGCAAGCACATTCTCATTCAAAGTTGCAAGTTACTATGTAGGAACCAGTTTGTATAGGTATTTCAAAGATGCCCAGAACTGAGCTAAACGTTGTATATCTCCAACTCCTAGAAATAACTTCATGCCACATCTCCCTTACTTCCAGCTAGCAAGGATCACATAATTCCTAACAAACTTTTGACACAATTTCCTAATTCGTGCATTCAGAACATATAGCACGTTGCTGTAAGCAAGCACATTCTCATTCAAAGTTACAAGTTTCTATGTAGGAACGAGTTTGTATAGGTATTTCAAAGATGCCCATAGCTGAGCTAAACGTTGTATGTCTCCAACTCCTAGATATGACTTCATGTCCCATCTCCCTTACTTCCAGCTAGTAAGGATCACATAATTTCTAACAAATTTTTGATACTGATTCCCAATTCGGGCATTCAGAACATATAGCACGTTGCTGTGAGCAAGCAGATTCTCATTCAAAGTTGCAGGTTATTATGTAGGAACAAGTGTGTATAGGTATTTCAAAGATGCCCAGAACTGAGCTAAACTTGGTGTGTGTCCAACTTCTAGAAATAACTTCATGCCCCATCTCCCTTACTTCCAGCTAGTAAGGATCACATAATTCCTAACAAAGATTTGACACAGATTCCCAATTCGGGCATTCAGAACATATAGCACGTTGCTGTAAGCAAGCACATTCTCATTAAGAGTTGCAAGTTACTATGTAGGAACAAGTTTGTATAGGTATTTCAAAGATGCCCAGAACTGAACTAAACGTAGTATGTCTCCAACTCCTAGAAATGACTTCATGCCCCATCTCCCTTACTTCCATCTAGTAAGGATCACATAATTCCTTACAAAGTTTTGAGAGAGATTCCCCATGCGGGCATTCAGAACATTTAGCACGTTGCTGTAAGCAAGCACATTCTCATTCAAAGCTGCAGGTTACTATGTAGGAACAAGTTTGTATAGGTTTTTCAAAGATGCCCAGAACTGAGCTAAACTTGGTATGTGTTCAACTCCTAGAAATAACTTCATGCCCCATCTCCCTTACTTCTAGCTCGTAAGGATCACATAATTCCTAACAAAGTTTTGACACAGATTCCCAATTCGGGCATTCAGAACATATAGCACGTTGCTGTAAGCAAGCACATTCTCATTCAAAGTTGCAAGTTACTATGTAGGAAGAAGTTTGTACAGGTATTTCAAAGATGCCCAGAACTGAGCTTAACGTTGTATGTCTCCAACTCCTAGAAATGACTTCATGCCCCAACTCCCTTACTTCCAGCTAGTAAGGATCACATAATTCCTAACAAAGTTTTGACACAGATTCCCAATTTGGGCATTCAGAACATATAGCACGTTGCTGTAAGCAAGCACATTCTCATTCAAAGTTGCAAGTTACTATGTAAGAAGAAGTTTGTATAGGTATTTCAAAGATGCCCAGAACTGAGCTAAACTTGGTATGTCTCCAACTCCTAGAAATGACTTCATGCCCCAACTCCCTTACTTCCAGCTAGTAAGGATCACATAATTCCTAATAAACTTTTGACACAGATTCCCAATTCGGGCATTCAGAACATATAGCACGTTGCTGTAAGCAAGCACATTCTCATTCAATGTTGCAACTTACCATGTAGGAAGAAGTTTGTATAGGACTTTCAAAGATGCCCAGAACTGAGCTAAACTTGGTATGTCTCCAACTCCTAGAAATAACTTCATGCCCCAACTCCCTTACTTCCAGCTAGTAAGGATCACATAATTCCTAACAAAGTTTTGACACAGATTCCCAATTCGGGCATTCAGTACATATAGCACGTTGCTGTAAGCAAGCACATTCTCATTCAAAGATGCAAGTTACTATGTAGGAACAAGTTTGTATAGGTATTTCAAAGATGCCCAGAACTGAGCTAAACTTTGTATGTCTCCAACTCCTAGAAATAACTTCATGTCCCATCTCCCTTACTTCCAGCTAGTAAGGATCACATAATTCCTAACAAAGTTTTGACACAGATTCTCAAATCGGGCATTCAGAACATATAGCACGTTGCTGTAAGCAAGCACATTCTCATTCAAAGTTGCAAGTTACTATGTAGGAACAAGTTTGTATAGGTATTTCAAAGATGCCCAGAACTGAGATAAACGTTGTATGTCTCCAACTCCTAGAAATAACTTCATGCCCCATCTCCCTTACTTCCAGCTAGCAAGGATCACATAATTCCTTACAAACTTTTGACACAATTTCCTAATTCGTGCATTCAGAACATATAGCACGTTGCTGTAAGCAAGCACATTCTCATTCAAAGTTACAAGTTTCTATGTAGGAATGAGTTTGTATAGGTATTTCAAAGATGCCCATAGCTGAGCTAAACGTTGTATGTGTCCAACTCCTAGATATGACTTCATGTCCCATCTCCCTTACTTCCAGCTAGTAAGGATCACATAATTTCTAACAAATTTTTGATACTGATTCCCAATTCGGGCATTCAGAACATATAGCACGTTGCTGTGAGCAAGCAGATTCTCATTCAAAGTTGCAGGTTATTATGTAGGAACAAGTTTGTATAGGTATTTCAAAGATGCCCAGAACTGAGCTAAACTTGGTGTGTGTCCAACTTCTAGAAATAACTTCATGCCCCATCTCCCTTACTTCCAGCTAGTAAGGATCACATAATTCCTAAAAAAGTTTTGACACAGATTCCCAATTCGGGCATTCAGAACATATAGCACGTTGCTGTAAGCAAGCACATTCTCATTCAAAGTTGCAAGTTACTATGTAGGAACAAGTTTGTATAGGTATTTCAAAGATGCCCAGAACTGAACTAAACGTAGTATGTCTCCAACTCCTAGAAATGACTTCATGCCCCATCTCCCTTACTTCCATCTAGTAAGGATCACATAATTCCTTACAAAGTTTTGAGACAGATTCCCCATGCGGGCATTCAGAACATTTAGCACGTTGCTGTAAGCAAGCACATTCTCATTCAAAGCTGCAAGTTACTATGTAGGAACAAGTTTGTATAGGTATTTCAAAGATGCCCAGAACTGAGCTAAACTTGGTATGTGTTCAACTCCTAGAAATAACTTCATGCCCCATCTCCCTTACTTCTAGCTCGTAAGGATCACATAATTCCTAACAAAGTTTTGACACAGATTCCCAATTCGGGCATTCAGAACATATAGCACGTTGCTGTAAGCAAGCACATTCTCATTCAAAGTTGCAAGTTACTATGTAGGAAGAAGTTTGTACAGGTATTTCAAAGATGCCCAGAACTGAGCTCAACGTTGTATGTCTCCAACTCCTAGAAATGACTTCATGCCCCAACTCCCTTACTTCCAGCTAGTAAGGATCACATAATTCCTAACAAAGTTTTGACACAGATTCCCAATTTGGGCATTCAGAACATATAGCACGTTGGTGTAAGCAAGCACATTCTCATTCAAAGTTGCAACTTACCATGTAGGAAGAAGATAGTATAGGACTTTCAAAGATGCCCAGAACTGAGCTAAACTTGGTATGTCTCCAACTCCTCGAAATAACTTCATGCCCCATCTCCCTTACTTCCAGCTAGTAAGGATCAGATAATTCCTAACAAAGCTTTGACACAGATTCCCAATTCGGGCATTCAGAACATATAGCACGTTGCAGTAAGCAAGCACAATCTCATTCAAAGTTGCAAGTTACTATGTAGGAACAAGTTTGTATAGGACTTTCAAAGATGCCCAGAACTGAGCTAAACCTTGTATGTCTCCAACTCCTAGAAATAACTTCATGCCCATCTCCCTTAATTCCAGCTAGTAATGATCACATAATTCCTAACAAAGATTTGACACAGATTCCCAATTCGGGCATTCAGAACATATAGCACGTTGCTGTAAGCAAGCACATTCTCATTCAAAGTTGCAAGTTACTATGTAAGAAGAAGTTTGTATAGGTATTTCAAAGATGCCCAGAACTGAGCTAAACTTGGTATGTCTCAAACTCCTAGAAATGACTTCATGCCCCAACTCCCTTACTTCCAGCTAGTAAGGATCACATAATTCCTAACAATGTTTTGACACAGATTCCCAATTCGGGCATTCAGAACATATAGCACGTTGCTGTAAGCAAGCACATTCTCATTCAAAGAGGCAAGTTACTATGTAGGAACAAGTTTGTATAGGTATTTCAAAGATGCCCAGAACTGAGCTTAACTTGGTATGTCTCCAACCCCTAGAAATAACTTCATGCCCCATCTCCCTTACTTCCAGCTAGTAAGGATCACATAATTCCTAAAAAAGTTTTGACACAGATTCCCAATTCGGGCATTCAGAACATATAGCACGTTGCTGTAAGCAAGCACATTCTCATTCAAAGTTGCAAGTTACTATGTAGGAACAAGTTGTATAGGTATTTCAAAGATGCCCAGAACTGAACTAAACGTTGTATGTCTCCAACTCCTAGAAATGACTTCATGCCCCATCTCCCTTACTTCCATCTAGTAAGGATCACATAATTCCTTACAAAGTTTTGAGACAGATTCCCAATGCGGGCATTACGAACATTTAGCACGTTGCTGTAAGCAAGCACATTGTCATTCAATGTTGCAAGTTACTATGTAGGAACAAGTTTGTATAGGTATTTCAAAGATGCCCAGAACTGAGCTAAACTTTGTATGTCTCAAACTCCTAGAAATAACTTCATGCCCCATCTCCCTTACTTCCAGCTAGTAAGTATCACATAATTCCTAACAAAGTTTTGACACAGATTCTCAATTCGGGCATTGAGAACATATAGCACGTTGCTGTAAGCAAGCACATTCTCATTCAAAGATGCAAGTTTCTATGTAGGAACGAGTTTGTATAGGTATTTCAAAGATGCCCAGAGCTTAGCTAAACGTTGTATGTCTCCAACTCCTAGATATAACTTCATGTCCCATCTCCCTTACTTCCAGCTAGTAAGGATCACATAATTTCTAACAAATTTTTGATACTGATTCCCAATTCGGGCATTCAGAACATATAGCACGTTGCTGTAAGCAAGCAGATTCTCATTCAAAGTTGCAGGTTATTATGTAGGAACAAGTTTGTATAGGTATTTCAAAGATGCCCAGAACTGAGCTAAACTTGGTATGTGTCCAACTCCTAGAAATAACTTCATGCCCCATCTCCCTTACTTCCATCTATAAAGGATCACATAATTCCTAACAAACTTTTGACACAGATTCCCAATTTGGGCATTCAGAACATATAGCACGTTGCTGTAAGCAAGCACATTCTCATTCAAATTTGCAAGTTACTATGTAGGAACAAGTTTGTGTAGGTATTTCAAAGATGCCCAGAACTGAGCTAAACGTTGTATGTCTCCAACACCTACAAATAACTTCATGCCCCATCTCCCTTACTTCCATCTAGTAAGGATCACATAATTCCTAACAAAGTTTTGACACAGATTCCCAATTCGGACATTCAGAACATGTAGCACGTTGCTGTAAGCAAGCACTTTCTTAATCAAAGTTGCAATTTACTATGTAGGAACAAGTTTGTATAGGTATTTCAAAGATGCCCAGAACTGTGCTAAACGTTGTATGTCTCCAACTCCTAGAAATAACTTCATGCCCCATCTCCCTTACTTCCATCTAGTAAGGATCACTTAATTCCTAACAAAGTTTTAACACAGATTCCCAATTCGGGCATTCAGAACATATAGCACGTTGCTGTAAGCAAGCACATTCTCATTCAAAGTTGCAAGTTACTATGTAGGAACAAGTTTGTATACGTATTTCAAAGATGTCCAGAACTGAGCTAAACTTGGTATGTGTCCAACCTCTAGAAATAACTTCATGCCCCAACTCCCTTACTTCCATCTAGTAAGGATCACATAATTCCTAACAAAGTTTTGACACAGATTCCCAATTCGGGCATTCAGAACATATAGCACGTTGCTGTAAGCAAGCACATTCTCATTCTAAGTTGCAAGTTACTATGTAGGAACAAGTTTTTTATAGGTATTTCAAAGATGCCCAGAACTGAGCTAAACGTTGTATGTCTCCTGCTCCTAGAAATAACTTCATGCCCCATCTCTCTTACTTCCATCTAGTAAGGATCACATAATTCCTAACAAAGTTTTGACACAGATTCCCAATTCGGGCATTCAGAACATATAACACGTTGCTGTAAGCAAGCACATTCTCATTCAAAGTGGCAAGTTACTATATAGGAACAAGTTTGTATAGGTATTTCAAAGATTCCCAGAACTGAGCTAAACTTGGTATGTGTCCTACCTCTAGAAATAACTTCATGCCCCAACTCCCTTACTTCCAGCTAGTAAGGATCACATAATTCCTAACAAACTTTTGACACAGATTCCCAATTCGGGCATTCAGAACATATAGCACGTTGCTGTAAGCAAGCACATTCTCATTCAAAGTTGCAAGTTACTATGTAGGAACAAGTTTGTATAGGTATTTCAAAGATGCCCAGAACTGAGCTAAACTTGGTATGTCTCCAACTCCTGGAAATGACTTCTTGCTCCAACTCCCTTACTTCCAGCTAGTAAGGATCACATAATTCCTAACAAAGTTTTGACACAGATTCCCAATTCGGGCATTCAGAACATATAGCACGTTGCTGTAAGCAAGCACATTCTCATTCAAAGTTGCAAGTTACTATGTAGGAAGAAGTTTGTACAGGTATTTCAAAGATGCCCAGAACTGAGCTTAACGTTGTATGTCTCCAACTCCTAGAAATGACTTCATGCCCCAACTCCCTTACTTCCAGCTAGTAAGGATCACATAATTCCTAACAAAGTTTTGACACAGATTCCCAATTTGGGCATTCAGAACATATAGCACGTTGCTGTAAGCAAGCACATTCTCATTCAAAGTTGCAAGTTACTATGTAAGAAGAAGTTTGTATAGGTATTTCAAAGATGCCCAGAACTGAGCTAAACTTGGTATGTCTCCAACTCCTAGAAATGACTTCATGCCCCAACTCCCTTACTTCCAGCTAGTAAGGATCACATAATTCCTAATAAACTTTTGACACAGATTCCCAATTCGGGCATTCAGAACATATAGCACGTTGCTGTAAGCAAGCACATTCTCATTCAATGTTGCAACTTACCATGTAGGAAGAAGTTTGTATAGGACTTTCAAAGATGCCCAGAACTGAGCTAAACTTGGTATGTCTCCAACTCCTAGAAATAACTTCATGCCCCAACTCCCTTACTTCCAGCTAGTAAGGATCACATAATTCCTAACAAAGTTTTGACACAGATTCCCAATTCGGGCATTCAGTACATATAGCACGTTGCTGTAAGCAAGCACATTCTCATTCAAAGATGCAAGTTACTATGTAGGAACAAGTTTGTATAGGTATTTCAAAGATGCCCAGAACTGAGCTAAACTTTGTATGTCTCCAACTCCTAGAAATAACTTCATGTCCCATCTCCCTTACTTCCAGCTAGTAAGGATCACATAATTCCTAACAAAGTTTTGACACAGATTCTCAAATCGGGCATTCAGAACATATAGCACGTTGCTGTAAGCAAGCACATTCTCATTCAAAGTTGCAAGTTACTATGTAGGAACAAGTTTGTATAGGTATTTCAAAGATGCCCAGAACTGAGATAAACGTTGTATGTCTCCAACTCCTAGAAATAACTTCATGCCCCATCTCCCTTACTTCCAGCTAGCAAGGATCACATAATTCCTTACAAACTTTTGACACAATTTCCTAATTCGTGCATTCAGAACATATAGCACGTTGCTGTAAGCAAGCACATTCTCATTCAAAGTTACAAGTTTCTATGTAGGAATGAGTTTGTATAGGTATTTCAAAGATGCCCATAGCTGAGCTAAACGTTGTATGTGTCCAACTCCTAGATATGACTTCATGTCCCATCTCCCTTACTTCCAGCTAGTAAGGATCACATAATTTCTAACAAATTTTTGATACTGATTCCCAATTCGGGCATTCAGAACATATAGCACGTTGCTGTGAGCAAGCAGATTCTCATTCAAAGTTGCAGGTTATTATGTAGGAACAAGTTTGTATAGGTATTTCAAAGATGCCCAGAACTGAGCTAAACTTGGTGTGTGTCCAACTTCTAGAAATAACTTCATGCCCCATCTCCCTTACTTCCAGCTAGTAAGGATCACATAATTCCTAAAAAAGTTTTGACACAGATTCCCAATTCGGGCATTCAGAACATATAGCACGTTGCTGTAAGCAAGCACATTCTCATTCAAAGTTGCAAGTTACTATGTAGGAACAAGTTTGTATAGGTATTTCAAAGATGCCCAGAACTGAACTAAACGTAGTATGTCTCCAACTCCTAGAAATGACTTCATGCCCCATCTCCCTTACTTCCATCTAGTAAGGATCACATAATTCCTTACAAAGTTTTGAGACAGATTCCCCATGCGGGCATTCAGAACATTTAGCACGTTGCTGTAAGCAAGCACATTCTCATTCAAAGCTGCAAGTTACTATGTAGGAACAAGTTTGTATAGGTATTTCAAAGATGCCCAGAACTGAGCTAAACTTGGTATGTGTTCAACTCCTAGAAATAACTTCATGCCCCATCTCCCTTACTTCTAGCTCGTAAGGATCACATAATTCCTAACAAAGTTTTGACACAGATTCCCAATTCGGGCATTCAGAACATATAGCACGTTGCTGTAAGCAAGCACATTCTCATTCAAAGTTGCAAGTTACTATGTAGGAAGAAGTTTGTACAGGTATTTCAAAGATGCCCAGAACTGAGCTCAACGTTGTATGTCTCCAACTCCTAGAAATGACTTCATGCCCCAACTCCCTTACTTCCAGCTAGTAAGGATCACATAATTCCTAACAAAGTTTTGACACAGATTCCCAATTTGGGCATTCAGAACATATAGCACGTTGGTGTAAGCAAGCACATTCTCATTCAAAGTTGCAACTTACCATGTAGGAAGAAGATAGTATAGGACTTTCAAAGATGCCCAGAACTGAGCTAAACTTGGTATGTCTCCAACTCCTCGAAATAACTTCATGCCCCATCTCCCTTACTTCCAGCTAGTAAGGATCAGATAATTCCTAACAAAGCTTTGACACAGATTCCCAATTCGGGCATTCAGAACATATAGCACGTTGCAGTAAGCAAGCACAATCTCATTCAAAGTTGCAAGTTACTATGTAGGAACAAGTTTGTATAGGACTTTCAAAGATGCCCAGAACTGAGCTAAACCTTGTATGTCTCCAACTCCTAGAAATAACTTCATGCCCATCTCCCTTAATTCCAGCTAGTAATGATCACATAATTCCTAACAAAGATTTGACACAGATTCCCAATTCGGGCATTCAGAACATATAGCACGTTGCTGTAAGCAAGCACATTCTCATTCAAAGTTGCAAGTTACTATGTAAGAAGAAGTTTGTATAGGTATTTCAAAGATGCCCAGAACTGAGCTAAACTTGGTATGTCTCAAACTCCTAGAAATGACTTCATGCCCCAACTCCCTTACTTCCAGCTAGTAAGGATCACATAATTCCTAACAATGTTTTGACACAGATTCCCAATTCGGGCATTCAGAACATATAGCACGTTGCTGTAAGCAAGCACATTCTCATTCAAAGAGGCAAGTTACTATGTAGGAACAAGTTTGTATAGGTATTTCAAAGATGCCCAGAACTGAGCTTAACTTGGTATGTCTCCAACCCCTAGAAATAACTTCATGCCCCATCTCCCTTACTTCCAGCTAGTAAGGATCACATAATTCCTAAAAAAGTTTTGACACAGATTCCCAATTCGGGCATTCAGAACATATAGCACGTTGCTGTAAGCAAGCACATTCTCATTCAAAGTTGCAAGTTACTATGTAGGAACAAGTTGTATAGGTATTTCAAAGATGCCCAGAACTGAACTAAACGTTGTATGTCTCCAACTCCTAGAAATGACTTCATGCCCCATCTCCCTTACTTCCATCTAGTAAGGATCACATAATTCCTTACAAAGTTTTGAGACAGATTCCCAATGCGGGCATTACGAACATTTAGCACGTTGCTGTAAGCAAGCACATTGTCATTCAATGTTGCAAGTTACTATGTAGGAACAAGTTTGTATAGGTATTTCAAAGATGCCCAGAACTGAGCTAAACTTTGTATGTCTCAAACTCCTAGAAATAACTTCATGCCCCATCTCCCTTACTTCCAGCTAGTAAGTATCACATAATTCCTAACAAAGTTTTGACACAGATTCTCAATTCGGGCATTGAGAACATATAGCACGTTGCTGTAAGCAAGCACATTCTCATTCAAAGATGCAAGTTTCTATGTAGGAACGAGTTTGTATAGGTATTTCAAAGATGCCCAGAGCTTAGCTAAACGTTGTATGTCTCCAACTCCTAGATATAACTTCATGTCCCATCTCCCTTACTTCCAGCTAGTAAGGATCACATAATTTCTAACAAATTTTTGATACTGATTCCCAATTCGGGCATTCAGAACATATAGCACGTTGCTGTAAGCAAGCAGATTCTCATTCAAAGTTGCAGGTTATTATGTAGGAACAAGTTTGTATAGGTATTTCAAAGATGCCCAGAACTGAGCTAAACTTGGTATGTGTCCAACTCCTAGAAATAACTTCATGCCCCATCTCCCTTACTTCCATCTATAAAGGATCACATAATTCCTAACAAACTTTTGACACAGATTCCCAATTTGGGCATTCAGAACATATAGCACGTTGCTGTAAGCAAGCACATTCTCATTCAAATTTGCAAGTTACTATGTAGGAACAAGTTTGTGTAGGTATTTCAAAGATGCCCAGAACTGAGCTAAACGTTGTATGTCTCCAACACCTACAAATAACTTCATGCCCCATCTCCCTTACTTCCATCTAGTAAGGATCACATAATTCCTAACAAAGTTTTGACACAGATTCCCAATTCGGACATTCAGAACATGTAGCACGTTGCTGTAAGCAAGCACTTTCTTAATCAAAGTTGCAATTTACTATGTAGGAACAAGTTTGTATAGGTATTTCAAAGATGCCCAGAACTGTGCTAAACGTTGTATGTCTCCAACTCCTAGAAATAACTTCATGCCCCATCTCCCTTACTTCCATCTAGTAAGGATCACTTAATTCCTAACAAAGTTTTAACACAGATTCCCAATTCGGGCATTCAGAACATATAGCACGTTGCTGTAAGCAAGCACATTCTCATTCAAAGTTGCAAGTTACTATGTAGGAACAAGTTTGTATACGTATTTCAAAGATGTCCAGAACTGAGCTAAACTTGGTATGTGTCCAACCTCTAGAAATAACTTCATGCCCCAACTCCCTTACTTCCATCTAGTAAGGATCACATAATTCCTAACAAAGTTTTGACACAGATTCCCAATTCGGGCATTCAGAACATATAGCACGTTGCTGTAAGCAAGCACATTCTCATTCTAAGTTGCAAGTTACTATGTAGGAACAAGTTTTTTATAGGTATTTCAAAGATGCCCAGAACTGAGCTAAACGTTGTATGTCTCCTGCTCCTAGAAATAACTTCATGCCCCATCTCTCTTACTTCCATCTAGTAAGGATCACATAATTCCTAACAAAGTTTTGACACAGATTCCCAATTCGGGCATTCAGAACATATAACACGTTGCTGTAAGCAAGCACATTCTCATTCAAAGTGGCAAGTTACTATATAGGAACAAGTTTGTATAGGTATTTCAAAGATTCCCAGAACTGAGCTAAACTTGGTATGTGTCCTACCTCTAGAAATAACTTCATGCCCCAACTCCCTTACTTCCAGCTAGTAAGGATCACATAATTCCTAACAAACTTTTGACACAGATTCCCAATTCGGGCATTCAGAACATATAGCACGTTGCTGTAAGCAAGCACATTCTCATTCAAAGTTGCAAGTTACTATGTAGGAACAAGTTTGTATAGGTATTTCAAAGATGCCCAGAACTGAGCTAAACTTGGTATGTCTCCAACTCCTGGAAATGACTTCTTGCTCCAACTCCCTTACTTCCAGCTAGTAAGGATCACATAATTCCTAAAAAAGTTTTTACACAGATTCCCAATTCGGGCATTCAGAACATGTAGCACGTTGCTGTAAGCAAGCACATTCTCATTCAAAGATGCAAGTTACTATGTAGGAACAAGTTTGTATAGGTATTTCAAAGATGCCCAGAACTGAGCTAAACTTGGTATGTCTCCAACTCCTAGAAATAACTTCATGCCCCATCTCCCTTACTGCCAGCTAGTAAGGATCACATAATTCCTAACAAAGTTTTGACACAGATTCCCAATTCGGGCATTCAGAACATATAGCACGTTGCTGTAAGCAAGCACATTCTCATTGAAAGTTGCAAGTTACTATGTAGGAACAAGTTTGTATAGGTATTTCAAAGATGCCCAGAACTGTGCTAAACTTGGTATGTGTCCAACTCCTAGAAATAACTTCATGCCCCATCTCCCTTACTTCTAGCTCGTAAGGATCACATAATTCCTAACAAAGTTTTGACACAGATTCCCAATTCGGGCATTCAGAACATATAGCACGTTGCTGTAAGCAAGCACATTCTCATTCAAAGTTGCAACTTACCATGTAGGAAGAAGTTTGTATAGGACTTTCAAAGATGCCCAGAACTGAGCTAAACTTGGTATGTCTCCAACTCCTAGAAATAACTTCATGCCCCAACTCCCTTACTTCCAGCTAGTAAGGATCACATAATTCCTAACAAAGTTTTGAAACAGATTCCAAATCGGGCATTCAGAACATATAGCACGTTGCTGTAAGCAAGCACATTCTCATTCAAAGATGCAAGTTACTATGTAGGAACAAGTTTGTATAGGTATTTCAAAGATGCCCAGAACTGAGCTTAACTTGGTATGTCTCCAACTCCCAGACATAACTTCATGCCCCATCTCCCTTACATCCAGCTAGTAAGGATCACATAATTCCTAACAATGTTTTGACACAGATTCCCAATTCGGGCATTCAGAACATATAGCACGTTGCTGTAAGCAAGCACATTCTCATTCAAAGTTGCAAGTTACTATGTAGGAACAAGTTTGTATAGGTATTTCAAAGAATTCCAGAACTGAGCTAAACTTGGTATGTGTCCAACCTCTAGAAATAACTTCATGCCCCAACTCCCTTACTTCCATCTAGTAAGGATCACATAATTCCTAACAAAGTTTTGACACAGATTCCCAATTCGGGTATTCAGAACATATTGCACGTTGCTTAAGCAAGCACATTCTCATTCTAAGTTGCAAGTTACTATGTAGGAACAAGTTTGTATAGGTATTTCAAAGATGCCCAGAACTGAGCTAAACTTGGTATGTGTCCTACCTCTAGAAATAACTTTATGCCCCAACTCCCTTACTTCCAGCTAGTAAGGATCACATAATTCCTAACAAAGATTTGACACAGATTCCCAGTTCGGGCATTCAGAACATATAGCACGTTGCAGTAAGCAAGCACATTCTCATTCAAAGTTGCAAGTTACTATGTAGGAACCAGTTTGTATAGGTATTTCAAAGATGCCCAGAACTGAGCTAAACGTTGTATATCTCCAACTCCTAGAAATAACTTCATGCCACATCTCCCTTACTTCCAGCTAGCAAGGATCACATAATTCCTAACAAACTTTTGACACAATTTCCTAATTCGTGCATTCAGAACATATAGCACGTTGCTGTAAGCAAGCACATTCTCATTCAAAGTTACAAGTTTCTATGTAGGAACGAGTTTGTATAGGTATTTCAAAGATGCCCATAGCTGAGCTAAACGTTGTATGTCTCCAACTCCTAGATATGACTTCATGTCCCATCTCCCTTACTTCCAGCTAGTAAGGATCACATAATTTCTAACAAATTTTTGATACTGATTCCCAATTCGGGCATTCAGAACATATAGCACGTTGCTGTGAGCAAGCAGATTCTCATTCAAAGTTGCAGGTTATTATGTAGGAACAAGTTTGTATAGGTATTTCAAAGATGCACAGAACTGAGCTAAACTTGGTGTGTGTCCAACTTCTAGAAATAACTTCATGCCCCATCTCCCTTACTTCCAGCTAGTAAGGATCACATAATTCCTAAAAAAGTTTTGACACAGATTCCCAATTCGGGCATTCAGAACATATAGCACGTTGCTGTAAGCAAGCACATTCTCATTCAAATTTGCAAGTTACTATGTAGGAACAAGTTTGTATAGGTATTTCAAAGATGCCCAGAACTGAACTAAACGTAGTATGTCTCCAACTCCTAGAAATGACTTCATGCCCCATCTCCCTTACTTCCATCTAGTAAGGATCACATAATTCCTTACAAAGTTTTGAGAGAGATTCCCCATGCGGGCATTCAGAACATTTAGCACGTTGCTGTAAGCAAGCACATTCTCATTCAAAGCTGCAAGTTACTATGTAGGAACAAGTTTGTATAGGTATTTCAAAGATGCCCAGAACTGAGCTAAACTTGGTATGTGTTCAACTCCTAGAAATAACTTCATGCCCCATCTCCCTTACTTCTAGCTCGTAAGGATCACATAATTCCTAACAAAGTTTTGACACAGATTCCCAATTCGGGCATTCAGAACATATAGCACGTTGCTGTAAGCAAGCACATTCTCATTCAAAGTTGCAAGTTACTATGTAGGAAGAAGTTTGTACAGGTATTTCAAAGATGCCCAGAACTGAGCTCAACGTTGTATGTCTCCAACTCCTAGAAATGACTTCATGCCCCAACTCCCTTACTTCCAGCTAGTAAGGATCACATAATTCCTAACAAAGATTTGACACAGATTCCCAATTTGGGCATTCAGAACATATAGCACGTTGGTGTAAGCAAGCACATTCTCATTCAAAGTTGCAACTTACCATGTAGGAAGAAGATAGTATAGGACTTTCAAAGATGCCCAGAACTGAGCTAAACTTGGTATGTCTCCAACTCCTCGAAATAACTTCATGCCCCATCTCCCTTACTTCCAGCTAGTAAGGATCAGATAATTCCTAACAAAGCTTTGACACAGATTCCCAATTCGGGCATTCAGAACATATAGCACGTTGCAGTAAGCAAGCACAATCTCATTCAAAGTTGCAAGTTACTATGTAGGAACAAGTTTGTATAGGACTTTCAAAGATGCCCAGAACTGAGCTAAACCTTGTATGTCTCCAACTCCTAGAAATAACTTCATGCCCATCTCCCTTACTTCCAGCTAGTAAGGATCACATAATTCCTAACAAAGATTTGACACAGATTCCCAATTCGGGCATTCAGAACATATAGCACGTTGCTGTAAGCAAGCACATTCTCATTGAAAGTTGCAAGTTACTATGTAGGAACAAGTTTGTATAGGTATTTCAAAGATGCCCAGAACTGTGCTAAACTTGGTATGTGTCCAACTCCTAGAAATAACTTCATGCCCCATCTCCCTTACTTCTAGCTCGTAAGGATCACATAATTCCTAACAAAGTTTTGACACAGATTCCCAATTCGGGCATTCAGAACATATAGCACGTTGCTGTAAGCAAGCACATTCTCATTCAAAGTTGCAAGTTACTATGTAGGAAGAAGTTTGTATAGGTATTTCAAAGATGCCCAGAACTGAGCTAAAAGTTGTATGTCTCAAACTCCTAGAAATGACTTCATGCCCCAACTCCCTTACTTCCAGCTAGTAAGGATCACATAATTCCTAACAAAGTTTTGACACAGATTCCCAATTTGGGCATTCAGAACATATAGCACGTTGCTGTAAGCAAGCACATTCTCATTCAAAGTTGCAACTTACCATGTAGGAAGAAGTTTGTATAGGACTTTCAAAGATGCCCAGAACTGAGCTAAACTTGGTATGTCTCCAACTCCTAGAAATAACTTCATGCCCCAACTCCCTTACTTCCAGCTAGTAAGGATCACATAATTCCTAACAAAGTTTTGAAACAGATTCCAAATCGGGCATTCAGAACATATAGCACGTTGCTGTAAGCAAGCACATTCTCATTCAAAGATGCAAGTTACTATGTAGGAACAAGTTTGTATAGGTATTTCAAAGATGCCCAGAACTGAGCTTAACTTGGTATGTCTCCAACTCCCAGACATAACTTCATGCCCCATCTCCCTTACATCCAGCTAGTAAGGATCACATAATTCCTAACAATGTTTTGACACAGATTCCCAATTCGGGCATTCAGAACATATAGCACGTTGCTGTAAGCAAGCACATTCTCATTCAAAGTTGCAAGTTACTATGTAGGAACAAGTTTGTATAGGTATTTCAAAGAATTCCAGAACTGAGCTAAACTTGGTATGTGTCCAACCTCTAGAAATAACTTCATGCCCCAACTCCCTTACTTCCATCTAGTAAGGATCACATAATTCCTAACAAAGTTTTGACACAGATTCCCAATTCGGGTATTCAGAACATATTGCACGTTGCTTAAGCAAGCACATTCTCATTCTAAGTTGCAAGTTACTATGTAGGAACAAGTTTGTATAGGTATTTCAAAGATGCCCAGAACTGAGCTAAACTTGGTATGTGTCCTACCTCTAGAAATAACTTTATGCCCCAACTCCCTTACTTCCAGCTAGTAAGGATCACATAATTCCTAACAAAGATTTGACACAGATTCCCAGTTCGGGCATTCAGAACATATAGCACGTTGCAGTAAGCAAGCACATTCTCATTCAAAGTTGCAAGTTACTATGTAGGAACCAGTTTGTATAGGTATTTCAAAGATGCCCAGAACTGAGCTAAACGTTGTATATCTCCAACTCCTAGAAATAACTTCATGCCACATCTCCCTTACTTCCAGCTAGCAAGGATCACATAATTCCTAACAAACTTTTGACACAATTTCCTAATTCGTGCATTCAGAACATATAGCACGTTGCTGTAAGCAAGCACATTCTCATTCAAAGTTACAAGTTTCTATGTAGGAACGAGTTTGTATAGGTATTTCAAAGATGCCCATAGCTGAGCTAAACGTTGTATGTCTCCAACTCCTAGATATGACTTCATGTCCCATCTCCCTTACTTCCAGCTAGTAAGGATCACATAATTTCTAACAAATTTTTGATACTGATTCCCAATTCGGGCATTCAGAACATATAGCACGTTGCTGTGAGCAAGCAGATTCTCATTCAAAGTTGCAGGTTATTATGTAGGAACAAGTTTGTATAGGTATTTCAAAGATGCCCAGAACTGAGCTAAACTTGGTGTGTGTCCAACTTCTAGAAATAACTTCATGCCCCATCTCCCTTACTTCCAGCTAGTAAGGATCACATAATTCCTAAAAAAGTTTTGACACAGATTCCCAATTCGGGCATTCAGAACATATAGCACGTTGCTGTAAGCAAGCACATTCTCATTCAAAGTTGCAAGTTACTATGTAGGAACAAGTTTGTATAGGTATTTCAAAGATGCCCAGAACTGAACTAAACGTAGTATGTCTCCAACTCCTAGAAATGACTTCATGCCCCATCTCCCTTACTTCCATCTAGTAAGGATCACATAATTCCTTACAAAGTTTTGAGACAGATTCCCCATGCGGGCATTCAGAACATTTAGCACGTTGCTGTAAGCAAGCACATTCTCATTCAAAGCTGCAAGTTACTATGTAGGAACAAGTTTGTATAGGTATTTCAAAGATGCCCAGAACTGAGCTAAACTTGGTATGTGTTCAACTCCTAGAAATAACTTCATGCCCCATCTCCCTTACTTCTAGCTCGTAAGGATCACATAATTCCTAACAAAGTTTTGACACAGATTCCCAATTCGGGCATTCAGAACATATAGCACGTTGCTGTAAGCAAGCACATTCTCATTCAAAGTTGCAAGTTACTATGTAGGAAGAAGTTTGTACAGGTATTTCAAAGATGCCCAGAACTGAGCTCAACGTTGTATGTCTCCAACTCCTAGAAATGACTTCATGCCCCAACTCCCTTACTTCCAGCTAGTAAGGATCACATAATTCCTAACAAAGTTTTGACACAGATTCCCAATTTGGGCATTCAGAACATATAGCACGTTGGTGTAAGCAAGCACATTCTCATTCAAAGTTGCAACTTACCATGTAGGAAGAAGATAGTATAGGACTTTCAAAGATGCCCAGAACTGAGCTAAACTTGGTATGTCTCCAACTCCTCGAAATAACTTCATGCCCCATCTCCCTTACTTCCAGCTAGTAAGGATCAGATAATTCCTAACAAAGCTTTGACACAGATTCCCAATTCGGGCATTCAGAACATATAGCACGTTGCAGTAAGCAAGCACAATCTCATTCAAAGTTGCAAGTTACTATGTAGGAACAAGTTTGTATAGGACTTTCAAAGATGCCCAGAACTGAGCTAAATCTTGTATGTCTCCAACTCCTAGAAATAACTTCATGCCCATCTCCCTTACTTCCAGCTAGTAAGGATCACATAATTCCTAACAAAGATTTGACACAGATTCCCAATTCGGGCATTCAGAACATATAGCACGTTGCTGTAAGCAAGCACATTCTCATTGAAAGTTGCAAGTTACTATGTAGGAACAAGTTTGTGTAGGTATTTCAAAGATGCCCAGAACTGTGCTAAACTTGGTATGTGTCCAACTCCTAGAAATAACTTCATGCCCCATCTCCCTTACTTCTAGCTCGTAAGGATCACATAATTCCTAACAAAGTTTTGACACAGATTCCCAATTCGGGCATTCAGAACATATAGCACGTTGCTGTAAGCAAGCACATTCTCATTCAAAGTTGCAAGTTACTATGTAGGAAGAAGTTTGTATAGGTATTTCAAAGATGCCCAGAACTGAGCTAAAAGTTGTATGTCTCAAACTCCTAGAAATGACTTCATGCCCCAACTCCCTTACTTCCAGCTAGTAAGGATCACATAATTCCTAACAAAGTTTTGACACAGATTCCCAATTTGGGCATTCAGAACATATAGCACGTTGCTGTAAGCAAGCACATTCTCATTCAAAGTTGCAACTTACCATGTAGGAAGAAGTTTGTATAGGACTTTCAAAGATGCCCAGAACTGAGCTAAACTTGGTATGTCTCCAACTCCTAGAAATAACTTCATGCCCCAACTCCCTTACTTCCAGCTAGTAAGGATCACATAATTCCTAACAAAGTTTTGAAACAGATTCCAAATCGGGCATTCAGAACATATAGCACGTTGCTGTAAGCAAGCACATTCTCATTCAAAGATGCAAGTTACTATGTAGGAACAAGTTTGTATAGGTATTTCAAAGATGCCCAGAACTGAGCTTAACTTGGTATGTCTCCAACTCCCAGACATAACTTCATGCCCCATCTCCCTTACATCCAGCTAGTAAGGATCACATAATTCCTAACAATGTTTTGACACAGATTCCCAATTCGGGCATTCAGAACATATAGCACGTTGCTGTAAGCAAGCACATTCTCATTCAAAGTTGCAAGTTACTATGTAGGAACAAGTTTGTATAGGTATTTCAAAGAATTCCAGAACTGAGCTAAACTTGGTATGTGTCCAACCTCTAGAAATAACTTCATGCCCCAACTCCCTTACTTCCATCTAGTAAGGATCACATAATTCCTAACAAAGTTTTGACACAGATTCCCAATTCGGGTATTCAGAACATATTGCACGTTGCTTAAGCAAGCACATTCTCATTCTAAGTTGCAAGTTACTATGTAGGAACAAGTTTGTATAGGTATTTCAAAGATGCCCAGAACTGAGCTAAACTTGGTATGTGTCCTACCTCTAGAAATAACTTTATGCCCCAACTCCCTTACTTCCAGCTAGTAAGGATCACATAATTCCTAACAAAGATTTGACACAGATTCCCAGTTCGGGCATTCAGAACATATAGCACGTTGCAGTAAGCAAGCACATTCTCATTCAAAGTTGCAAGTTACTATGTAGGAACCAGTTTGTATAGGTATTTCAAAGATGCCCAGAACTGAGCTAAACGTTGTATATCTCCAACTCCTAGAAATAACTTCATGCCACATCTCCCTTACTTCCAGCTAGCAAGGATCACATAATTCCTAACAAACTTTTGACACAATTTCCTAATTCGTGCATTCAGAACATATAGCACGTTGCTGTAAGCAAGCACATTCTCATTCAAAGTTACATGTTTCTATGTAGGAACGAGTTTGTATAGGTATTTCAAAGATGCCCATAGCTGAGCTAAACGTTGTATGTCTCCAACTCCTAGATATGACTTCATGTCCCATCTCCCTTACTTCCAGCTAGTAAGGATCACATAATTTCTAACAAATTTTTGATACTGATTCCCAATTCGGGCATTCAGAACATATAGCACGTTGCTGTGAGCAAGCAGATTCTCATTCAAAGTTGCAGGTTATTATGTAGGAACAAGTTTGTATAGGTATTTCAAAGATGCCCAGAACTGAGCTAAACTTGGTGTGTGTCCAACTTCTAGAAATAACTTCATGCCCCATCTCCCTTACTTCCAGCTAGTAAGGATCACATAATTCCTAAAAAAGTTTTGACACAGATTCCCAATTCGGGCATTCAGAACATATAGCACGTTGCTGTAAGCAAGCACATTCTCATTCAAAGTTGCAAGTTACTATGTAGGAACAAGTTTGTATAGGTATTTCAAAGATGCCCAGAACTGAACTAAACGTAGTATGTCTCCAACTCCTAGAAATGACTTCATGCCCCATCTCCCTTACTTCCATCTAGTAAGGATCACATAATTCCTTACAAAGTTTTGAGACAGATTCCCCATGCGGGCATTCAGAACATTTAGCACGTTGCTGTAAGCAAGCACATTCTCATTCAAAGCTGCAAGTTACTATGTAGGAACAAGTTTGTATAGGTATTTCAAAGATGCCCAGAACTGAGCTAAACTTGGTATGTGTTCAACTCCTAGAAATAACTTCATGCCCCATCTCCCTTACTTCTAGCTCGTAAGGATCACATAATTCCTAACAAAGTTTTGACACAGATTCCCAATTCGGGCATTCAGAACATATAGCACGTTGCTGTAAGCAAGCACATTCTCATTCAAAGTTGCAAGTTACTATGTAGGAAGAAGTTTGTACAGGTATTTCAAAGATGCCCAGAACTGAGCTCAACGTTGTATGTCTCCAACTCCTAGAAATGACTTCATGCCCCAACTCCCTTACTTCCAGCTAGTAAGGATCACATAATTCCTAACAAAGTTTTGACACAGATTCCCAATTTGGGCATTCAGAACATATAGCACGTTGGTGTAAGCAAGCACATTCTCATTCAAAGTTGCAACTTACCATGTAGGAAGAAGATAGTATAGGACTTTCAAAGATGCCCAGAACTGAGCTAAACTTGGTATGTCTCCAACTCCTCGAAATAACTTCATGCCCCATCTCCCTTACTTCCAGCTAGTAAGGATCAGATAATTCCTAACAAAGCTTTGACACAGATTCCCAATTCGGGCATTCAGAACATATAGCACGTTGCAGTAAGCAAGCACAATCTCATTCAAAGTTGCAAGTTACTATGTAGGAACAAGTTTGTATAGGACTTTCAAAGATGCCCAGAACTGAGCTAAACCTTGTATGTCTCCAACTCCTAGAAATAACTTCATGCCCATCTCCCTTAATTCCAGCTAGTAAGGATCACATAATTCCTAACAAAGATTTGACACAGATTCCCAATTAGGGCATTCAGAACATATAGCACGTTGCTGTAAGCAAGCACATTCTCATTCAAAGTTGCAAGTTACTATGTAAGAAGAAGTTTGTATAGGTATTTCAAAGATGCCCAGAACTGAGCTAAACTTGGTATGTCTCAAACTCCTAGAAATGACTTCATGCCCCAACTCCCTTACTTCCAGCTAGTAAGGATCACATAATTCCTAACAATGTTTTGACACAGATTCCCAATTCGGGCATTCAGAACATATAGCACGTTGCTGTAAGCAAGCACATTCTCATTCAAAGAGGCAAGTTACTATGTAGGAACAAGTTTGTATAGGTATTTCAAAGATGCCCAGAACTGAGCTTAACTTGGTATGTCTCCAACCCCTAGAAATAACTTCATGCCCCATCTCCCTTACTTCCAGCTAGTAAGGATCACATAATTCCTAAAAAAGTTTTGACACAGATTCCCAATTCGGGCATTCAGAACATATAGCACGTTGCTGTAAGCAAGCACATTCTCATTCAAAGTTGCAAGTTACTATGTAGGAACAAGTTGTATAGGTATTTCAAAGATGCCCAGAACTGAACTAAACGTTGTATGTCTCCAACTCCTAGAAATGACTTCATGCCCCATCTCCCTTACTTCCATCTAGTAAGGATCACATAATTCCTTACAAAGTTTTGAGACAGATTCCCAATGCGGGCATTACGAACATTTAGCACGTTGCTGTAAGCAAGCACATTCTCATTCAAAGTTGCAAGTTACTATGTAGGAACAAGTTTGTATAGGTATTTCAAAGATGCCCAGAACTGAGCTAAACTTTGTATGTCTCAAACTCCTAGAAATAACTTCATGCCCCATCTCCCTTACTTCCAGCTAGTAAGTATCACATAATTCCTAACAAAGTTTTGACACAGATTCTCAATTCGGGCATTGAGAACATATAGCACGTTGCTGTAAGCAAGCACATTCTCATTCAAAGATGCAAGTTTCTATGTAGGAACGAGTTTGTATAGGTATTTCAAAGATGCCCAGAGATGAGCTAAACGTTGTATGTCTCCAACTCCTAGATATAACTTCATGTCCCATCTCCCTTACTTCCAGCTAGTAAGGATCACATAATTAGTAACAAATTTTTGATACTGATTCCCAATTCGGGCATTCAGAACATATAGCACGTTGCTGTAAGCAAGCAGATTCTCATTCAAAGTTGCAGGTTATTATGTAGGAACAAGTTTGTATAGGTATTTCAAAGATGCCCAGAACTGAGCTAAACTTGGTATGTGTCCAACTCCTAGAAATAACTTCATGCCCCATCTCCCTTACTTCCATCTATAAAGGATCACATAATTCCTAAAAAACTTTTGACACAGATACCCAATTTGGGCATTCAGAACATATAGCACGTTGCTGTAAGCAAGCACATTCTCATTCAAAGTTGCAAGTTACTATGTAGGAACAAGTTTGTATAGGTATTTCAAAGATGCCCAGAACTGAGCTAAACTTGGTATGTCTCCAACTCCTGGAAATGACTTCTTGCTCCAACTCCCTTACTTCCATCTAGTAAGGATCACATAATTCCTAACAAGTTTTTACACAGATTCCCAATTCGGGCATTCAGAACATGTAGCACGTTGCTGTAAGCAAGCACATTCTCATTCAAAGATGCAAGTTACTATGTAGGAACAAGTTTGTATAGGTATTTCAAAGATGCCCAGAACTGAGCTAAACTTGGTATGTCTCCAACTCCTAGAAATAACTTCATGCCCCATCTCCCTTACTGCCAGCTAGTAAGGATCACATAATTCCTAACAAAGTTTTGACACAGATTCCCAATTCGGGCATTCAGAACATATAGCACGTTGCTGTAAGCAAGCACATTCTCATTGAAAGTTGCAAGTTACTATGTAGGAACAAGTTTGTATAGGTATTTCAAAGATGCCCAGAACTGTGCTAAACTTGGTATGTGTCCAACTCCTAGAAATAACTTCATGCCCCATCTCCCTTACTTCTAGCTCGTAAGGATCACATAATTCCTAACAAAGTTTTGACACAGATTCCCAATTCGGGCATTCAGAACATATAGCACGTTGCTGTAAGCAAGCACATTCTCATTCAAAGTTGCAAGTTACTATGTAGGAAGAAGTTTGTATAGGTATTTCAAAGATGCCCAGAACTGAGCTAAAAGTTGTATGTCTCAAACTCCTAGAAATGACTTCATGCCCCAACTCCCTTACTTCCAGCTAGTAAGGATCACATAATTCCTAACAAAGTTTTGACACAGATTCCCAATTTGGGCATTCAGAACATATAGCACGTTGCTGTAAGCAAGCACATTCTCATTCAAAGTTGCAACTTACCATGTAGGAAGAAGTTTGTATAGGACTTTCAAAGATGCCCAGAACTGAGCTAAACTTGGTATGTCTCCAACTCCTAGAAATAACTTCATGCCCCAACTCCCTTACTTCCAGCTAGTAAGGATCACATAATTCCTAACAAAGTTTTGAAACAGATTCCAAATCGGGCATTCAGAACATATAGCACGTTGCTGTAAGCAAGCACATTCTCATTCAAAGATGCAAGTTACTATGTAGGAACAAGTTTGTATAGGTATTTCAAAGATGCCCAGAACTGAGCTTAACTTGGTATGTCTCCAACTCCCAGACATAACTTCATGCCCCATCTCCCTTACATCCAGCTAGTAAGGATCACATAATTCCTAACAATGTTTTGACACAGATTCCCAATTCGGGCATTCAGAACATATAGCACGTTGCTGTAAGCAAGCACATTCTCATTCAAAGTTGCAAGTTACTATGTAGGAACAAGTTTGTATAGGTATTTCAAAGAATTCCAGAACTGAGCTAAACTTGGTATGTGTCCAACCTCTAGAAATAACTTCATGCCCCAACTCCCTTACTTCCATCTAGTAAGGATCACATAATTCCTAACAAAGTTTTGACACAGATTCCCAATTCGGGTATTCAGAACATATTGCACGTTGCTTAAGCAAGCACATTCTCATTCTAAGTTGCAAGTTACTATGTAGGAACAAGTTTGTATAGGTATTTCAAAGATGCCCAGAAGTGAGCTAAACTTGGTATGTGTCCTACCTCTAGAAATAACTTTATGCCCCAACTCCCTTACTTCCAGCTAGTAAGGATCACATAATTCCTAACAAAGATTTGACACAGATTCCCAGTTCGGGCATTCAGAACATATAGCACGTTGCAGTAAGCAAGCACATTCTCATTCAAAGTTGCAAGTTACTATGTAGGAACCAGTTTGTATAGGTATTTCAAAGATGCCCAGAACTGAGCTAAACGTTGTATATCTCCAACTCCTAGAAATAACTTCATGCCACATCTCCCTTACTTCCAGCTAGCAAGGATCACATAATTCCTAACAAACTTTTGACACAATTTCCTAATTCGTGCATTCAGAACATATAGCACGTTGCTGTAAGCAAGCACATTCTCATTCAAAGTTACAAGTTTCTATGTAGGAACGAGTTTGTATAGGTATTTCAAAGATGCCCATAGCTGAGCTAAACGTTGTATGTCTCCAACTCCTAGATATGACTTCGTGTCCCATCTCCCTTACTTCCAGCTAGTAAGGATCACATAATTTCTAACAAATTTTTGATACTGATTCCCAATTCGGGCATTCAGAACATATAGCACGTTGCTGTGAGCAAGCAGATTCTCATTCAAAGTTGCAGGTTATTATGTAGGAACAAGTTTGTATAGGTATTTCAAAGATGCCCAGAACTGAGCTAAACTTGGTGTGTGTCCAACTTCTAGAAATAACTTCATGCCCCATCTCCCTTACTTCCAGCTAGTAAGGATCACATAATTCCTAAAAAAGTTTTGACACAGATTCCCAATTCGGGCATTCAGAACATATAGCACGTTGCTGTAAGCAAGCACATTCTCATTCAAAGTTGCAAGTTACTATGTAGGAACAAGTTTGTATAGGTATTTCAAAGATGCCCAGAACTGAACTAAACGTAGTATGTCTCCAACTCCTAGAAATGACTTCATGCCCCATCTCCCTTACTTCCATCTAGTAAGGATCACATAATTCCTTACAAAGTTTTGAGACAGATTCCCCATGCGGGCATTCAGAACATTTAGCACGTTGCTGTAAGCAAGCACATTCTCATTCAAAGCTGCAAGTTACTATGTAGGAACAAGTTTGTATAGGTATTTCAAAGATGCCCAGAACTGAGCTAAACTTGGTATGTGTTCAACTCCTAGAAATAACTTCATGCCCCATCTCCCTTACTTCTAGCTCGTAAGGATCACATAATTCCTAACAAAGTTTTGACACAGATTCCCAATTCGGGCATTCAGAACATATAGCACGTTGCTGTAAGCAAGCACATTCTCATTCAAAGTTGCAAGTTACTATGTAGGAAGAAGTTTG
Source organism: Diceros bicornis minor (assembly GCF_020826845.1). Lineage (NCBI taxonomy): Eukaryota > Metazoa > Chordata > Mammalia > Perissodactyla > Rhinocerotidae > Diceros > Diceros bicornis. The sequence continues at coordinate 209,193 of NW_026690927.1, read as the reverse complement.
TACAGGTATTTCAAAGATGCCCAGAACTGAGCTCAACGTTGTATGTCTCCAACTCCTAGAAATGACTTCATGCCCCAACTTCCTTACTTCCAGCTAGTAAGGATCACATAATTCCTAACAAAGTTTTGACACAGATTCCCAATTTGGGCATTCAGAACATATAGCACGTTGGTGTAAGCAAGCACATTCTCATTCAAAGTTGCAACTTACCATGTAGGAAGAAGATAGTATAGGACTTTCAAAGATGCCCAGAACTGAGCTAAACTTGGTATGTCTCCAACTCCTCGAAATAACTTCATGCCCCATCTCCCTTACTTCCAGCTAGTAAGGATCAGATAATTCCTAACAAAGCTTTGACACAGATTCCCAATTCGGGCATTCAGAACATATAGCACGTTGCAGTAAGCAAGCACAATCTCATTCAAAGTTGCAAGTTACTATGTAGGAACAAGTTTGTATAGGACTTTCAAAGATGCCCAGAACTGAGCTAAACCTTGTATGTCTCCAACTCCTAGAAATAACTTCATGCCCATCTCCCTTAATTCCAGCTAGTAAGGATCACATAATTCCTAACAAAGATTTGACACAGATTCCCAATTCGGGCATTCAGAACATATAGCACGTTGCTGTAAGCAAGCACATTCTCATTCAAAGTTGCAAGTTACTATGTAAGAAGAAGTTTGTATAGGTATTTCAAAGATGCCCAGAACTGAGCTAAACTTGGTATGTCTCAAACTCCTAGAAATGACTTCATGCCCCAACTCACTTACTTCCAGCTAGTAAGGATCACATAATTCCTAACAATGTTTTGACACAGATTCCCAATTCGGGCATTCAGAACATATAGCACGTTGCTGTAAGCAAGCACATTCTCATTCAAAGAGGCAAGTTACTATGTAGGAACAAGTTTGTATAGGTATTTCAAAGATGCCCAGAACTGAGCTAAACTTGGTATGTCTCCAACTCCTAGAAATAACTTCATGCCCCAACTCCCTTACTTCCAGCTAGTAAGGATCACATAATTCCTAACAAAGTTTTGAAACAGATTCCAAATCGGGCATTCAGAACATATAGCACGTTGCTGTAAGCAAGCACATTCTCATTCAAAGATGCAAGTTACTATGTAGGAACAAGTTTGTATAGGTATTTCAAAGATGCCCAGAACTGAGCTTAACTTGGTATGTCTCCAACTCCCAGACATAACTTCATGCCCCATCTCACTTACATCCAGCTAGTAAGGATCACATAATTCCTAACAATGTTTTGACACAGATTCCCAATTCGGGCATTCAGAACATATAGCACGTTGCTGTAAGCAAGCACATTCTCATTCAAAGTTGCAAGTTACTATGTAGGAACAAGTTTGTATAGGTATTTCAAAGAATTCCAGAACTGAGCTAAACTTGGTATGTGTCCAACCTCTAGAAATAACTTCATGCCCCAACTCCCTTACTTCCATCTAGTAAGGATCACATAATTCCTAACAAAGTTTTGACACAGATTCCCAATTCGGGTATTCAGAACATATTGCACGTTGCTTAAGCAAGCACATTCTCATTCTAAGTTGCAAGTTACTATGTAGGAACAAGTTTGTATAGGTATTTCAAAGATGCCCAGAACTGAGCTAAACTTGGTATGTCTCAAACTCCTAGAAATGACTTCATGCCCCAACTCCCTTACTTCCAGCTAGTAAGGATCACATAATTCCTAACAATGTTTTGACACAGATTCCCAATTCGGGCATTCAGAACATATAGCACGTTGCTGTAAGCAAGCACATTCTCATTCAAAGAGGCAAGTTACTATGTAGGAACAAGTTTGTATAGGTATTTCAAAGATGCCCAGAACTGAGCTTAACTTGGTATGTCTCCAACCCCTAGAAATAACTTCATGCCCCATCTCCCTTACTTCCAGCTAGTAAGGATCACATAATTCCTAAAAAAGTTTTGACACAGATTCCCAATTCGGGCATTCAGAACATATAGCACGTTGCTGTAAGCAAGCACATTCTCATTCAAAGTTGCAAGTTACTATGTAGGAACAAGTTGTATAGGTATTTCAAAGATGCCCAGAACTGAACTAAACGTTGTATGTCTCCAACTCCTAGAAATGACTTCACGCCCCATCTCCCTTACTTCCATCTAGTAAGGATCACATAATTCCTTACAAAGTTTTGAGACAGATTCCCAATGCGGGCATTACGAACATTTAGCACGTTGCTGTAAGCAAGCACATTCTCATTCAAAGTTGCAAGTTACTATGTAGGAACAAGTTTGTATAGGTATTTCAAAGATGCCCAGAACTGAGCTAAACTTTGTATGTCTCAAACTCCTAGAAATAACTTCATGCCCCATCTCACTTACTTCCAGCTAGTAAGTATCACATAATTCCTAACAAAGTTTTGACACAGATTCTCAATTCGGGCATTGAGAACATATAGCACGTTGCTGTAAGCAAGCACATTCTCATTCAAAGATGCAAGTTTCTATGTAGGAACGAGTTTGTATAGGTATTTCAAAGATGCCCAGAGCTGAGCTAAACGTTGTATGTCTCCAACTCCTAGATATAACTTCATGTCCCATCTCCCTTACTTCCAGCTAGTAAGGATCACATAATTTCTAACAAATTTTTGATACTGATTCCCAATTCGGGCATTCAGAACATATAGCACGTTGCTGTAAGCAAGCAGATTCTCATTCAAAGTTGCAGGTTATTATGTAGGAACAAGTTTGTATAGGTATTTCAAAGATGCCCAGAACTGAGCTAAACTTGGTATGTGTCCAACTCCTAGAAATAACTTCATGCCCCATCTCCCTTACTTCCATCTATAAAGGATCACATAATTCCTAACAAACTTTTGACACAGATACCCAATTTTGGCATTCAGAACATATAGCACGTTGCTGTAAGCAAGCACATACTCATTCAAAGTTGCAAGTTACTATGTAGGAACAAATTTGTATAGGTATTTCAAAGATGCCCAGAACTGAGCTAAACTTGGTATGTCTCCAACTCCTGGAAATGACTTCTTGCTCCAACTCCCTTACTTCCATCTAGTAAGGATCACATAATTCCTAACAAAGTTTTACACAGATTCCCAATTCGGGCATTCAGAACATGTAGCACGTTGCTGTAAGCAAGCACATTCTCATTCAAAGATGCAAGTTACTATGTAGGAACAAGTTTGTATAGGTATTTCAAAGATGCCCAGAACTGAGCTAAACTTGGTATGTCTCCAACTCCTAGAAATAACTTCATGCCCCATCTCACTTACTGCCAGCTAGTAAGGATCACATAATTCCTAACAAAGTTTTGACACAGATTCCCAATTCGGGCATTCAGAACATATAGCACGTTGCTGTAAGCAAGCACATTCTCATTGAAAGTTGCAAGTTACTATGTAGGAACAAGTTTGTATAGGTATTTCAAAGATGCCCAGAACTGTGCTAAACTTGGTATGTGTCCAACTCCTAGAAATAACTTCATGCCCCATCTCCCTTACTTCTAGCTCGTAAGGATCACATAATTCCTAACAAAGTTTTGACACAGATTCCCAATTCGGGCATTCAGAACATATAGCACGTTGCTGTAAGCAAGCACATTCTCATTCAAAGTTGCAAGTTACTATGTAGGAAGAAGTTTGTATAGGTATTTCAAAGATGCCCAGAACTGAACTAAAAGTTGTATGTCTCCAACTCCTAGAAATGACTTCATGCCCCAACTCACTTACTTCCAGCTAGTAAGGATCACATAATTCCTAACAAAGTTTTGACACAGATTCCCAATTTGGGCATTCAGAACATATAGCACGTTGCTGTAAGCAAGCACATTCTCATTCAAAGTTGCAACTTACCATGTAGGAAGAAGTTTGTATAGGACTTTCAAAGATGCCCAGAACTGAGCTAAACTTGGTATGTCTCCAACTCCTAGAAATAACTTCATGCCCCAACTCCCTTACTTCCAGCTAGTAAGGATCACATAATTCCTAACAAAGTTTTGAAACAGATTCCAAATCGGGCTTTCAGAACATATAGCACGTTGCTGTAAGCAAGCATATTCTCATTCAAAGATGCAAGTTACTATGTAGGAACAAGTTTGTATAGGTATTTCAAAGATGCCCAGAACTGAGCTTAACTTGGTATGTCTCCAACTCCCAGACATAACTTCATGCCCCATCTCCCTTACATCCAGCTAGTAAGGATCACATAATTCCTAACAATGTTTTGACACAGATTCCCAATTCGGGCATTCAGAACATATAGCACGTTGCTGTAAGCAAGCACATTCTCATTCAAAGTTGCAAGTTACTATGTAGGAACAAGTTTGTATAGGCATTTCAAAGATGCCCAGAACTGAGCTAAACGTTGTATGTCTCCAACTCCTAGAAATAACTTCATGCCCCATCTCCCTTACTTCCAGCTAGTAAGGATCACATAATTCCTAACAAAGTTTTGACACAGATTCCCAATTCGGACATTCAGAACATGTAGCACGTTGCTGTAAGCAAGCACTTTCCCAATCAAAGTTGCAAGTTACTATGTAGGAACAAGTTTGTATAGGTATTTCAAAGATGCCCAGAACTGAGCTAAACGTTGTATGTCTCCAACTCCTAGAAATAACTTCATGCCCCATCTCCCTTACTTCCATCTAGTAAGGATCACTTAATTTCTAACATATTTTAACACAGATTCCCAATTCGGGCATTCAGAACATATAGCACGTTGCTGTAAGCAAGCACATTCTCATTCAAAGTTGCAAGTTACTATGTAGGAACAAGTTTGTATAGGTATTTCAAAGAATTCCAGAACTGAGCTAAACTTGGTATGTGTCCAACCTCTAGAAATAACTTCATGCCCCAACTCCCTTACTTCCATCTAGTAAGGATCACATAATTCCTAACAAAGTTTTGACACAGATTCCCAATTCGGGTATTCAGAACATATTGCACGTTGCTTAAGCAAGCACATTCTCATTCTAAGTTGCAAGTTACTATGTAGGAACAAGTTTGTATAGGTATTTCAAAGATGCCCAGAACTGAGCTAAACTTGGTATGTGTCCTACCTCTAGAAATAACTTTATGCCCCAACTCCCTTACTTCCAGCTAGTAAGGATCACATAATTCCTAACAAAGATTTGACACAGATTCCCAGTTCGGGCATTCAGAACATATAGCACGTTGCTGTAAGCAAGCACATTCTCATTCAAAGTTGCAAGTTACTATGTAGGAACCAGTTTGTATAGGTATTTCAAAGATGCCCAGAACTGAGCTAAACGTTGTATATCTCCAACTCCTAGAAATAACTTCATGCCACATCTCCCTTACTTCCAGCTAGTAAGGATCACATAATTCCTAACAAAGTTTTGACACAGATTCCCAATTCGGGCATTCAGAACATATAGCACGTAGCTGTAAGCAAGCACATTCTCATTCAAAGTTGCAAGTTACTATGTAGGAACAAGTTTGTAGAGGTATTTCAAAGATGCCCAGAACTGAGCTAAACTTGGTATGTCTCCAACTCCTAGAAATGACTTCTTGCCCCAACTCCCTTACTTCCAGCTGGTAAGGATCACATAATTCCTAACAAAGTTTTGACACAGATTCCCAATTCGGGCATTCAGAACATGTAGCACGTTGCTGTAAGCAAGCACATTCTCATTCAAAGATGCAAGTTACTATGTAGGAACAAGTTTGTATAGGTATTTCAAAGATGCCCAGAACTGAGCTAAACGTTGTATGTCTCCAACTCCTAGAAATAACTTCATGCCCCATCTCCCTTACTTCCAGCTAGCAAGGATCACATAATTCCTAACAAAGTTTTGACACAGATTCCTAATTCGTGCATTCAGAACATATAGCACGTTGCTGTAAGCAAGCACATTCTCATTCAAAGTTGCAAGTTTCTATGTAGGAACAAGTTTGTTTAGGTATTTCAAAGATGCCCAGAGCTGAGTTAAACGTTGTATGTCTCCAACTCCTAGATATAACTTCATGTCCCATCTCCCTTACTTCCAGCTAGTAAGGATCACATAATTTCTAACAAATTTTTGATACTGATTCCCAATTCGGGCATTCAGAACATATAGCACGTTGCTGTAAGCAAGCATATTCTCATTCAAAGTTGCAGGTTATTATGTAGGAACAAGTTGGTATACGTATTTCAAAGATGTCCAGAACTGAGCTAAACTTGGTATGTGTCCAACCTCTAGAAATAACTTCATGCCCCAACTCCCTTACTTCCATCTAGTAAGGATCACATAATTCCTAACAAAGTTTTGACACAGATTCCCAATTCGGGCATTCAGAACATATAGCACGTTGCTGTAAGCAAGCACATTCTCATTCTAAGTTGCAAGTTACTATGTAGGAACAAGTTTTTTATAGGTATTTCAAAGATGCCCAGAACTGAGCTAAACGTTGTATGTCTCCAGCTCCTAGAAATAACTTCATGCCCCATCTCTCTTACTTCCATCTAGTAAGGATCACATAATTCCTAACAAAGTTTTGACACAGATTCCCAATTCGGGCATTCAGAACATATAGCACGTTGCTGTAAGCAAGCACATTCTCATTCAAAGTTGCAAGTTACTATGTAGGAACAAGTTTGTATAGGTATTTCAAAGAATTCCAGAACTGAGCTAAACTTGGTATGTGTCCAACCTCTAGAAATAACTTCATGCCCCAACTCCCTTACTTCCATCTAGTAAGGATCACATAATTCCTAACAAAGTTTTGACACAGATTCCCAATTCGGGTATTCAGAACATATTGCACGTTGCTTAAGCAAGCACATTCTCATTCTAAGTTGCAAGTTACTATGTAGGAACAAGTTTGTATAGGTATTTCAAAGATGCCCAGAACTGAGCTAAACTTGGTATGTGTCCTACCTCTAGAAATAACTTTATGCCCCAACTCCCTTACTTCCAGCTAGTAAGGATCACATAATTCCTAACAAAGATTTGACACAGATTCCCAGTTCGGGCATTCAGAACATATAGCACGTTGCTGTAAGCAAGCACATTCTCATTCAAAGTTGCAAGTTACTATGTAGGAACCAGTTTGTATAGGTATTTCAAAGATGCCCAGAACTGAGCTAAACGTTGTATATCTCCAACTCCTAGAAATAACTTCATGCCACATCTCCCTTACTTCCAGCTAGTAAGGATCACATAATTCCTAACAAAGTTTTGACACAGATTCCCAATTCGGGCATTCAGAACATATAGCACGTTGCTGTAAGCAAGCACATTCTCATTCAAAGTTGCAAGTTACTATGTAGGAACAAGTTTGTAGAGGTATTTCAAAGATGCCCAGAACTGAGCTAAACTTGGTATGTCTCCAACTCCTAGAAATGACTTCTTGCCCCAACTCCCTTACTTCCAGCTGGTAAGGATCACATAATTCCTAACAAAGTTTTGACACAGATTCCCAATTCGGGCATTCAGAACATGTAGCACGTTGCTGTAAGCAAGCACATTCTCATTCAAAGATGCAAGTTACTATGTAGGAACAAGTTTGTATAGGTATTTCAAAGATGCCCAGAACTGAGCTAAACGTTGTATGTCTCCAACTCCTAGAAATAACTTCATGCCCCATCTCCCTTACTTCCAGCTAGCAAGGATCACATAATTCCTAACAAAGTTTTGACACAGATTCCTAATTCGTGCATTCAGAACATATAGCACGTTGCTGTAAGCAAGCACATTCTCATTCAAAGTTGCAAGTTTCTATGTAGGAACAAGTTTGTTTAGGTATTTCAAAGATGCCCAGAGCTGAGTTAAACGTTGTATGTCTCCAACTCCTAGATATAACTTCATGTCCCATCTCCCTTACTTCCAGCTAGTAAGGATCACATAATTTCTAACAAATTTTTGATACTGATTCCCAATTCGGGCATTCAGAACATATAGCACGTTGCTGTAAGCAAGCATATTCTCATTCAAAGTTGCAGGTTATTATGTAGGAACAAGTTGGTATACGTATTTCAAAGATGTCCAGAACTGAGCTAAACTTGGTATGTGTCCAACCTCTAGAAATAACTTCATGCCCCAACTCCCTTACTTCCATCTAGTAAGGATCACATAATTCCTAACAAAGTTTTGACACAGATTCCCAATTCGGGCATTCAGAACATATAGCACGTTGCTGTAAGCAAGCACATTCTCATTCTAAGTTGCAAGTTACTATGTAGGAACAAGTTTTTTATAGGTATTTCAAAGATGCCCAGAACTGAGCTAAACGTTGTATGTCTCCAGCTCCTAGAAATAACTTCATGCCCCATCTCTCTTACTTCCATCTAGTAAGGATCACATAATTCCTAACAAAGTTTTGACACAGATTCCCAATTCGGGCATTCAGAACATATAGCACGTTGCTGTAAACAAGCACATTCTCATTCAAAGTTGCAAGTTACTATGTAGGAACAAGTTTGTATAGGTATTTCAAAGATGCCCAGAACTGAGCTAAACTTGGTATGTGTCCTACCTCTAGAAATAACTTCATGCCCCAACTCCCTTACTTCTAGCTAGTAAGGATCACATAATTCCTAACAAACTTTTGACACAGATTCCCAATTCGGGCATTCAGAACATATAGCACGTTGCTGTAAGCAAGCACATTCTCATTCAAAGTTGCAAGTTACTATGTAGGAACAAGTTTGTATAGGTATTTCAAAGATGCCCAGAACTGAGCTAAACTTGGTATGTCTCCAACTCCTAGAAATGACTTCTTGCTCCAACTCCCTTACTTCCAGCTAGTAAGGATCACATAATTCCTAACAAAGTTTTTACACAGATTCCCAATTCGGGAATTCAGAACATGTAGCACGTTGCTGTAAGCAAGCACATTCTCATTCAAAGATGCAAGTTACTATGTAGGAACAAGTTTGTATAGGTATTTCAAAGATGCCCAGAACTGAGCTAAACTTGGTATGTCTCCAACTCCTAGAAATAACTTCATGCCCCATCTCCCTTACTGCCAGCTAGTAAGGATCACATAATTCCTAACAAAGTTTTGACACAGAATCCCAATTCGGGCATTCAGAACATATAGCACGTTGCTGTAAGCAAGCACATTCTCATTGAAAGTTGCAAGTTACTATGTAGGAACAAGTTTGTATAGGTATTTCAAAGATGCCCAGAACTGTGCGAAACTTGGTATGTGTCCAACTCCTAGAAATAACTTCATGCCCCATCTCCCTTACTTCTAGCTCGTAAGGATCACATAATTCCTAACAAAGTTTTGACACAGATTCCCAATTCGGGCATTCAGAACATATAGCACGTTGCTGTAAGCAAGCACATTCTCATTCAAAGTTGCAAGTTACTATGTAGGAAGAAGTTTGTATAGGTATTTCAAAGATGCCCAGAACTGAGCTAAAAGTTGTATGTCTCCAACTCCTAGAAATGACTTCATGCCCCAACTCCCTTACTTCCAGCTAGTAAGGATCACATAATTCCTAACAAAGTTTTGACACAGATTCCCAATTTGGGGATTCAGAACATATAGCACGTTGCTGTAAGCAAGCACATTCTCATTCAAAGTTGCAACTTACCATGTAGGAAGAAGTTTGTATAGGACTTTCAAAGATGCCCAGAACTGAGCTAAACTTGGTATGTCTCCAACTCCTAGAAATAACTTCATGCCCCAACTCCCTTACTTCCAGCTAGTAAGGATCACATAATTCCTAACAAAGTTTTGAAACAGATTCCAAATCGGGCATTCAGAACATATAGCACGTTGCTGTAAGCAAGCACATTCTCATTCAAAGATGCAAGTTACTATGTAGGAACAAGTTTGTATAGGTATTTCAAAGATGCCCAGAACTGAGCTTAACTTGGTATGTCTCCAACTCCTAGACATAACTTCATGCCCCATCTCCCTTACTTCCAGCTAGTAAGGATCACATAATTCCTAACAAAGTTTTGACACAGATTCCCAATTCGGGCATTCAGAACATATAGCACGTTGCTGTAAGCAAGCACATTCTCATTCAAAGTTGCAAGTTACTATGTAGGAGCAAGTTTGTATAGGACTTTCAAAGATCCCAAGAAGTGAGCTAAACTTGGTATGTCTCCAACTCCTAGAAATAACTTCAGGCCCCATCTCCCTCACTTCCAGCTAGTAAGGATCACATAATTCCTAACAAAGTTTTGACACACATTCCCAATTCGGGCATTCAGAACATATAGCACGTTGCTTTAAGCAAACATTTTCTCATTCCAAGTAGAAAGTTACTATGCAGAGACAAGTTTGTATAGCTATTTCAAAGATGCCCAGAACTGAGCTAAACTTGGTATGTCTCCCACTCCTAGAAATAACTTCATGCCCCATCTCCCTTACTTCCAGCTTGTAAGGATCACATAATTCCTAACAAAGTTTTGACACTGATTCCCAATTCGGGCATTCAGAACATATAGCACGTTGCTGAAAGCAAGCACTTTCTCAATCCAAGTAGCAAGTTACTATGTAGGAACAAGTTTGTATAGGTAATTCAAAGATGCCCAGAACTGAGCTAAACTTGGTATGTCTCCAACTCCTCGAAATAACTTCATGACCCTTCTCCCTTACTTCCAGCTAGTAAGGATCACATAATTCCTAACAAAGTTTTGACACACATTCACAATTCGGGCATTCAGAACATATAGCACGTTGCATTAAGCAAGCACATTCTCATTCAAAGTTGCAAGTTACTATGTAGGAACAAGTTTGTATAGGTATTTCAAAGATGCCCAGAACTGAGTTAAACTTGGTATTTCTCCAACTCCTAGAAATAACTTCATGTCCCATCTCCCTAACATCCAGCTAGTAAGGATCACATAATTCCTAACAAAGTTTTGACACAGATCCCAATTCGGGCATTCAGAACATATACCACGTTGCTTTAAGTAAGCAATTTCACATTCTAAGTAGCAAGTTACTATGTAGGAACACGTTTGTATAGGTATTTCAAAGATGCCCAGAACTGAGCTAAACATGGTATGTCTCCAACTCCTAGAAATAACTTCATGCCCCATCTCCCTTACTTCCGTCTAGTAAGGATCACATTATTCCTAACAATGTTTTGACACAGATTCCCAATTCGGGCATTCAGAACATATAGCACGTTGCTGTAAGCAAACACTGTCTCATTCCAAGTAGCAAGTTACTATGCAGGAACAAGTTTGTACAGGACTTTCAAAGATGCCGAGAATTGAGATAAACTTGGTATGTCTCCAACTCATAGAAATAATTTCATGCCCCATTTCCCTTACTTCCAGCTAGTAAGGATCACATAATTTCTAACAAAGATTTGACGGAGATTCCCAATTCGATCATTCATAACATATAGGACGTTGATTTAAGCAAGCACTTTCTCATTCCAAGATGCAAGTTACAATGTAGAAACAAGTTTGTATAGGTATTTCAAAGATGTCGAGAACTGAGCTAAAGTGGGTATGTCTCCAACTCCTAGAAATAACTTCATGCCCCATCTCCCTTACTCCAGCTTGTAAGGATCACATAATTCTTAACAAAGTTTTGACACAGATTCCCAATTCGGGCATTCAGAACATATAGCACGTTGCTGTAAGCAAGCACATTCTCATTCAAAGTTGCAAGTTACTAGGTAGGAACAAGTTTGTATAGGTATTTCAAAGATGCCCAGAACTGAGCTAAACTTAGTATGTATTCAACTCCTAGAAATAACTTGACGCCCCATCTGACTTACATCCAGCTAGTGAGGACCACATATTTTCTAACAAAGTTTTGACACAGATTCCCAATTCGGGCATTCAGAACATATAGCACGTTGCTGTAAGCAAGCACATTCTCATTCAAAGTTGCAAGTTACTATGTAGGAGCAAGTTTGTATAGGACTTTCAAAGATCCCCAGAAGTGAGCTAAACTTGGTATGTCTCCAACTCCTCGAAATAACTTCATGACCCTTCTCCCTTACTTCCAGCTAGTAAGGATCACATAATTCCTAACAAACTTTTGACAAAGATTCCCAATTCGGGCATTCAGAACATATAGCACGTTGTTGTAAGCAAGCTCTTTCTCAATCCAAGTAGCAAGTTACTATGTAGTAACAAGTTTGTATAGGTATTTCAAAGATGCCCAGAACTGAGCTAAACTTGGTATGTCTCCAACTCCGAGAAATAACTTCATGCCCCATCTCCCTTACTTCCAGCTAGTAAGGATCACATAATTCCTAACAAAGATTTGACACACATTCACAATTCGGGCATTCAGAACATATAGCACGTTGCTTTAAGCAAGCACATTCTCATTCAAAGTTGCAAGTTACTATGTAGGAACAAGTTTGTATAGGTATTTCAAAGATGCCCAGAACTGAGTTAAACTTGGTATGTCTCCAACTCCTAGAAATAACTTCATGTCCCATCTCCCTAACTTCCAGCTAGTAAGGATCACATAATTCCTAACAAAGTTTTGACACAGATTCCCAATTCGGGCATTCAGAACATATAGCACGTTGCTTTAAGTAAGCACTTTCACATTCCAAGTAGCAAGTTACTATGTAGGAACACGTTTGTATAGGTATATCAAAGATGCCCAGAACTGAGCTAAACATGGTATGTCTCCAACTACTAGAAATAACTTCATGCCCCATCTCCCTTACTTCCGTCTAGTAAGGATCACATTATTCCTAACAATGTTTTGACACAGATTCCCAATTCGGGCATTCAGAACATATAGCACGTTGCTGTAAGCAAACACTGTCTCATTCCAAATAGCAAGTTACTATGTAGGAACACGTTTGTACAGTACTTTCAAAGATGCCGAGAATTGAGATAAACTTGGTATGTCTCCAACTCATAGAAATAATTTCATGCCCCATTTCCCTTACTTCCAGCTAGTAAGGATCACATAATTTCTAACAAAGATTTGACGGAGATTCCCAATTCGGTCATTCATAACATATAGGACGTTGCTTTAAGCAAGTACTTTCTCATTCCAAGTTGCAAGTTACAATGTAGAAACAAGTTTGTATAGGTATTTCAAAGATGTCGAGAACTGAGCTAAACTGGGTATGTCTCCAACTCCTAGAAATGACTTCATGCCCCATCTCCCTTACTCCAGCTTGTAAGGATCACATAATCCTTAACAAAGTTTTGACACAGATTCCCAATTCGGGCATTCAGAACATATAGCACGTTGCTGTAAGCAAGCACATTCTCATTCAAAGTTGCAAGTTACTATGTAGGAGCAAGTTTGTATAGGACATTCAAAGATCCCCAGAAGTGAGCTAAACTTGGTATGTCTCCAACTCCTAGAAATAACTTCAGGCCCCATCTCCCTCACTTCCAGCTAGTAAGGATCACATAATTCCTAACAAAGTTTTGACACACATTCCCAATTCGGGCATTCAGAACATATAGCACGTTGCTTTAAGCAAACATTTTCTCATTCCAAGTAGAAAGTTACTATGCAGAGACAAGTTTGTATAGCTATTTCAAAGATGCCCAGAATTGAGCTAAACTTGGTATGTCTCCCACTCCTAGAAATAACTTCATGCCCCATCTCCCTTACTTCCAGCTTGAAAGGATCACATAATTCCTAACAAAGTTTTGACACTGATTCCCAATTCGGGCATTCAGAACATATAGCACGTTGCTGAAAGCAAGCACATTCTCATTCAAAGTTGCAAGTTAGTATGTAGGAACAAGTTTCTATAGGTATTTCAAAGATGCCCAGAACTGAGCTAAACATGGTGTGTCTCCAACTCCTAGAAATAACTTCAGGCCCCATCTCCCTCACTTCCAGCTAGTAAGGATCACATAATTCCTAACAAAGTTTTGACACAGATTCCGAATTCGGGCAATCAGAACATATAGCACGTTGCTTTACGCAGATATTTTCTCATTCCAAGTAGCAAGTTACTATGTAGGAACAAGTTTGTATAGGTATTTCAAAGAAGCCCAGAACTGAGCTAAACTTGTGATGTCTCCAAATCCTAGAAATAACTTCATGCCCCATCTCCGTTACTTCCAGCTAGTAAGGATCACATAATTCCAAACAAAGTTTTGACACAGATTCCCAATTTGGGCATTCAGAAAATATAGCACGTGGATTTAAGCAAGCACTTTCTCATTCCAAGTAGCAAGTTACTATGTAGGAACAAGATTGTATAGACTTTCAAAGATGCCCAGAACTGAGCTAAAAGTTGTATGTCGCCAACTCCTAGAATTAACTTCATGCCCCATCTGCCTTACTTCCAGCTAGTAAGGATCAGATAATTTCTAACAAAGTTTTGACACAGATTCCCAATTCGGGCATTCAGAACATATAGCACGTTGCTGTAAGCAAGCACATTCTCAATCAAAGTTGCAAGTTACTATGTAGGAACAAGTTTCTATCGGTATTTCAAAGATGCCCAGAACTGAGCTATAGTTGGTATGTCTCCAACTCCTAGAAATAACTTCATGCCCCATCTCCCTTACTTCCAGCTAGCAAGGATCACATAATTCCTAACAAAGTTTTGACACAGATTCCCAATTCGGGCATTCAGATAATATAGCACGTTGCTTTAAGCAAGCACTTTCTCATTCCAAGTAGCAAGTTACTATGTAGGAACAAGTTTGTACAGGTATTTCAAAGATGCCCAGAACTGAGATAAACTTGGTATGTATCCAACTCCTAGAAATAACTTCATGCCCCATCTCCCATACTTCTAGCTCGTAAGGATCACATAATTCCTAACAAATATTTGACACAGATTCCAAATTCGGGCATTCAGAACATATAGCACGTTGCTGTAAGCAAGCACATTTTCATTCAAAGATGCAAGTTACTATGTAGGAGCAAGTTTGTATAGGACTTTCAAAAATGCCCAGAATTGAGCTAAACTTGGTAGGTCTCTAACTCCTATAAATAACTTCATGCCCCATTTCCCTTACTTCCAGCTAGTAAGGATCACATAATTCCTAACAAAGATTTGACACAGATTCCCAATTCGGGCATTCAGAACATATAGGACGTTGCATTAAGCAAGCACTTTCTCATTCAAAGTTGCAAGTTACTATTTAGGAACAAGTTTGTAAAGGTATTTCAAAGATGCCCAGAACTGAGCTAAAGTGGGTATGTCTCCAACTCCTAGAAATAACTTCAAGCCCCATCTGCCTTACTTCCAGCTAGTAAGGATCACATAATTTCTAACAAAGTTTTGACAGAGATTCCCAATTCGGGCATTCAGAACATATAGCACGTTGCTGTAAGCAAGCACATTCTCATTCAAAGTAGCAAGTTACTATGTAGGAACAAGTTTCTATAGGTATTTCAAAGATGCCCAGAACTGAGCTAAACTTGGTGTGTGTCCAACTCCTAGAAATAACTTCAGGCCCCATCTCCCTCACTTCCAGCTAGTAAGGATTACATAATTCCTAACAAAGTTTTGACACAGATTCCGAATTCGGGCATTCAGAACATATAGCACGTTGCTTTAAGCAGACATTTTCTCATTCCAAGTAGCAAGTTACTATGTAGGAACAAGTTTGTATAGTTATTTCAAAGAAGCCCAGAACTGAGCTAAACTTGTGATGTCTCCAAATCCTAGAAATAACTTCATGCCCCATCTCCGTTACTTCCAGCTAGTAACGATCACATAATTCCAAACAAAGTTTTGACACAGATTCCCAATTCGGGCATTCAGAACATATAGCACGTTGCTTTATGCGAGCACTTTCTCATTCCAAGTAGCAAGTTACTATGTAGGAACAAGTTTGTATAGGTATTTAGAAGATGCCAAGAACTGAGCTAAAGTGGGTATGTCTCCACCTCCTAGAAATAACTTCCTGCCCCATCTCCCTTACTTCCAGCTAGTAAGGATCACATAATTCCTAACAAAGTTTTGACACAGATTCCCAATTCGGGCATTGAGAACATATAGCACATTGCTTTAGGCAAGCACTTTCTCATTCCAAGGAGCACGTTACTATGTAGGAACAAGTTTGCAAAGGTATTTCAAAGAAGCCCATAACTGAGCTAAACTTGGTATGTATCCAACTCCTCGAAGTAACTTCAGGCCCCATCTCCCTCACTTCCAGCTAGTAAGGATCACATAATTCCTAACAAAGATTTTACACAGATTCCCAATTCGGGCATTCAGAACATATAGCACGTTGCTTTAAGCAAACATTTTCTCTTTCCAAGTAGCAAGTTACTATGTAGGAACAAGTTTGCATAGCTATTTTAAAGATGCCCAGAACTGAAATAAACTTGGTATGTCTCCAAATCCTAGAAATAACTTCATGCCCCATCTCCCTTACTTCCAGCTAGTAAGGATCACATAATTCCAAACAAAGTTTTGACACAGATTCCCAATTCGGGCATTCAGATCATAGAGCACGTTACTTTAAGCAAGCACTTTCTCATTCCAAGTAGGAAGTTACTATGTAGGAACAAGTTTGTATAGGTATTTCAAAGATGCCCAGAACTGAGCTAAACTTGGTATGTTTCCAACTCCGAGAAATAACTTCATGCCCCAGCTCCCTTACTTCCAGCTAGTAAGGATCACATAATTTCTAACAAAGATTTGACACAGATTCCCAATTCGGGCATTCAGAACATTTAGCACGTTGCTTTAAGCAAGCACTTTCTCATTCCAAGTAGCAAGTTACTATGTAGGAACAAGTATGTATACGACTTTCAAAGATGCCCAAAACTGAGCTAAACTTCGTATGTCTCCAACTCCTAGAAATAACTTCATGCCCCATCTGCCTTACTTCCTGCTAGTAAGGATCACGTAATATCTAACAAAGTTTGACACAGATTCCCAATTCGGGCATTCAGAACATATCGCACGTTGCTGTAAGCAAGCACATTCTCATTCAAAGTTGCAAGTTACTATGTAGGAACAAGTTTGTATAGGTTTTTCAAAGATGCCCAGAACTGAGCTAAAGTGGGTATGTCTCCAACTCCTAGAAATATCTTCTTGCCCCATCTGCCTTACTTCCAGCTAGTAAGGATCACATAATTCCTAACAAAGTTTTGACAAAGATTCCGAATTCGGGCATCAGAACATATAGCACGTTGCTTTATGCAGACATTTTCTCATTCCAAGTAGCAAGTTACTATGTAGGAACAAGTTTGTATAGGTATTTCAAAGAAGCCCAGAACTGAGCTAAACTTGGTGTGTCTCCAACTCCCAGAAATAACTTCATGCCCCATCTCCCTTACTTCCAGCTAGTAAGGATCACATAATTCCTAACAAAGTTTTGACACAGATTCCCAATTCGGGCATTCAGAACATATAGCACGTTGCTGTAAGCAAGCACATTCTCATTCAAAGTTGCAAGTTACTCTGTAGGAACAAGTTTGTATAGGTATTTCAAAGATGCCCAGAACTGAGCTAAACTTGGTATGTCTCCCACTCCTAGAAATAACTTCATGCTCCTTCTCCCTTACTTCCAGCTAGTAAGGATCACATAATTCGTAACAAAGTTTTGACACAGATTCCTAATTCGGGCATTCAGAACATACAGCATGTTGCTTTAAGCAAGCACTTTCTCATTACAACTCGCAGGTTACTATCTTGGAACAACTTTGTATAGGACTTTCAAAGAGACCAAGAACTGAGCTAAAGTGGGTATGTCTCCGACTCCTAGAAATATCTTCATGCCCCATCTCCCTTACTTCCAGCTAGCAAGGATCACATAATTTCTAACAAAGACTTGACACAGATTCCCAATTCGGGCATTCAGAACATATAGCACGTTGCTTTAAGCAAACACTTTCTCATTCAATGTAGCAAGTTACTATGTAGGAACAAGTTTGTATAGGTATTTCAAAGATCCCCAGAACTGAGCTAAACTTGGTATGTCTCCAAGTTCTAGAAATAACTTCATGCCCCATTTCCCTTACTTCCAACTAGTAAGGATCACATAATTCCTGACAAAGTTTTGACACAGATTCCCAATTCGGGCATTCAGAACATATTGCACGTTGCTTTCAACAAGCACTTTCTCATTCCAAGGAGCTAGTCACTAGGTAGGAACAAGTTTGTATAGGTATTTCAACGAAGCCCGGATCTGAGCTAAACTTGGTATGTCTCCAACTCCTAGAAAGAACTTCATGCCCCATCTCACTTACTTCCAGCTAGTAAGGATCACATAATTCCCAACAAAGTTTTGACACAGATTCCGAATTCGGGCATTCAGAACATATAGCACGTTGCTTTCAGCAAACATTTTCTCATTCCAAGCAGCAAGTTACTATGTAGGAACAAGTTTGTATAGCTATTTTAAAGATGCCCAGAACTGAAATAAACTTTGTATGTCTCCAAATCCTAGAAATAACTTCATGCCCCATCTCCCTTACTTCCAGCTAGTAAGGATCACATAATTCCAAACAAAGTTTTGACACAGATTCCCAATTCGGGCATTCAGATCATAGAGCACGTTACTTTAAGCAAGCACTTTCTCATTCCAAGTAGGAAGTTACTATGTAGGAACAAGTTTGTATAGGTATTTCAAAGATGCCCAGAACTGAGCTAAACTTGGTATGTTTCCAACTCCGAGAAATAACTTCATGCCCCATCTCCCTTACTTCCAGCTAGTAAGGATCACATAATTTCTAACAAAGTTTTGACACCGATCCCAATTCGGGCATTCAGAACATTTAGCACGTTGCTTAAAGCAAGCACTTTCTCATTCCAAGTAGCAAGTTACTATGTAGGAACAAGATTGTATACGACTTTCAAAGATGCCCAAAACTGAGCTAAACTTGGTATGTCTCCAACTCCTAGAAATAACTTCATGCCCCATCTGCCTTACTTCCTGCTAGTAAGGATCACGTAATATCTAACAAAGTTTGACACAGATTCCCAATTCGGGCATTCAGAACATATAGCACGTTGCTGTAAGCAAGCACATTCTCATTCAAAGATGCAAGTTACTATGTAGAAACAAGTTTGTATAGGTATTTCAAAGATGCCCAGAATGAGCTAAATTGGTATGTCTCCAACTCCTAGAAATAACTTCATGCCCCATCTGCCTTACTTCCATCTAGTAAGGATCACATAATACCTAACAAAGTTTTGACACAGATTCCCAATTCGGGCATTGAGAACATACAGCACGTTGCTTTAAACAAGCACTTTCTCATTCCAAGGAGCAAGTCACTATGAAGGAACAAGTTTGTATAGGTATTTCAAAGATGCCCAGAACTGAGCTAAACTTGGTGTGTCTCCAACTCCTAGAAATAACTTCATGCCCCATCTCCCTCACTTCCAGCTAGTAAGGATCATATAATTCCTAACAAAGATTTGACGGAGATTCCCAATTCGGGCATTCAGAACATATCGCACGTTGCTTTAAACAAACACTTTCTCATTCCAAGTAGCAAGTTACTATGTAGGAACAAGTTTGCATAGCTATTTCAAAGATGCCCAGAACTGAGGTAAACTTGGTGTGTCTCCAACTCCAAGAAATAACTTCATGACCCATCTCCCTTACTTCCAGCTAGTAAGGATCACATAAATCCTAACAAAATTTTGACACAGATTCCCAATTCGGGCATTCAGAACATGTCGCACGTTGCTTTAAGCAAGCACTTTCTCATTACAAGTAGCAAGTTACTATGTAGGAACAAGTTTGTATAGGTATTTAAAAGATGCCAAGAACTGAGCTAAAGTGGGTATGTCTCCAACTCCTAGAAATAACTTCCTGCCCCATCTCCCTTTCTTCCAGCTAGTAAGGATCACATAATTCCAAACAAAGTTTTGACACAGATTCCCAATTCGGGCATTGAGAACATATAGCACATTGCTTTAGGCAAGCACTTTCTCATTCCAGGGAGCACGTTACTATGTAGGAACAAGTTTGCATAGGTATTTCAAAGAAGCCCATAACTGAGCTAAACTTGGTATGTATCCAACTCCTAGAAGTAACTTCAGGCCCCATCTCCCTCACTTCCAGCTAGTAAGGATCACATAATTCCTAACAAAGATTTTACACAGATTCCCAATTCGGGCATTCAGAACATATAGCACGTTGCTTTAAGCAAGCACTTTCTCATTCCAAGTAGCAAGTTACTATGTAGGAACAAGTTTGTATAGGTATTTCAAAGATGCCCAGAACTGAACTAAACTTGGTGTGTCTCCAACTCCTAGAAATAACTTCATGCCCCATCTCCCTTACTTCCAGCTAGTAAGGATGACATAATTCCTAAAATAGTTTTGACATAGATTCCCATTCGGGCATTCAGAACATATAGCACGTTGCTGTAAGCAAACACTGTCTCATTCCAAGTAGCAAGTTACGATGTAGGAACAAGTTTGTATAGGTATGTCAAAGATGCCCAGAACTGAGCTAAACTTGGTATGTCTCCAACTCCTAGAAATAACTTCATGCCACATCTCCCTTACTTCCAGCTAGTAAGGATCACATAATTCCTAACAAAGTTTTGACACAGATTCCCAATTCGGGCATTCAGTACATATAGCACGTTGCTGTAAGCAAGCACATTCTCATTCAAAGTTGCAAGTTACGATGTAGGAACAAGTTTGTATAGGTATTTCAAAGATGCACAGAACTGAGCTAAACTTGGTATGTCTCCCACTCCTAGAAATAACTTCATGCTCCTTCTCCATTACTTCCAGCTAGTAAGGATCACATAATTCCTAACAAATATTTGACACAGATTCCTAATTCGGGCATTCAGAACATACAGCATATTGCTTTAAGCAAGCACTTTCTCATTACAACTCGCAGGTTACTATCTTGCAACAAGTTTGTATAGGACTTTCAAAGATGCCCAGAACAGAGCTAAAGTGGGTATGTCTCCAACTCCTAGAAATGTCTTCATGCCCCATCTCCCTTACTTCCAGCTAGTAAGGATTACATAATTTCTAACAAAGATTTGACACAGATTCCCAATTCGGGCATTCAGAACATATAGCACGTTGCTTTAAGCAAGAACTTTCTCATTCCAAGTAGCAAGTTACTATGTAGGAACAAGATTGTATAGGACTTTCAAAGATGCCCAGAACTGAGCTAAACTTGGTATGTCTCCAACTCCTAGAAATAACTTCATGCCCCATCTCCCTTACTTCCAGCTAGTAAGGATCACTATAATTCCTAACAAAGTTTTGACACAGATTCCCAATTCGGGCATTTAGAACATATCGCACGTTGCTGTAAGCAAGCACATTCTCATTCAAAGTTGCAAGTTACTATGTAGGAACAAGTTTGTATAGGTTTTTCAAAGATGCCAAGAACTGAGCTAAAGTGGGTATGTCTCCAACTCCTAGAAATAACTTCATGCCCCATCTGCCTTTCTTCCAGCTAGTAAGGATCACATAATTTCTAACAAAGTTTTGACACAGATTCCCAATTCGGGCATTCAGAACATATCGCACGTTGCTGTAAGCAAGCACATTCTCATTCAAAGTTGCAAGTTACTATGTAGGAACAAGTTTGTATAGGTTTGTCAAAGATGCCCAGAGCTGAGCTAAAGTGGGTATGTCTCCAACTCCTAGAAATATCTTCATGCCCCATCTGCCTTACTTCCAGCTAGTAAGGATCACATAATTCCTAACAAAGTTTTGACACAGATTCCCAATTCGGTCATTCAGAACATATAGCACGTTGCTTTAAGCAGACATTTTCTCATTCCAAGTAGCAAGTTACTATGTAGGAACAAGTTTGTATAGGTATTTCAAAGAAGCCCAGAACTGAGCTAAAGTTGTGATGTCTCCAAATCCTAGAAATAACTTCATGCCCCATCTCCCTTACTTCCAGCTAGTAAGGATCACATAATTCCAAACAAAGTTTTGACACAGATTCCCAATTCGGGCATTCAGAACATATAGCACGTTGCTTTAAGCAAGCACTTTCTCATTCCAAGTAGCAAGTTACTATGTAGGAACAAGTTTGTATAGGTATTTCAAAGATGCCCAGAACTGAGCTAAACTTGGTGTGTCTCCAACTCCCAGAATTAACTTCATGCCACATCTCCCTTACTTCCACCTAGTAAGGATCACATAATTCCTAACAAAGTTTTGACACAGATTCCCAATTCGGGCATTCAGAACATATAGCACGTTGCTGTAAGCAAGCACATTCTCATTCAAAGTTGCAAGTTACTATGTAGGAACAAGTTTGTATAGGTATTTCAAAGATGCCCAGAACTGAGCTAAACTTGGTATGTCTCCCACTCCTAGAAATAACTTCATGCTCCTTCTCCCTTACTTCCAGCTAGTAAGGATCACATAATTCGTAACAAAGTTTTGACACAGATTCCTAATTCGGGCATTCAGAACATACAGCATGTTGCTTTAAGCAAGCACTTTCTCATTACAACTCGCAGGTTACTATCTTGGAACAAGTTTGTATAGGACTTTCAAAGAGGCCAAGAACTGAGCTAAAGTGGGTATGTCTCCAACTCCTAGAAATATCTTCATGCCCCATCTCCCTTACTTCCAGCTAGTAAGGATCACATAATTTCTAACAAAGACTTTACAAAGATTCCCAATTCGGGCATTCAGAACATATAGCACGTTGCTTTAAGCAAACACTTTCTCATTCAAAGTAGCAAGTTACTATGTAGGAACAAGTTTGTATAGGTATTTCAAAGATCCCCAGAACTGAGCTAAACTTGGTATGTCTCCAAGTTCTAGAAATAACGTCATGCCCCATTTCCCTTACTTCCAACTAGTAAGGATCACATAATTCCTGACAAAGTTTTGACACAGATTCCCAAATCGGGCATTCAGAACATATTGCACGTTGCTTTCAACAAGCACTTTCTCATTCCAAGTAGGAAGTTACTATGTAGGAACAAGTTTGTATAGGTATTTCAAAGATGCACAGAACTGAGCTAAACTTGGTATGTCTCCAACTGCTAGAAATAACTTTATGCCCCATCTCCCTTACTTCCAGCTTGTAAGAATCACATAATTCTTAACAAAGTTTTGACACATATTCCCAATTCGGGCATTCAGAACATATAGCACGTTGCTGTAAGCAAGCACATTATCATTCAATGTTGCAAGTTACTATGTAGGAACAAGCTTGTGTAGGTATTTCAAAGATGCCCAGAACTGAGCTAAACTTGGTATGTCTCCAAATCCTAGAAATAAATTCATGCTCCATCTCCCTTACTTCTTCTAGTAAGGATCACATAATTCCTAACAAAGTTTTGACACAGATTCCCAATTCGGGCATTCAGAACATATAGCACGTTGCTTTAAGCAAGCACTTTCTCATTCCAAGGAGCACGTTACGATGTAGGAACCAGTTTGTATAGGTATTTCAAAGATGTCCAGAACTGAGCTAAACTTGGTATGTCTCCCACTCCTAGAAATAACTTCATGCTACATCTCCCTTACTTCTTCTAGTAAGGATCACATAATTCCTAACAAAGTTTTGACACAGATTCCCAATTCGGTCATTCAGAACATATAGCACATTGCTTTAAGCAAGCACTTTCTCATTCCAAGGAGCACGTTACTATGTAGTAACAAGTTTGTATAGGTATTTCAAAGATGCCCAGAACTGAGCTAAACTTCGTATGTCTCCAACTCCTAGAAATAACTTCATGCCCCATCTCCCTTACTTCCAGCTAGTAAGGATCACATAATTCCTAACAAAATTTTGACACAGATTCCCAATTCGGGCATTCAGATCATATAGCACGTTGCTTTAAGCAAGCACTTTCTCATTCCAAGTAGCAAGTTACTATGTAGGAACAAGATTGTACAGGTATTTCAAAGATGCCCAGAAGTGAGATAAAATTGGTGTATATCTAACTCCTAGAAATAACTTCACGCCCCATCTCCCTTACTTCCAGCTACTAAGGATCACATAATTCCTAACCATGTTTTGACACAGATTCCCAATTCGGGCATTCGGAACATATAGCACGTTGCTTTAAGCAAGCACTTTCTCATTCCAACTATCAAGTTACTATCTAGGAACAAGTTTGTATAGGACTTTCAAAGATCCCCAGAACTTAGCTAAAGTGGGTATGTTTCCAACTGGTAGAAATACCTTCATGCCCCATCTCACTTACTTCCAGCTAGTAAGGATCACATAATTCCTAACAAAGTTTTGACTCAGATTCCTAATTCGGGCATTCAAAACATATAGTATGTTCTTTTAAGCAAGCTCTTTCTCATTCCAAGTAGTAAGTTACTATGTGGGAACATGTTTGTATAGGTATTTCAAAGATGCCCAGAACTGAGTTTAAGTGGGTATGTCTCCAACTCCTAGAAATAACTTCATGCCCCATCTCCCTTACTTCCAGCTAGTAAGGAACACATAATTCCTAACAAAGTTTTGACACAGATTCCAATTTCGGGCATTCACAACATATAACACGTTGCTTTAAGCAAGCACTTTCTCATTCCAACTAGAAAGTTACTATCTAGGAACAAGTTTGTATGGGACTTTCAAGGATCCCCAGAACTGAACCTAACTTGGTATGTCTCCAACTCCTAGAATTAACTTCATGCCCCATCTCCCTTACTTGCAGCTAGTAAGGATCACATAATTCCTAACAAAGTTTTGACACAGATTCCCATTTCGGGCATTCAGAATGTATAGTACGTTGCTTTAAGCAAGCACTTTCTCATTCCAAGTAGCAAGTTACTATGTGGGAACAAGTTTGTATAGCTATTTTAAAGATGCCAGAACTGAGCTAAACTTGGTATGTCTCCAACTCCTAGAAGTAACTTCATGCCCCATCTCCCTTACTCCCAGCTAGTAAGGATCACATAATTCCTAACAAAGATTTGACACAGATTCCCAATTCGGGCATTCAGAACATATAGCACGTTGCTGTAAGCAAGCACATTCTCATTCAAAGTTGCAAAATACTATATAGGAACAAGTTTGCATAGGAATTTCAAAGATCCCCAGAACTGAGCTAAATTTGGTATGTCTCCAACTCCTAGAAATAACATCAGGCCCCATCTCCCTTACTTCCAGCTAGTAAGGATCACATAATTCCTAACAAAATTTTGACACAGATTCCCAATTCGGGCATTCAGAACATATAGCACGTTGCTTTAAGCAAACATTTTCTCATTCCAAGTAGCAGGTTACTATGTAGGAACAATTTTGTATAGCTTTTTCAAAGATGCCCACAACTGAGCAAAACTTGGTATGTCTCCAACTCCTACAAGAAACTTCATGCCCCATCTCCCTTACTTCCAGCTAGTAAGGATCACATAATTCCTAACAAAGTTTGACACAGATTCCCTACTCGGGCATTCAGAACATATAGCACGTTGCTTTAAGCAAGCACTTTCTCATTCCAAGTAGCAAGTTACTATGTAGGAACAAGTTTGTATAGCTATTTCAAAGATGCCCAGAACTGAGCCAAACTTGGTATGTATCCAACTCCTAGAAATAAATTCATGCCCCATCTCCATTACTTCCAGCTAGTAAGGATCACATAATTCCTAACAAAGTTTTGACACAGATCCCCAATTCCGGCATTCAGAACATATACCACGTTGCTTTAAGCAAGCACTTTCTCATTCCAAGTAGCAAGTTACTCTGTAGGAACAAGTTTGTATAGGTATTTCAAAGATGCCAAGGACTGAGCTAAACTTGGTATGTCTCCAACTCCTAGAAGTAACTTCATGCCCCATCTCCCTTACTTCCAGCTACTAAGGATCACATAATTCCTAACAATGTTTTGACACAGATTCCGAATTCGGGCATTGAAAACATATAGTACGTTGCTGTAAGCAAGCACTTTCTCATTCAAAGTTGCAAGATCATATGTAGGAACAAGTTTGTATAGGTATTTCAAAGATGCCCAGAACTGAGCTAATCTTGGTATGTCTCCAACTCCTAGAAATAACTTCATGCCCCATCTCCCTTACTTCCATCCAGTAAGGATCACATAATTACTAACAACGATTTGACACAGATTCCCAATTCGGGCATTCCGAACATGTAGCACGTTGCTTTAAGCAAGCACTTTCTCATTCCAAGTAGCAAGTTACTATGTAGGAACAAGTTTGTATAGCTATTTCAAAGATGCCCAGAACTGAGCTAAAGTTGGTATGTCTCCAACTCCTAGAAATAACATCAGGCCCCATCTCCCTTACTTCCAGCTAGTAAGGATCACATAATTCCTAACAAAGTTTTGACACAGATTCCCAATTCGAGCATTCAGAACATATAGCACGTTGCGTTAAGCAAACATTTTCTCATTCCAAGTAGCAGGTTACTATGTAGGAACAATTTTGTATAGCTTTTTCAAAGATGCCCACAACTGAGCAAAACTTGGTATGTCTCCAACTCCTACAAGAAACTTCATGCCCCATATCCCTTACTTCCAGCTAGTAAGGATCACATAATTCCTAACAAAGTTTGACACAGATTCCCTACTCGGGCATTCAGAACATATAGCAGGTTGCTTTAAGCAAGCACTTTCTCATTCCAAGTAGCAAGTTACTATGTAGGAACAAGTTTGTATAGCTATTTCAAAGATGCCCAGAACTGAGCAAAACTTGGTATGTCTCCAACTCCTAGAAATAAATTCATGCCCCATCTCCATTACTTCCAGCTTGTAAGGATCACATAATTCCTAACAAAGTTTTGACACAGATCCCCAATTCGGGCATTCAGAACATATACCACGTTGCTTTAAGCAAGCACTTTCTCATTCCAAGTAGCAAGTTACTCTGTAGGAACAAGTTTGTATAGGTATTTCAAAGATGCCAAGGCCTGAGCTAAACTTGGTATGTCTCCAACTCCTAGAAGTAACTTCATGCCCCATCTCCCTTACTTCCAGCTAGTAAGGATCACATAATTCCTAACAAAGTTTTGACACAGATTCCCAATTCGGGCATTCAGAACATATAGCACGTTGCTTTAAGCAAGCACTTTCTCATTCCAAGTAGCAAGTTACTATGTAGGAACAAGTTTGTATAGGTATTTCAAAGATGAACAAAACTGAGCTAAACTTGGTATGTCTCCAACTCCTAGAAATAACTTCATGCCCCATCTCCCTTACTTCCAGCTAGTAAGGATCACATAATTCCTAACAAAGTTTTGACACAGATTCCCATTTCGGGCATAAGAACGTATAGTACGTTGCTGTAAGCAAGGACTTTCTCATTCAAAGTTGCAAGTTACTATGTAGGAACAAGTTTGTATAGGTATTTCAAAGATGCCCAGAACTGAGCTAATCTTGGTATGTCTCCAACTCCTAGAAATAACTTCATGCCCCATCTCCCTTACTTCCAGCTAGTAAGGATCACATAACTCCTAACAAAGTTTTGACACAGTTTCCCAATTCGGGCAATCAGAACATATAGCACGTTGCTTTAAACAAGCACTTTCTCATTCCAACTAGCAAATTACTATGTAGGAACAAATTTGTATAGGTATTTCAAAGATGCCCAGAACTGAGCTAAACTTGGTATGTCTCCAACTCCTAGAAATATCTTCATGACCCATCTCCGTTACTTCCAGCTAGTAAGGATCACATAATTCCTAACAAAGTTTTGACACAGATTCCCAATTCGGGCAATCAGAACATATAGCACGTTGCTTTAAACAAGCACTTTCTCATTCCAACTAGCAAATTACTATGTAGGAACAAATTTGTATAGGTATTTCAAAGATGCCCAGAACTGAGCTAAACTTGGTATGTCTCCAACTCCTAGAAATAACTTCATGACCCATCTCCCTTACATCCAGCTAGTAAGGATCACAAAATTCCTAACAAAGTTTAGACACAGATTCCCATTTCGGGCATTCAGAACGTACAGCACGTTGCTGTAAGCGAGCACTTTCTCATTCAAAGTTGCAAGTTACTATGTAGGAACAAGTTTGTATAGGTATTTCAAAGAAGCCCAAAACTGAGCTAAACTTGGTATGTCTCCAACTCCTAGAAATAACTTCCTGCCCCATCTCCCTTACTTCCAGCTAGTAAGGATCACATAATTCCTAACAAAATTTAGACACAGATTCCCATTTCGGGCATTCAGAACGAATAGTACGTTGCTGTAAGCGAGCACTTTCTCATTCAAAGTTGCAAGTTACTATGTAGGAACAAGTTTGTATGGGTATTTCAAAGATGCCCAGACCTGAGCTAATCTTGGTATGTCTCCAACTCCTAGAAATAACTTCATGCCCCATCTCCCTTACTTGCAGCTAGTAAGGATCACATAATTCCTAACAAAGTTTTGACACAGATTCCCAATTCGGGCATTCAGAACATATAGCACGTTGCCTTAAGCAAGCAATTTCTCATTCCAACTAGCACGTTACTATGTAGGAACAAGTTTGTATAGGTATTTCAAAGATGCCCTGAACTGAGCTAAACTTGGTATGTCTCCAACTACTAGAAATAACTTCATGCCGCATCTCCCTTACTTCCATCTAGTAAGGATCACATAATTCCTAACAAAGATTTGACACAGATTTCCAATTCGGGCATTCCGAACATGTAGCACTTTGCTTTAAGCAAGAACTTTCTCATTCCAAGTAGCAAGTTACTATGTAGGAACAAGTTTGTATAGCTATTTCAAAGATGCCCAGAACTGATTTAACCTTGGTATGTCTCCAACTGCTAGAAGTAACTTCATGCCCCATCTCCCTTACTTCCAGCTAGTAAGGATCACATAATTCCTAACAAAGTTTTGATACAGATTCCCAATTCGGGCATTCAGAACATAGAGCACGTTGCTTTAAGCAAGCACTTTCTCATTTCAACTAGCAAGTTACTATGTAGGAACAAGTTTGCATAGGTATTTCAAAGGTGCCCAGAACTGAGCTAAACTTGGTATGTCTCCAACTCCTAGAAATAACTTCATGCCCCCTCTCCCTTACTTCCAGCTAGTAAGGATCACATAATTCCTAACAAAGTTTTGACACAGATTCCCAATTCGGGCATTCAGAACATATAGCACGTTGCTTTAAGCAAGCACTTTCTCATTCCAACTATCAAGTTACTATCCACGAACAAGTTTGTATAGGACTTTCAAAGATCCCCACAACTTAGCTAAAGTGGGTATGTTTCCAACTCCTAGAAATACCTTCATGCCCCATCTCACTTACTTCCAGCTAGTAAGGATCACATAATTCCTAACAAAGTTTTGACTCAGATTCCTAATTCGGGCATTCAGAACATATAGTATGTTCTTTTAAGCAAGCTCTTTCTCATTCCAAGTAGCAAGTTACTATGTGGGAACATGTTTGTATAGATATTTCAAAGATGCCCAGAACTGAGCTAAAGTGGGTATGTCTCCAACTCCTAGAAATAACTTCATGCCCCATCTCCCTTACTTCCAACTAGTAAGGATCACATAATTCCTAACAAAGTTTTGACACAGATTCCCAATTCGGGCATTCAGAACATACAACACGTTGCTTAGAGCAAGCACTTTCTCATTCCAACTAGCAAATTACTATGTAGGGACAAGATTGTATAGGTATTTCAAAGATGCCCAGAACTGAGCTAAAGTGGGTATGTCTCCAACTCCTAGAAATAACTTCATTCCCCATCTCCCTTACTTCCAGCTGGTAAGGGTCACATAATTCCTAACAAAGTTTGGACACAGATTCCCAATTCGGGAATACAGAACATAGAGCACGTTGCTTTAAGCAAGGACTTTCTCATTCCAAGTAGCAAGTTACTATGTAGGAACATGTTTGTATAGGTATTTCAAAGATACCCAGAACTGAGCTAAAGTGGTTATGTTTCGAACTCCTAGAAATAACTGCATGCCCCATCTCCCTTACTTCCAGCTAGTAAGGATCACATAATTCCTAACAAAGTTTTGACACAGATTCCAAATTCGAGCATTCAGAACATATTGCACGTTGCTTTAAGCAAGCACTTTCTCATTCCAAGTAGCAAGTTTCTATGTAGGAACTAGTTTGTATAGGTGTATCAAAGATGCCCAGAACTGACCTAAAGTGGGTATGTCTCCTACTGCTAGAAATAACTTCGCGCTCCATCTCCCTTACTTCCATCTAGTAAGGATCAGATAATTCCTAACAAAGTTTTGACACAGAATCCTAATTCGGGCATTCAGAACATATAGCACGTTGCTTTAAGCAAGCACTTTCTCATTTCAAGTAGCAAGTTACTATGTAGGAACATTTTGTATAGGACTTTCAAAGATCCCCAGAACTGAGCTAAGTTGGTATTTCTCCAACTCCTAGAAATAACTTCATGCCTCATGTCCCTTACTTCCAGCTAGTCAGGATGACATAATTCCTAACAAAATTTTGACTCAGATTCCCAAATCGGGCATTCAGAAAATATAGCACGTTGCTTTAAGCAAGCACTTTCTCATTTCTAGTAGCAAGTTACTATGTAGGCACAAGTTTGTTTAGGTATTTCAAAGATGCCCAGAACTGAGCTAAACTTGGTATGTCTCCAACTCCTAGAAATAACTTCATGGCCCATCTACCTTACTTTCAGCTAGTACGGATCACATAATTCCTAACAAAGTTTTGACACAGATTCCCAATTCGGGCATTCAGAACATATAGCACGTTGCTTTAAGCAAGCACTTTCTCATTCTAATTAGCAAGTTACTATCTAGGAACAAGTTTGTATAGGACTTTCAAAGATCCCCAGAAGTAAGCTAAAGTGGGTATGTCTCCAACTCCTAGAAATAACTTCATTCCCCATCTCCCTTACTTCCAGCTGATAAGGGTCACATATTTCCTAACAAAGTTTGGACACAGATTCCCAATTCGGGAATACAGAACATAGAGCACGTTGCTTTAAGCAAGGACTTTCTCATTCCAAGTAGCAAGTTACTATGTAGGAACATGTTTGTATAGGTATTTCAAAGATACCCAGAACTGAGCTAAAGTGGTTATGTTTCGAACTCCTAGAAATAACTTCATGCCCCATCTCCCTTACTTCCAGCTAGTAAGGATCACATAATTCCTAACAAAGTTTTGACACAGATTCCAAATTCGAGCATTCAGAACATATTGCACGTTGCTTTAAGCAAGCACTTTCTCATTCCAAGTAGCAAGTTTCTATGTAGGAACTAGTTTGTATAGGTGTTTCAAAGATGCCCAGAACTGACCTAAAGTGAGTATGTCTCCTACTGCTAGAAATAACTTCACGCTCCATCTCCCTTACTTCCATCTAGTAAGGATCAGATAATTCCTAACAAAGTTTTGACACAGAATCCTAATTCGGGCATTCAGAACATATAGCACGTTGCTTTAAGCAAGCACTTTCTCATTTCAAGTAGCAAGTTACTATGTAGGAACATTTTGTATAGGACTTTCAAAGATCCCTAGAACTGAGCTAAGTTGGTATTTCTCCAACTCCTAGAAATAACTTCATGCCTCATGTCCCTTACTTCCAGCTAGTCAGGATGACATAATTCCTAACAAAATTTTGACACAGATTCCCAAATCGGGCATTCAGAAAATATAGCACGTTGCTTTAAGCAAGCACTTTCTCATTCCTAGTAGCAAGTTACTATGTAGGCACAAGTTTGTTTAGGTATTTCAAAGATGCCCAGAACTGAGCTAAACTTGGTATGTCTCCAACTCCTAGAAATAACTTCATGGCCCATCTACCTTACTTTCAGCTAGTACGGATCACATAATTCCTAACAAAGTTTTGACACAGATTCCCAATTCGGGCATTCAGAACATATAGCACGTTGCTTTAAGCAAGCACTTTCTCATTCTAATTAGCAAGTTACTATCTAGGAACAAGTTTGTATAGGACTTTCAAAGATCCCCAGAAGTAAGCTAAAGTGGGTATGTCTCCAACTCCTAGAAATAACTTCATGCCCCTTCTCCCTTACTTCCAGCTAGTCAGGATCACATAATTCCTAGCAAAGGTTTGACACAGATTCCCATTTCGGGCATTCAGAACATATAGCACAGTGCTGTAAGCAAGCACTTTCTCATTAAAAGTTGCAAGTTACTATCTAGGAACAAGTTTGTATAGGACTTTCAAAGATCGTCAGAACAGAGCTAAAGTGGGTATGTCTCCAACTCCTAGAAATAACTTCATGCCCCATATCCCTTACTTCTAGCTAGTCAGGATCACATAATTCTTAACAAATTTTTGACACAGATTCCCAATTCGGGTATTCAGAACATATAGTACGTTGCTTTAAGCCAGAACTTTCTCATTCCAAGTAGCAAGTTACTATGTAGGAACAAGTTTGTATAGGACTTTCAAAGATCCCCAGAACTGAGCAAAAGTGTGTTTGTCTCCAGCTCCTAGAAATAACTTCATGCCCCATCTCCCTTACTTCCAGCTAATAAGGATCACAAAATTCCTAACAAAGTTTTGACACAGATTCCCAATTCGGGCATTCAGAACATATAGCACGTTGCTGTAAGCAAGCACATTCTCATTCAAAGTTGCAAGTTACTATGTAGGAACAAGTTTGTATAGGTATTTCAAAGATGCCCAGAACTGAGCTAAACTTGGTATGTGTCCAACCTCTAG
Source organism: Diceros bicornis minor (assembly GCF_020826845.1). Classification (NCBI taxonomy): domain Eukaryota; kingdom Metazoa; phylum Chordata; class Mammalia; order Perissodactyla; family Rhinocerotidae; genus Diceros; species Diceros bicornis. The sequence goes on along the minus strand of NW_026690927.1, from coordinate 176,786 downwards.
AAATAACTTCATGCCCCAACTCCCTTACTTCCAGCTAGTAAGGATCACATAATTCCTAACAAAGTTTTGACACAGATTCCCAATTCGGGCATTCAGAACATATAGCACGTTGCTGTAAGCAAGCACATTCTCATTCAAAGTTGCAAGTTACTATGTAGGAACAAGTTTGTATAGGTATTTCAAAGATGCCCAGAACTGAGCTAAACTTGGTGTGTCTCCAACTCCTAGAAATAACTTCATGCCCCATCTCCCTCACTTCCAGCTAGTAAGGATCACATAATTCCTAACAAAGATTTGACGGAGATTCCCAATTCGGGCATTCAGAACATATCGCACGTTGCTTTAAGAAAACACTTTCTCATTCCAAGTAGCAAGTTACTATGTAGGAACAAGTTTGCAAAGCTATTTCAAAGATGCCCAGAACTGAGGTAAACTTGGTGTGTCTCCAACTCCTAGAAATAACTTCATGACCCATCTCCCTTACTTCCAGCTAGTAAGGATCACATAATTCCTAACAAAGTTTTGACACAGATTCCCAATTCGGGCATTCAGAACATGTCGCACGTTGCATTAAGCAAGCACTTTCTCATTACAAGTAGCAAGTTACTATGTAGGAACAAGTTTGTATAGGTATTTAAAAATTGCCAAGAACTGAGCTAAAGTGGGTATGTCTCCAACTCCTAGAAATAACTTCCTGCCCCATCTCCCTTACTTCCAGCTAGTAAGGATCACATAATTCCTAACAAAGTTTTGACACAGATTCCCAATTCGGGCATTGAGAACATATAGCACATTGCTTTAGGCAAGCACTTTCTCATTCCAAGGAGCACGTTACTATGTAGGAACAAGTTTGCATAGGTATTTCAGAGAAGCCCATAACTGAGCTAAACTTGGTATGTATCCAACTCCTAGAAGTAACTTCAGGCCCCATCTCCCTCACTTCCAGCTAGTAAGGATCACATAATTCCTAACAAAGATTTTACACAGATTCCCAATTCGGGCATTCAGAACATATAGCACGTTGCTTTAAGCAAGCACTTTCTCATTCCAAGTAGCAAGTTACTATGTAGGAACAAGTTTGTATAGGTATTTCAAAGATGCCCAGAACTGAACTAAACTTGGTGTGTCTCCAACTCCTAGAAATAACTTCATGCCCCATCTCCCTTACTTCCAGCTAGTAAGGATGACATAATTCCTAAAATAGTTTTGACATAGATTCCCATTCGGGCATTCAGAACATATAGCACGTTGCTGTAAGCAAACACTGTCTCATTCCAAGTAGCAAGTTACGATGTAGGAACAAGTTTGTATAGGTATGTCAAAGATGCCCAGAACTGAGCTAAACTTGGTATGTCTCCAACTCCTAGAAATAACTTCATGCCACATCTCCCTTACTTCCAGCTAGTAAGGATCACATAATTCCTAACAAAGTTTTGACACAGATTCCCAATTCGGGCATTCAGTACATATAGCACGTTGCTGTAAGCAAGCACATTCTCATTCAAAGTTGCAAGTTACGATGTAGGAACAAGTTTGTATAGGTATTTCAAAGATGCACAGAACTGAGCTAAACTTGGTATGTCTCCCACTCCTAGAAATAACTTCATGCTCCTTCTCCATTACTTCCAGCTAGTAAGGATCACATAATTCCTAACAAATATTTGACACAGATTCCTAATTCGGGCATTCAGAACATACAGCATATTGCTTTAAGCAAGCACTTTCTCATTACAACTCGCAGGTTACTATCTTGCAACAAGTTTGTATAGGACTTTCAAAGATGCCCAGAACAGAGCTAAAGTGGGTATGTCTCCAACTCCTAGAAATGTCTTCATGCCCCATCTCCCTTACTTCCAGCTAGTAAGGATTACATAATTTCTAACAAAGATTTGACACAGATTCCCAATTCGGGCATTCAGAACATATAGCACGTTGCTTTAAGCAAGAACTTTCTCATTCCAAGTAGCAAGTTACTATGTAGGAACAAGATTGTATAGGACTTTCAAAGATGCCCAGAACTGAGCTAAACTTGGTATGTCTCCAACTCCTAGAAATAACTTCATGCCCCATCTCCCTTACTTCCAGCTAGTAAGGATCACTATAATTCCTAACAAAGTTTTGACACAGATTCCCAATTCGGGCATTTAGAACATATCGCACGTTGCTGTAAGCAAGCACATTCTCATTCAAAGTTGCAAGTTACTATGTAGGAACAAGTTTGTATAGGTATTTCAAAGATGCCAAGAACTGAGCTAAAGTGGGTATGTCTCCAACTCCTAGAAATAACTTCATGCCCCATCTGCCTTTCTTCCAGCTAGTAAGGATCACATAATTTCTAACAAAGTTTTGACACAGATTCCCAATTCGGGCATTCAGAACATATCGCACGTTGCTGTAAGCAAGCACATTCTCATTCAAAGTTGCAAGTTACTATGTAGGAACAAGTTTGTATAGGTTTGTCAAAGATGCCCAGAGCTGAGCTAAAGTGGGTATGTCTCCAACTCCTAGAAATATCTTCATGCCCCATCTGCCTTACTTCCAGCTAGTAAGGATCACATAATTCCTAACAAAGTTTTGACACAGATTCCCAATTCGGTCATTCAGAACATATAGCACGTTGCTTTAAGCAGACATTTTCTCATTCCAAGTAGCAAGTTACTATGTAGGAACAAGTTTGTATAGGTATTTCAAAGAAGCCCAGAACTGAGCTAAAGTTGTGATGTCTCCAAATCCTAGAAATAACTTCATGCCCCATCTCCCTTACTTCCAGCTAGTAAGGATCACATAATTCCAAACAAAGTTTTGACACAGATTCCCAATTCGGGCATTCAGAACATATAGCACGTTGCTTTAAGCAAGCACTTTCTCATTCCAAGTAGCAAGTTACTATGTAGGAACAAGTTTGTATAGGTATTTCAAAGATGCCCAGAACTGAGCTAAACTTGGTGTGTCTCCAACTCCCAGAATTAACTTCATGCCACATCTCCCTTACTTCCACCTAGTAAGGATCACATAATTCCTAACAAAGTTTTGACACAGATTCCCAATTCGGGCATTCAGAACATATAGCACGTTGCTGTAAGCAAGCACATTCTCATTCAAAGTTGCAAGTTACTATGTAGGAACAAGTTTGTATAGGTATTTCAAAGATGCCCAGAACTGAGCTAAACTTGGTATGTCTCCCACTCCTAGAAATAACTTCATGCTCCTTCTCCCTTACTTCCAGCTAGTAAGGATCACATAATTCGTAACAAAGTTTTGACACAGATTCCTAATTCGGGCATTCAGAACATACAGCATGTTGCTTTAAGCAAGCACTTTCTCATTACAACTCGCAGGTTACTATCTTGGAACAAGTTTGTATAGGACTTTCAAAGAGGCCAAGAACTGAGCTAAAGTGGGTATGTCTCCAACTCCTAGAAATATCTTCATGCCCCATCTCCCTTACTTCCAGCTAGTAAGGATCACATAATTTCTAACAAAGACTTTACAAAGATTCCCAATTCGGGCATTCAGAACATATAGCACGTTGCTTTAAGCAAACACTTTCTCATTCAAAGTAGCAAGTTACTATGTAGGAACAAGTTTGTATAGGTATTTCAAAGATCCCCAGAACTGAGCTAAACTTGGTATGTCTCCAAGTTCTAGAAATAACGTCATGCCCCATTTCCCTTACTTCCAACTAGTAAGGATCACATAATTCCTGACAAAGTTTTGACACAGATTCCCAAATCGGGCATTCAGAACATATTGCACGTTGCTTTCAACAAGCACTTTCTCATTCCAAGTAGGAAGTTACTATGTAGGAACAAGTTTGTATAGGTATTTCAAAGATGCACAGAACTGAGCTAAACTTGGTATGTCTCCAACTGCTAGAAATAACTTTATGCCCCATCTCCCTTACTTCCAGCTTGTAAGAATCACATAATTCTTAACAAAGTTTTGACACAGATTCCCAATTCGGGCATTCAGAACATATAGCATGTTGCTGTAAGCAAGCACATTATCATTCAATGTTGCAAGTTACTATGTAGGAACAAGCTTGTGTAGGTATTTCAAAGATGCCCAGAACTGAGCTAAACTTGGTATGTCTCCAAATCCTAGAAATAAATTCATGCTCCATCTCCCTTACTTCTTCTAGTAAGGATCACATAATTCCTAACAAAGTTTTGACACAGATTCCCAATTCGGGCATTCAGAACATATAGCACGTTGCTTTAAGCAAGCACTTTCTCATTCCAAGGAGCACGTTACGATGTAGGAACCAGTTTGTATAGGTATTTCAAAGATGTCCAGAACTGAGCTAAACTTGGTATGTCTCCCACTCCTAGAAATAACTTCATGCTACATCTCCCTTACTTCTTCTAGTAAGGATCACATAATTCCTAACAAAGTTTTGACACAGATTCCCAATTCGGTCATTCAGAACATATAGCACATTGCTTTAAGCAAGCACTTTCTCATTCCAAGGAGCACGTTACTATGTAGTAACAAGTTTGTATAGGTATTTCAAAGATGCCCAGAACTGAGCTAAACTTCGTATGTCTCCAACTCCTAGAAATAACTTCATGCCCCATCTCCCTTACTTCCAGCTAGTAAGGATCACATAATTCCTAACAAAATTTTGACACAGATTCCCAATTCGGGCATTCAGATCATATAGCACGTTGCTTTAAGCAAGCACTTTCTCATTCCAAGTAGCAAGTTACTATGTAGGAACAAGATTGTACAGGTATTTCAAAGATGCCCAGAAGTGAGATAAAATTGGTGTATATCTAACTCCTAGAAATAACTTCACGCCCCATCTCCCTTACTTCCAGCTACTAAGGATCACATAATTCCTAACCATGTTTTGACACAGATTCCCAATTCGGGCATTCGGAACATATAGCACGTTGCTTTAAGCAAGCACTTTCTCATTCCAACTATCAAGTTACTATCTAGGAACAAGTTTGTATAGGACTTTCAAAGATCCCCAGAACTTAGCTAAAGTGGGTATGTTTCCAACTGGTAGAAATACCTTCATGCCCCATCTCACTTACTTCCAGCTAGTAAGGATCACATAATTCCTAACAAAGTTTTGACTCAGATTCCTAATTCGGGCATTCAAAACATATAGTATGTTCTTTTAAGCAAGCTCTTTCTCATTCCAAGTAGTAAGTTACTATGTGGGAACATGTTTGTATAGGTATTTCAAAGATGCCCAGAACTGAGTTTAAGTGGGTATGTCTCCAACTCCTAGAAATAACTTCATGCCCCATCTCCCTTACTTCCAGCTAGTAAGGAACACATAATTCCTAACAAAGTTTTGACACAGATTCCAATTTCGGGCATTCACAACATATAACACGTTGCTTTATCAAGCACTTTCTCATTCCAACTAGAAAGTTACTATCTAGGAACAAGTTTGTATGGGACTTTCAAGGATCCCCAGAACTGAACCTAACTTGGTATGTCTCCAACTCCTAGAAATAACTTCATGCCCCATCTCCCTTACTTGCAGCTAGTAAGGATCACATAATTCCTAACAAAGATTTGACACAGATTCCCAATTCGGGCATTCAGAACATATAGCACGTTGCTGTAAGCAAGCACATTCTCATTCAAAGTTGCAAAATACTATATAGGAACAAGTTTGCATAGGACTTTCAAAGATCCCCAGAACTGAGCTAAATTTGGTATGTCTCCAACTCCTAGAAATAACATCAGGCCCCATCTCCCTTACTTCCAGCTAGTAAGGATCACATAATTCCTAACAAAATTTTGACACAGATTCCCAATTCGGGCATTCAGAACATATAGCACGTTGCTTTAAGCAAACATTTTCTCATTCCAAGTAGCAGGTTACTATGTAGGAACAATTTTGTATAGCTTTTTCAAAGATGCCCACAACTGAGCAAAACTTGGTATGTCTCCAACTCCTACAAGAAACTTCATGCCCCATCTCCCTTACTTCCAGCTAGTAAGGATCACATAATTCCTAACAAAGTTTGACACAGATTCCCTACTCGGGCATTCAGAACATATAGCACGTTGCTTTAAGCAAGCACTTTCTCATTCCAAGTAGCAAGTTACTATGTAGGAACAAGTTTGTATAGCTATTTCAAAGATGCCCAGAACTGAGCCAAACTTGGTATGTATCCAACTCCTAGAAATAAATTCATGCCCCATCTCCATTACTTCCAGCTAGTAAGGATCACATAATTCCTAACAAAGTTTTGACACAGATCCCCAATTCCGGCATTCAGAACATATACCACGTTGCTTTAAGCAAGCACTTTCTCATTCCAAGTAGCAAGTTACTCTGTAGGAACAAGTTTGTATAGGTATTTCAAAGATGCCAAGGACTGAGCTAAACTTGGTATGTCTCCAACTCCTAGAAGTAACTTCATGCCCCATCTCCCTTACTTCCAGCTACTAAGGATCACATAATTCCTAACAATGTTTTGACACAGATTCCGAATTCGGGCATTGAAAACATATAGTACGTTGCTGTAAGCAAGCACTTTCTCATTCAAAGTTGCAAGATCATATGTAGGAACAAGTTTGTATAGGTATTTCAAAGATGCCCAGAACTGAGCTAATCTTGGTATGTCTCCAACTCCTAGAAATAACTTCATGCCCCATCTCCCTTACTTCCATCCAGTAAGGATCACATAATTACTAACAACGATTTGACACAGATTCCCAATTCGGGCATTCCGAACATGTAGCACGTTGCTTTAAGCAAGCACTTTCTCATTCCAAGTAGCAAGTTACTATGTAGGAACAAGTTTGTATAGCTATTTCAAAGATGCCCAGAACTGAGCTAAAGTTGGTATGTTTCCAACTCCTAGAAATAACATCAGGCCCCATCTCCCTTACTTCCAGCTAGTAAGGATCACATAATTCCTAACAAAGTTTTGACACAGATTCCCAATTCGAGCATTCAGAACATATAGCACGTTGCGTTAAGCAAACATTTTCTCATTCCAAGTAGCAGGTTACTATGTAGGAACAATTTTGTATAGCTTTTTCAAAGATGCCCACAACTGAGCAAAACTTGGTATGTCTCCAACTCCTACAAGAAACTTCATGCCCCATATCCCTTACTTCCAGCTAGTAAGGATCTCATAATTCCTAACAAAGTTTGACACAGATTCCCTACTCGGGCATTCAGAACATATAGCACGTTGCTTTAAGCAAGCACTTTCTCATTCCAAGTAGCAAGTTACTATGTAGGAACAAGTTTGTATAGCTATTTCAAAGATGCCCAGAACTGAGCTAAACTGGGTATGTCTCCAACTCCTAGAAATAAATTCATGCCCCATCTCCATTACTTCCAGCTTGTAAGGATCACATAATTCCTAACAAAGTTTTGACACAGATCCCCAATTCGGGCATTCAGAACATATACCACGTTGCTTTAAGCAAGCACTTTCTCATTCCAAGTAGCAAGTTACTCTGTAGGAACAAGTTTGTATAGGTATTTCAAAGATGCCAAGGCCTGAGCTAAACTTGGTATGTCTCCAACTCCTAGAAGTAACTTCATGCCCCATCTCCCTTACTTCCAGCTAGTAAGGATCACATAATTCCTAACAAAGTTTTGACACAGATTCCCAATTCGGGCATTCAGAACATATAGCACGTTGCTTTAAGCAAGCACTTTCTCATTCCAAGTAGCAAGTTACTATGTAGGAACAAGTTTGTATAGGTATTTCAAAGATGAACAAAACTGAGCTAAACTTGGTATGTCTCCAACTCCTAGAAATAACTTCATGCCCCATCTCCCTTACTTCCAGCTAGTAAGGATCACATAATTCCTAACAAAGTTTTGACACAGATTCCCATTTCGGGCATAAGAACGTATAGTACGTTGCTGTAAGCAAGGACTTTCTCATTCAAAGTTGCAAGTTACTATGTAGGAACAAGTTTGTATAGGTATTTCAAAGATGCCCAGAACTGAGCTAATCTTGGTATGTCTCCAACTCCTAGAAATAACTTCATGCCCCATCTCCCTTACTTCCAGCTAGTAAGGATCACATAACTCCTAACAAAGTTTTGACACAGATTCCCAATTCGGGCAATCAGAACATATAGCACGTTGCTTTAAACAAGCACTTTCTCATTCCAACTAGCAAATTACTATGTAGGAACAAATTTGTATAGGTATTTCAAAGATGCCCAGAACTGAGCTAAACTTGGTATGTCTCCAACTCCTAGAAATATCTTCATGACCCATCTCCGTTACTTCCAGCTAGTAAGGATCACATAATTCCTAACAAAGTTTTGACACAGATTCCCAATTCGGGCAATCAGAACATATAGCACGTTGCTTTAAACAAGCACTTTCTCATTCCAACTAGCAAATTACTATGTAGGAACAAATTTGTATAGGTATTTCAAAGATGCCCAGAACTGAGCTAAACTTGGTATGTCTCCAACTCCTAGAAATAACTTCATGACCCATCTCCCTTACATCCAGCTAGTAAGGATCACAAAATTCCTAACAAAGTTTAGACACAGATTCCCATTTCGGGCATTCAGAACGTACAGCACGTTGCTGTAAGAGAGCACTTTCTCATTCAAAGTTGCAAGTTACTATGTAGGAACAAGTTTGTATAGGTATTTCAAAGAAGCCCAAAACTGAGCTAAACTTGGTATGTCTCCAACTCCTAGAAATAACTTCCTGCCCCATCTCCCTTACTTCCAGCTAGTAAGGATCACATAATTCCTAACAAAATTTAGACACAGATTCCCATTTCGGGCATTCAGAACGAATAGTACGTTGCTGTAAGCGAGCACTTTCTCATTCAAAGTTGCAAGTTACTATGTAGGAACAAGTTTGTATGGGTATTTCAAAGATGCCCAGACCTGAGCTAATCTTGGTATGTCTCCAACTCCTAGAAATAACTTCATGCCCCATCTCCCTTACTTGCAGCTAGTAAGGATCACATAATTCCTAACAAAGTTTTGACACAGATTCCCAATTCGGGCATTCAGAACATATAGCACGTTGCCTTAAGCAAGCAATTTCTCATTCCAACTAGCACGTTACTATGTAGGAACAAGTTTGTATAGGTATTTCAAAGATGCCCTGAACTGAGCTAAACTTGGTATGTCTCCAACTACTAGAAATAACTTCATGCCGCATCTCCCTTACTTCCATCTAGTAAGGATCACATAATTCCTAACAAAGATTTGACACAGATTTCCAATTCGGGCATTCCGAACATGTAGCACTTTGCTTTAAGCAAGAACTTTCTCATTCCAAGTAGCAAGTTACTATGTAGGAACAAGTTTGTATAGCTATTTCAAAGATGCCCAGAACTGAGTTAACCTTGGTATGTCTCCAACTGCTAGAAGTAACTTCATGCCCCATCTCCCTTACTTCCAGCTAGTAAGGATCACATAATTCCTAACAAAGTTTTGATACAGATTCCCAATTCGGGCATTCAGAACATAGAGCACGTTGCTTTAAGCAAGCACTTTCTCATTTCAACTAGCAAGTTACTATGTAGGAACAAGTTTGCATAGGTATTTCAAAGGTGCCCAGAACTGAGCTAAACTTGGTATGTCTCCAACTCCTAGAAATAACTTCATGCCCCCTCTCCCTTACTTCCAGCTAGTAAGGATCACATAATTCCTAACAAAGTTTTGACACAGATTCCCAATTCGGGCATTCAGAACATATAGCACGTTGCTTTAAGCAAGCACTTTCTCATTCCAACTATCAAGTTACTATCCACGAACAAGTTTGTATAGGACTTTCAAAGATCCCCACAACTTAGCTAAAGTGGGTATGTTTCCAACTCCTAGAAATACCTTCATGCCCCATCTCACTTACTTCCAGCTAGTAAGGATCACATAATTCCTAACAAAATTTTGACTCAGATTCCTAATTCGGGCATTCAGAACATATAGTATGTTCTTTTAAGCAAGCTCTTTCTCATTCCAAGTAGCAAGTTACTATGTGGGAACATGTTTGTATAGATATTTCAAAGATGCCCAGAACTGAGCTAAAGTGGGTATGTCTCCAACTCCTAGAAATAACTTCATGCCCCATCTCCCTTACTTCCAACTAGTAAGGATCACATAATTCCTAACAAAGTTTTGACACAGATTCCCAATTCGGGCATTCAGAACATACAACACGTTGCTTAGAGCAAGCACTTTCTCATTCCAACTAGCAAATTACTATGTAGGGACAAGATTGTATAGGTATTTCAAAGATGCCCAGAACTGAGCTAAAGTGGGTATGTCTCCAACTCCTAGAAATAACTTCATTCCCCATCTCCCTTACTTCCAGCTGGTAAGGGTCACATAATTCCTAACAAAGTTTGGACACAGATTCCCAATTCGGGAATACAGAACATAGAGCACGTTGCTTTAAGCAAGGACTTTCTCATTCCAAGTAGCAAGTTACTATGTAGGAACATGTTTGTATAGGTATTTCAAAGATACCCAGAACTGAGCTAAAGTGGTTATGTTTCGAACTCCTAGAAATAACTGCATGCCCCATCTCCCTTACTTCCAGCTAGTAAGGATCACATAATTCCTAACAAAGTTTTGACACAGATTCCAAATTCGAGCATTCAGAACATATTGCACGTTGCTTTAAGCAAGCACTTTCTCATTCCAAGTAGCAAGTTTCTATGTAGGAACTAGTTTGTATAGGTGTATCAAAGATGCCCAGAACTGACCTAAAGTGGGTATGTCTCCTACTGCTAGAAATAACTTCGCGCTCCATCTCCCTTACTTCCATCTAGTAAGGATCAGATAATTCCTAACAAAGTTTTGACACAGAATCCTAATTCGGGCATTCAGAACATATAGCACGTTGCTTTAAGCAAGCACTTTCTCATTTCAAGTAGCAAGTTACTATGTAGGAACATTTTGTATAGGACTTTCAAAGATCCCCAGAACTGAGCTAAGTTGGTATTTCTCCAACTCCTAGAAATAACTTCATGCCTCATGTCCCTTACTTCCAGCTAGTCAGGATGACATAATTCCTAACAAAATTTTGACTCAGATTCCCAAATCGGGCATTCAGAAAATATAGCACGTTGCTTTAAGCAAGCACTTTCTCATTTCTAGTAGCAAGTTACTATGTAGGCACAAGTTTGTTTAGGTATTTCAAAGATGCCCAGAACTGAGCTAAACTTGGTATGTCTCCAACTCCTAGAAATAACTTCATGGCCCATCTACCTTACTTTCAGCTAGTACGGATCACATAATTCCTAACAAAGTTTTGACACAGATTCCCAATTCGGGCATTCAGAACATATAGCACGTTGCTTTAAGCAAGCACTTTCTCATTCTAATTAGCAAGTTACTATCTAGGAACAAGTTTGTATAGGACTTTCAAAGATCCCCAGAAGTAAGCTAAAGTGGGTATGTCTCCAACTCCTAGAAATAACTTCATTCCCCATCTCCCTTACTTCCAGCTGATAAGGGTCACATAATTCCTAACAAAGTTTGGACACAGATTCCCAATTCGGGAATACAGAACATAGAGCACGTTGCTTTAAGCAAGGACTTTCTCATTCCAAGTAGCAAGTTACTATGTAGGAACATGTTTGTATAGGTATTTCAAAGATACCCAGAACTGAGCTAAAGTGGTTATGTTTCGAACTCCTAGAAATAACTTCATGCCCCATCTCCCTTACTTCCAGCTAGTAAGGATCACATAATTCCTAACAAAGTTTTGACACAGATTCCAAATTCGAGCATTCAGAACATATTGCACGTTGCTTTAAGCAAGCACTTTCTCATTCCAAGTAGCAAGTTTCTATGTAGGAACTAGTTTGTATAGGTGTTTCAAAGATGCCCAGAACTGACCTAAAGTGAGTATGTCTCCTACTGCTAGAAATAACTTCACGCTCCATCTCCCTTACTTCCATCTAGTAAGGATCAGATAATTCCTAACAAAGTTTTGACACAGAATCCTAATTCGGGCATTCAGAACATATAGCACGTTGCTTTAAGCAAGCACTTTCTCATTTCAAGTAGCAAGTTACTATGTAGGAACATTTTGTATAGGACTTTCAAAGATCCCTAGAACTGAGCTAAGTTGGTATTTCTCCAACTCCTAGAAATAACTTCATGCCTCATGTCCCTTACTTCCAGCTAGTCAGGATGACATAATTCCTAACAAAATTTTGACACAGATTCCCAAATCGGGCATTCAGAAAATATAGCACGTTGCTTTAAGCAAGCACTTTCTCATTCCTAGTAGCAAGTTACTATGTAGGCACAAGTTTGTTTAGGTATTTCAAAGATGCCCAGAACTGAGCTAAACTTGGTATGTCTCCAACTCCTAGAAATAACTTCATGGCCCATCTACCTTACTTTCAGCTAGTACGGATCACATAATTCCTAACAAAGTTTTGACACAGATTCCCAATTCGGGCATTCAGAACATATAGCACGTTGCTTTAAGCAAGCACTTTCTCATTCTAATTAGCAAGTTACTATCTAGGAACAAGTTTGTATAGGACTTTCAAAGATCCCCAGAAGTAAGCTAAAGTGGGTATGTCTCCAACTCCTAGAAATAACTTCATGCCCCTTCTCCCTTACTTCCAGCTAGTCAGGATCACATAATTCCTAGCAAAGGTTTGACACAGATTCCCATTTCGGGCATTCAGAACATATAGCACAGTGCTGTAAGCAAGCACTTTCTCATTAAAAGTTGCAAGTTACTATCTAGGAACAAGTTTGTATAGGACTTTCAAAGATCGTCAGAACAGAGCTAAAGTGGGTATGTCTCCAACTCCTAGAAATAACTTCATGCCCCATATCCCTTACTTCTAGCTAGTCAGGATCACATAATTCTTAACAAATTTTTGACACAGATTCCCAATTCGGGTATTCAGAACATATAGTACGTTGCTTTAAGCCAGAACTTTCTCATTCCAAGTAGCAAGTTACTATGTAGGAACAAGTTTGTATAGGACTTTCAAAGATCCCCAGAACTGAGCAAAAGTGTGTTTGTCTCCAGCTCCTAGAAATAACTTCATGCCCCATCTCCCTTACTTCCAGCTAATAAGGATCACAAAATTCCTAACAAAGTTTTGACACAGATTCCCATTTCGAGCATTCAGAACATATAGCACGATGCTGTAATCAAACACTTTCTCATTCAAAGTTGCAAGTTACTATCTAGGAACAAGTTTGTATAGGACTTTCAAAGATCCCCAGAAGTGAGCAAATGTGGGTATGTCTCCAACTCCTAGAAATAACTTCATGCCCCATCTTCCTTACTTCCAGCTAGTAGGGATCACATAGTTCCTAACAATGTTTTGACACAGATTACCAATTCGGGCATTCAGAACCTATAGCACGTTGGTTTTCACCAAGCACTTTCTCATTCCAAGTAGCAAGTTACTATGTAGGAACAAGTTTGTACAGGACTTTCAAAGATCCCATTACAGAGCTTAAGTGGGTATTTCTCCAACTCCTAGAAATAACTTCATGACCCATCTCCCTTACTTCCACCTGGTGAGGATCACATAATTCCTAACAAAGTTTTGACAGATTCCCAATTCAGGCATTCAGAACATATAGCACGTTGCTTTAAGCAAGCACTTTCTCATTCCAAGTAGCAAGTTACCATGCAGGAACAAGTTTGTATAGGACTTTCAAAGATCGCCAGAACAGAGCTAAAGTGGGTATGTCTCCAACTCCTAGAAATAACTTCATGCCCCATCTCCCTTACTTCCAGCTAGTCAGGATCACATAATTCCTAACAAAGTTTTGACACAGATTCCCAATTCGGGCATTCAGTACATATAGCACGTATCTTTAAGCAAGCGCTTTCTCATTCTAACTAGCAAGATACTATCTAGGAAGAAGTTTGTATAGGATTTTCAAAGATCCCCAGAACAGAGCTAAAGAGGGTAAGACTCCAAATCCTAGAAATAACTTCATGCCCCATCTCCCTTACTTCCAGGTAGTAGGGATCACATAATTCCTTACAAAGATTTCACACAGAATCCCAATTTGGGCATTCAGAACATATAGCACGTCGCTTTAAGCAAGTACTTTCTCATTCCAAGTAGCAAGTTACTATGTAGGAACAAGTTTGTATAGGTATTTCAAAGATGCCCAGAACTCAGCTAAACTTGGTATGTCTCCAACTCCTAGAAATATCTTCATGCACCATCTCCCTTACTTCCAGCTAGTAAGGATCACATAATTCCCAACAAAGTTTGGACACAGATTCCCAATATTGACATTCAGAACATATAGCATGTTGCTGTAAGCAAGCACCTTCTCATGCCAAGTTGCAAGTTACTATCTAGGAACAAGTTTGTATATGACATTCAAAGATCCCCCGAACTGAGCTAAAGTGGGTATGTCTCCAACCCCTAGAAATATCTTCAAGCCCCATCTCCCTTACTTCCAGCTAGTAGGGATCACATAATTCCTAACAAAGTTTTGACACAGATTCCCAATTCCGGCATTCAGAACATATAGCACGTTGCTTTAAGCAAGCACTTGCTCATTCCAATTTGCATGATTCTTTTAAGGAACAAGATTGTATAGGACTTTCAAAGATCCCCAGAATCGAGCTAAAGTGTGTATGTCTCCAACTCCTAGAAATAACTTCATGCCCCATCTCCCTTACTTCCAGCTAGTGAGGATCACATAATCCCTAACAAAGTTTTGGCACAGATTCCCATTACGGGCATTCAGAACATATAGCACGTTGCTGTAAGCAAGCACTTTCTCATTCTAACTAGCAAGTTACTATCTAGGAACAAGTTTGTATAGGACTTTCAAAGATGCCCAGAAGTAAGCTAAAGTGGGTATGTCTTCAACTCTTAGAAATAACTTCATGCCCCATCTCCCTTACTTCCAGCTAGTAAGGATCACATAATTCCTAACAAAGTTTTGACACAGATTCCCATTTCGGGCATTCAGAACATGTAGCACGTTGCTTTAAGCAAGCACTTTCTCATTCCAAATAGCAAGTTACTATGCAGGAACAAGTTTGTATAGGACTTTCAAAGATCACCAGAACAGAGCTAAAGTGGGTATGTCTCCAACTTCTAAAAATAATTTCATGCCCCATCTTCCTTACTTCCAGCTAGTAAGGATCACATAATTCCTAACAAATTTTTGACACAGATTCCCAATTTGGGCATTCACAACATATAGCACGTTGCTGTAAGCAAGCACTTTCTTGTTCCATGTTGCAAGATACTTTTAAGGAACAAGATTGTATAGGACTTTCAAAGATCCCCAGAGCTGAGCTAAAGTCTGTATATCTCCAACTCCTAGAAATAACTTCATCGCCCATCTCCCTTACTTCCAGCTACTAAGGATCACATAATTCCTAACAAAGTTTTGACACAGATTCCCATTACGGGCATTCAGAGCATTTAGCAAGTTGCTGTAAACAAGCACCTTCTCATTCCAAGTTGCAAATTACTATGTAGGAACAAGTTTGTATAGGACTTTCAAAGATCCCCAGAATTGAGCTAAATTGGGTATGTCTCCAACTCCTAGAAATAACTTCATGCCCCATCTCCCTTACTTCCAGCTAGTAAGGATCACATAATTCCTAACAAAGTTTTCGCACAGATTCCCATTTCGGGCATTCAGAACATAGAGCACGTTGCTGTAAGCAAGCACTTTCTCATTCAAAGTTGCAAGTTACTATCTAGGAACAAATTTGTACAGGACTTTCAAAGATCGCCAGAACAGAGCTAAAGTGGGTATGTCTCCAACTCCTAGAAATGACTTCATGCCCCATCTCCCTTAGATCCAGCTAGTCAGGATCACATAATTCCTAACAAAATTTTGGCACAGATTCCAAATTCGGGCATTCAGAACATATAGCACTTTGCTTTAAGCAAGCACTTTCTCATTCTAACTAGCAAGTTACTATGTAGGAACAAGTTTGTATAGGACTTTCAAAGATCCCCAGAAGTGAGTAAATGTGGGTATGTCTCCAACTCCTAGAAATAACTTCATGCCCCATCTCCCTTACTTCCAGCTAGTAGGGATCACATAGTTCCTAACAATGTTTTGACCCATATTACCAATTCGGGCATTCAGAACCTATAGCACGTTGCTTTCAGCAAGCACTTTCTCATTCCAAGTAGCAAGTTACTATGCAGGAACAAGTTTGTATAGTACTTTCAAAGATCCCAGAACTGAGCTAAAGTGGGTAAGTCTCCAACTCCAAGAAATAACTTCATGCCCCATCTTCCTTACTTCCAGCTAGTAGGGAATAAATAATTCCTAACAAAGTTTTGACACAGATTCCCATTTCGGGCATTCAGAACATATAGCACGTTGCTGTAATCAAGCACTTTCTCATTCAAAGTTGCAAGTTGCTATTTAGGAACAAGTTTGTGTAGGACTTTCCAAGATCCCCAGAACAGAGCTAAAGTGGGTATGTCTCCAACTCCTAGAAATAACTTCATGCACCATCTCCCTTACTTCCAGCTAGTCAGGATCACATAATTCCTAACAAAGTTTTGACACAGATTCCCATTTCGGGCATTCAGAACATATAGCACGTTGCTTTAAGCAAGCACTTTCTCATTCCATGTATCTAGTTACTATGTAGGAACAAGTTTGTATAGGACTTTCAAAGATCCCTAGAACTGAGCTAAAGAGGGTATGTCTCCAACTCCTAGAAATAACTCCATGCCCCATCTCCCTTATTTCCAGCTAGTAGGGATCACATAATTCCTAACAAAGTTTTGACACAGATTCCCAATACTGGCATTCAAAACATATACCATGTTGCTTTAAGCAAGCACTTTCTCATTCTAAGTTGCATGTTACTATGTAGGAACAAGTTTGTATAGGACTTTCAAAGATCCCCAGAACTGAGCTAAAGTGGGTATGTCTCCAACTCCTAGAAATAACTTCATGCCCCATCTCCCTTACTTCCAGCTAGTAAGGATCACATAATTCCTAACAAAGTTTTGACACAGATTACCAATATGGGCAATCAGAACATATACCTCGTTGCTGTAAGCAAGCACCTTCTCATTCCAAGTTGCAAGTTACTATCTTGGAACAAGTTTGTATAGGATATTCAAAGATCCCCAGAACTGAGCTAAAGTGGGTATGTCTCCAACTCCTAGAAATAACTTCATGCCCCATGTCCCTTACTTCTAGCTAGTCAGGATCACATAATTCTTAACAAATTTTTGACACAGATTCCCAATTCGGGTATTCAGAACATATAGTACGTTGCTTTAAGCCAGAACTTTCTCATTCCAAGTAGCAAGTTACTATGTAGGAACAAGTTTGTATAGGACTTTCAAAGATCCCCAGAACTGAGCAAAAGTGTGTTTGTCTCCAACTCCTAGAAATAACTTCATGCCCCATCTCCCTTACTTCCAGCTAATAAGGATCACAAAATTCCTAACAAAGTTTTGACACAGATTCCCATTTCGAGCATTCAGAACATATAGCACGATGCTGTAATCAAACACTTTCTCATTCAAAGTTGCAAGTTACTATCTAGGAACAAGTTTGTATAGGACTTTCAAAGATCCCCAGAAGTGAGCAAATGTGGGTATGTCTCCAACTCCTAGAAATAACTTCATGCCCCATCTCCCTTACTTCCAGCTAGTAGGGATCACATAGTTCCTAACAATGTTTTGACACAGATTACCAATTCGGGCATTCAGAACCTATAGCACGTTGGTTTTCACCAAGCACTTTCTCATTCCAAGTAGCAAGTTACTATGTAGGAACAAGTTTGTACAGGACTTTCAAAGATCCCATTACAGAGCTTAAGTGGGTATTTCTCCAACTCCTAGAAATAACTTCATGCCCCATCTCCCTTACTTCCACCTGGTGAGGATCACATAATTCCTAACAAAGTTTTGACAGATTCCCAATTCGGGCATTCAGAACATATAGCACGTTGCTTTAAGCAAGCACTTTCTCATTCCAAGTAGCAAGTTACCATGCAGGAACAAGTTTGTATAGGACTTTCAAAGATCGCCAGAACAGAGCTAAAGTGGGTATGTCTCCAACTCCTAGAAATAACTTCATGCCCCATCTCCCTTACTTCCAGCTAGTCAGGATCACATAATTCCTAACAAAGTTTTGACACAGATTCCCAATTCGGGCCTTCAGTACATATAGCACGTATCTTTAAGCAAGCGCTTTCTCATTCTAACTAGCAAGATACTATCTAGGAAGAAGTTTGTATAGGAGTTTCAAAGATCCCCAGAACAGAGCTAAAGAGGGTAAGACTCCAAATCCTAGAAATAACTTCATGCCCCATCTCCCTTACTTCCAGGTAGTAGGGATCACATAATTCCTTACAAAGTTTTCACACAGAATCCCAATTTGGGCATTCAGAACATATAGCATGTCGCTTTAAGCAAGTACTTTCTCATTCCAAGTAGCAAGTTACTATGTAGGAACAAGTTTGTATAGGTATTTCAAAGATGCCCAGAACTCAGCTAAACTTGGTATGTCTCCAACTCCTAGAAATATCTTCATGCACCATCTCCCTTACTTCCAGCTAGTAAGGATCACATAATTCCCAACAAAGTTTGGACACAGATTCCCAATATTGACATTCAGAACATATAGCATGTTGCTGTAAGCAAGCACCTTCTCATGCCAAGTTGCAAGTTACTATCTAGGAACAAGTTTGTATATGACATTCAAAGATCCCCCGAACTGAGCTAAAGTGGGTATGTCTCCAACCCCTAGAAATAACTTCAAGCCCCATCTCCCTTACTTCCAGCTAGTAGGGATCACATAGTTCCTAACAATGTTTTGACACAGATTACCAATTCGGGCATTCAGAACCTATAGCACGTTGGTTTTCACCAAGCACTTTCTCATTCCAAGTAGCAAGTTACTATGTAGGAACAAGTTTGTACAGGACTTTCAAAGATCCCATTACAGAGCTTAAGTGGGTATTTCTCCAACTCCTAGAAATAACTTCATGACCCATCTCACTTACTTCCACCTGGTGAGGATCACATAATTCCTAACAAAGTTTTGACAGATTCCCAATTCGGGCATTCAGAACATATAGCACGTTGCTTTAAGCAAGCACTTTCTCATTCCAAGTAGCAAGTTACCATGCAGGAACAAGTTTGTATAGGACTTTCAAAGATCGCAAGAACAGAGCTAAAGTGGGTATGTCTCCAACTCCTAGAAATAACTTCATGCCCCATCTCCCTTACTTCCAGCTAGTCAGGATCACATAATTCCTAACAAAGTTTTGACACAGATTCCCAATTCGGGCATTCAGTACATATAGCACGTATCTTTAAGCAAGCGCTTTCTCATTCTAACTAGCAAGATACTATCTAGGAAGAAGTTTGTATAGGAGTTTCAAAGATCCCCAGAACAGAGCTAAAGAGGGTAAGACTCCAAATCCTAGAAATAACTTCATGCCCCATCTCCCTTACTTCCAGGTAGTAGGGATCACATAATTCCTTACAAAGTTTTCACACAGAATCCCAATTTGGGCATTCAGAACATATAGCACGTCGCTTTAAGCAAGTACTTTCTCTTTCCAAGTAGCAAGTTACTATGTAGGAACAAGTTTGTATAGGTATTTCAAAGATGCCCAGAACTCAGCTAAACTTGGTATGTCTCCAACTCCTAGAAATATCTTCATGCACCATCTCCCTTACTTCCAGCTAGTAAGGATCACATAATTCCCAACAAAGTTTGGACACAGATTCCCAATATTGACATTCAGAACACATAGCATGTTGCTGTAAGCAAGCACCTTCTCATGCCAAGTTGCAAGTTACTATCTAGGAACAAGTTTGTATATGACATTCAAAGATCCCCCGAACTGAGCTAAGGTGGGTATGTCTCCAACCCCTAGAAATAACTTCAAGCCCCATCTCCCTTACTTCCAGCTAGTAGGGATCACATAATTCCTAACAAAGTTTTGACACAGATTCCCAATTCCGGCATTCAGAACATATAGCACGTTGCTTTAAGCAAGCACTTTCTCATTCCAATTTGCATGATTCTTTTAAGGAACAAGATTGTATAGGACTTTCAAAGATCCCCAGAATCGAGCTAAAGTGTGTATGTCTCCAACTCCTAGAAATAACTTCATGCCCCATCTCCCTTACTTCCAGCTAGTGAGGATCACATAATCCCTAACAAAGTTTTGGCACAGATTCCCATTACGGGCATTCAGAACATATAGCACGTTGCTGTAAGCAAGCACTTTCTCATTCTAACTAGCAAGTTACTATCTAGGAACAAGTTTGTATAGGACTTTCAAAGATGCCCAGAAGTAAGCTAAAGTGGGTATGTCTTCAACTCTTAGAAATAACTTCATGCCCCATCTCCCTTGCTTCCAGCTAGTAAGGATCACATAATTCCTAACAAAGTTTTGACACAAATTCCCATTTCGGGCATTCAGAACATGTAGCAGGTTGCTTTAAGCAAGCACTTTCTCATTCCAAATAGCAAGTTACTATGCAGGAACAAGTTTGTATAGGACTTTCAAAGATCACCAGAACAGAGCTAAAGTGGGTATGTCTCCAACTTCTAAAAATAATTTCATGCCCCATCTTCCTTACTTCCAGCTAGTAAGGATCACATAATTCCTAACAAATTTTTGACGCAGATTCCCAATTTGGGCATTCACAACATATAGCACGTTGCTGTAAGCAAGCACTTTCTTGTTCCATGTTGCAAGATACTTTTAAGGAACAAGATTGTATAGGACTTTCAAAGATCCCCAGAGCTGAGCTAAAGTCTGTATATCTCCAACTCCTAGAAATAACTTCATCGCCCATCTCCCTTACTTCCAGCTACAAAGGATCACATAATTCCTAACAAAGTTTTGACACAGATTCCCATTACGGGCATTCAGAGCATTTAGCAAGTTGCTGTAAACAAGCACCTTCTCATTCCAAGTTGCAAATTACTATGTAGGAACAAGTTTGTATAGGACTTTCAAAGATCCCCAGAATTGAGCTAAATTGGGTATGTCTCCAACTCCTAGAAATAACTTCATGCCCCATCTCCCTTACTTCCAGCTAGTAAGGATCACATAATTCCTAACAAAGTTTTCGCACAGATTCCCATTTCGGGCATTCAGAACATAGAGCACGTTGCTGTAAGCAAGCACTTTCTCATTCAAAGTTGCAAGTTACTATCTAGGAACAAATTTGTACAGGACTTTCAAAGATCGCCAGAACAGAGCTAAAGTGGGTATGTCTCCAACTCCTAGAAATGACTTCATGCCCCATCTCCCTTAGATCCAGCTAGTCAGGATCACATAATTCCTAACAAAATTTTGGCACAGATTCCAAATTCGGGCATTCAGAACATATAGCACGTTGCTTTAAGCAAGCACTTTCTCATTCTAACTAGCAAGTTACTATGTAGGAACAAGTTTGTATAGGACTTTCAAAGATCCCCAGAAGTGAGTAAATGTGGGTATGTCTCCAACTCCTAGAAATAACTTCATGCCCCATCTCCCTTACTTCCAGCTAGTAGGGATCACATAGTTCCTAACAATGTTTTGACCCATATTACCAATTCGGGCATTCAGAACCTATAGCACGTTGCTTTCAGCAAGCACTTTCTCATTCCAAGTAGCAAGTTACTATGCAGGAACAAGTTTGTATAGTACTTTCAAAGATCCCAGAACTGAGCTAAAGTGGGTAAGTCTCCAACTCCAAGAAATAACTTCATGCCCCATCTTCCTTACTTCCAGCTAGTAGGGAATAAATAATTCCTAACAAAGTTTTGACACAGATTCCCATTTCGGGCATTCAGAACATATAGCACGTTGCTGTAATCAAGCACTTTCTCATTCAAAGTTGCAAGTTGCTATTTAGGAACAAGTTTGTGTAGGACTTTCCAAGATCCCCAGAACAGAGCTAAAGTGGGTATGTCTCCAACTCCTAGAAATAACTTCATGCACCATCTCCCTTACTTCCAGCTAGTCAGGATCACATAATTCCTAACAAAGTTTTGACACAGATTCCCATTTCGGGCATTCAGAACATATAGCACGTTGCTTTAAGCAAGCACTTTCTCATTCTAACTAGCAAGTTACTATGTAGGAACAAGTTTGTATAGGACTTTCAAAGATCCCCAGAAGTGAGTAAATGTGGGTATGTCTCCAACTCCTAGAAATAACTTCATGCCCCATCTCCCTTACTTCCAGCTAGTAGGGATCACATAGTTCCTAACAATGTTTTGACCCATATTACCAATTCGGGCATTCAGAACCTATAGCACGTTGCTTTCAGCAAGCACTTTCTCATTCCAAGTAGCAAGTTACTATGCAGGAACAAGTTTGTATAGTACTTTCAAAGATCCCAGAACTGAGCTAAAGTGGGTAAGTCTCCAACTCCAAGAAATAACTTCATGCCCCATCTTCCTTACTTCCAGCTAGTAGGGAATAAATAATTCCTAACAAAGTTTTGACACAGATTCCCATTTCGGGCATTCAGAACATATAGCACGTTGCTGTAATCAAGCACTTTCTCATTCAAAGTTGCAAGTTGCTATTTAGGAACAAGTTTGTGTAGGACTTTCCAAGATCCCCAGAACAGAGCTAAAGTGGGTATGTCTCCAACTCCTAGAAATAACTTCATGCACCATCTCCCTTACTTCCAGCTAGTCAGGATCACATAATTCGTAACAAAGTTTTGACACAGATTCCCATTTCGGGCATTCAGAACATATAGCACGTTGCTTTAAGCAAGCACTTTCTCATTCCATGTATCTAGTTACTATGTAGGAACAAGTTTGTATAGGACTTTCAAAGATCCCTAGAACTGAGCTAAAGAGGGTATGTCTCCAACTCCTAGAAATAACTCCATGCCCCATCTCCCTTATTTCCAGCTAGTAGGGATCACATAATTCCTAACAAAGTTTTGACACAGATTCCCAATACTGGCATTCAAAACATATACCATGTTGCTTTAAGCAAGCACTTTCTCATTCTAAGTTGCATGTTACTATGTAGGAACAAGTTTGTATAGGACTTTCAAAGATCCCCAGAACTGAGCTAAAGTGGGTATGTCTCCAACTCCTAGAAATAACTTCATGCCCCATCTCCCTTACTTCCAGCTAGTAAGGATCACATAATTCCTAACAAAGTTTTGACACAGATTACCAATATGGGCATTCAGAACATATACCTCGTTGCTGTAAGCAAGCACCTTCTCATTCCAAGTTGCAAGTTACTATCTTGGAACAAGTTTGTATAGGATATTCAAAGATCCCCAGAACTGAGCTAAAGTGGGTATGTCTCCAACTCCTAGAAATAACTTCATGCCCCATGTCCCTTACTTCTAGCTAGTCAGGATCACATAATTCTTAACAAATTTTTGACACAGATTCCCAATTCGGGTATTCAGAACATATAGTACGTTGCTTTAAGCCAGAACTTTCTCATTCCAAGTAGCAAGTTACTATGTAGGAACAAGTTTGTATAGGACTTTCAAAGATCCCCAGAACTGAGCAAAAGTGTGTTTGTCTCCAACTCCTAGAAATAACTTCATGCCCCATCTCCCTTACTTCCAGCTAATAAGGATCACAAAATTCCTAACAAAGTTTTGACACAGATTCCCATTTCGAGCATTCAGAACATATAGCACGATGCTGTAATCAAACACTTTCTCATTCAAAGTTGCAAGTTACTATCTAGGAACAAGTTTGTATAGGACTTTCAAAGATCCCCAGAAGTGAGCAAATGTGGGTATGTCTCCAACTCCTAGAAATAACTTCATGCCCCATCTCCCTTACTTCCAGCTAGTAGGGATCACATAGTTCCTAACAATGTTTTGACACAGATTACCAATTCGGGCATTCAGAACCTATAGCACGTTGGTTTTCACCAAGCACTTTCTCATTCCAAGTAGCAAGTTACTATGTAGGAACAAGTTTGTACAGGACTTTCAAAGATCCCATTACAGAGCTTAAGTGGGTATTTCTCCAACTCCTAGAAATAACTTCATGCCCCATCTCCCTTACTTCCACCTGGTGAGGATCACATAATTCCTAACAAAGTTTTGACAGATTCCCAATTCGGGCATTCAGAACATATAGCACGTTGCTTTAAGCAAGCACTTTCTCATTCCAAGTAGCAAGTTACCATGCAGGAACAAGTTTGTATAGGACTTTCAAAGATCGCCAGAACAGAGCTAAAGTGGGTATGTCTCCAACTCCTAGAAATAACTTCATGCCCCATCTCCCTTACTTCCAGCTAGTCAGGATCACATAATTCCTAACAAAGTTTTGACACAGATTCCCAATTCGGGCCTTCAGTACATATAGCACGTATCTTTAAGCAAGCGCTTTCTCATTCTAACTAGCAAGATACTATCTAGGAAGAAGTTTGTATAGGAGTTTCAAAGATCCCCAGAACAGAGCTAAAGAGGGTAAGACTCCAAATCCTAGAAATAACTTCATGCCCCATCTCCCTTACTTCCAGGTAGTAGGGATCACATAATTCCTTACAAAGTTTTCACACAGAATCCCAATTTGGGCATTCAGAACATATAGCATGTCGCTTTAAGCAAGTACTTTCTCTTTCCAAGTAGCAAGTTACTATGTAGGAACAAGTTTGTATAGGTATTTCAAAGATGCCCAGAACTCAGCTAAACTTGGTATGTCTCCAACTCCTAGAAATATCTTCATGCACCATCTCCCTTACTTCCAGCTAGTAAGGATCACATAATTCCCAACAAAGTTTGGACACAGATTCCCAATATTGACATTCAGAACATATAGCATGTTGCTGTAAGCAAGCACCTTCTCATTCCAAGTTGCAAATTACTATGTAGGAACAAGTTTGTATAGGACTTTCAAAGATCCCCAGAATTGAGCTAAATTGGGTATGTCTCCAACTCCTAGAAATAACTTCATGCCCCATCTCCCTTACTTCCAGCTAGTAAGGATCACATAATTCCTAACAAAGTTTTCGCACAGATTCCCATTTCGGGCATTCAGAACATAGAGCACGTTGCTGTAAGCAAGCACTTTCTCATTCAAAGTTGCAAGTTACTATCTAGGAACAAATTTGTACAGGACTTTCAAAGATCGCCAGAACAGAGCTAAAGTGGGTATGTCTCCAACTCCTAGAAATGACTTCATGCCCCATCTCCCTTAGATCCAGCTAGTCAGGATCACATAATTCCTAACAAAATTTTGGCACAGATTCCAAATTCGGGCATTCAGAACATATAGCACGTTGCTTTAAGCAAGCACTTTCTCATTCTAACTAGCAAGTTACTATGTAGGAACAAGTTTGTATAGGACTTTCAAAGATCCCCAGAAGTGAGTAAATGTGGGTATGTCTCCAACTCCTAGAAATAACTTCATGCCCCATCTCCCTTACTTCCAGCTAGTAGGGATCACATAGTTCCTAACAATGTTTTGACCCATATTACCAATTCGGGCATTCAGAACCTATAGCACGTTGCTTTCAGCAAGCACTTTCTCATTCCAAGTAGCAAGTTACTATGCAGGAACAAGTTTGTATAGTACTTTCAAAGATCCCAGAACTGAGCTAAAGTGGGTAAGTCTCCAACTCCAAGAAATAACTTCATGCCCCATCTTCCTTACTTCCAGCTAGTAGGGAATAAATAATTCCTAACAAAGTTTTGACACAGATTCCCATTTCGGGCATTCAGAACATATAGCACGTTGCTGTAATCAAGCACTTTCTCATTCAAAGTTGCAAGTTGCTATTTAGGAACAAGTTTGTGTAGGACTTTCCAAGATCCCCAGAACAGAGCTAAAGTGGGTATGTCTCCAACTCCTAGAAATAACTTCATGCACCATCTCCCTTACTTCCAGCTAGTCAGGATCACATAATTCCTAACAAAGTTTTGACACAGATTCCCATTTCGGGCATTCAGAACATATAGCACGTTGCTTTAAGCAAGCACTTTCTCATTCCATGTATCTAGTTACTATGTAGGAACAAGTTTGTATAGGACTTTCAAAGATCCCTAGAACTGAGCTAAAGAGGGTATGTCTCCAACTCCTAGAAATAACTCCATGCCCCATCTCCCTTATTTCCAGCTAGTAGGGATCACATAATTCCTAACAAAGTTTTGACACAGATTCCCAATACTGGCATTCAAAACATATACCATGTTGCTTTAAGCAAGCACTTTCTCATTCTAAGTTGCATGTTACTATGTAGGAACAAGTTTGTATAGGACTTTCAAAGATCCCCAGAACTGAGCTAAAGTGGGTATGTCTCCGACTCCTAGAAATAACTTCATGCCCCATCTCCCTTACTTCCAGCTAGTAAGGATCACATAATTCCTAACAAAGTTTTGACACAGATTACCAATATGGGCATTCAGAACATATACCTCGTTGCTGTAAGCAAGCACCTTCTCATTCCAAGTTGCAAGTTACTATCTTGGAACAAGTTTGTATAGGATATTCAAAGATCCCCAGAACTGAGCTAAAGTGGGTATGTCTCCAACTCCTAGAAATAACTTCATGCCCCATGTCCCTTACTTCTAGCTAGTCAGGATCACATAATTCTTAACAAATTTTTGACACAGATTCCCAATTCGGGTATTCAGAACATATAGTACATTGCTTTAAGCCAGAACTTTCTCATTCCAAGTAGCAAGTTACTATGTAGGAACAAGTTTGTATAGGACTTTCAAAGATCCCCAGAACTGAGCAAAAGTGTGTTTGTCTCCAACTCCTAGAAATAACTTCATGCCCCATCTCCCTTACTTCCAGCTAATAAGGATCACAAAATTCCTAACAAAGTTTTGACACAGATTCCCATTTCGAGCATTCAGAACATATAGCACGATGCTGTAATCAAACACTTTCTCATTCAAAGTTGCAAGTTACTATCTAGGAACAAGTTTGTATAGGACTTTCAAAGATCCCCAGAAGTGAGCAAATGTGGGTATGTCTCCAACTCCTAGAAATAACTTCATGCCCCATCTCCCTTACTTCCAGCTAGTAGGGATCACATAGTTCCTAACAATGTTTTGACACAGATTACCAATTCGGGCATTCAGAACCTATAGCACGTTGGTTTTCACCAAGCACTTTCTCATTCCAAGTAGCAAGTTACTATGTAGGAACAAGTTTGTACAGGACTTTCAAAGATCCCATTACAGAGCTTAAGTGGGTATTTCTCCAACTCCTAGAAATAACTTCATGCCCCATCTCCCTTACTTCCACCTGGTGAGGATCACATAATTCCTAACAAAGTTTTGACAGATTCCCAATTCGGGCATTCAGAACATATAGCACGTTGCTTTAAGCAAGCACTTTCTCATTCCAAGTAGCAAGTTACCATGCAGGAACAAGTTTGTATAGGACTTTCAAAGATCGCCAGAACAGAGCTAAAGTGGGTATGTCTCCAACTCCTAGAAATAACTTCATGCCCCATCTCCCTTACTTCCAGCTAGTCAGGATCACATAATTCCTAACAAAGTTTTGACACAGATTCCCAATTCGGGCCTTCAGTACATATAGCACGTATCTTTAAGCAAGCGCTTTCTCATTCTAACTAGCAAGATACTATCTAGGAAGAAGTTTGTATAGGAGTTTCAAAGATCCCCAGAACAGAGCTAAAGAGGGTAAGACTCCAAATCCTAGAAATAACTTCATGCCCCATCTCCCTTACTTCCAGGTAGTAGGGATCACATAATTCCTTACAAAGTTTTCACACAGAATCCCAATTTGGGCATTCAGAACATATAGCATGTCGCTTTAAGCAAGTACTTTCTCATTCCAAGTAGCAAGTTACTATGTAGGAACAAGTTTGTATAGGTATTTCAAAGATGCCCAGAACTCAGCTAAACTTGGTATGTCTCCAACTCCTAGAAATATCTTCATGCACCATCTCCCTTACTTCCAGCTAGTAAGGATCACATAATTCCCAACAAAGTTTGGACACAGATTCCCAATATTGACATTCAGAACATATAGCATGTTGCTGTAAGCAAGCACCTTCTCATGCCAAGTTGCAAGTTACTATCTAGGAACAAGTTTGTATATGACATTCAAAGATCCCCCGAACTGAGCTAAAGTGGGTATGTCTCCAACCCCTAGAAATAACTTCAAGCCCCATCTCCCTTACTTCCAGCTAGTAGGGTTCACATAATTCCTAACAAAGTTTTGACACAGATTCCCAATTCCGGCATTCAGAACATATAGCACGTTGCTTTAAGCAAGCACTTTCTCATTCCAATTTGCATGATACTTTTAAGGAACAAGATTGTATAGGACTTTCAAAGATCCCCAGAATCGAGCTAAAGTGTGTATGTCTCCAACTCCTAGAAATAACTTCATGCCCCATGTCCCTTACTTCCAGCTAGTGAGGATCACATAATCCCTAACAAAGTTTTGGCACAGATTCCCATTACGGGCATTCAGAACATATAGCACGTTGCTGTAAGCAAGCACTTTCTGATTCTAACTAGCAAGTTACTATCTAGGAACAAGTTTGTATAGGACTTTCAAAGATGCCCAGAAGTAAGCTAAAGTGGGTATGTCTTCAACTCCTAGAAATAACTTCATGCCCCATCTCCCTTGCTTCCAGCTAGTAAGGATCACATAATTCCTAACAAAGTTTTGACACAGATTCCCATTTCGGGCATTCAGTACATGTTGCACGTTGCTTTAAGCAAGCACTTTCTCATTCCAAATAGCAAGTTACTATGCAGGAACAAGTTTGTATAGGACTTTCAAAGATCACCAGAACAGAGCTAAAGTGGGTATGTCTCCAACTTCTAAAAATAATTTCATGCCCCATCTTCCTTACTTCCAGCTAGTAAGGATCACATAATTCCTAACAAATTTTTGACACAGATTCCCAATTTGGGCATTCACAACATATAGCACGTTGCTGTAAGCAAGCACTTTCTTATTCCATGTTGCAAGATACTTTTAAGGAACAAGATTGTATAGGACTTTCAAAGATCCCCAGAACTGAGCTAAAGTCTGTATATCTCCAACTCCTAGAAATAACTTCATCGCCCATCTCCCTTACTTCCAGCTACTAAGGATCACATAATTCCTAACAAAGTTTTGACACAGATTCCGATTACGGGCATTCAGAGCATTTAGCAAGTTGCTGTAAACAAGCACCTTCTCATTCCAAGTTGCAAATTACTATGTAGGAACAAGTTTGTATAGGACTTTCAAAGATCCCCAGAATTGAGCTAAATTGGGTATGTCTCCAACTCCTAGAAATAACTTCATGCCCCATCTCCCTTACTTCCAGCTAGTAAGGATCACATAATTCCTAACAAAGTTTTCGCACAGATTCCCATTTCGGGCATTCAGAACATAGAGCACGTTGCTGTAAGCAAGCACTTTCTCATTCAAAGTTGCTAGTTACTATCTAGGAACAAATTTGTACAGGACTTTCAAAGATCGCCAGAACAGAGCTAAAGTGGGTATGTCTCCAACTCCTAGAAATGACTTCATGCCCCATCTCCCTTAGATCCAGCTAGTCAGGATCACATAATTCCTAACAAAATTTTGGCACAGATTCCCAATTCGGGCATTCAGAACATATAGCACGTTGCTTTAAGCAAGCACTTTCTCATTCTAACTAGCAAGTTACTATGTAGGAACAAGTTTGTATAGGACTTTCAAAGATCCCCAGAAGTGAGTAAATGTGGGTATGTCTCCAACTCCTAGAAATAACTTCATGCCCCATCTCCCTTACTTCCAGCTAGTAGGGATCACATAGTTCCTAACAATGTTTTGACCCAGATTACCAATTCGGGCATTCAGAACCTATAGCACGTTGCTTTCAGCAAGCACTTTCTCATTCCAAGTAGCAAGTTACTATGTAGGAACAAGTTTGTACAGGACTTTCAAAGATCCCATTACAGAGCTTAAGTGGGTATGTCTCCAACTCCTAAAAATAACTTCATGCCCCATCTCACTTACTTCCACCTGGTAAGGATCACATAATTCCTAACAAAGTTTTGACAGATTCCCAATTCGGGCATTCAGAACATATAGCACGTTGCTTTAAGCAAGCACTTTCTCATTCCAAGTAGCAAGTTACCATGCAGGAACAAGTTTGTATAGGACTTTCAAAGATCGCCAGAACAGAGCTAAAGTGGGTATGTCTCCAACTCCTAGAAATAACTTCATCCCCCATCTCTCTTACTTCCAGCTAGTCAGGATCACATAATTCCTAACAAAGATTTGACACAGATTCCAAATTCGGGCATTCAGTATATATAGCACGTATCTTTAAGCAAGCGCTTTCTCATTCTAACTAGCAAGATACTATCTAGGAAGAAGTTTGTATAGGAGTTTCAAAGATCCCCAGAACAGAGCTAAAGAGGGTAAGACTCCAAATCCTAGAAATAACTTCATGCCCCTGCTCCCTTACTTCCAGGTAGTAGGGATCACATAATTCCTAAAAAAATTTTGACACAGATTCTTAATTCGGGCATTCAGAACACATAGCACGTTGCTTTAAGCAAGCATTTTCTCATTCCAAGTTGCATGTTATTATGTCAGAACAAGTTTGTATAGGACTTTCAAAGATCCCCAGAACTGAGCTAAAGTGGGTATGTCTCCAACTCCTAGAAACAACTTCATGCCCCATCTCCCTTACTTCCAGCTAGTAAGGATCACATAATACCTAACAAAGTTTTGAACACAGATTCCCAATTCGGGCATTCAGAACATATAGCACGTTGCTGTAAGCAAGCACATTCTCATTCAAAGATGCAAGTTACTATATAGGAACAAGTTTGTATAGGTATTTCAAAGATGCCCAGAACTGAGCTAAACTTGGTATGTCTCCAACTCCTAGAAATAACTTCATGCCCCATGTCACTTACTTCCAGCTAGTAAGGATCACATAATTCCTAACAAAGTTTTGACACAGATTCCCACTTCGGGCATTCAGAACATATAGCACGTTGCTGTAAGCAAGCACATTCTCATTCAAAGTTGCAAGTTACTATGTAGGAACAAGTTTGTATAGGTATTTCAAAGATGCCCAGAACTGAGCTAAACTTGGTATGTCTCCATCTCCTAGAAATAACTTCATGACCCATCTCCCTTACTTCCAGCTAGTAAGGATCACATAATTCCTAACAAAATTTGACACAGATTCCCACTTCGGGCATTCAGAACATATAGCACGTTGCTGTAAGCAAGCATATTCTCATTCAAAGTTGCAAGTTACTATGTAGGAACAAGTTTGTATAGGTATTTCAAAGATGCCCAGAACTGAGCTAAACGTTGTATGACTCCGGCTCCTGGAAATAACTTCATGCCCCAACTCCCTTACTTCCAGCTTGTAAGGATCACATAATTCCTAACAAAGATTTGACACAGATTCCCAATTCGGGCATTCAGAACATATAGCACGTTGCTGTAAGCAAGCACATTCTCATTCAATGTTGCAAGTTGCTATGTAGGAACAAATTTGTATAGGTATTTCAAAGATGCCCAGAACTGAGCTAAACTTGGTATGTCTCCAGCTCTTAGAAATAACATCATGCCCCATCTCCCTTACTTCCATCTAGTAAGGATCACATAATTCCTAACAAAGTTTTGAGACAGATTCCCAATTCGGGCATTCAGAACATATAGCACAATGCTATAAGCAAGCACATTCTCATTCAAAGTAGCAAGTTACTATGTAGGAACATGTTTGTATAGGTATTTCAAAGATGCCCAGAACTGAGCTAATCGTTGTATGTGTCCAACCTCTAGAAATAACTTCATGCCCGATCTCCATTACTTCCATCTAGTAAGGATCACATAATTCCTACCAAAGTTTTGACACAGATTCCCAATTCGGGCATTCAGAACATATAGCACGTTGCTGTAAGCAAGCACATTCTCATTCAAAGTTGCAAGTTACTATGTAGGAACAAGTTTGTATAGGTATTTCAAAGATGCCCAGAACTGAGCTAAATTTGGTATGTGTCCAACTCCTAGAAATAACTTCATGCCCCAACTCCCTTACTTCCAGCTAGTAAGGATCACATAATTCCTAACAAAGTTTTGACACAGATTCCCAATTCGGGCATTCAGAACATATAGCACGTTGCTGTAAGCAAGCACATTCTCATTCAAAGTTGCAAGTTACTATGTAGGAACAAGTTTGTATAGGTATTTCAAAGATGCCCAGAACTGAGCTAAACTTGGTATGTGTCCAACCTCTAGAAATGACTTCATGCCCCATCTCCCATACTTCCAGCTAGTAAGGATCACATAATTCCTAACAAAGTTTTGACACAGATTCCCAAATCGGGCATTCAGAACATATAGCACGTTGCTGTAAGCAAGCACATTCTCATTCAAAGTTGCAAGTTACTATGTAGGAACAAGTTTGTATAGGTATTTCAAAGATGCCCAGAACTGAGCTAAACGTTGTATGTCTCCAACTCCTAGAAATAACTTCATGCCCCATCTCCCTTACTTCCAGCTAGTAAGGATCACATAATTCCTAACAAAGTTTTGAACACAGATTCCCAATTCGGGCATTCAGAACATATAGCACGTTGCTGTAAGCAAGCACATTCTCATTCAAAGATGCAAGTTACTATGTAGGAACAAGTTTGTATAGGTATTTCAAAGATGCCCAGAACTCAGCTAAACTTGGTATGTCTCCAAACCCTAGAAATAACTTCATGCCCCATCTCCCTTACTTCCAGCTAGTAAGGATCACATAATTCCTAACAAAGTTTTGACACAGATTCCCAATTCGGGCATTCAGAACATATAGCACGTTGCTGTAAGCAAGCACATTCTCATTCAAAGTTGCAAGTTACTATGTAGGAACAAGTTTGTATAGGTATTTCAAAGATGCCCAGAACTGAGCTAAACTTGGTATGTGTCCAACTCCTAGAAATAATTTATGCCCCAACTCCCTTACTTCCAGCTAGTAAGGATCACATAATTCCTAACAAAGTTTTGACACAGATTCCCAATTCGGGCATTCAGAACATATAGCACGTTGCTGTAAGCAAGCACATTCTCATTCAAAGTTGCAAGTTACTATGTAGGAACAAGTTTGTATAGGTATTTCAAAGATGCCCAGAACTGAGCTAAACTTGGTATGTGTCCAACCTCTAGAAATGACTTCATGCCCCATCTCCCATACTTCCAGCTAGTAAGGATCACATAATTCCTAACAAAGTTTTGACACAGATTCCCAAATCGGGCATTCAGAACATATAGCACGTTGCTGTAAGCAAGCACATTCTCATTCAAAGTTGCAAGTTACTATGTAGGAACAAGTTTGTATAGGTATTTCAAAGATGCCCAGAACTGAGCTAAACGTTGTATGTCTCCAACTCCTAGAAATAACTTCATGCCCCATCTCCCTTACTTCCAGCTAGTAAGGATCACATAATTCCTAACAAAGTTTTGAACACAGATTCCCAATTCGGGCATTCAGAACATATAGCACGTTGCTGTAAGCAAGCACATTCTCATTCAAAGATGCAAGTTACTATGTAGGAACAAGTTTGTATAGGTATTTCAAAGATGCCCAGAACTCAGCTAAACTTGGTATGTCTCCAAACCCTAGAAATAACTTCATGCCCCATCTCCCTTACTTCCAGCTAGTAAGGATCACATAATTCCTAACAAAGTTTTGACACAGATTCCCAATTCGGGCATTCAGAACATATAGCACGTTGCTGTAAGCAAGCACATTCTCATTCAAAGTTGCAAGTTACTATGTAGGAACAGGTTTGTATAGGTATTTCAAAGATGCCCAGAACTGAGCTAAACGTTGTATGTGTCCAACTCCTAGAAATAACTTCATGCCCCAACTCCCTTACTTCCAGCTAGTAAAGATCACATAATTCCTAACAAAGTTTTGACACAGATTCCCAATTCGGGCATTCAGAACATATAGCACGTTGCTGTAAGCAAGCACATTCTCATTCAAAGTTGCAAGTTACTATGTAGGAACAAGTTTGTATAGGTATTTCAAAGATGCCCAGAACTGAGCTAAAGTGGGTATGTCTCCAACTCAAACAAATAACTTCATGCCCCATCTCCCTTACTTCCAGCTAGTAAGGATCACATAATTGCTAACAAAGTTTTGACACAGATTCCCAATTCAGGCATTCAGAACATATAGCACGTTGCTGTAAGCAAGCACATTCTCATTCAAAGTTGCAAGTTACTATGTAGGAACAAGTTTGTATAGGAGATTCAAAGATCCCCAGAACTGAGCTACAGTGGGTATGTCTCCAACCCCTAGAAATAACTTCATGCCTCATCTCCCTTACTTCCAGCTAGTAGGGATCACATAATTCCTAACAAAGTTTAGACACTGATTCCCAATTCGGGCATTCAGAACATATAGCACGTTGCTTTAAGCAAGCACTTTCTTATTCCATGTTGCAAGATACTTTTAAGGAACAAGATTGTATAGGACTTTCAAAGATCCCCAGAACTGAGCTAAAGTCTGTATATCTCCAACTCCTAGAAATAACTTCATCGCCCATCTCCCTTACTTCCAGCTACTAAGGATCACATAATTCCTAACAAAGTTTTGACACAGATTCCCATGACGGGCATTCAGAACATTTAGCAAGTTGCTGTAAACAAGCACCTTCTCATTAAAAGTTGCAAATTACTATGTAGGAACAAGTTTGTATAGGTCTTTCAAAGATCCCCAGAGTTGAGCTAAATTGGGTATGTCTCCAACTCCTAGAAATAACTTCATGCCCCATCTCCCTTACTTCCAGCTAGTAAGGATCACATAATTCCTAACAAAGTTTTGGCACAGATTCCCATTTCGGGCATTCAGAACATAGAGCACGTTGCTGTAAGCAAGCACTTTCTCATTCAAAGTTGCAAGTTACTATCTAGGAACAAATTTGTACAGGACTTTCAAAGATCGCCAGAACAGAGCTAAAGTGGGTATGTCTCCAACTCCTAGAAATGACTTCATGCCCCATCTCCCTTAGATCCAGCTAGTCAGGATCACATAATTCCTAACAAAATTTTGGCACAGATTCCCAATTCGGGCATTCAGAACATATAGCACGTTGCTTTAAGCAAGCACTTTCTCATTCTAACTAGCAAGTTACTATGTAGGAACAAGTTTGTATAGGACTTTCAAAGATCCCCAGAAGTGAGTAAATGTGGGTATGTCTCCAACTCCTAGAAATAACTTCATGCCCCATCTCCCTTACTTCCAGCTAGTAGGGATCACATAGTTCCTAACAATGTTTTGACCCAGATTACCAATTCGGGCATTCAGAACCTATAGCACGTTGCTTTCAGCAAGCACTTTCTCATTCCAAGTAGCAAGTTACTATGTAGGAACAAGTTTGTACAGGAATTTCAAAGATCCCATTACAGAGCTTAAGTGGGTATGTGTCCAACTCCTAGAAATAACTTCATGCCCCAACTCCCTTACTTCCAGCTACTAAGGATCACATAATTCCTAACAAAGTTTTGACACAGATTCCCACTTCGGGCATTCAGAACATATATCACGTTGCTGTAAGCAAGCACATTCTCATTCAAAGTTGCAAGTTACTATGTAGGAACAAGTTTGTATAGGTATTTCAAAGATGCCCAGAACTGAGCTAAACTTGGTATGTGTCCAACCTCTAGAAATAACTTCATGCCCCATCTCCCATACTTCCAGCTAGTAAGGATCACATAATTCCTAACAAAGTTTTGACCCAGATTCCCAATTCGGGCATTCAGAACATGTAGAACGTTGCTGTAAGCAAGCACATTCTCATTCAAAGTTGCAAGTTACTATGTAGGAACAAGTTTGTATAGGTATTTCAAAGATGCCCAGAACTGAGCTAAACTTGGTATGTGTCCAACTCCTAGAAATAACTTCATGCCCCAACTCCCTTACTTCCAGCTTGTAAGGATCTCATAATTTCTAACAAAGTTTTGACACAGATTCCCACTTCTGGCATTCAGAACATATAGCACGTTGCTGTAAGCAAGCACATTCTCATTCAAAGTTGCAAGTTACTATGTAGGAACAAGTTTGTATAGGTATTTCAAAGATGCCCAGAACTGAGCTAAACGTTGTATGTGTCCAACCTCTAGAAATAACTTCATGCCCGATCTCCATTACTTCCATCTAGTAAGGATCACATAATTCCTAACAAAGTTTTGACACAGATTCCCAATTCGGGCATTCAAAACATATAGCACAATGCTGTAAGCAAGCACATTCTCATTGAAAGTTGCAAGTTACTATGTAGGAACAAGTTTGTATAGGTATTTCAAAGATGCCCAGAACTGAGCTAAACTTGGTATGTCTCCAACTCCTAGAAATAACTTCATGCCCCATCTCCCTTACTTCCAGCTAGTAAGGATCACATAATTCCTAACAAAGTTTTGACACAGATTCCCACTTCGGGCATTCAGAACATATAGCACGTTGCTGTAAGCAAGCACATTCTCATTCAAAGTTGCAAGTTACTATGTTGGAACAAGTTTGTATAGGAATTTCAAAGATGCCCAGAACTGAGCTAAAGGTTGTATGTCTCCAACTCCTAGAAATAACTTCATGCCCCATCTCCCTTACTTCCATCTAGTAAGGATCACATAATTCCTAACAAAGTTTTGACACAGATTCCCAATTCGGGCATTCAGATCATGTAGCACGTTGCTGTAAGCAAGCACATTCTCATTCAAAGTTGCAAGTTACTATGTAGGAACAAGTTTGTATAGGTATTTCAAAGATGCCGAGAACTGAGCCAAACTTGCTATGTCTCCAACTCCTAGAAATAACATCGGGCCCCATCTCCCTCACTTCCAGCTAGTAAGGATCACATTATTCCTAACAAGGTTTTGACAAAGATTCCCAATTCGGGCATTCAGAAAATATAGCATATTGCTTTAAGCGAACATTTTCTCATTCCAAGTAGCACGTTAATATGTAGGAACAAGTTTAAATAGCTATTTCAAAGATGCCCAGAACTGAGCTAAATTGGTATGTCTCCAACTCCTAGAAATAACTTCATGCCCCATCTCCCTTACTTGCAGCGAGTAAGGATCACATAATTCCTAACAAAGTTTTGACACAGATTCCCAATTCGGGCATTGAGAACATATAGCACCTTGCTTTAAGCAAGCACTTTCTCATTCCAAGGAGCAAGTCACTATGTAGGAAAAAGATTGTATAGGTACTTCAAAGATGCCCAGAACTGAGCTAAACTTGGTATGTCTCTAACTCCTGGAAATAACTTCATGCCCCATCACCCTTACTTCCAGCTAGTAAGGATCACATAATTCCTAACAAAGTTTGACAAGGTTTCCCAAATCGGGCATTCAGAATATATCGCACGTTCCTTTAAGCAAACATTTACTCATTCCAAGTAGCAAGTTAATATGTAGGAACAAGTTTGTATAGGTATTTCAA
Organism: Diceros bicornis minor; assembly: GCF_020826845.1. Lineage (NCBI taxonomy): Eukaryota > Metazoa > Chordata > Mammalia > Perissodactyla > Rhinocerotidae > Diceros > Diceros bicornis. The sequence continues at coordinate 139,468 of NW_026690927.1, read as the reverse complement.
AGATGCCCAGAACTGAGGTTAACTTGGTGTGTCTCTAACTCCTAGAAATAACGTCATGTCATATCACCCACACTACCATCTAGTAAGGATCACATAATTCCTAACAAAGTTTTGACACAGATTCCCAATTCGGGCATTCAGAACATATAGCACGTTGCTTTAAGCAAGCACGTTCTCATTCCAAGTAGCAAGTTACTATGTAGAAACAAGTTTGTATAGGTATTTCAAAGATGCCCAGAACTGAGCTATGCTTGATATGTCTCCAACTCCTAGAAATAACTTCATGCCCCATCTCCCTTACTTCCAGCTAGTAACGATCACATAATTCCTAACAAAGTTTTGACACAGATTCCCAATTCGGGCATTCAGAACATATAGCACGTTACTGTCAGCAAGCACTTTCTCATTCCAAGTAGCAAGTTGCTATGTAGAAACAAGTTTGTAAAGCTATTTCAAAGATGCCCAGAACTTAGCTAAACTTGGTATGTCTCCAACTCCTAGAAATAACTTCATGCCCCATCTCCAGTACTTCCAGCTAGTAAGGATCACATAATTCCTAACAAAGTTTTGACACAGATTCCCAATTTGGGCATTCAGAACATATAGAACATTGCTTTAACCAAGCACTTTCTCATTCCAAGTAGCAAGTTACTATGTAGGAACAAGTTTGTATAGGTATTTCAAAGATGCCCACAACTGAGCTAAACTTGGTGTGTCTCCAACTCCTAGAAATAACTTCAGGCCCCATCTCCCTCAATCCAGCTAGTAAGGATCACATAATTCCTAACAAAGTTTTAGCACAGATTCCGAATTCGAGCATTCAGAACATATAGCACGTTGCTTTAAGCAAACATTTTCTCATTCCAAGTAGCAAGTTACGATGTAGGAACAAGTTTGTATAGGTATTTCAAAGATGCCCAGAACTGAGCTATACTTGATATGTCTCCAACTCCTAGAAATAACTTCATGCCCCATCACCCTTACTTACAGCTAGTAAGGATCACATAATTCCTAACAAAGTTTTGACACAGATTCCCAATTCGGGCATTCACAACATGTAGCACTTTGCTTTAATCAAGCACTTTCTCATTCCAAGTACCAATTTACTATGTAGGAACAAGTTTGTATAGGTATTTCAAAGATGTCAAGAACTGAGCTAAAGTGGGTATGTCTCCAACTCCTAGAATTAACTTCATGCTTCATCTCCCTTACTTCCATCTAGTAAGGATCACATAATTCCTAACAAAGATTTGACACAGATTCCCAATTTGGGCATTCAGAACATATAACACCTTGCTGTATGCAAACACTGTCTCATTCCAAGTAGCAAGTTACTATGTAGGAACAAGTTTGTATAGCTATTTCAAAGATGCCCAGAACTGAGCTAAACTTGGAATGTCTCCAACTCCTAGAAATAACTTCATGCCCCATCTGCCTTACTTCCAGCTAGTAAGGATCACATAATTCCTAACAAAGTTTTGACACAGATTCCCAATTCGGGCATTCAGAACATATAGCACGTTGCTTTAAGCAAGCACTTTCTCATTCCAAGTAGCAAGTTACTATGTAGGAACAAGTTTGTATAGGTATTTCAAAGATGCCCAGAACTGAGCTAAACTTGGTATGTCTACAACTCCTAGAAATAACTTCATGACCCATCTCCCTTACTTCCAGCTGGTAAGGATCACATAATTCCTAACAAAGTTTTGACACAGATTCCCAATTCGGGCATTCAGAACATATAGCACGTTGCTGTAAGCAAGCACTTTCTCATTTCAACTAGAAAGTTACTATGTAGGAACAAGTTAGTATAGGTATTTCAAAGATGCCCAGAACTGCGATAAAGTAGGTATGTCTCCAACTCCTAGAAATAAATTCATGCCCCATCTCACTTACTTCCAGCTAGCAAGGATCACATAATTCCTAACAAAGTTTTGACACAGATTCCCAATTCGGGCATTCAGAACATATAGCACGTTGCTTTAAACAAGCACTTTCTCATTCCAAGGAGCAAGTTACTATGTAGGAGCAAGTTTGTATAGGACTTTCAAAGGTCCCCAGAACTGTGCTAAACTTGTTATGTCTCCAACTCCTATAAATAACTTCATGCCCCATCTCCCCTGCTTACAGCTAGTAACGATCACATAATTCCTAACAAACTTTTGACACAGATTCCCAATTCGGGCATTCAGAACATATAGCACGTTGCTTTAAACAAGCACTTTCTCATTCCAAGGAGCAAGTCACTATGTAGGAACAAGTTTGTATAGGTATTTCAAAGACGCCCAGCACTGAGCTAAAGTGGGTATGTCTCCAACTCCTAGAAGTAACTTCATGCCCTATCTCGCTTACTTCCATCTACTAAGGATCAAATAATTCCTAACAAAGTTTTGACACAGATTTCCAAATCGGGCATTCAGAACATATAGCACGTTGCTTTAAGCAAGCACTTTCTCATTTCAACTAGCAGGTTACTATGTAGGAATAAGTTTGTATAGGTATTTCAAAGATGCCCAGAACTGAGCTAAACTTGGTATGTCTCCAACTCTTAGAGATAACATCATGCCCCATCTCCCTTACTTCCAGCTAGTAAGGATCACATATTTCCTAACAAAGTTTTGACACAGATTCCCATTTCGGGCATTCAGAACATATACCACGTTGCTTTAAGCAAGCACTTTCTCATTCCTAGTAGCAAGTTACTATGTAGGAACAAGTTTGTATAGGTATTTCAAAGATGTCCAGAACTGAGCTAAACTTGGTATGTCTCCAACTCTTAGAGATAACATCATGCCCCATCTCCCTTACTTCCAGCTAGTAAGGATCACATAATTCCTAACAAAGTTTTGACACAATTCCCAAATCGGGCATTCAGAACATATACCACATTGCTTTAAGCAAGCACTTTCTCATTCCAAGTAGCAAGTTACTATGTAGGAACAAGTTTGTATAGGTATTTCAAAGATGCCCTGAACTGAGCTAAACTTGGTATGTCTTCAACTCCTAGAAATAACTTCATGCCCCATCTCCCTCACTTCCAACTAGTAAGGATCACATAACTCCTATCAATGTTTTGACACAAATTCCCAATTCGGGCATTCAGAACATATAGCACGTTGCCTTAATCAAGCACTTTCTCAATCAATGGTGCAGGTTACTATGTAGGAGCAAGTTTGTAGAGGACTTTCAAAGATCCCCAGAACTGAGCTAAACTTGGTATGTCTCCAACTCCTAGAAATAACTTCATGCCCCATCTCCTCTACTTCCAGCTAGTAAGGATCACATAATTCCTAACAAATTTTTGACACAGATTCCCAATTCGGGCATTCAGAACATATAGCACGTTGCTTCAAACAAGCAATTTCTCATTCCAAGGAGCAAGTCACTATGTAGCAACAAGTTTGTATAGGTATTTCAAAGATGCCGAGAACTGAGCCATACTTGGTATGTCTCCAACTCCTAGAAATAACTACATGCCCCATCTCCCTTACTTCCAGCTAGTATCATCACATAATTCCTAACAAAGTTCTGACACAGATTCCCAATTCGGGCATTCAGAACATATAGCACGTTGCTTTAAACAAGCACTTTCTCATTCCAAGTAGCAAGTTACTATGTAGGAACAAGTTTGTATAGGTATTTCAAAGATGCCCAGAACTGAGCTAAATTTGGTGTGTCTCCAACTCCTAGAAATAACTTCAGGCCCCATCTCCCTCAATTCCAGCTAGTAAGGATCAAATAATTCCTAACAAAGTTTTGACTCAGATTCCCAATTCGGGCATTCAGAACATATAGCACGGTTGCTTTAAGCAAGCACTTTCTCATTCCAACTAGCAGGTTACTATGTAGGAACAAGTTTGTATAGGTATTTCAAAGATGCCCAGAACTGAGCTAAACTTGGTATGTCTCAAACTCTTAGAGATAACATCATGCCCCATCTCCCTTACTTCCAGCTAGTAAGAATCACATAATTCCTAACAAAGTTTTGACACAGATTCCCAATTCGGGCATTCAGAACATATACCACGTTGCTTTAAGCAAGCACTTTCTCATTCCTAGTAGCAAGTTACTATGTAGGAACAAGTTTGTATAGGTATTTCAAAGATGTCCAGAACTGAGCTAAACTTGGTATGTCTCCAACTCTTAGAGATAACATCATGCCCCATCTCACTTACTTCCAGCTAGTAAGGATCACATAATTCCTAACAAAGTTTTGACACAGATTCCCAATTCGGGCATTCAGAACATATACCACATTGCTTTAAGCAAGCACTTTCTCATTCCAAGTAGCAAGTTACTATGTAGGAACAAGTTTGTATAGGCGTTTCAAAGATGCCCAGAACTGAGCTAAACTTGGTGTGTCTTCAAGTCCTAGAAATAACTTCAGGCCCCAACTCTCTCACTTCCAGCTAGTAAGGATGACATAATTCCTAACAAAGTTTTGAGACAGATTCCGAATTCGGGCATTCAGAACATATAGCACGTTGCTTTAAGCAAACATTTTCTCATTCCAAGTAGCAAGTTACTATGTAGGAACAAGTTTGTATAGCTATTTCAAAGATGCCCAGTACTGAGCTAAATTTGGTATGTCTCCAACACCTAGAAATAACTTCATGCCCCATCTCCCTTACTTGCAGAGAGTAAGGATCACATAATTCCTAACAAAGTTTTGACACAGATTCCCAATTCGGGCATTGAGAACATATAGCACCTTGCTTTAAGCAAGCACTTTCTCATTCCAAGGAGCAAGTCACTATGTAGGAAAAAGATTGTATAGGTACTTCAAAGATGCCCAGAACTGAGCTAAACTTGGTATGTCTCTAACTCCTGGAAATAACTTCATGCCCCATGACCCTTACTTCCAGCTAGTAAGGATCACATAATTCCTAACAAAGTTTGACACAGTTTCCCAATTCGGGCATTCAGAATATATCGCACGTTCCTTTAAGCAAACATTTACTCATTCCAAGTAGCAAGTTACTATGTAGGAACAAGTTTGTATAGCTATTTCAAAGATGCCCAGAACTGAGGTAAACTTGGTGTGTCTCTAACTCCTAGAAATAACTTCATGTCATATCACCCACACTACCATCTATTAAGGATCACATAATTCCTAACAAAGTTTTGACACAGATTCCCAATTCGGGCATTCAGAACATATAGCACGTTGCTTTAAGCAAGCACGTTCTCATTCCAAGTAGCAAGTTACTACGTAGAAACAAGTTTGTATAGGTATTTCAAAGATGCCCAGAACTGAGCTATGCTTGATATGTCTCCAACTCCTAGAAATAACTTCATGCCCCATCTCCCTTACTTCCAGCTAGTAACGATCACATAATTCCTAACAAAGTTTTGACACAGATTCCCAATTCGGGCATTCAGAACATATAGCACGTTGCTGTAAGCAAGATCTTTCTCATTCAAAGTTGCAAGTTACTATGTAGGAGCAAGTTTGTATAGGACTTTCAAAGGTCCCCAGAACTGAGCTAAACTTGTTATGTCTCCAACTCCTATAAATAACTTCATGCCCCATCTCCCCTGCTTACAGCTAGTAACGATCACATAATTCCTAACAAATTTTTGACACAGATTCCCAATTCGGGCATTCAGAACATATAGCACGTTGCTTTAAACAAGCACTTTCTCATTCCAAGGAGCAGGTCACTATGTAGGAACAAGTTTGTATAGGTATTTCAAAGACGCCCAGCACTGAGCTAAAGTGGGTATGTCTCCAACTCCTAGAAGTAACTTCATGCCCTATCTCGCTTACTTCCATCTACTAAGGATCAAATAATTCCTAACAAAGTTTTGACACAGATTTCCAAATCGGGCATTCAGAACATATAGCACGTTGCTTTAAGCAAGCACTTTCTCATTTCAACTAGCAGGATACTATGTAGGAACAAGTTTGTATAGGTATTTCAAAGATGCCCAGAACTGAGCTAAACTTGGTATGTCTCCAACTCTTAGAGATAACATCATGCCCCATCTCCCTTACTTCCAGCTAGTAAGGATCACATAATTCCTAACAAAGTTTTGACACAGATTCCCATTTCGGGCATTCAGAACATATACCACGTTGCTTTAAGCAAGCACTTTCTCATTCCTAGTAGCAAGTTACTATGTAGGAACAAGTTTGTATAGGTATTTCAAAGATGTCCAGAACTGAGTTAAACTTGGTATGTCTCCAACTCTTAGAGATAACATCATGCCCCATCTCCCTTACTTCCAGCTAGTAAGGATCACATAATTCCTAACAAAGATTTCACACAATTCCCAATTCGGGCATTCAGAACATATAGTACGTTGCTTTAAGCAAGCTCTTTCTCATTCCAAGTAGCAAGTTTCTATGTAGGAACAAGTTTTTATAGGTATTTCAAAGATGCCCAGAACTGAGCTAAACTTGGTATGTCTCCAACTCCTAGAAATATCTTCATGCCCCATCTCCCTTACTTCCAGCTAGTAAGGATCACATAATTCCTAACAAAGTTTTGACACAGATTCCCAATTCGGGCATTCAGAATATATAGCACGTAGCTTTAAACAAGCACTTTCTCATTTCAAGTAGCAAGTTACTATGTAGGAACAAGTTTGTATAGGTATTTCAAAGATGCCCAGAACTGAGCGAAAGTGGGTATGTCTCCAACTCTTAGAAATAACTTCATGCCCCATCTCTCTTATTTCAATCTAGTAAGCATCACATAATTCCTAACAAAGTTTTGACACAGATTCCCAATTCGGGCATTCAGAACATATAGCACGTTGCTATAAGCAAGCACTGTCTCATTACAAGTAGCAAGTTACTATGTAGGAACAAGTTTGTATAGGTATTTCAAAGATGCCCAGAACTGAGCTAAACTTGGTATGTCTCCAACTCCTAGAAATAACTTCATGCCACATCTCCCTTTCTTCCAGCAAGTAAGGATCACATAATTCCTAACAAAGGTTTGACACAGATTCCCAATTCGGGCATTCAGATCATAGAGCACGTTGCTTTAAGCAAGCACTTTCTCATTCCAAGTAGCAGGTTTCTATGTACGAACAAGTTTGTATAGTTTTTTCAAAGATGCCCAGAAATGAGCTAAACCTGGTATGTCTCCAACTTCTAGAAATAACTTCATGCCCCATCTCCCTTACTTCCAGCTAGTAAGGATCACATATCTCCTAACAAAGTTTTGACACAGATTCCCAATTCGGGCATTCAGAACATATAGCACGTTGCTTTAAGCAAGCACTTTCTCATTCCAAGTAGCAAGTTACTATGTAGGAAAAAGTTTGTATAGGTATTTCAAAGATGCCCAGAACTGAGCTAAAGTGGGTATGTCTCCGACTCCTAGAAATAACTTGGTGCCCCATCTCCGCCACTTCCAGCTAGTAAGGATCACATAATTCCTAACAAAGTTTTGACTCAGATTCCCAATTCGGGCATTCAGAAAATATAGCACGTTGCTTTAAGCAAGCACATTCTCATTCAAAGTTGCAAGTTACAATGTAGGAACAAGTTTGTATAGGTATTTCAAAGAAGCCCAGAACTGAGATAAACTTGGTATGTCTCCAACTCCTAGAAATAACTTCTTGCCCCATCTCACTTACTTCCAGCTAGTAAGGATCACATAATTCCTAACAAAGTTTTGACACAGATTCCCAATTCGGGCATTCAGAACATATATCACGTTGCTTTAAGCAACCACTTTCTCATTCCAAGGAGCACGTTACTATGTAGGAAAATGTTGGTATAGGTATTTCAAAGAAGCCCATAACTGAGCTAAACTTGGTATGTCTCCAACTCTTAGAAATAACTTCATGCCCCTTCTCCCTTACTTTCAACTAGTAAGGATCACATAATTCCTAACAAAGTTACGACACAGATTCCCAATTCGGGCATTCAGAACATATAGCACGTTGCTTTAAGCCAGCACTATCTCATTCCAAGTAGCAAGTCACTATGTAGGAACAAGTTTGTATAGTTATTTTAAAGATGCCCAGAACTGAGCTAAACTTGGTATGTCTCCAACTCCTAGAAATAACTTCATGCCCCATCTCCCTTACTTCCAGCTAGTAAGGATCACATAATTCCAAACAAAGTTTTGACACAGATTCCCAATTCGGGCATTCAGAACATGTAGCACGTTGCTTTAAGCAAGCACTTTCTCATTCCAAGGAGCAAGTTACTATGTAGGAACAAGTTTGTATAGCTATTTCAAAGATGGCGAAAACTGAGCTAAACTTGGTATGTCTCCAACTCCTAGAAATAACTTCATGCCCCATCTCCCTTACTTCCAGCTAGTAAGGATCACATAATTCCTAACAAAGTTTTGACACAGATTCCAAATTTGGGCATTCAGAACATATAGCACGTTGCTTTAAGCAAGCACGTTCTCATTCCAAGTAGCAAGTTACTATGTAGGAACAAGTTTGTATAGGTATTTCAAAGAAGCCCAGAACTGAGCTAAACTTGGTATGTCTCCAACTCCTAGAAATAACTTCATGCCCCATCTCCCTTACTTTCAGCTAGTAAGGATCACATAATTCCTAACAAAGTTTTGACACACATTCCCAATTCGGGCATTCAGAACATATAGCACGTTTCTTTAAGAAAACATTTACTCATTCCAAGGAGCAAGTTACTATGTAGGAACAAGTTTGTATAGCTCTTTCAAAGATGCCGAGAACTGAGCTAAACTTGGTGTGTCTCCAACTCCTAGAAATAACTTCATGCCCCATCTCCCTTACTTCCAGCTAGTAAGGATCACATAACTCCTAACAAAGTTTTGACACAGATTCCAAATTCGGGCATTCAGAACATATAGCACGTTGCTTTAAGCAAGCACTTTCTCATTCCAAGTAGCAAGTTACTATGTAGGAACAAGTTTGTATATGTATTTCAAGGAAGCCCAGAACTGAGCTAAACTTGGTATGTCTCAACTCCTAGAAATAACTTCATGCCCCATCTCCCTTACTTCCAGCTAGTAAGGATCACATAATTCCTAACAAAGTTTTGACACAGATTCCCTATTCGGGCATTCTGAACATATAGCACGTTGCTTTAAGAAAACATTTTCTCATTCCAAGTAGCAAGTTTCTATGTAGGAACAAGTTTGTATAGGTATTTCAAAGATGCCCAGTACTGAACTAAACTTGGTATGTCTCCAACTCCTATAAATATCTTCATGCCCCATCTCCCTTACTTCCAACTAGTAAGGATCACATAAATCCTAACAATGTTTTGACACAGATTCCAATTCCGGCATTAAGAACATATAGTACGTTGCTTTAAGCAAGCTCTTTCTCATTCCAAGTAGCAAGTTTCTATGTAGGAACAAGTTTGTATAGGTATTTCAAAGATGCCCAGAACTGAGCTAAACTTGGTATGTCTCCAACTCCTAGAAATAATTTCATGCCCCATCTCCCTTACTTCCATCTAGTAAGGATCACATAATTCCTAACAAAGTTTTGACACAGATTCCCAATTCGGGCATTCAGAACATATAGCACGTTGCAGTAAGCAAGCACTGTCTCATTCCAAGTAGTAAGTTACTATGTACGAACAAGTTTGTATAATTTTTTCAAAGATGCCCAGAACTGAGCTAAACCTGGTATGTATCCAACTCTAGAAATAACTTCATGCCCCATCTCCCTTACTTCCAGCTAGTAAGGATCACATAATTCCTAACAAAGTTTTGACACAGATTCCCAATTCGGGCATTCAGAACATATAGCACGTTGCTTTAAGCAAGCACTTTCTCATTCCAAGTAGCAAGTTACTATGTAGGAAAAAGTTTGTATAGGTATTTCAAAGATGTCCAGAACTGAGCTAAAGTTGGTATGTCTCCGACTCCTAGAAATAACTTCATGCCCCATCTCCGCCACTTCCAGCTAGTAAGGATCACATAATTCCTAACAAAGTTTTGACACAGATTCCCAATTCGGGCATTCAGAACAATAAGCACGTTGTTTTAAGCAAGCACTTTCTCATTCCAAGTAGCAAGTTACTATGTAGGAACAAGTTTGTATAGGTGTTTCAAAGATGCCAAGAACTGAGCTAAAGTGGGTATGTCTCCAACTCCTAGAAATAACTTCATCCTCCATCTCCCTTACTTCCAGCTAGTAAGGATCACATAATTCCTAAGAAAGTTTTGACACTGATTCCTAATTCGGGCATTCAGAACATATAGCACGTTGCAGTAAGCAAGCACATTCTCATTCAAAGTTGCAAGTTACTATGTAGGAACAAGTTTGTATAGGTATTTCAAAGATCCACAGAACTGAGCTAAACTTGGTATGTCTCCAACTCCTAGAAGTAACTTCATGCCCCATCTCCCTTACTTCCAGCTAGTAAGGATCACATAATTCCTAACAAAGTTTTGACACACATTCCCAATTCGGGATTCAGAACATATAGCACGTTGCTTTAAGAAAACATTTACTCATTCCAAGGAGCAAGTTACTATGTAGGAACAAGGTTGTATAGCTCTTTCAAAGATGCCCAGAACTGAGCTAAACTTGGTGTGTCTCCAACTCCTAGAAATAACTTCATGCCCCATCTCCCTTACTTCCAGCTAGTAAGGATCACATAACTCCGAACAAAGTTTTGACACAGATTCCAAATTCGGGCATTCAGAACATATAGGACGTTGCTTTAAGTAAGCACTTTCTCATTCCAAGTAGCAAGTTACTATGTAGGAACAAGTTAGTATAGGTATTTCAAGGAAGCCCAGAACTGAGCTAAACGTGGTATGTCTCCAACTCCTAGAAATAACATCATGCCCCATCTCGCTTACTTCCATCTAGTAAGGATCACATAATTCCTAACAAAGTTTTGACACAGATTCCCAATTCGGGCATTCAGAACATATACCACGTTGCTTTAATCAAGCACTTTCTCTTGCCAAGTAGCAAGTTACTATGTAGGAACAAGATTGTATAGGTATTTCAAAGATGCCCAGAACTGAGCTAAACTTGGTATGTCTCAACTCCTAGAAATAACTTCATGCCCCATCTCCCTTACTTCCAGCTAGTAAGGATCACAAACTCCTAACAATGTTTTGACACAGATTCCAATTCGGGCATTAAGAACATATAGTACGTTGCTTTAAGCAAGCTCTTTCTCATTCCAAGTAGCAAGTTTCTATGTAGGAACAAGTTTGTATAGGTATTTCAAAGATGCCCAGAACTGAGCTAAACGTTGTACGTCTGCAACTCCTAGAAATAACTTCATGCCCCATCTCCCTTACTTCCAGCTAGTAAGGATCACATAATTCCTAACAAAATTTTGACACAGATTCCCAATTCGGGCATTCAGAAAATATAGCACGTTGCTTTAAGCAAGCACATTCTCATACAAAGTTGCAAGTTACTATTTAGGAACAAGTTTGTATAGGACTTTCAAAGATCCCCAGAACTGAGCTAAACTTGTTGTTCCTCCAACTCCTAGAAATAACTTCATGACCCATCTCCCTTACTTCCAGCTAGTAAGGATCACATAATTCCTAACAAAGTTTTGACACAGATTCCCAATTCGGGCATTCAGAACATAGAGCACGTTGCTTTGAGCAAGCATTTTCTCATTCCAATTAGCAAGTTACAATGTAGGAACAAGTTTGTATAGGTATTTCAAAGAAGCCCAGAACTGAGCTAAACTTGGTATTTCTCCAACTCCTAGAAATAACTTCTTGCCCCATCTCACTTACTTCCAGCTAGTAAGGAACACATAATTCCTAACAAAGTTTTGACACAGATTCCCAATTCGGGCATTCAGAACATATATCACGTTGCTTTAATCTTTCACTTTCTCATTCCAAGGAGCACGTTACTATGTAGGAAAATGTTGGTATAGGTATTTCAACGAAGCCCATAACTGAGCTAAACTTGGTATGTCTCCAACTTTTAGAATTAATTTCATGCCCCCTCTCCCTTACTTTCAACTAGTAAGGATCACATAATTCCTAACAAAGTTACGAAACAGATTCCCAATTCGGGCATTCAGAACATATAGCACGTTGCTTTAAGCCAGCACTATCTCATTCCAAGTAGCAAGTCACTATGTAGGAACAAGTTTGTATAGTTATTTTAAAGATGCCCAGAACTGAAGTAAACTTGGTATGTCTCCAACTCCTAGAAATAACTTCATGCCCCATCTCCCTTACTTCCAGCTAGTAAGGATCACATAATTCCAAACAAAGATTTGACACAGATTCCCAATTCGGGCATTCAGAACATGTACCACGTTGCTTTAAGCAAGCATTTTCTCATTGGAAGTAGCAAGTTACTATGTAGGAACAAGTTTGTATATGTGTTTCAAAGATGCCAAGAACTGAGCTAAAGTGGGTATGTCTCCAACTCCTAGAAATAACTTCATGCCCCATCTCCCTTACTTCCAGCTAGTAAGGATCATATAATTCCTAACACAGTTTTGACACACATTCCCAATTCGGGCATTCAGAACATACAGCACGTTGCTTTAAGAAAATATTTACTCATTCCAAGGAGCAAGTTACTATGTAGGAACAAGTTTGTATAGCTATTTCAAAGATGCCCAGAACTGAGCTAAACTTGGTGTCTCTCCAATTCCTAGAAATAACTTCAGGCCCCATCTCCCTCCCTTCCAGCTAGTAAGGATCACATAATTCCTAACAAAGTTTGACGCAGATTCCCAATTCGGGCATTCAGAACATATAGCACGTTGCTTTAAGCAAACATTTTCTCATTCCAAGTAGCAAGTTTCTATGTACGAACAATTTTGTATAGGTATTTCAAAGATGCCCAGAACTGAGCTAAACTTGTTATGTCTCCAACTCCTAGAAATAACTTCATGCCCCATCTCCCTTACTTCCAACTAGTAAGGATCACATAACTCCTAACAATGTTTTGACACAGATTCCCAATTCGGGCATTCAGAACATATAGTACGTTGCTTTAAGCAAGCTCTTTTTCATTCCAAGTAGCAAGTTTCTATGTAGGAACCAGTTTGTATAGGTATTTCAAAGATGCCCAGAACTGAGCTAAACTTGGTATGTCTCCAACTGCTAGAAATAACTTCATGCCCCATCTCCCTTACATTCAGCTAGTAAAGATCACATAATTCCTAACAAAGTTTCGACACAGATTCCCAATTCGGGCATTCAGAACATATAGCACGTTGCTGTAAGCAAGCACATTCTCATTCAAAGTTGCAAGTTACTATGTAGGAACAAGTTTGTATAGGTATTTCAAAGATCCACAGAACTGAGCTAAACTTGGTATTTCTCCAACTCCAAGAAATAACTTCACGCCCCATCTCCCTCACTTCCAGCTAGTAAGGATCACATAATTCCCAACAAAGATTTGACTCAGATTCCCAATTCGGGCATTCAGAACATATAGCACGTTGCTTTAAGCAAGCACATTCTCATTCAAAGTAGCCAGTTACTATGTAGGAACAAGTTTGTATAGGACTTTCAAAGATGCCCAGAACTGAGCTAAACTTGGTAAGTCTCCAACTCCTAGAAATAACTTCATGCCCCATCTCCCTTCCTTCCAGCTAGTAAGAATCACATAATTCCTAACAAAGTTTTGACGCAGATTCCCAATTCGGGCATTCAGAACATATAGCACGTTGCTTTAAGCAAGGACTTTCTCATTCAAACTTTCAAGTTACTATGTAGGAATAAGTTTGTATAGGTGTTTCAAAGAAGCCTAGAACTGAGCTAAACTTGGTATGTCTCCAACTCTTAGAAATAACATCCTGCCCCATCTCCCTTACTTCCATCTAGTAAGGATAACATAATTCCTAACAAAGTTTTGACACAGATTCCCAATTCGAGCATTCAGAATATTTAGCACGTTGTTTAAGCAAGCACTTTCTCATTCCAAGTAACAAGTTACTATGTAGGAACAAGTTTGTATAGGTATTTCAAAGATGCCCAGAACTGAGCTACACTTGTTATGCCTCCAACTCCTAGAAATAACTTCATGACCCATCTCCCTTACTTCCAGCTAGTAAGGATCACATAATTCCTAACAAAGTTTTGACACAGATTCCCAATTCGGGCATTCAGATCATTTAGCACGTTGTTTTAAGCAAGCAGTTTCTCATTCCAAGTAACAAGTTACTATGTAGGAACAAGTTTGTATAGGTATTTCAAAGATGCCCAGAACTGAGCTATACTTGGTATGTCTCCAACTGCTAGAAATAACTTCATGCCACATCTCCCTTTCTTCCAGCTAGTAAGGATCACATAATTCCTAACAAAGTTTTGACACAGATTCCCAATTCGGGCATTCAGATCATAGAACACGTTGCTTTAAGCAAGCACTTTCTCATTCCAAGTAGCAAGTTACTATGTAGGAAAAAGTTTGTATAGGTATTTCAAAGATGTCCAGAACTGAGCTAAAGTGGGTATGTCTCCGACTCCTAGAAATAACTTGGTGCCCCATCTCCGCCACTTCCAGCTAGTAAGGATCACATAATTCCTAACAAAGTTTTGACTCAGATTCCCAATTCGGGCATTCAGAAAATATAGCACGTTTCTTTAAGGAAGCACATTCTCATTCAAAGTTGCAAGTTACTATCGAGGAACAAGTTTGTATAGGACTTTCAAAGAGCCCCGGAACTGAGCTACACTTGTTATGCCTCCAACTCCTAGAAAGAACTTCATGACCCATCTCCCTTACTTCCAGCTAGTAAGGATCACATAATTCCTAACAAAGTTTTGACACAGATTCCCAATTCGGGCATTCAGAACATAGAGCACGTTGCTTTAAGCAAGCATTTTCTCATTCCAAGTAGCAAGTTACAATGTAGGAACAAGTTTGTATAGCTATTTCAAAGATGCCCAGAACTGAGGTAAACTTGGTGTGTCTCCAACTCCTAGAAATACTTCATGTCCTATCTCCCTTACTTCCAGCTAGTAAGGATCACATAATTCCTAACAAAGTTTTGACACAGATTTCCAATTCGGGCATTCAGAACATGTAGCACGTTGCTTTAAGCAAGCACTTTCTCATTCCAATGAGCACGTTACTATGTAGGAAAATGTTGGTATAGGTATTTCAAAGAAGCCCATAACTGAGCTAAACTTGGTATTTCTCCAACTCTTAGAAATAACTTCATGCCCCATCTCCCTTACTTTCAGCTAGTAAGGATCACATAATTCTTAACAAAGTTACGACACAGATTCCCAATTAGGGCATTCAGAACATATAGCACGTTGCTTTCAGCAAGCACTATCTCATTCCAAGTAGCAAGTCACTATGTAGGAACAAGTTTGTATAGTTATTTTAAAGATGCCCAGAACTGAAGTAAACTTGGTATGTCTCCAACTCCTAGAAATAACTTCACGCCCCATCTCCCTTACTTCCAGCTGGTAGTTCCTAACAAAGTTTTGACACAGATACCCAATTCGGGCATTCAGAACATATAGCACCTTGCTTTAAGCAAGCACTTTCTCATTCCAAGTTGCAAGTTACTATGTATGAACAAGTTTGTATAGGACTTTCAAAGATTCCCTGAACTGAGCTAAAGTGTGTATATCTTCAACTCCTAGAAATAACTTAATGCGCCAGCTCCCTTAGTTCCAGCTAGTAAGGATCACATAATTCCTAACAAAATTGTGACAGAGATTCCCAATTCGGGGATTCAGAACATATAGCACGTTGCTTTAAGCAAGCACTTTCTCATTCCAAGTTGCAAGTTACTATCGAGGAACTAGTTTGTATAGGACTTTCATAGATTCCCAGAACTGAGCTAAAGTGGGCATGTCTCCAACTCCTAGAAATAACTTCATGCCCCATCTCCCTTACTTCCAGCTAGTAAGGATCACATAATTCCTAACAAAGTTTTGACACACATTCCCAATTTGGGAATTCAGAACATAGAGCACGTTGCTTTAAGCAAGCACATGCTCATTCCAACTTGCAAGTTACTATGTAGGAACAAGTTTGTATAGGACTTTCAATGATTCCCAGAACTGAGCTAAAGTGGTATGTCTCCAACTCCTAGAAATAACTTCATGCCCCATCTCCCTTACTTCCAGCTAGTAAGGATCACATAATTCCTAACAAAGTTTTGACACAGATTCCCAATTCGGGCATTCAGAACATATAGCACGTTGCTTTAAGCAAGCAATGTCTCATTCGAAGTTGCAAGTTACTCTCTAGGAACAAGTTTGTATAGGACTTTCAAAGATTCCCAGAACTGAGCTAATGTGGGTGTGTCTCCATCTCCTAGAAATAACTTCATGCCCCATCTCCCTTACTTCCAGATACTAAGGATCACATAATTCCTAACAAAGTTTTGCTACAGATTCCCAATTCGGGCATTCAGAACATATAGAACGTTGGTTAAGCAAGCACATGCTCATTCCAAGTTGCAAGTTACAATGTAGGAACAAGTTTGTATAGGACTTTCAAAGATTCCCAGAACTGAGCTAAAGTGGGTGTGTCTCCATCTCCTAGAAATAACTTCATGCCCCATCTCCCTTAGTTCCATCTCATAAGGATCACATAATTCCTAACAAAGTTCTGACACAGATTCCCAATTCGGCCATTCAGAACATATAGCACGTTGCGTTAAGCAAGCACTTTCTCATTCCAAGTCGCAAGTTACTATCGAGGAACAAGTTTGTATAGGACTTTCAAAGATTCCCAGAACTGAGTTAAACTGGGTATGTCTCCAACTCCTAGAAATATCTTCATGCCCCATCTCCCTTACTTCCATCTAGTAAGGATCGCATAATTACTGACAAAGATTTGACACAGATTCCCAATTCGGCCATTCAGAACATATAGCACGTTGCTTTAAGCAAGCACATGCTCATTCCAAGTTGCAAATTACTATCTAGGAACAAGTTTGTATAGGACTTTCAAAGATTGCCAGAACTGAGCTGAAGTGGGTATTTCTCCAGCTCCCAGAAATAACTTCCTGACCCATCTCCCTTACTTCTATCTAGTAAGCATCACATGATTCCTAAAATTTTTGACACAGATTGCCAATTCGGGCATTCAGAACATGTAGCACGTTGCTTTAAGCAACCAGTTTCTCATTCCAAGTTGCAAGTTACTATCTAGGAACAAGTTTGTATAGGACTTTCAAAGATCCCCAAAAGTGAGCTAAAGTGGGTATGTCTCCAACTCCTAGAAATAACTTCAGGCCCCATCTCCCTCACTTCCAGCTAGTAAGGATCACATAATTCCTAACAAAGTTTTGACACAGATTCCGAATTCGGGCATTCAGAACATATAGCACGTTGCTTTAAGCAAACATTTTCTCATTCCAAGGAGCAAGTTACTATGTAGGAACAAGTTTGTATAGCTATTTTAAAGCTGCCCAGAACTGAAGTAAACTTTGTATGTCTCCAACTCCTAGAAATAACTTCATGCCCCATCTCCCTTACTTCCAGATACTAAGGATCACATAATTCCTAACAAAGTTTTGCTACAGATTCCCAATTCGGGCATTCAGAACATATAGAACGTTGGTTAAGCAAGCACATGCTCATTCCAAGTTGCAAGTTACAATGTAGGAACAAGTTTGTATAGGACTTTCAAAGATTCCCAGAACTGAGCTAAAGTGGGTATGTCTCCAACTCCTGGAAATAACTTCATGCCCCATCTCCCTTACCTCCATCTAGTAAGGATCTCATAATTCCTAACAAAGTTTTGACACAGATTTCCAATTCGGGCATTCAGAACATATAGCACTTTGGTTTAAGCAAGATCTTTCTCATTCCAAGTTGCAAATTACTATGTAGGAACAAGTTTGTATAGGACTTTCAATGATTCCCAGAACTGAGCTAAAGTGGGTATGTCTCCAACTCCTAGAAATAACTTCATGCCCCATCTCCCTTACCTCCATCTAGTAAGGATCACATAATTCCTAACAAAGTTTTGACACAGATTTCCAATTCGGACATTCAGAATATATAGCACGTTGCTTTAAGCAAGCACTTTCTCATTCCAAGTTGCAAGTTACTATGTAGGAACAAGTTTGTATAGGACTTTCAAAGATTCCCAGAACTGAGCTCAAGTGTGTATGTCTCCAACTCCTAGAAATAACTTCATGCCCAATGTCTCTTACTTCCATCTAGTAAGGATCACATATTTCCTAACAAAGTTTTGACACAGATTCCCAATTCGGGCATTGAGAACATATAGCACGTTGCTTTAAGCAAGCACTTTCTCATTCCAAGTTGCAAGCTGCTGTGTAGAAACAAGTTTGTATAGGAATTGCAATGATTTCCAGAACTGAGCTAAAGTTGGTATATCTCTATCTCCTTGAAAAAACTTCATGCCACTTCTCCCTAACTTCCATCTAGTAAGGAGCTGGTATTTCCTAAACAAGATTTGGCACAGATTCCCTTTTTGAGCATAGAGAAGAAATAGCCTGTTCCTTTGAAGAAACACATTCTGATTCCATGTTGCATGTTGCTGTACAGCAATAAGTTTGTATAGGACTTGCAAAGGTGGCCACAGCTGTGAAAATCGGGATATGACTCCAACTCCAGGATATAACTTCATGCCGCATCTCCCTTACTTCCAGCTAGTAAGAATCACAGAAATTCTAAAGAAGATTTGGAACAGATTCATGTTTGGTGCATTGAGAAGAAATAGCATGTTCTTTTGAAGAAGCACTTTCTGATTCCAGTTGCAAGTTGCTATCTAGCAACAAGTTTGTATAGGACTTGCAAAGATTCCCAGAAGTGAGCTAAAGGGGGTATTTCTCCAACTCCTAGAAATAACTTCATGCCCCATCTCCCTTACTTCCAGCTAGTAAGGATCACATATTTCCTCAACAAGATTTGACACAGATTCCCTTTTTGGGCATTGAGAAGAAATAACCCGTTCCTTTGAAGAAACACATTCTGATTCCAAATTGCAATTTGCTGTCTAGCAATAAGTTTGTATAGGCCTTGCAATGATGCCCACAGCTGGGAAAAACCGGGTATGACTCCAACTCCTGGAAATAACTTCATGCCCCATCTCCCTTACTTCCAGCTAGTAAGGATCACATAAATCCTAAAGAAGATTTGGAACAGATTCATGTTTGGTGCATTGAGAAGACATAGCTTGTTCTTTTGAAGAAGCACTTTCTGATTCCAGTTCCAATTTGCTATCTAGCAACAAGTTTGTATAGGACTTGCAAATATTCCCAGAACTGAGCTAAGGGGGTATGTCTCCAACTCCTAGAAATAACTTCATGCCCCATCTCCCTTACTTCCATCTAGTAAGGATCACTTAATTCCTAACAATGTTTTGACACAGATTCCCAATTCGGGCATTCAGAACATATTGGATGTTGCTTTAAGCAAGCACTTTCTCATTCCAAGTTGCAAGCTGCTGGGTAGAAACAATTTGTATATGACTTGCAATGATTTCCAGAACTGAGCTAATGTGGCTATATCTCTATCTCCTAGAAAAAACTTCATGCCCCATCTCCCTAACTTCCACCTAGTAAGGATCATATATTTCCTAAACAAGATTTGGCACAGATTCCCTTTTTGGGCATTGAGAGGAAATAACCCGTTCCTTTGAAGAAACACATTCTGATTCCAAATTGCAAGTTGCTGTCTAGCAGTAAGGTTGTATAGGCCTTGCAATGATGCCCACATCTGGGAAAAACTGGGTATGACTCCAACTTCTGGAAATAACTTCATGCCCCTTCTCCCTTACTTCCAGCTAGTAAGGATCACATAAATCCTAGAGAAGATTTGGAACAGATTCATGTTTGGTGCATTGAGACAAATAGCATGTTGTTTTGAAGAAGCACTTTCTGATTCCAGTTGCAAGTTGCTCTCTAGCAACAAGTTTATATAGGTATTTCAAAGATGCCCAGAACTGAGCTAAAGTGGGTATGTCTCCAACTCCTAGAAATAACTTCATGCCCCAACTCCCTTACTTCCAGCTAGTAAGGATCACATAATTCCTAACAAAGTTTTGACACAGATTCCCAATTCGGGCATTCAGAACATATAGCACGTTGCTGTAAGCAAGCACTTTCTCATTCCAAGTTCAAGCTGCTATGTAGAAACAAGTTTGTATAGGACTTTCAATGATTGCCAGAACTGAGCTAAAGTGGGTAAGTCTCTATATCCTACAAATAACTTCATGCCCCATCTGCCTTACTTCCATCTAGTAAGGATCACATATTTCCTAAACAAGATTTGGTACAGATTCCCTTTTTGGGCATTGAGAAGAAATAGCCCGTTCCTTTGAAGAAACACATTCTGAGTACAAATTGCAAGTTGCTGTCTAGCAATAAGTTTGTATAGCCCTTTCAAAGATGCCCGCAGCTGGGAAAAACTGGGTATGACTCCAACTCCAGGAGATAACTTCATGCCCCATCTCTCTTGCTTCCATCTTGTCAGGATCACATAATTCGTAAAAATGTTTGGACCCAGATTCCCAATTCGGACATTCAGAACATATAGCACGTTACTTTCAGCAAGCACGTTCTCATTTAAAGTGCCAGCTGCTGTGTAGACACAAGTTTGTATAGGACTTAGAACGATGGCCAGAACTGAGCTAATGTGCGTATTTCTCTATTTCCTAAGAATAACTTCATGCCCCATCTCACTTACTTCCATCTAGCAAGGATCACATATTTCCTAAACAAGATTTGGCACATATTCCCTTTTTGCACATTGAGAAGAAATAGCCCGTTCCTTTGAACAAACACATTCTGATTCCAAATTGCAAGTTGCTGTTTAGCAATCAGTTTGTATGGGACTTGCAAAGACGCCCACATCTGAGAAAATCAGGGTATGACTCCAACTTCAGGAAATCACTTCATGCCCCATCTCCCTTACTTCCAGCTAGTAAGGATCTCATAAATCCGAAAGAATATTTGGAACAGATTCAAGTCTGCGACATTGAGAGGAAATAGCACGTTCCTTTGAAGAAGCACTTTCTGATTCCAAGTTGCAAAATGCTATCTAGCAACAAGGTTGTATAGGACTTCCAAAGATTCCCAGAACTGAGCTACAATGGGTATGTCTCCACTCCTACAAAAAAATTCATGCCCCATCTCCCTTACTTCCACCTAATAAAGATCACATATGACTATAAAAGGAAGTAAGGGAGATCGGGCATGAAGTTATTTCTAGGAGTTGGAGACATTCTCACTCTAGTTCCGTTCTGGGAAGATTTGCAAGTCCTATACAAACTTGTTGCTAGACAGCAACTTGTAACTTGGACTCAGAACGTGCTTCTTCAAAGGAAATTGCTATTTATCTTCATTGCACCAAACATGAATCTGTTCCAAAACTTCTTTAGGATGTATGTGATCCTTACTAGATGAAGTAAGGGAGAAGGGGCATGATGTTATTTCCAGGATTTGGAGTCAGACCCAGTTTTTCTCAACTGTGGGCATCTTGGAAGTCCTATACAAACTTATTGCTAGAAGGCAACTTGCATCTTGGAATCAGAATGTGTTTCTTCAAAGGAACGGGCTCTTTCTTTTCAATGCCCCAATTAGAAATCTGTTACAAAACTTGTTTAAGATTTATGTGATCCTTACTAGATGGAAGTAAGTGAGATGGGACTTGAAGTTATTTCTAGGAGATAGAGACATACCCGCTTTAGCTCAGTTCTAGCAATCTTTGCAAGGCCTATACAAACTTGTTTCTACACAGCAGCTTGCCAGCTGCAATGAGACTGTGCTTGCTCAAAGCAACGTGCTACTCATTCCCAATGCCCTAATTGGGAATCTCTGTCACAATTTTTTAGGACTTATGTGATCCTTACTAGATGGAAGTAAGGGAGATTAGGCATGAAGTTATTTCTAGGAGTTGGCGACATTCCCACGCTAGCTCAGTTCTGGGAATCTTTGCAAGTCCTATACAAACTTGTTGCTAGACAGCAACTTGCAACTTGGACTCAGAACGTGCTTCTCCAAAGAACGTGCTATTTCTCTTCAGTGCACCAAATATGAATCTGTTCTAAAATTTCTTTAGGATTTATGTTATCCTTACTAGCTGGAAGTAAGAGAGATGTGGCATGTTGTTATTTCCAGGAGTTGGAATCATACCCCGTTTTTCTCAGCTGTGGGCATCTTGGAAGTCTTATACAAACTTATTGCTAGAAGGCAACTTGCAACTTTGAATCAGTATGTGTTTAGACCTGCCAAAAAGGCAGATCTTTTAGCCAGAGAAGGCAAATTACCAGACAGTGTGGATCCTGGCGACTGCGCCAAAACTGACGGGAGAAGAGGGAGAATCTCCCTCTGTGCTTTTCCTTTAGGTTCTTATGGCTAGCCAAATAATTACCAAGACAGGTTAGTAGGAAAAAATATTATCATGTTTAATAACATGTATACATGGGAGAAAGCAGGGACACTGCGTTTCTCAACACAATAGCAGAAATTCTCGTCTTAAATACCATGTTCAGCCAATGACAAAGGAGGACTTTGGGGGTGGAGGGAGTCAGTTAAAGGAGATTACCACTAAAGCACAGTAAACCAGAGTACGGTTATTATGCAGCTTTAAGGCCTCAACTTCCACATTGATAAGCCTTTAGAAATGAGGCCATCCTGCTCTCTTCTCAAAACAGAGACGGATATACCTTTACAAAGGGGATTTCCCTTATAAATGTAAATGATTGTCTGGCAACTCCTGGAAGGGTCATACAGAGAATGTGGCCAGAGAGACAGAACGTCTGATAAGATGGGCTTGTTGGTGCCTTTCCTATTGCAACATTTACCCTAGGTTATCTTTACATACATCATGATAGATCTGTTCCAGAAAGGAACCACCATGTCAAATACGTTAGGCAGTTAGTGGGGGAGGTCAAATGTCCCTAGATAAAACAACCAAGGTAAAGAAAGAGATTTCAGGGTGGCCAAATCTTGGGCTCCCACAAAAACCTAAAATTTGGGTTTACGTGCTGTCTGAAAGAGTGTAACCCAACTTTTCTCCACTACAGATTTGAGCAGCTTTTAAATATCTAAGTATACAAAAGGATTAGAAAGGAAAATAGATCCAACTGAAAGGAATTTCGGATGGAACAATGAAATGATGCTGAAGTAAGCCAGCGCACTGAAAAGAGTTTCAGAAAGACCTGCAGTCTCTAAAGGCAGTGGGCAACGTATCCATCAGGTTTCAAGTAGAAAGGGAAATGGGAACAATTGTCTGTCATCTCATGTCCAGGAGATGACAAGCAACAGTCTCTCAGAGAAGAAAAAGATTTCTTTCCAACCGGTCGAACCAGCCACCTGGGCCAGGCCCCTTTCAAGTGGACGAGTTCCAGAGGAGAGAGCCCCGGGGCCTGCCGCCAAGTTTCCTGGGGCGTGTGCTGGGCCCCCTCAGAGGACCAGGCAGCCTGGCAGCCTGTGTGCCAGAGCTGAGATCTGGCGGCCTCCCACACCCGGTTCCCTGTCCTGCCCCGTCCTCCCGAGGGAGGCCGATGGTCCTGGCAGTGGCGAGTGGGGTGGGGCTGGCTGTGAAGCTTTCCTGGGATGCCCCGGGAGAGGGCGCCGGGGGATGGGCTGCCCCTGGCCAGGTCTGAGGCACTGACCCAGCTCAGGGCTGTCGGGGGCGGAGAGAGAAGCCCCTCCGCCTCTTCCCTGAAGCTTCTTATGGCTGGCCAAATCCTTCACAAGACAGGTTCGCTGGAGAAAATAATACCCAGCTTAAGAACACGTGTACAGGGGAGAAACCCGCGAAACTGAGTCTCTCAACACAATGGCAGAGATTCTCCTCCTATCTCCAGCTGCAGACAAAGGAGGATGTTGGGGGTGCGGTTTGGGCATGTGAGACTGGACAAGACAATTGTCATGGAGAGGGACATGTAGACGATTGGATTGTCTGAACCGGTTCCCCTGCAGTGGGGTCAGGCCCGGAAGGGACAGCATGGAGGTGACCATGAAGGGGCCTCTCTGTGGTGTGGTTGGCCCCGGGGGGCCGCGCCTGGGGATGGGGATGGAGGGGGGAAGTGGGATGGCCTGTGATGGTGCTCAGGGCAAGCTGCCCCAGGAAGCACCTCTCTGGTATGCGGATTATTTCGAGCTGAAGACAATAAGGACATTTGACCTCCCCCACTATCTGCCTAAAAAAAATCTGACCTGGTGGCTCATTCCTGGAACAGATCTTCCATCATGATGGCTATAAAGATAATGTAAAATAGATGTTGCAATGGGAGGGGCACACAGCCCCTTTTATCAAAAAACTCTATCTCTCCCTGACCAAATTATCAATAGATGACCCTGAAAAGAATTGTCCTCCTGCCCTCTGAAGTCCCAGGCCACTACCCACCCCTAACACGTTCCTTCGCCTTTAGCTGCAATACTTAAGCAAGCTGCTTAGACAGAGGGATGAGTTGCTCATTTCTGAGCTTTTCCCATGTATACATGTTATTAAACTTGGTATTATTTTCTCCTGCTAACCTGTCTTGTTGATTGTTTGGCCAGCCAGAAGAACCTTAAGGGAAAGGGCAGAGGGAGATTCTCCCTCTTCCCCCGACAGTTTTGGCGTAGTCGCCAGAAGCCATACTGGCTGGCAAGTTGCCTTCTCTGACTGGAAGACCTGCCTTCTCCCTGGACTACTGCAGATGGTGAGATACGGGAACGCCTGACGAAAGCCGGCAAAAGGTAAGACTTCTTACCACGTCAGCCTCCCGGAATCTCTATCTGCGGAGTCCGGCAGAAGGAAGTGGTGAGAATTTTTTCTCTTTCTAAATTTAGATTGGCAGGAGAAAATATTTGGGAAACTAGTTTCTTGGGCTTTTAGTGACTCTTGGTTTAAATTTGGTAGAGTACTCTTGGTTTTTTATCTTGATCCCTTTTCCTCCCAAAAGTAGTCTCTGTTTTTCTCTTTTGTCTGTGTCTTTTGTCATAAGAAGGAAATACCATAGGGTAGGACGCAGGCATAGGCCCTATAAGCCTGCTGTCCGGGCCGGCCCCACAGACTGGTGAGTTTGCGGGTCTCACCAGACCGGCGTCTACAAACTTTGCTGTGGGTTATTATGCACATGAAGTGAAGGCCATTGCCAAGGGCATCTTGGAAGCCAAAAATGCCGCAAATTTAAGTGGGCGCGGGTCGAGCAGTTGAGAGCCATTAGGGCGCTCGCCACTTTCAGAAGACTCCCGTGACAGGATAAGTTGGATCACGGAACGGGGTAGATGACACAGGTCCCCCGCCAACTGCAAGAAAATGTCTGTGCAACGATGAGGTACTCTGTAAAGCACACAGTCCCCGACCCCGCGGCACCTCCCCCGCTAGGTATTATTCTGGCTCCAAGAGACCTAAGGCATGACTAAAGCTGTCATTGTGCACATAAGAAAAAAAAAAACCGGATGAGGTTTTTCCTTCTGTCTTGTTCTGTGTCCTGAGAAAACTTGGCTTTGTGACCAGTGAGAATATTCTCCTTGGTCTCCACCATGCGGAAGGTGCGTTTACTGGGGTGCACCTTGGTGGCCAGTCGAGTAGACTGGGGTTCCGAACTGTCTCTGTCCAGCTGTGCCAAGCTCTCAGGGGAGTCTGAATATCTTTGGGAGTGAATTCTGTGGATCATGGGGGCTACATCATCTGCGCCCTCACCAGGGACGCCTCTTGCGTCCATGGGAAAGATTTATTCTAAGCGTGGAAATTTACCTCCGGGTCTTTCCTTAAAAAGGCTTATTGGTTCGAGTCACTATTGGAATAAATATACAAATGAAGATCCTACTCGTCAATGGCCAGACGACGGATCCTTTGAATTGGAAAAACTTCTAAATTGGGGAAAAAAATGTTTTGAGAGCTCTCACATAATTGCTTAATTGGTACCTAAGAATTAAGGCCAGAAAAAGGAAGGGAAAAATTTGACTAGTCTTAAGACCTTGACTCAGGTTTCAATTGAATTGAGAACATGTAAAAGTGTAAGTGTTGATAAGATTATAAAGGTTGGAATGTTTGAGCTAATTTTATACAAAGAGGTTACATCAACTTTGCCTGAGTATGTTTTAAAATGTCTGACTGGGAATGCTTCTCTTGTCCAAAATTAGAAGACCAAGACCTATTGATAAAAATCTTAATGATAATTATGTTTAAAGGTATAAGAGGTGATGAAATTTACATAAAATTTTGTAGAAAAAAGCTGATGTTATTTCTATTACAGAACTGGTTAACAAAAATAGTAATTTAAATGATGGCTAATTTTATCTGAAGTCTTATGAAGTCTTATAGGCAATCTAAATAATTATTGGGAATAAGTAACTAAATAGTTGTGAAAAGGATGAATGTTGGATGAACTTTAAACAATAATTATGTGTTATGGTGGTTACAGCTTCCAAACTCTTTTTGGTGACTTAAATCTTGAGAGTTTTGCTGTTTTATGATAAAAATTCTCTGAGTATCATCATTTCCAAATAAGATAAGATATTAGACATTGATTGCTAAATGTACATTTGTCTACTTTTGGCTTTTCATTACAGGAAAACTGAAAGGTGTTTTGGGTCTATTGGTAAACATGTGTTTTATTAAAAGATTGTACTATAAAGTAATATATTTCTAGAAGTTATGAAGTGTTTATAAATTTTCCAAGCCAGAAGATACTAATGTAAAAGAAAGTTTACTATTGTTTACTTAGTTTTTACTTACAAATTAAGGTTTCTAAGGGGTAAAATTCCTAATTGGTATATGTGATTGAAGCTACTAAAAATTAAGAAAAATATGTCTGTGTACAAGGAAAGTAAGATGTATAAAGGTACAAAGAATGGAAATATTTTGTTTGGTTAAGAAAGATAAATTTGTCCTCAAGTACTAGGAGGGAAAAGAAAGACATGGGACAAATTCTGAATGTAAAAGGAAAGTTATAGAAGGTTTGTGGAAGAGGAATTCTGGAAAAGGAGTTTTATGCATGGTCAAGTTGGCTAAGATTGAAATGAATTTAATTAAGTAAATGAGTTTTAATAGCAGAAATAAGCTGGTGCAAAATTAAAATTTGGTCTTCTGTCTCTTAAAAGGATAATTTGCTTAAACTTGATAAAGAGGTTACAAAAGATTTTTCTTTACCTTTGAGTAAGTCTACCTAAAAGACAGAAAAAAAAAAAACTGTTAAAATAATTTCCTACGTTCAAAAGACTGAGGTCTCTCTATTAAGACTTTTGGACTGTTAATGCTCTGTTTGCTTTGATTGTTTATATTTTTGACAAGCTCCCCAAAATTCATATCTTAAAGTCTTTTTTTTAACTTTTATTTCTTTAGGAATTTTCAAAGAGCCCTGGAACTTCTCAAAGAAGTTTGCTCTCTTCCTATAAGGGGAAAGATACTGAACTTATTAGGCTTATTCAATATGTTCAAGTACATGGAAAGCATTGTCAGAACAGTGATGATAAGCCTGCTTAGGTGCTATTATGTGGGCAAATGTTATTGACATAGGTGTTTTAAAATTGTATAACATTACTGAAATTCTGATCTGTCCTGGTTATCAGTCATAATTCTGGTTATTATTATTTTAAAGTGTTGTATGTCACAAAATTAACCAAATTTCCTTGTCAATTGCCATTTTGAGGTCTTGTTGTTTACAGACTTATTTCTTTGCTCTAATGCTTTTGCAAAATGTTTCAACTTCAGAAAAATTCATGGAAAGGACTCTGACATTTACACTGGAATACAGGTTTCTGACAAACTTTCTGATCATAAAACTGAACTGGGTAAAAAATTATAGAAATCTGATGGAGAGACTGATAACTTCGTGAAGCTGCTAACAAAAAGATTGGGATCAAGAATGGATTACACAGGACTGAATGAACTGATAAGGATGATTATAATTTTTATGATTTTTCGTTTGAAGTATTGCTGAATTTTTAATGTTTTGTTTTTTCAGATTTAAAGAAAACTTTTTCTCTTTTCTCCTGAGCTAGCTATGACTTATAGCAATTTGGTAAATGATACTTTTGTAAGTAAAATTGAAATATTTATCTTTTTCTCTCTACCTGATCCCTCGAATTTAGAAACTCTTAGTAAGTGAGTATTGTTGTTTTCATGGCAATATAGTTATTTGCATAAGTTCAATAAGAATCTGTTCTCCTTATAACAGGACACAGTTAGAACCACTGGTTCTATTACCAAGGTTGTGACTGGAACATCATATTTGCAATATAACCATACAGGTTTTGAGGAATGAAGATTGGACTTTATGGAATAAAGCCACGTGGAAATATTGGCCTGGTACCTTATGTTCCAAGCAGCACTTACCAGGATAAGTAAAGAATGTCACTTATCTGGCAGGTACAAGGGACCTTGAAATATTTTGGGGAAACCTCGGAATAGAGGAATTCACCCAAATTTATAGGTATTGCAGACAAAGTCTGATGACAAAATCCTTGGCTTGGCTTTCCTGGCCTCGAGAGACCTTTAAAGTTCAATGTGAGATTTCTTGTAAAAAGTTCCAGCAAAGCAGATTTAAAAGAGCCTATGTGATCAACTGCTATTCTTGCTGTACTTATGTAAATAATTGAGCCAACTCTATTGGAACTAGACTTATTTTGCAAACTAGTTTTAATTTTGCTATCAATAAAAATGAGGGTGATTTTAGAGAGAAAAATTATATTTCAGTAAAAACTATTTCAGTATAAATTTGCGGATATTAGATCCTAGTTTTGTTGTCTTTTGAGGTTTTTGTTTTATATCTGTTGACTGGACTGGATCCTGATTTCTTCTAGTCTCCTGAAATAGCTGGCTACAGATGTCCAAACTAACGTTTTTGATTTTTTCCATCATTTTCATTTGAAATCACTGAGAACTGAACCTGCACTTTTTCCTGAAGCCTTACAAACTGAAGCTGATGAACTTGATATAAACTTAAGAGATGACCTGACGACACCATCAGAGACATTTTAAACTGCAAAAGATACTTTGACGCTGACATCTAAAATTCTTCTTCACTGGCTGTCCTCTGAACTCAAAAACTGGTTTACAATTTGCTCTAACCATTAACCCTGTTTTTCTTTCGTTTACACAAATATGTTTTTGGAGTCTGCCATGCTGTTGGCACAATTTGGAAATCCCGTGGATTCTTAACTTCTGCAGGAACTCCTATTGCTAATGGACACTTAATTGCAGCCTTATTACAAGCTATTCACCTTCCTTCAAAAATTGCCATTGTTCATTGTTCAGCCCATACTAAGGAGACTGATGTCATATCTTTAGGGAATGACAGGGCTGACACAGCTGCTAAACATGCAGCTCACTATGGACCCCCTTATCCGTTTTCCACCCAATACTTAAACCTGCCTTTATCCCTGACTGATGTTATTAACTATCAGGCAAATGCCCCAAAATCTGAAAAAGACAATTGGATACAAAAGGGTGCCAAACAATTATCAGATGGATTATACATTGGACCAAATGGACTTCCAGTAGCTCCTTTTCTTTTGACTTTTTGGCTTGCACTTATCTCCCACCAAATGGGACATATGTGCAAACGGGGGATAGTTAAGGAACTGAAAGACAATTGGTTTTGCCCTGGTATCCATAAAATTTCTGACCCAATCACCTCCCAGTGCACAACTTGCAAATCTTACCAAGTCTCTGGGAGAAATCAGTGTGATCCAGGAAGTCCTCCCAGGCCCACGCTGCCTTTTGCAGCACTCCAAATGGATTTTATAGACTTGCCTTCAGCTTTAGGTTACTCTCACTGTTTGGTTATTGTCTGTATGTTTAGTGGATGGACTGAATGCTATCCGACCAGACATGCAGATGCCACAACAGTGGTAAAGAAATTAATAACTGAAGTTATTCCTCGCTTTGGCATTCCTTTATGGATTGAATCAGACCAAGGAACTCATTTTACAGCAGAGATAAACCACTTGCTTGCAAAAACTCTGGGATATTCATTAAAATTTCATACCCCATATCACCCTCAGTCATCAGGGCAAGTGGAACATAAAAATCTAGATATAAAAAGAACTCTAGGAAAAGTCTGTCAAGAAACTGGACTTAAATGGCCAGAGGCTCTGCCCTTGGCCCTTATGAAGATTCAAAATACTCCAAATAGAAGGCATGGTCTGACTCCTTTTGAAATAGTTTTTGGACGTCCGATGCCTACTGGCGTCTCTAAACCTTCAATTCCTGGATTAAATGAATATTATGGGAACTTCAGTGAACAATTTGATGCTATGACTTGTTATATACAAAAATTAACTAGTATACTTGAAGCATATCGTCAACAGGTAAAAGAGGCATGGCCACCACCTTCTGACAAGCCTTGCCATCCCTTTCGACCAGGAGACCGGGTGTATATCAAGGTCTTTAAAAGAAAACACGCACTGTCACCTCGCTGGGAAGGACCTTATGAAGTCTTACTGACGACCTGCACTGCCATCAAAATAAAGGAAAAATCTTCCTGGATCCATGCGAGCCACGCCAAAATAGACCCAGAACATCACTCTCAAGACAACTGGGAGATAATCCCCACAGGTGACCTTAAACTAAGGATTTCGAGGGCCAAAACCCAGGCCCCAGAAGCAGCCGACATCACGAAGTAGACAGCTTTTCCCAAGATCACGGATTGAGAAAACCTACTTTGACCCATTTCTTCCCCCTTGCTTCAAAACTCCCTATATATTTACACACTCACACACACAAACTATTAGTAGATATATATATATATATATATTTTAATCATTTATTAGAAAGCTGACTGGAGAGTGCTGGTCTCTATCTGTCCCTCTTCCCCTCTCTAAGTCTCCGCTATGGGCTCTTTTCCGATCTGTGTCTTGCTTTTACTAACCCTCTCCTTTTCAACAGGTCGGGCACAGACCAAACACCCCCTTATGCCAGTTTACCAAGCCCTAGCCACACTAACTAATCAATCTGACTGTTGGTTATGTCAACAGCTAGATAGTGCAAAAGAACCTGAACTAGTCTTTGTTCCTGCTGATATGAACACCTGGTAGACTAAGTATGGAAAATGGATGAATAACAGCGTATGGTATCCGCAACAAGGGAAACTTCACTCTGCTTCTTCTCCTGGTGAGTCACATGGGCCCCAGAAAGACTACTTAGAAGGTCAAGGACTGTCCCTTGCCCAAGTACAAGCAATAGGTGAAAGTTTTTCCCTCTGCATTGAAAGTAAACATAGCGCTGGACCTTTCCTGGGTGACATACCGAGACAATATTGCAGTCAAACTCTGTGGTTTGATTCCGCAGGTGGCATCTTTAGAACTCTCAAGGGAATTGTAAGTGACTCTATCACTACTCCCTCTGACACACACATTTGCCAAATCACCAAGTGCTCTGGATGGCCTACGAGCCACCCGTGTGCAACTTGGGGTATCGCAGCTATCCGCATGGTTAGGCTGCCCAATGCCACAGACTATATATGAGTGGATCAAAAATCTGGACTCACCTGGTCAGGTGACAAGACCAGGCTTTATAGCTGCCAAAATCAGACTGCAGGCCTCCTCTACCAGCTATCCTGCAATCTGTTCTGTTCTCGCAGACTGACAGGAGCTCATGGGAAATGGAGATGTTTAGGTAGTAACAGTGCAAGTGGCACAGATCATGAAATAGTCCAGATCCTGGGAACTACAGACTCAATTCTAACCTTGTCTTTAAACTACACTGGTCTTTTCATTTTATGCGGCAACAAAGTGCATAAAGGATTCCCATCTAATTGGTCAGGACGATGCGGACTTGGATACCTAGCTCCTTCTGTCACCAAACACTCCACCTTAAATGCTAGCCAAATTACAAACTTGGGTTAGTTTGTTCATAAGATTGTGCCACATAAACGTGCCAGTCGAGAAATCGTGGAAAATCCATTTGTGTATCACAACTCCAGGTTCTTTTCAGCCTGGAGAGTCCTATTCTCCAGCTTTGGAGATTATGAGTTGGAAAAGGCAATATTAAATCTCTCTATGGTAATGGAACAAGAGTTCAACACCACTATGCAAACCTTGAACATACTCCAGTCAGAGATTAACAGCCTAGCATCTGTGGTGGTCCAAAATCGACGTGCTCTGGATGTGCTTACTGCCCAGCAAGGAGGAGCATGTGCAATCATTGGAAAAAAATGTTGCTTTTATGTGAATCAAACAGGTCAAGTAATATCTAACTTAAATCTATTAAAAGAGAAGATTGACATTTTTCATCAGATAAACGAAGCTCACACATTTTATTGGACTGACTTATTTCCAGGATTGGGGGACTGGTTTAATGGGGTGTGGGGAGAAGTGTTCCGATTTGTTCTTTTCTGCCTGTTCATCCTCATTCTAATCTACGTTCTTTTCTCTCTTTGCAGACTTCTTATCACTCGGATACTAACACGATTTCTCTCTCCACAGTCACCAGCTCAGCTTTTAATATGTGAAACTTCTAAGGAAGTTTCAGAGGAGGGACTGATGGTGCTCAGGGCAAGCTGCCCCAGGAAACACCTCTCTGGTATGCGGATTATTTCGAGCTGAAGACAATAAGGACATTTGACCTCCCCCACTAACTGCCTAAAAAAAATCTGACATGGTGGCTCATTCCTGGAACAGATTTTCTATCATGATGGCTATAAAGATAATGTAAAATAGATGTTGCCATGGGAGGGGCACAAAGCCCCTTTTATCAAAAAACTCTATCTCTCCCTGACCAAATTATCAATAGATGACCCTGAAAAGAATTGTCCTCCTGCCCTCTGAAGTCCCAGGACACTACCCACCGCCAACACGTTCCTTCGCCTTTAGCTGCAATACTTAAGCAAGCAGCTTAGACAGAGGGACGAGTTGCTCATTTCTGAGCTTCTCCCATATATACATGTTATTAAAATGGGTATTATTTTCTCCTGCTAACCTGTCTTGTTGATTGTTTGGGCAGCCAGAAGAACCTTAAGTGAAAGGGCAGAGGGAGATTCTCCCTCTTCCCCCGACAACTGTGAGTTGGCAGCAGTGGTGGATGCAGATACTCAGAGGTCAGGGATCTCTCACTCTTTCCCTGCCTGTCTGTCTGTCTGTCTCTCACTCTCTCTCTCTCTCTCTCTTTCTCTCTCGGGGACCTGAGGAGAAGAGGTGGGCGAGCCCTGCCCGCCTCGCCTACCTGCCTTCCTCTCCCCTGGCCCCTTCTTTCTCCGGCTGCTTTGAGTGCCCTGTGGGCTTGGGTTCAACCCCTGAGGCCAAGGGCGCATGCGCCACCCGCCACCGCCAGGGCCTAGGGCGGGCCTCGGGGGTCCTCAGTGAAGGCCCCGCCCACCCGCCAGGCCAGGCCAGTCCCAGCTGAAGAAGGAACGCCAACGCCCTGCTGGACTTGGCTTCAGCTGTTGTCTCCCTCCCATCCCCCACTTGCAATCAGCTGGCCGGCCGCTTCCCTTCTTTGGAAGCGGTGGTCTGGACCTGGTGGCCAAAGGCCGACTGGGGTGCCAGGTCAAGGCTCTGCCTCGGCCAGCTGCTTTTGCCCGGGCCTCATTTCTTCCTGGAAAGGCAAAACCACGGCCTCACCCCACGCCCGCACTTGTCGACTCCAGCCAGGTGGAGGAAAGGCTCTGTGGAATCCGAAGGGCCGAGACAGGCTTATGGCCAAGCAGTGAGTGAGGCCCCAGCAGGCCGCCGGCTTGGGGAGCCGCTGCCACATGGGCAGGCCCTTCCGGCGACGGGTCCCAGCATCATCTCTGGAGTCGGGAGGGCCTGGCCTTCCTAGTGCCCAGGCCACGGCTCTGAGGAGAAATCCGCGTTGGAGGGCACGCGTGAGGCCCTCGGCCTGAGGGCGCTGGTGCCACGCCGGGGGCGACTGGAAGGCTGGCTGGGCTCGCCTGCTTTGTCCAAAGGAGGCTGGCCAACCAGCCCAACCGGCCACCTGGGCCAGGCCCCTTTCAAGTGGACAAGATCCGGGGGAAAGGGCCCTGGGGCCTGCCGCCAAGTCCCCTGGGGCGTGTGCTGGGCCCCCTCAGAGGAGGGAGCCACCTGGCAACCTGTGTGCCAGACCTTAGATCTGGCGGCCTGCCACACCCGGCTCCCTGCCCTGCCCACGCCTGCCTCCATCCACTCCACGGAGGACGATGGTGTTGGCAGTGCGAGCGGAGATAGTCGTTAGAGACTTCACTTGGAGTTGTAGTCCAAGAGCATCACAGAGGAGCACTGAGCTTGGGCTCGGCCATTTATCCGCTTTGTAACCTGGCTGAGTTTTCTAGCCACTGTACCCAGTCTCTTCATCTAGCAAATGGTGCAAAGAACAACATTGACTACGTCGGGATGCTTTCAGGGTCATGTGAGTTAAGATATGTTCCAGCACAGAGTTTACATTCAGGGTGCAGTCCTTGGCTCAGTAGAAGTGTTCGCTGCTGTTCTTATGATTTTCATTATTTCACGTCCTTATCTTCCTCGTGAGTTCCCTGTCAAACCAACCACGATCCACGGTGTCAGCAGTTTGATTCCAGGTCCCTGCTTCAAGGCCTGCAGAGGGAACCTCGTGCTCATAACCTCCTGTTTTTCTCCCAGTCTCTGGAGGGATGCATTGACCTCTAGCTTGTCTGCACTGAGGCACGGAATGGGGTCCCACACCCAACCCCGCGTCTCCTCCTTTTCATATCTGATGCTTTGGGAAGACTGCTTACTGTTCACTCGGTGGACTATACTCCCTGACATGAGCAACGCACGGGAGAGAGGCGGTAGGAAACACTGATCCATGTAGGGCTCTGAGTTGACCATAACACAGAGTACAGTTGATCAAGGGCCGAGGTAGGGTTCCTTAAGGCAAAGATCTGCCGAGATGAGGGTGTTCTGATGTGACGCCGCCTGAAAATAAAGCAAACACATAAAAGCATATGTAGTGGTCAAAGGGAAAGCACGCCACTAAAAGAATTGATCCCATGAAATACACTATTCTATTTGTTTATGTATCAAATGACTGATAGGAAAGAGCCAGGCGTAGAGATAGTAGACTTGATCAATGTCATAGAGAATTCTTTTAACAGTTGTTCATGCCTTGTGTTTTACATCATTGATTAGGGGAGTATTTTCGTCTTTTCCTTTCCTAGTGTCTCCATCTTTCTCAACTTTTCCAGGAGACATATTTACATTATCCTCTAAAATGTTAGGGAAATTTTAAAAAAGTTATGACACATTGGAAGTTGTTGATTTTGTATATGGGAGGAGCACTAGATTGCAAGTGAATTAGTGATCATTAGAGTTTTAGTTTGGTAAAAGACGGTAGTTGGAGTTGATACCAGGATGTTTGTAACCCAGTTTTTACTTCATTATTTGATGTAGTTTTCCAAATGCCAGAGCCGGTCATTTTTAATGTAATAACTTGTCTCATTTTAGAATATGTGTTCTTGGAGAGGGTGATGCAGGTAAGTAGAAAATAATTTAATGTAGTGACTTGTTTTTCTCCAATGGATCTCTTATAAACCCAACAGCCATATAGCATTCTTTTGTCCAAATGACCTGATGGCACTTTCTTAACTTTTCTTGCTGTGACTCTAGCAATCTAGGGTCACACCACCTTCTCTCTCCTAGTCATGCTTTCAGTTGTAAGAGTGATATTGTCAATAGTACAGTGAGCAATTGGCACACACTCTACTCTTTTCTTACATGTATATATATGTATATGTGTGTGTGTCTATATTTCTCAACTGCGAACTTTGGTAACATAATTGTTAAGGTGTGAACTATTTGCAGTGCACTTAACAACTGATGGCTACACATGATTGTGTAGTGACATCACGGTTAAAACCCTTCTTTGCAACATGTGGCCCCTTTCAGTTTTATTTTCAAGGAAAGGGTTCAATGACTTTTTTCTTTTGGAAGAAGAAAGACTTGCATTTCCATCTTAGAAAATCGAGAACTGGTTTCTTGCCTTTTTTCTTTTTTTGTCTTCAGCTCCTCGTCCTACTGGTTACTAATTCACATGTCCAGTCACTTCAGATTCATGGTGCTAACCCTTTGCCTTGTTCAAGGCTCTGACTTTAATTATTCCATAATCCCTTCTGTGAAGGAGGTTTCTCTCCACGCTCATCTAGCGAGGAAGGAACCGACCCTCCTTTATGTGAACTTGGAGACAGAGGCCAAGGTGAAGCCTCGGTGCCCCTCCACACCAGTGAGCTGCAGAAGGGCTGCAGAGTCCTGTGAATCTTTGGCTCCCCTCCTGGCTCCCTCCGGAGTTGGCATTGCCTGCACGGAGGAGCCCAGCTCCTTACAATCGAATTGGTGAAGTCTCCTGAAGCCGGCTGAAGGATAAGACTGGCCGGAAAGGACATCAGCAAGCAGTGTGCTCCAAAAGTGGGTGGCAGAAACACTCAGAAGAAGAAAACCTTTCCGTTTCTCTTGTTTTCTCTTTATCTTCTCTCCCTTCCTTTTCCTTTCCTTAGATGGTACAGAGCCTGTCCACCCCCCATGGTGGCTGTTTTTCTCCTCAGAGCCCCAGGACAGAGCTGTATCTCTTAGTTGTAGGTCAACCCATGGGGGTTCTTTGCCTGGAGTCCCACGGCAGTTTATTCACATCTCTTTCATTCAAATGATTTCAGTAGTGTAATTTATCTGTTTAGGCATATCTGTCTTCCTTGCAGACCCCCAACATTTCAAGACCTTTGGGCACATAGTAGATGCTTAAGTACTTGAGTGAATCCGTGAAGATCTTTTGTTGAATACGATCTAAATAAATACAATACCTACTCAGCACACGAATGCAGGCACTTGAGAGAGAGTTTGGTGTCTGCTGAAGCAGGCTGTGGACCAGCTTAGGGGCTCAGTGCCAAAGTGACCCAATAGATTTAGACAAAATGAACGAGATAATTAACTTCAATTTTGCAATTCATGGAGAACAGGAGCAGGATATCTAGGTGTGAATCGGGACTTGATCATTCTTGTTGCATCTTTGGAAAATCCAGTCCTTTTTCTTTCTATGGAAACGTGACTGGCCAAGAGAGTGAACGGAGGACTGGCTTTTAGAAAGGCAATTTTGTCACAGGAAGTCCTGGAGGAAAATATATGGAAGGAGAGCTGCTAGAAACATGGCAGAGACGTTTTGTGTAGAAACCCCAAAATGTGGGTTTACATGCTGTCTGAAAGAGTTGTAACCCAACTTTTCTCCACTACAGATTTGAGCAGCTTTTAAATATCTAGGTATACAAAAGGATTAGAAAGGAAAATAGATCCAACTGAAAGGAATTTCGGATGGAACAATGAAATGATGCTGAAGTAAGCCAGCGCACTGAAAAGAGTTTCAGAAAGACCTGCAGTCTCTAAAGGCAGTGGGCAATGTATCCATCAGGTTTCAAGTAGAAAGGGAAATGGGAACAATTGTCTGTCATCTCATGTCCAGGAGATGACAAGCAACAGTCACTCAGAGAAGAAAAAGATTTCTTTCCAACCGGTCGAACCAGCCACCTGGGCCAGGCCCCTTTCAAGTGGACGAGTTCCAGAGGAGAGAGCCCCGGGGCCTGCCGCCAAGTTTCCTGGGGCGTGTGCTGGGCCCCCTCAGAGGACCAGGCAGCCTGGCAGCCTGTGTGCCAGAGCTGAGATCTGGCGGCCTCCCACACCCGGTTCCCTGTCCTGCCCCGTCCTCCCGAGGGAGGCCGATGGTCCTGGCAGTGGCGAGTGGGGTGGGGCTGGCTGTGAAGCTTTCCTGGGATGCCCCGGGAGAGGGCGCCGGGGGATGGGCTGCCCCTGGCCAGGTCTGAGGCACTGACCCAGCTCAGGGCTGTCGGGGGCGGAGAGAGAAGCCCCTCCGCCTCTTCCCTGAAGCTTCTTATGGCTGGCCAAATCCTTCACAAGACAGGTTCGCTGGAGAAAATAATACCCAGCTTAAGAACACGTGTACAGGGGAGAAACCCGCGAAACTGAGTCTCTCAACACAATGGCAGAGATTCTCCTCCTATCTCCAGCTGCAGACAAAGGAGGATGTTGGGGGTGCGGTTTGGGCATGTGAGACTGGAGAAGACAATTGTCATGGAGAGGGACATGTAGACGATTGGATTGTCTGAACCGGTTCCCCTGCAGTGGGGTCAGGCCCGGAAGGGACAGCACGGAGGTGACCATGAAGGGGCCTCTCCGTGGTGTGGCTGGCCCCGGGGGGCCGCGCCTGGGGATGGGGATGGAGGGGGGGAAGTGGGATGGCCTGTGAGTTGGCAGCAGTGGTGGATGCAGATACTCAGAGGTCAGGGATCTCTCACTCTTTCCCTGCCTGTCTGTCTGTCTGTCTCTCACTCTCTCTCTCTCTCTCTCTCTCTTTCTCTCTCGGGGACCTGAGGAGAAGAGGTGGGCGAGCCCTGCCCGCCTCGCCTACCTGCCTTCCTCTCCCCTGGC
This sequence comes from Diceros bicornis minor, assembly GCF_020826845.1. Lineage (NCBI taxonomy): Eukaryota > Metazoa > Chordata > Mammalia > Perissodactyla > Rhinocerotidae > Diceros > Diceros bicornis. Next base: position 101,295 of record NW_026690927.1, on the reverse strand, counting down.
CCCTTCTTTCTCCGGCTGCTTTGAGTGCCCTGTGGGCTTGGGTTCAACCCCTGAGGCCAAGGGCGCATGCGCCACCCGCCACCGCCAGGGCCTAGGGCGGGCCTCGGGGGTCCTCAGTGAAGGCCCCGCCCGCCCGCCAGGCCAGGCCAGTCCCAGCTGAAGAAGGAACGCCAACGCCCTGCTGGACTTGGCTTCAGCTGTTGTCTCCCTCCCATCCCCCACTTGCAATCAGCTGGCCGGCCGCTTCCCTTCTTTGGAAGCGGTGGTCTGGACCTGGTGGCCAAAGGCCGACTGGGGTGCCAGGTCAAGGCTCTGCCTCGGCCAGCTGCTTTTGCCCGGGCCTCATTTCTTCCTGGAAAGGCAAAACCACGGCCTCACCCCACGCCCGCACTTGTCGACTCCAGCCAGGTGGAGGAAAGGCTCTGTGGAATCCGAAGGGCCGAGACAGGCTTATGGCCAAGCAGTGAGTGAGGCCCCAGCAGGCCGCCGGCTTGGGGAGCCGCTGCCACATGGGCAGGCCCTTCCGGCGACGGGTCCCAGCATCATCTCTGGAGTCGGGAGGGCCTGGCCTTCCTAGTGCCCAGGCCACGGCTCTGAGGAGAAATCCGCGTTGGAGGGCACGCGTGAGGCCCTCGGCCTGAGGGCGCTGGTGCCACGCCGGGGGCGACTGGAAGGCTGGCTGGGCTCGCCTGCTTTGTCCAAAGGAGGCTGGCCAACCAGCCCAACCGGCCACCTGGGCCAGGCCCCTTTCAAGTGGACAAGATCCGGGGGAAAGGGCCCTGGGGCCTGCCGCCAAGTCCCCTGGGGCGTGTGCTGGGCCCCCTCAGAGGAGGGAGCCACCTGGCAACCTGTGTGCCAGACCTTAGATCTGGCGGCCTGCCACACCCGGCTCCCTGCCCTGCCCACGCCTGCCTCCATCCACTCCACGGAGGACGATGGTGTTGGCAGTGCGAGCGGAGATAGTCGTTAGAGACTTCACTTGGAGTTGTAGTCCAAGAGCATCACAGAGGAGCACTGAGCTTGGGCTCGGCCATTTATCCGCTTTGTAACCTGGCTGAGTTTTCTAGCCACTGTACCCAGTCTCTTCATCTAGCAAATGGTGCAAAGAACAACATTGACTACGTCGGGATGCTTTCAGGGTCATGTGAGTTAAGATATGTTCCAGCACAGAGTTTACATTCAGGGTGCAGTCCTTGGCTCAGTAGAAGTGTTCGCTGCTGTTCTTATGATTTTCATTATTTCACGTCCTTATCTTCCTCGTGAGTTCCCTGTCAAACCAACCACGATCCACGGTGTCAGCAGTTTGATTCCAGGTCCCTGCTTCAAGGCCTGCAGAGGGAACCTCGTGCTCATAACCTCCTGTTTTTCTCCCAGTCTCTGGAGGGATGCATTGACCTCTAGCTTGTCTGCACTGAGGCACGGAATGGGGTCCCACACCCAACCCCGCGTCTCCTCCTTTTCATATCTGATGCTTTGGGAAGACTGCTTACTGTTCACTCGGTGGACTATACTCCCTGACATGAGCAACGCACGGGAGAGAGGCGGTAGGAAACACTGATCCATGTAGGGCTCTGAGTTGACCATAACACAGAGTACAGTTGATCAAGGGCCGAGGTAGGGTTCCTTAAGGCAAAGATCTGCCGAGATGAGGGTGTTCTGATGTGACGCCGCCTGAAAATAAAGCAAACACATAAAAGCATATGTAGTGGTCAAAGGGAAAGCACGCCACTAAAAGAATTGATCCCATGAAATACACTATTCTATTTGTTTATGTATCAAATGACTGATAGGAAAGAGCCAGGCGTAGAGATAGTAGACTTGATCAATGTCATAGAGAATTCTTTTAACAGTTGTTCATGCCTTGTGTTTTACATCATTGATTAGGGGAGTATTTTCGTCTTTTCCTTTCCTAGTGTCTCCATCTTTCTCAACTTTTCCAGGAGACATATTTACATTATCCTCTAAAATGTTAGGGAAATTTTAAAAAAGTTATGACACATTGGAAGTTGTTGATTTTGTATATGGGAGGAGCACTAGATTGCAAGTGAATTAGTGATCATTAGAGTTTTAGTTTGGTAAAAGACGGTAGTTGGAGTTGATACCAGGATGTTTGTAACCCAGTTTTTACTTCATTATTTGATGTAGTTTTCCAAATGCCAGAGCCGGTCATTTTTAATGTAATAACTTGTCTCATTTTAGAATATGTGTTCTTGGAGAGGGTGATGCAGGTAAGTAGAAAATAATTTAATGTAGTGACTTGTTTTTCTCCAATGGATCTCTTATAAACCCAACAGCCATATAGCATTCTTTTGTCCAAATGACCTGATGGCACTTTCTTAACTTTTCTTGCTGTGACTCTAGCAATCTAGGGTCACACCACCTTCTCTCTCCTAGTCATGCTTTCAGTTGTAAGAGTGATATTGTCAATAGTACAGTGAGCAATTGGCACACACTCTACTCTTTTCTTACATGTATATATATGTACATGTGTGTGTGTCTATATTTCTCAACTGCGAACTTTGGTAACATAATTGTTAAGGTGTGAACTATTTGCAGTGCACTTAACAACTGATGGCTACACATGATTGTGTAGTGACATCACGGTTAAAACCCTTCTTTGCAACATGTGGCCCCTTTCAGTTTTATTTTCAAGGAAAGGGTTCAATGACTTTTTTCTTTTGGAAGAAGAAAGACTCGAGAACTGGATTTCTTGCCTTTTTTCTTTTTTTGTCTTCAGCTCCTCGTCCTACTGGTTACTAATTCACATGTCCAGTCACTTCAGATTCATGGTGCTAACCCTTTGCCTTGTTCAAGGCTCTGACTTTAATTATTCCATAATCCCTTCTGTGAAGGAGGTTTCTCTCCACGCTCATCTAGCGAGGAAGGAACCGACCCTCCTTTATGTGAACTTGGAGACAGAGGCCAAGGTGAAGCCTCGGTGCCCCTCCACACCAGTGAGCTGCAGAAGGGCTGCAGAGTCCTGTGAATCTTTGGCTCCCCTCCTGGCTCCCTCCGGAGTTGGCATTGCCTGCACGGAGGAGCCCAGCTCCTTACAATCGAATTGGTGAAGTCTCCTGAAGCCGGCTGAAGGATAAGACTGGCCGGAAAGGACATCAGCAGAGCAGTGTGCTCCAAAAGTGGGTGGCAGAAACACTCAGAAGAAGAAATCCTTTCCGTTTCTCTTGTTTTCTCTTTATCTTCTCTCCCTTCCTTTTCCTTTCCTTAGATGGTACAGAGCCTGTCCACCCCCCATGGTGGCTGTTTTTCTCCTCAGAGCCCCAGGACAGAGCTGTATCTCTTAGTTGTAGGTCAACCCCTGGGGGTCTTTGCCTGGAGTCCCACGGCAGTTTATTCACATCTCTTTCATTCAAATGATTTCAGTAGTGTAATTTATCTGTTTAGGCATATCTGTCTTCCTTGCAGACCCCCAACATTTCAAGACCTTTGGGCACATAGTAGATGCTTAAGTACTTGAGTGAATCCGTGAAGATCTTTTGTTGAATACGATCTAAATAAATACAATACCTACTCAGCACACGAATGCAGGCACTTGAGAGAGAGTTTGGTGTCCTGCTGAAGCAGGCTGTGGACCAGCTTAGGGGCTCAGTGCCAAAGTGACCCAATAGATTTAGACAAAATGAACGAGATAATTAACTTCAATTTTGCAAATTCATGGAGAACAGGAGCAGGATATCTAGGTGTGAATCGGGACTTGATCATTCTTGTTGCATCTTTGGAAAATCCAGTCCTTTTCTTTCTATGGAAACGTGACTGGCCAAGAGAGTGAACGGAGGACTGGCTTTTAGAAAGGCAATTTTGTCACAGGAAGTCCTGGAGGAAAATATATGGAAGGAGAGCTGCTAGAAACATGGCAGAGACGTTTTGTGTAAGAAACCCCAAAATGTGGGTTTACATGCTGTCTGAAAGAGTTGTAACCCAACTTTTCTCCACTACAGATTTGAGCTGCTTTAAATATCTAGGTATACAAAAGGATTAGAAAGGAAAATAGATCCAACTGAAAGGAATTTCGGATGGAACAATGAAATGATGCTGAAGTAAGCCAGCGCACTGAAAAGAGTTTCAGAAAGACCTGCAGTCTCTAAAGGCCAGTGGGCAATGTATCCATCAGGTTTCAAGTAGAAAGGGAAATGGGAACAATTGTCTGTCATCTCATGTCCAGGAGATGACAAGCAACAGTCTCTCAGAGAAGAAAAAGATTTCTTTCCATCCGGTCGAACCAGCCACCTGGGCCAGGCCCCTTTCAAGTGGACGAGTTCCAGAGGAGAGAGGCCCCGGGGCTGCCGCCAAGTTTCCTGGGGCGTGTGCTGGGCCCCCTCAGAGGACCAGGCAGCCTGGCAGCCTGTGTGCCAGAGCTGAGATCAGGCGGGCCTCCCACACCCGGTTCCCTGTCCTGCCCCGTCCTCCCGAGGGAGGCCGATGGTCCTGGCAGTGGCGAGTGGGGTGGGGCTGGCTGTGAAGCTTTCCTGGGATGCCCCGGGATGAGGGCGCCGGGGGATGGGCTGCCCCTGGCCAGGTCTGAGGCACTGACCCAGCTCAGGGCTGTCGGGGGCGGAGAGAGAAGCCCCTCCGCCTCTTCCCTGAAGCTTCTTATTGGCTGGCCAAATCCTTCACAAGACAGGTTCGCTGGAGAAAATAATACCCAGCTTAAGAACACGTGTACAGGGGAGAAACCCGCGAAACTGAGTCTCTCAACACAATGGCAGAGATTCTCCTCCTATCTCCAGCTGCAGACAAAGGAGGATGTTGGGGGTGCGGTTTGGGCATGTGAGACTGGAGAAGACAATTGTCATGGAGAGGGACATGTAGACGATTGGATTGTCTGAACCGGTTCCCCTGCAGTGGGGGTCAGGCCCGGAAGGGACAGCACGGAGGTGACCATGAAGGGGCCTCTCCGTGGTGTGGCTGGCCCCGGGGGGCCGCGCCTGGGGATGGGGATGGAGGGGGGAAGTGGGATGGCCTGTGAGTTGGCAGCAGTGGTGGATGCAGATACTCAGAGGTCAGGGATCTCTCACTCTTTCCCTGCCTGTCTGTCTGGTCTGTCTCTCACTCTCTCTCTCTCTCTCTCTTTCTCTCTCGGGGACCTGAGGAGAAGAGGTGGGCGAGCCCTGCCCGCCTCGCCTACCTGCCTTCCTCTCCCCTGGCCCCTTCTTTCTCCGGCTGCTTTGAGTGCCCCTGTGGGCTTGGGTTCAACCCCTGAGGCCAAGGGCGCATGCGCCACCCGCCACCGCCAGGGCCTAGGGCGGGCCTCGGGGGTCCTCAGTGAAGGCCCCGCCCGCCCCGCCAGGCCAGGCCAGTCCCAGCTGAAGAAGGAACGCCAACGCCTGCTGGACTTGGCTTCAGCTGTTGTCTCCCTCCCATCCCCCACTTGCAATCAGCTGGCCGGCCGCTTCCCTTCTTTGGAAGCGGGGTGGTCTGGACCTGGTGGCCAAAGGCCGACTGGGGTGCCAGGTCAAGGCTCTGCCTCGGCCAGCTGCTTTTGCCGGGCCTCATTTCTTCCTGGAAAGGCAAAACCACGGCCTCACCCCACGCCCGCACTTGTCGACTCCAGCCAGGTGGAGGAAAGGCTCTGTGGAATCCGAAGGGCCGAGACAGGCTTATGGCCAAGCAGTGAGTGAGGCCCCAGCAGGGCCGCCGGCTTGGGGAGCCGCTGCCACATGGGCAGGCCCTTCCGGCGACGGGTCCCAGCATCATCTCTGGAGTCGGGGAGGGCCTGGCCTTCCTAGTGCCCAGGCCACGGCTCTGAGGAGAAATCCGCGTTTGGAGGGCACGCGTGAGGGCCCCTCGGGCCTGAGGGCGCTGGGTGCCACGCCGGGGGCGACTGGAAAGGCTGGCTGGGCTCGCCCTGCCTTTGTCCAAAGGAGGCTGGCCAAACCAGCCCAACCGGCCACCTGGGCCAGGCCCCTTTCAAGTGGACAAGATCCGGGGGAAAGGGCCCTGGGGCCTGCCGCCAAGTCCCCTGGGGCGTGTGCTGGGCCCCCTCAGAGGAGGGAGCCACTGGCAACCTGTGTGCCAGACTTAGATCTGGCGGCCTGCCACACCCGGCTCCCTGCCCTGCCCACGCCTGCCTCCATCCACTCCACGGAGGACGATGGTGTTGGCAGTGCGAGCGGAGATAGTCGTTAGAGACTTCACTTGAGTTGGTAGTCCAAGAGCATCACAGAGGAGCACTGAGCTTGGGCTCGGCCATTTATCCGCTTTGTAACCTGGCTGAGTTTTCTAGCCACTGTACCCAGTCTCTTCATCTAGCAAATGGTGCAAAGAACAACATTGACTACGTCGGGATGCTTTCAGGGTCATGTGAGTTTAAGATATGTTCCAGCACAGAGTTTTACATTCAGGGTGCAGTCCTTGGCTCAGTAGAAGTGTCGCTGCTGTTCTTATGATTTTCATTATTTCACGTCCTTATCTTCCTCGTGAGTTCCCTGTCAAACCAACCACGATCCACGGTGTCAGCAGTTTGATTCCAGGTCCCTTGCTTCAAGGCCTGCAGAGGGAACCTCGTGCTCATAACCTCCTGTTTTTCTCCCAGTCTCTGGAGGGATGCATTGACCTCTAGCTTGTCTGCACTGAGGCACGGAATGGGGTCCCACACCAACCCCGCGTCTCCTCCTTTTCATATCTGATGCTTTGGGAAGACTGCTTACTGTTCACTCGGTGGACTATACTCCCTGACATGAGCAACGCACGGGAGAGAGGCGGTAGGAAACACTGATCCATGTAGGGCTCTGAGTTGACCATAACACAGAGTACAGTTGATCAAGGGCCGAGGTAGGGTTCCTTAAGGCAAAGATCTGCCGAGATGAGGGTGTTCTGATGTGACGCCGCCTGAAATAAAGCAAACACATAAAAGCATATGTAGTGGTCAAAGGGAAGCACGCCACTAAAAGAATTGATCCCATGAAATACACTATTCTATTTGTTTATGTATCAAATGACTGATAGGAAAGAGCCAGGCGTAGAGATAGTAGACTTGATCAATGTCATAGAGAATTCTTTTTAACAGTTGTTCATGCCTTGTGTTTTACATCATTGATTAGGGAGTATTTTCGTCTTTTCCTTTCCTAGTGTCTCCATCTTTCTCAACTTTTCCAGGAGACATATTTACATTATCCTCTAAATGTTAGGGAAATTTTAAAAAAGTTATGACACATTGGAAGTTGTTGATTTTGTATATGGGAGGGAGCACTAGATTGCAAGTGAATTAGTGATCATTAGAGTTTTAGTTGGTAAAAGACGGTAGTTGGAGTTGATACCAGGATGTTTGTAACCCAGTTTTTACTTCATTATTTGATGTAGTTTTCCAAATGCCAGAGCCGGTCATTTTTAATGTAATAACTTGTCTCATTTAGAATATGTGTTCTTGGAGAGGGTGATGCAGGTAAGTAGAAAATAATTTAATGTAGTGACTTGTTTTTCTCCAATGGATCTCTTATAAACCCAACAGCCATATAGCATTCTTTTGTCCAAATGACCTGGATGGCACTTTCTTAACTTTTCTTGCTGTGACTCTAGCAATCTAGGGTCACACCACCTTCTCTCTCCTAGTCATGCTTTCAGTTGTAAGAGTGATTATTGTCAATAGTACAGTGAGCAATTGGCACACACTCTACTCTTTTCTTACATGTATAAATATGTATATGTGTGTGTGTCTATATTTCTCAACTGCGAACTTTGGTAACATAATTGTTAAGGTGTGAACTATTTGCAGTGCACTTAACAACTGATGGCTACACATGATTGTGTAGTGACATCACGGTTTAAAACCCTTCTTTGCAACATGTGGCCCCTTTCAGTTTTATTTTCAAGGAAAGGGATACAATGACTTTTTTCTTTTGGAAGAAGAAAGACTTGCATTTCATCTAGAAAATCGAGAACTGGTTTCTTGCCTTTTTCTTTTTTTGTCTTCAGCTCCTCGTCCTACTTGTTACTAATTCACATGTCCAGTCACTTCAGATTCATGGTGCTAACCCTTTGCCTTGTTCAAGGCTCTGACTTTAATTATTCCATAATCCCTTCTGTGAAGGAGGTTTCTCTCCACGCTCATCTAGCGAGGAAGGAACCGACCCTCCTTTATGTGAACTTGGAGACAGAGGCCAAGGTGAAGCCTCGGTGCCCCTCCACACCAGTGAGCTGCAGAAGGGCTGCAGAGTCCTGTGAATCTTTGGCTCCCCTCCTGGCTCCTCCGGAGTTGGCATTGCCTGCACGGAGGAGCCCAGCTCCTTACAATCGAATTGGTGAAGTCTCCTGAAGCCGGCTGAAGGATAAGACTGGCCGGAAAGGACATCAGCAAGCAGTGTGCTCCAAAAGTGGGTGGCAGAAACACTCAGAAGAAGAAAACCTTTCCGTTTCTCTGTTTTCTCTTTATCTTCTCTCCCTTCCTTTTCCTTTCCTTAGATGGTACAGAGCCTGTCCACCCCCCATGGTGGCTGTTTTTCTCCTCAGAGCCCCAGGACAGAGCTTGTATCTCTTAGTTGTAGGTCAACCCATGGGGGTTCTTTGCCTGGAAGTCCCACGGCAGTTTATTCACATCTCTTTCATTCAAATGATTTCAGTAGTGTAATTTAATCTGTTTAGGCATATCTGTCTTCCTTGCAGACCCCCAACATTTCAAGACCTTTGGGCACATAGTAGATGCTTAAGTACTTGAGTGAATCCGTGAAGATCTTTTGTTGAATACGATCTAAATAAATACAATACCTACTCAGCACACGAATGCAGGCACTTTGAGAGAGAGTTTGGTGTCTGCTGAAGCAGGCTGTGACCAGCTTAGGGCTCAGTGCCAAAGTGACCCAATAGATTTAGACAAAATGAACGAGATAATTAACTTCAATTTTGCAATTCATGGAGAACAGGAGCAGGATAACTAGGTGTGAATCGGGACTTGATCATTCTTGTTGCATCTTTGGAAATCCAGTCCTTTTTCTTTCTATGAAACGTGACTGGCCAAGAGAGTGAACGGAGGACTGGCTTTTAGAAGGCAATTTGTCACAGGAAGTCCTGGAGGAAAATATATGGAAGGAGAGCTGCTAGAAACATGGCAGAGACGTTTTGTGTAGAAACCCCAAAATGTGGGTTTACATGCTGTCTGAAAGAGTTGTAACCCAACTTTTCTCCACTACAGATTTGAGCAGCTTTTAAATATCTAGGTATACAAAAGGATTAGAAAGGAAATAGATCCAACTGAAAGGAATTTCGGATGGAACAATGAAATGATGCTGAAGTAAGCCAGCGCACTGAAAAGAGTTTCAGAAAGACCTGCAGTCTTCTAAAGGCAGTGGGCAATGTATCCATCAGGTTTCAAGTAGAAAGGGAAATGGGAACAATTGTCTGTCATCTCATGTCCAGGAGATGACAAGCAACAGTCTCTCAGAGAAGAAAAAGATTTCTTTCCCAACCGGTCGAACCAGCCACCTGGGCCAGGCCCCTTTCAAGTGGACGAGTTCCAGAGGAGAGAGCCCCGGGGCCTGCCGCCAAGTTTCCTGGGGCGTGTGCTGGGCCCCCTCAGAGGACCAGGCAGCCTGGCAGCCTGTGTGCCAGAGCTGAGATCTGGCGGCCTCCCACACCCGGTTCCCCTGTCCTGCCCCGTCCTCCCGAGGGAGGCCGATGTGTCCTGGCAGTGGCGAGTGGGGTGGGGCTGGCTGTGAAGCTTTCCTGGGATGCCCCGGGAGAGGGCGCCGGGGGATGGGCTGCCCCTGGCCAGGTCTGAGGCACTGACCCAGCTCAGGGCTGTCGGGGGCGGAGAGAGAAGCCCCTCCGCCTCTTCCCTGAAGCTTCTTATGGCTGGCCAAATCCTTCACAAGACAGGTTCGCTGGAGAAAATAATACCCAGCTTAAGGAACACGTGTACAGGGGAGAAACCCGCGAAACTGAGTCTCTCAACACAATGGCAGAGATTCTCCTCCTATCTCCAGCTGCAGACAAAGGAGGATGTTGGGGGTGCGGTTTGGGCATGTGAGACTGGACAAGACAATTGTCATGGAGAGGGACATGTAGACGATTGGATTGTCTGAACCGGTTTCCCCTGCAGTGGGGTCAGGCCCGGAAGGGACAGCACGGAGGTGACCATGAAGGGGCCTCTCCGTGGTGTGGCTGGCCCCGGGGGCCGCGCCTGGGGATGGGGATGGAGGGGGGGAAGTGGGATGGCCTGTGAGTTGGCAGCAGTGGTGGATGCAGATACTCAGAGGTCAGGGATCTCTCACTCTTTCCCTGCCTGTCTGTCTGTCTGTCTCTCACTCTCTCTCTCTCTCTCTCTCTCTCTTTCTCTCTCGGGGACCTGAGGAGAAGAGGTGGGCGAGCCCTGCCCGCCTCGCCTACCTGCCTTCCTCTCCCCTGGCCCCTTCTTTCTCCGGCTGCTTTGAGTGCCCTGTGGGCTTGGGTTCAACCCCTGAGGCCAAGGGCGCATGCGCCACCCGCCACCGCCAGGGCCTAGGGCGGGCCTCGGGGGTCCTCAGTGAAGGCCCCGCCCGCCCGCCAGGCCAGGCCAGTCCCAGCTGAAGAAGGAACGCCAACGCCCTGCTGGACTTGGCTTCAGCTGTTGTCTCCCTCCCATCCCCCACTTGCAATCAGCTGGCCGGCCGCTTCCCTTCTTTGGAAGCGGTGGTCTGGACCTGGTGGCCAAAGGCCGACTGGGGTGCCAGGTCAAGGCTCTGCCTCGGCCAGCTGCTTTTGCCCGGGCCTCATTTCTTCCTGGAAAGGCAAAACCACGGCCTCACCCCACGCCCGCACTTGTCGACTCCAGCCAGGTGGAGGAAAGGCTCTGTGGAATCCGAAGGGCCGAGACAGGCTTATGGCCAAGCAGTGAGTGAGGCCCCAGCAGGCCGCCGGCTTGGGGAGCCGCTGCCACACGGGCAGGCCCTTCCGGCGACGGGTCCCAGCATCATCTCTGGAGTCGGGAGGGCCTGGCCTTCCTAGTGCCCAGGCCACGGCTCTGAGGAGAAATCCGCGTTGGAGGGCACGCGTGAGGCCCTCGGCCTGAGGGCGCTGGTGCCACGCCGGGGGCGACTGGAAGGCTGGCTGGGCTCGCCTGCTTTGTCCAAAGGAGGCTGGCCAACCAGCCCAACCGGCCACCTGGGCCAGGCCCCTTTCAAGTGGACAAGATCCGGGGGAAAGGGCCCTGGGGCCTGCCGCCAAGTCCCCTGGGGCGTGTGCTGGGCCCCCTCAGAGGAGGGAGCCACCTGGCAACCTGTGTGCCAGACCTTAGATCTGGCGGCCTGCCACACCCGGCTCCCTGCCCTGCCCACGCCTGCCTCCATCCACTCCACGGAGGACGATGGTGTTGGCAGTGCGAGCGGAGATAGTCGTTAGAGACTTCACTTGGAGTTGTAGTCCAAGAGCATCACAGAGGAGCACTGAGCTTGGGCTCGGCCATTTATCCGCTTTGTAACCTGGCTGAGTTTTCTAGCCACTGTACCCAGTCTCTTCATCTAGCAAATGGTGCAAAGAACAACATTGACTACGTCGGGATGCTTTCAGGGTCATGTGAGTTAAGATATGTTCCAGCACAGAGTTTACATTCAGGGTGCAGTCCTTGGCTCAGTAGAAGTGTTCGCTGCTGTTCTTATGATTTTCATTATTTCACGTCCTTATCTTCCTCGTGAGTTCCCTGTCAAACCAACCACGATCCACGGTGTCAGCAGTTTGATTCCAGGTCCCTGCTTCAAGGCCTGCAGAGGGAACCTCGTGCTCATAACCTCCTGTTTTTCTCCCAGTCTCTGGAGGGATGCATTGACCTCTAGCTTGTCTGCACTGAGGCACGGAATGGGGTCCCACACCCAACCCCGCGTCTCCTCCTTTTCATATCTGATGCTTTGGGAAGACTGCTTACTGTTCACTCGGTGGACTATACTCCCTGACATGAGCAACGCACGGGAGAGAGGCGGTAGGAAACACTGATCCATGTAGGGCTCTGAGTTGACCATAACACAGAGTACAGTTGATCAAGGGCCGAGGTAGGGTTCCTTAAGGCAAAGATCTGCCGAGATGAGGGTGTTCTGATGTGACGCCGCCTGAAAATAAAGCAAACACATAAAAGCATATGTAGTGGTCAAAGGGAAAGCACGCCACTAAAAGAATTGATCCCATGAAATACACTATTCTATTTGTTTATGTATCAAATGACTGATAGGAAAGAGCCAGGCGTAGAGATAGTAGACTTGATCAATGTCATAGAGAATTCTTTTAACAGTTGTTCATGCCTTGTGTTTTACATCATTGATTAGGGGAGTATTTTCGTCTTTTCCTTTCCTAGTGTCTCCATCTTTCTCAACTTTTCCAGGAGACATATTTACATTATCCTCTAAAATGTTAGGGAAATTTTAAAAAAGTTATGACACATTGGAAGTTGTTGATTTTGTATATGGGAGGAGCACTAGATTGCAAGTGAATTAGTGATCATTAGAGTTTTAGTTTGGTAAAAGACGGTAGTTGGAGTTGATACCAGGATGTTTGTAACCCAGTTTTTACTTCATTATTTGATGTAGTTTTCCAAATGCCAGAGCCGGTCATTTTTAATGTAATAACTTGTCTCATTTTAGAATATGTGTTCTTGGAGAGGGTGATGCAGGTAAGTAGAAAATAATTTAATGTAGTGACTTGTTTTTCTCCAATGGATCTCTTATAAACCCAACAGCCATATAGCATTCTTTTGTCCAAATGACCTGATGGCACTTTCTTAACTTTTCTTGCTGTGACTCTAGCAATCTAGGGTCACACCACCTTCTCTCTCCTAGTCATGCTTTCAGTTGTAAGAGTGATATTGTCAATAGTACAGTGAGCAATTGGCACACACTCTACTCTTTTCTTACATGTATATATATGTATATGTGTGTGTGTCTATATTTCTCAACTGCGAACTTTGGTAACATAATTGTTAAGGTGTGAACTATTTGCAGTGCACTTAACAACTGATGGCTACACATGATTGTGTAGTGACATCACGGTTAAAACCCTTCTTTGCAACATGTGGCCCCTTTCAGTTTTATTTTCAAGGAAAGGGTTCAATGACTTTTTTCTTTTGGAAGAAGAAAGACTTGCATTTCCATCTTAGAAAATCGAGAACTGGTTTCTTGCCTTTTTTCTTTTTTTGTCTTCAGCTCCTCGTCCTACTGGTTACTAATTCACATGTCCAGTCACTTCAGATTCATGGTGCTAACCCTTTGCCTTGTTCAAGGCTCTGACTTTAATTATTCCATAATCCCTTCTGTGAAGGAGGTTTCTCTCCACGCTCATCTAGCGAGGAAGGAACCGACCCTCCTTTATGTGAACTTGGAGACAGAGGCCAAGGTGAAGCCTCGGTGCCCCTCCACACCAGTGAGCTGCAGAAGGGCTGCAGAGTCCTGTGAATCTTTGGCTCCCCTCCTGGCTCCCTCCGGAGTTGGCATTGCCTGCACGGAGGAGCCCAGCTCCTTACAATCGAATTGGTGAAGTCTCCTGAAGCCGGCTGAAGGATAAGACTGGCCGGAAAGGACATCAGCAAGCAGTGTGCTCCAAAAGTGGGTGGCAGAAACACTCAGAAGAAGAAAACCTTTCCGTTTCTCTTGTTTTCTCTTTATCTTCTCTCCCTTCCTTTTCCTTTCCTTAGATGGTACAGAGCCTGTCCACCCCCCATGGTGGCTGTTTTTCTCCTCAGAGCCCCAGGACAGAGCTGTATCTCTTAGTTGTAGGTCAACCCATGGGGGTTCTTTGCCTGGAGTCCCACGGCAGTTTATTCACATCTCTTTCATTCAAATGATTTCAGTAGTGTAATTTATCTGTTTAGGCATATCTGTCTTCCTTGCAGACCCCCAACATTTCAAGACCTTTGGGCACATAGTAGATGCTTAAGTACTTGAGTGAATCCGTGAAGATCTTTTGTTGAATACGATCTAAATAAATACAATACCTACTCAGCACACGAATGCAGGCACTTGAGAGAGAGTTTGGTGTCTGCTGAAGCAGGCTGTGGACCAGCTTAGGGGCTCAGTGCCAAAGTGACCCAATAGATTTAGACAAAATGAACGAGATAATTAACTTCAATTTTGCAATTCATGGAGAACAGGAGCAGGATATCTAGGTGTGAATCGGGACTTGATCATTCTTGTTGCATCTTTGGAAAATCCAGTCCTTTTTCTTTCTATGGAAACGTGACTGGCCAAGAGAGTGAACGGAGGACTGGCTTTTAGAAAGGCAATTTTGTCACAGGAAGTCCTGGAGGAAAATATATGGAAGGAGAGCTGCTAGAAACATGGCAGAGACGTTTTGTGTAGAAACCCCAAAATGTGGGTTTACATGCTGTCTGAAAGAGTTGTAACCCAACTTTTCTCCACTACAGATTTGAGCAGCTTTTAAATATCTAGGTATACAAAAGGATTAGAAAGGAAAATAGATCCAACTGAAAGGAATTTCGGATGGAACAATGAAATGATGCTGAAGTAAGCCAGCGCACTGAAAAGAGTTTCAGAAAGACCTGCAGTCTCTAAAGGCAGTGGGCAATGTATCCATCAGGTTTCAAGTAGAAAGGGAAATGGGAACAATTGTCTGTCATCTCATGTCCAGGAGATGACAAGCAACAGTCTCTCAGAGAAGAAAAAGATTTCTTTCCAACCGGTCGAACCAGCCACCTGGGCCAGGCCCCTTTCAAGTGGACGAGTTCCAGAGGAGAGAGCCCCGGGGCCTGCCGCCAAGTTTCCTGGGGCGTGTGCTGGGCCCCCTCAGAGGACCAGGCAGCCTGGCAGCCTGTGTGCCAGAGCTGAGATCTGGCGGCCTCCCACACCCGGTTCCCTGTCCTGCCCCGTCCTCCCGAGGGAGGCCGATGGTCCTGGCAGTGGCGAGTGGGGTGGGGCTGGCTGTGAAGCTTTCCTGGGATGCCCCGGGAGAGGGCGCCGGGGGATGGGCTGCCCCTGGCCAGGTCTGAGGCACTGACCCAGCTCAGGGCTGTCGGGGGCGGAGAGAGAAGCCCCTCCGCCTCTTCCCTGAAGCTTCTTATGGCTGGCCAAATCCTTCACAAGACAGGTTCGCTGGAGAAAATAATACCCAGCTTAAGAACACGTGTACAGGGGAGAAACCCGCGAAACTGAGTCTCTCAACACAATGGCAGAGATTCTCCTCCTATCTCCAGCTGCAGACAAAGGAGGATGTTGGGGGTGCGGTTTGGGCATGTGAGACTGGAGAAGACAATTGTCATGGAGAGGGACATGTAGACGATTGGATTGTCTGAACCGGTTCCCCTGCAGTGGGGTCAGGCCAGGAAGGGACAGCACGGAGGTGACCATGAAGGGGCCTCTCTGTGGTGTGGCTGGCCCCGGGGGGCCGCGCCTGGGGATGGGGATGGAGGGGGGGAAGTGGGATGGCCTGTGAGTTGGCAGCAGTGGTGGATGCAGATACTCAGAGGTCAGGGATCTCTCACTCTTTCCCTGCCTGTCTGTCTGTCTGTCTCTCACTCTCTCTCTCTCTCTCTTTCTCTCTCGGGGACCTGAGGAGAAGAGGTGGGCGAGCCCTGCCCGCCTCGCCTACCTGCCTTCCTCTCCCCTGGCCCCTTCTTTCTCCGGCTGCTTTGAGTGCCCTGTGGGCTTGGGTTCAACCCCTGAGGCCAAGGGCGCATGCGCCACCCGCCACCGCCAGGGCCTAGGGCGGGCCTCGGGGGTCCTCAGTGAAGGCCCCGCCCGCCCGCCAGGCCAGGCCAGTCCCAGCTGAAGAAGGAACGCCAACGCCCTGCTGGACTTGGCTTCAGCTGTTGTCTCCCTCCCATCCCCCACTTGCAATCAGCTGGCCGGCCGCTTCCCTTCTTTGGAAGCGGTGGTCTGGACCTGGTGGCCAAAGGCCGACTGGGGTGCCAGGTCAAGGCTCTGCCTCGGCCAGCTGCTTTTGCCCGGGCCTCATTTCTTCCTGGAAAGGCAAAACCACGGCCTCACCCCACGCCCGCACTTGTCGACTCCAGCCAGGTGGAGGAAAGGCTCTGTGGAATCCGAAGGGCCGAGACAGGCTTATGGCCAAGCAGTGAGTGAGGCCCCAGCAGGCCGCCGGCTTGGGGAGCCGCTGCCACACGGGCAGGCCCTTCCGGCGACGGGTCCCAGCATCATCTCTGGAGTCGGGAGGGCCTGGCCTTCCTAGTGCCCAGGCCACGGCTCTGAGGAGAAATCCGCGTTGGAGGGCACGCGTGAGGCCCTCGGCCTGAGGGCGCTGGTGCCACGCCGGGGGCGACTGGAAGGCTGGCTGGGCTCGCCTGCTTTGTCCAAAGGAGGCTGGCCAACCAGCCCAACCGGCCACCTGGGCCAGGCCCCTTTCAAGTGGACAAGATCCGGGGGAAAGGGCCCTGGGGCCTGCCGCCAAGTCCCCTGGGGCGTGTGCTGGGCCCCCTCAGAGGAGGGAGCCACCTGGCAACCTGTGTGCCAGACCTTAGATCTGGCGGCCTGCCACACCCGGCTCCCTGCCCTGCCCACGCCTGCCTCCATCCACTCCACGGAGGACGATGGTGTTGGCAGTGCGAGCGGAGATAGTCGTTAGAGACTTCACTTGGAGTTGTAGTCCAAGAGCATCACAGAGGAGCACTGAGCTTGGGCTCGGCCATTTATCCGCTTTGTAACCTGGCTGAGTTTTCTAGCCACTGTACCCAGTCTCTTCATCTAGCAAATGGTGCAAAGAACAACATTGACTACGTCGGGATGCTTTCAGGGTCATGTGAGTTAAGATATGTTCCAGCACAGAGTTTACATTCAGGGTGCAGTCCTTGGCTCAGTAGAAGTGTTCGCTGCTGTTCTTATGATTTTCATTATTTCACGTCCTTATCTTCCTCGTGAGTTCCCTGTCAAACCAACCACGATCCACGGTGTCAGCAGTTTGATTCCAGGTCCCTGCTTCAAGGCCTGCAGAGGGAACCTCGTGCTCATAACCTCCTGTTTTTCTCCCAGTCTCTGGAGGGATGCATTGACCTCTAGCTTGTCTGCACTGAGGCACGGAATGGGGTCCCACACCCAACCCCGCGTCTCCTCCTTTTCATATCTGATGCTTTGGGAAGACTGCTTACTGTTCACTCGGTGGACTATACTCCCTGACATGAGCAACGCACGGGAGAGAGGCGGTAGGAAACACTGATCCATGTAGGGCTCTGAGTTGACCATAACACAGAGTACAGTTGATCAAGGGCCGAGGTAGGGTTCCTTAAGGCAAAGATCTGCCGAGATGAGGGTGTTCTGATGTGACGCCGCCTGAAAATAAAGCAAACACATAAAAGCATATGTAGTGGTCAAAGGGAAAGCACGCCACTAAAAGAATTGATCCCATGAAATACACTATTCTATTTGTTTATGTATCAAATGACTGATAGGAAAGAGCCAGGCGTAGAGATAGTAGACTTGATCAATGTCATAGAGAATTCTTTTAACAGTTGTTCATGCCTTGTGTTTTACATCATTGATTAGGGGAGTATTTTCGTCTTTTCCTTTCCTAGTGTCTCCATCTTTCTCAACTTTTCCAGGAGACATATTTACATTATCCTCTAAAATGTTAGGGAAATTTTAAAAAAGTTATGACACATTGGAAGTTGTTGATTTTGTATATGGGAGGAGCACTAGATTGCAAGTGAATTAGTGATCATTAGAGTTTTAGTTTGGTAAAAGACGGTAGTTGGAGTTGATACCAGGATGTTTGTAACCCAGTTTTTACTTCATTATTTGATGTAGTTTTCCAAATGCCAGAGCCGGTCATTTTTAATGTAATAACTTGTCTCATTTTAGAATATGTGTTCTTGGAGAGGGTGATGCAGGTAAGTAGAAAATAATTTAATGTAGTGACTTGTTTTTCTCCAATGGATCTCTTATAAACCCAACAGCCATATAGCATTCTTTTGTCCAAATGACCTGATGGCACTTTCTTAACTTTTCTTGCTGTGACTCTAGCAATCTAGGGTCACACCACCTTCTCTCTCCTAGTCATGCTTTCAGTTGTAAGAGTGATATTGTCAATAGTACAGTGAGCAATTGGCACACACTCTACTCTTTTCTTACATGTATATATATGTATATGTGTGTGTGTCTATATTTCTCAACTGCGAACTTTGGTAACATAATTGTTAAGGTGTGAACTATTTGCAGTGCACTTAACAACTGATGGCTACACATGATTGTGTAGTGACATCACGGTTAAAACCCTTCTTTGCAACATGTGGCCCCTTTCAGTTTTATTTTCAAGGAAAGGGTTCAATGACTTTTTTCTTTTGGAAGAAGAAAGACTTGCATTTCCATCTTAGAAAATCGAGAACTGGTTTCTTGCCTTTTTTCTTTTTTTGTCTTCAGCTCCTCGTCCTACTGGTTACTAATTCACATGTCCAGTCACTTCAGATTCATGGTGCTAACCCTTTGCCTTGTTCAAGGCTCTGACTTTAATTATTCCATAATCCCTTCTGTGAAGGAGGTTTCTCTCCACGCTCATCTAGCGAGGAAGGAACCGACCCTCCTTTATGTGAACTTGGAGACAGAGGCCAAGGTGAAGCCTCGGTGCCCCTCCACACCAGTGAGCTGCAGAAGGGCTGCAGAGTCCTGTGAATCTTTGGCTCCCCTCCTGGCTCCCTCCGGAGTTGGCATTGCCTGCACGGAGGAGCCCAGCTCCTTACAATCGAATTGGTGAAGTCTCCTGAAGCCGGCTGAAGGATAAGACTGGCCGGAAAGGACATCAGCAAGCAGTGTGCTCCAAAAGTGGGTGGCAGAAACACTCAGAAGAAGAAAACCTTTCCGTTTCTCTTGTTTTCTCTTTATCTTCTCTCCCTTCCTTTTCCTTTCCTTAGATGGTACAGAGCCTGTCCACCCCCCATGGTGGCTGTTTTTCTCCTCAGAGCCCCAGGACAGAGCTGTATCTCTTAGTTGTAGGTCAACCCATGGGGGTTCTTTGCCTGGAGTCCCACGGCAGTTTATTCACATCTCTTTCATTCAAATGATTTCAGTAGTGTAATTTATCTGTTTAGGCATATCTGTCTTCCTTGCAGACCCCCAACATTTCAAGACCTTTGGGCACATAGTAGATGCTTAAGTACTTGAGTGAATCCGTGAAGATCTTTTGTTGAATACGATCTAAATAAATACAATACCTACTCAGCACACGAATGCAGGCACTTGAGAGAGAGTTTGGTGTCTGCTGAAGCAGGCTGTGGACCAGCTTAGGGGCTCAGTGCCAAAGTGACCCAATAGATTTAGACAAAATGAACGAGATAATTAACTTCAATTTTGCAATTCATGGAGAACAGGAGCAGGATATCTAGGTGTGAATCGGGACTTGATCATTCTTGTTGCATCTTTGGAAAATCCAGTCCTTTTTCTTTCTATGGAAACGTGACTGGCCAAGAGAGTGAACGGAGGACTGGCTTTTAGAAAGGCAATTTTGTCACAGGAAGTCCTGGAGGAAAATATATGGAAGGAGAGCTGCTAGAAACATGGCAGAGACGTTTTGTGTAGAAACCCCAAAATGTGGGTTTACATGCTGTCTGAAAGAGTTGTAACCCAACTTTTCTCCACTACAGATTTGAGCAGCTTTTAAATATCTAGGTATACAAAAGGATTAGAAAGGAAAATAGATCCAACTGAAAGGAATTTCGGATGGAACAATGAAATGATGCTGAAGTAAGCCAGCGCACTGAAAAGAGTTTCAGAAAGACCTGCAGTCTCTAAAGGCAGTGGGCAATGTATCCATCAGGTTTCAAGTAGAAAGGGAAATGGGAACAATTGTCTGTCATCTCATGTCCAGGAGATGACAAGCAACAGTCTCTCAGAGAAGAAAAAGATTTCTTTCCAACCGGTCGAACCAGCCACCTGGGCCAGGCCCCTTTCAAGTGGACGAGTTCCAGAGGAGAGAGCCCCGGGGCCTGCCGCCAAGTTTCCTGGGGCGTGTGCTGGGCCCCCTCAGAGGACCAGCCTGGCAGCCTGTGTGCCAGAGCTGAGATCTGGCGGCCTCCCACACCCGGTTCCCTGTCCTGCCCCGTCCTCCCGAGGGAGGCCGATGGTCCTGGCAGTGGCGAGTGGGGTGGGGCTGGCTGTGAAGCTTTCCTGGGATGCCCCGGGAGAGGGCGCCGGGGGATGGGCTGCCCCTGGCCAGGTCTGAGGCACTGACCCAGCTCAGGGCTGTCGGGGGCGGAGAGAGAAGCCCCTCCGCCTCTTCCCTGAAGCTTCTTATGGCTGGCCAAATCCTTCACAAGACAGGTTCGCTGGAGAAAATAATACCCAGCTTAAGAACACGTGTACAGGGGAGAAACCCGCGAAACTGAGTCTCTCAACACAATGGCAGAGATTCTCCTCCTATCTCCAGCTGCAGACAAAGGAGGATGTTGGGGGTGCGGTTTGGGCATGTGAGACTGGACAAGACAATTGTCATGGAGAGGGACATGTAGACGATTGGATTGTCTGAACCGGTTCCCCTGCAGTGGGGTCAGGCCAGGAAGGGACAGCACGGAGGTGACCATGAAGGGGCCTCTCTGTGGTGTGGCTGGCCCCGGGGGGCCGCGCCTGGGGATGGGGATGGAGGGGGGGAAGTGGGATGGCCTGTGAGTTGGCAGCAGTGGTGGATGCAGATACTCAGAGGTCAGGGATCTCTCACTCTTTCCCTGCCTGTCTGTCTGTCTGTCTCTCACTCTCTCTCTCTCTCTCTTTCTCTCTCGGGGACCTGAGGAGAAGAGGTGGGCGAGCCCTGCCCGCCTCGCCTACCTGCCTTCCTCTCCCCTGGCCCCTTCTTTCTCCGGCTGCTTTGAGTGCCCTGTGGGCTTGGGTTCAACCCCTGAGGCCAAGGGCGCATGCGCCACCCGCCACCGCCAGGGCCTAGGGCGGGCCTCGGGGGTCCTCAGTGAAGGCCCCGCCCGCCCGCCAGGCCAGGCCAGTCCCAGCTGAAGAAGGAACGCCAACGCCCTGCTGGACTTGGCTTCAGCTGTTGTCTCCCTCCCATCCCCCACTTGCAATCAGCTGGCCGGCCGCTTCCCTTCTTTGGAAGCGGTGGTCTGGACCTGGTGGCCAAAGGCCGACTGGGGTGCCAGGTCAAGGCTCTGCCTCGGCCAGCTGCTTTTGCCCGGGCCTCATTTCTTCCTGGAAAGGCAAAACCACGGCCTCACCCCACGCCCGCACTTGTCGACTCCAGCCAGGTGGAGGAAAGGCTCTGTGGAATCCGAAGGGCCGAGACAGGCTTATGGCCAAGCAGTGAGTGAGGCCCCAGCAGGCCGCCGGCTTGGGGAGCCGCTGCCACACGGGCAGGCCCTTCCGGCGACGGGTCCCAGCATCATCTCTGGAGTCGGGAGGGCCTGGCCTTCCTAGTGCCCAGGCCACGGCTCTGAGGAGAAATCCGCGTTGGAGGGCACGCGTGAGGCCCTCGGCCTGAGGGCGCTGGTGCCACGCCGGGGGCGACTGGAAGGCTGGCTGGGCTCGCCTGCTTTGTCCAAAGGAGGCTGGCCAACCAGCCCAACCGGCCACCTGGGCCAGGCCCCTTTCAAGTGGACAAGATCCGGGGGAAAGGGCCCTGGGGCCTGCCGCCAAGTCCCCTGGGGCGTGTGCTGGGCCCCCTCAGAGGAGGGAGCCACCTGGCAACCTGTGTGCCAGACCTTAGATCTGGCGGCCTGCCACACCCGGCTCCCTGCCCTGCCCACGCCTGCCTCCATCCACTCCACGGAGGACGATGGTGTTGGCAGTGCGAGCGGAGATAGTCGTTAGAGACTTCACTTGGAGTTGTAGTCCAAGAGCATCACAGAGGAGCACTGAGCTTGGGCTCGGCCATTTATCCGCTTTGTAACCTGGCTGAGTTTTCTAGCCACTGTACCCAGTCTCTTCATCTAGCAAATGGTGCAAAGAACAACATTGACTACGTCGGGATGCTTTCAGGGTCATGTGAGTTAAGATATGTTCCAGCACAGAGTTTACATTCAGGGTGCAGTCCTTGGCTCAGTAGAAGTGTTCGCTGCTGTTCTTATGATTTTCATTATTTCACGTCCTTATCTTCCTCGTGAGTTCCCTGTCAAACCAACCACGATCCACGGTGTCAGCAGTTTGATTCCAGGTCCCTGCTTCAAGGCCTGCAGAGGGAACCTCGTGCTCATAACCTCCTGTTTTTCTCCCAGTCTCTGGAGGGATGCATTGACCTCTAGCTTGTCTGCACTGAGGCACGGAATGGGGTCCCACACCCAACCCCGCGTCTCCTCCTTTTCATATCTGATGCTTTGGGAAGACTGCTTACTGTTCACTCGGTGGACTATACTCCCTGACATGAGCAACGCACGGGAGAGAGGCGGTAGGAAACACTGATCCATGTAGGGCTCTGAGTTGACCATAACACAGAGTACAGTTGATCAAGGGCCGAGGTAGGGTTCCTTAAGGCAAAGATCTGCCGAGATGAGGGTGTTCTGATGTGACGCCGCCTGAAAATAAAGCAAACACATAAAAGCATATGTAGTGGTCAAAGGGAAAGCACGCCACTAAAAGAATTGATCCCATGAAATACACTATTCTATTTGTTTATGTATCAAATGACTGATAGGAAAGAGCCAGGCGTAGAGATAGTAGACTTGATCAATGTCATAGAGAATTCTTTTAACAGTTGTTCATGCCTTGTGTTTTACATCATTGATTAGGGGAGTATTTTCGTCTTTTCCTTTCCTAGTGTCTCCATCTTTCTCAACTTTTCCAGGAGACATATTTACATTATCCTCTAAAATGTTAGGGAAATTTTAAAAAAGTTATGACACATTGGAAGTTGTTGATTTTGTATATGGGAGGAGCACTAGATTGCAAGTGAATTAGTGATCATTAGAGTTTTAGTTTGGTAAAAGACGGTAGTTGGAGTTGATACCAGGATGTTTGTAACCCAGTTTTTACTTCATTATTTGATGTAGTTTTCCAAATGCCAGAGCCGGTCATTTTTAATGTAATAACTTGTCTCATTTTAGAATATGTGTTCTTGGAGAGGGTGATGCAGGTAAGTAGAAAATAATTTAATGTAGTGACTTGTTTTTCTCCAATGGATCTCTTATAAACCCAACAGCCATATAGCATTCTTTTGTCCAAATGACCTGATGGCACTTTCTTAACTTTTCTTGCTGTGACTCTAGCAATCTAGGGTCACACCACCTTCTCTCTCCTAGTCATGCTTTCAGTTGTAAGAGTGATATTGTCAATAGTACAGTGAGCAATTGGCACACACTCTACTCTTTTCTTACATGTATATATATGTATATGTGTGTGTGTCTATATTTCTCAACTGCGAACTTTGGTAACATAATTGTTAAGGTGTGAACTATTTGCAGTGCACTTAACAACTGATGGCTACACATGATTGTGTAGTGACATCACGGTTAAAACCCTTCTTTGCAACATGTGGCCCCTTTCAGTTTTATTTTCAAGGAAAGGGTTCAATGACTTTTTTCTTTTGGAAGAAGAAAGACTTGCATTTCCATCTTAGAAAATCGAGAACTGGTTTCTTGCCTTTTTTCTTTTTTTGTCTTCAGCTCCTCGTCCTACTGGTTACTAATTCACATGTCCAGTCACTTCAGATTCATGGTGCTAACCCTTTGCCTTGTTCAAGGCTCTGACTTTAATTATTCCATAATCCCTTCTGTGAAGGAGGTTTCTCTCCACGCTCATCTAGCGAGGAAGGAACCGACCCTCCTTTATGTGAACTTGGAGACAGAGGCCAAGGTGAAGCCTCGGTGCCCCTCCACACCAGTGAGCTGCAGAAGGGCTGCAGAGTCCTGTGAATCTTTGGCTCCCCTCCTGGCTCCCTCCGGAGTTGGCATTGCCTGCACGGAGGAGCCCAGCTCCTTACAATCGAATTGGTGAAGTCTCCTGAAGCCGGCTGAAGGATAAGACTGGCCGGAAAGGACATCAGCAAGCAGTGTGCTCCAAAAGTGGGTGGCAGAAACACTCAGAAGAAGAAAACCTTTCCGTTTCTCTTGTTTTCTCTTTATCTTCTCTCCCTTCCTTTTCCTTTCCTTAGATGGTACAGAGCCTGTCCACCGCCCATGGTGGCTGTTTTTCTCCTCAGAGCCCCAGGACAGAGCTGTATCTCTTAGTTGTAGGTCAACCCATGGGGGTTCTTTGCCTGGAGTCCCACGGCAGTTTATTCACATCTCTTTCATTCAAATGATTTCAGTAGTGTAATTTATCTGTTTAGGCATATCTGTCTTCCTTGCAGACCCCCAACATTTCAAGACCTTTGGGCACATAGTAGATGCTTAAGTACTTGAGTGAATCCGTGAAGATCTTTTGTTGAATACGATCTAAATAAATACAATACCTACTCAGCACACGAATGCAGGCACTTGAGAGAGAGTTTGGTGTCTGCTGAAGCAGGCTGTGGACCAGCTTAGGGGCTCAGTGCCAAAGTGACCCAATAGATTTAGACAAAATGAACGAGATAATTAACTTCAATTTTGCAATTCATGGAGAACAGGAGCAGGATATCTAGGTGTGAATCGGGACTTGATCATTCTTGTTGCATCTTTGGAAAATCCAGTCCTTTTTCTTTCTATGGAAACGTGACTGGCCAAGAGAGTGAACGGAGGACTGGCTTTTAGAAAGGCAATTTTGTCACAGGAAGTCCTGGAGGAAAATATATGGAAGGAGAGCTGCTAGAAACATGGCAGAGACGTTTTGTGTAGAAACCCCAAAATGTGGGTTTACATGCTGTCTGAAAGAGTTGTAACCCAACTTTTCTCCACTACAGATTTGAGCAGCTTTTAAATATCTAGGTATACAAAAGGATTAGAAAGGAAAATAGATCCAACTGAAAGGAATTTCGGATGGAACAATGAAATGATGCTGAAGTAAGCCAGCGCACTGAAAAGAGTTTCAGAAAGACCTGCAGTCTCTAAAGGCAGTGGGCAATGTATCCATCAGGTTTCAAGTAGAAAGGGAAATGGGAACAATTGTCTGTCATCTCATGTCCAGGAGATGACAAGCAACAGTCTCTCAGAGAAGAAAAAGATTTCTTTCCAACCGGTCGAACCAGCCACCTGGGCCAGGCCCCTTTCAAGTGGACGAGTTCCAGAGGAGAGAGCCCCGGGGCCTGCCGCCAAGTTTCCTGGGGCGTGTGCTGGGCCCCCTCAGAGGACCAGGCAGCCTGGCAGCCTGTGTGCCAGAGCTGAGATCTGGCGGCCTCCCACACCCGGTTCCCTGTCCTGCCCCGTCCTCCCGAGGGAGGCCGATGGTCCTGGCAGTGGCGAGTGGGGTGGGGCTGGCTGTGAAGCTTTCCTGGGATGCCCCGGGAGAGGGCGCCGGGGGATGGGCTGCCCCTGGCCAGGTCTGAGGCACTGACCCAGCTCAGGGCTGTCGGGGGCGGAGAGAGAAGCCCCTCCGCCTCTTCCCTGAAGCTTCTTATGGCTGGCCAAATCCTTCACAAGACAGGTTCGCTGGAGAAAATAATACCCAGCTTAAGAACACGTGTACAGGGGAGAAACCCGCGAAACTGAGTCTCTCAACACAATGGCAGAGATTCTCCTCCTATCTCCAGCTGCAGACAAAGGAGGATGTTGGGGGTGCGGTTTGGGCATGTGAGACTGGACAAGACAATTGTCATGGAGAGGGACATGTAGACGATTGGATTGTCTGAACCGGTTCCCCTGCAGTGGGGTCAGGCCCGGAAGGGACAGCACGGAGGTGACCATGAAGGGGCCTCTCTGTGGTGTGGCTGGCCCCGGGGGGCCGCGCCTGGGGATGGGGATGGAGGGGGGGAAGTGGGATGGCCTGTGAGTTGGCAGCAGTGGTGGATGCAGATACTCAGAGGTCAGGGATCTCTCACTCTTTCCCTGCCTGTCTGTCTGTCTGTCTCTCACTCTCTCTCTCTCTCTCTCTCTCTTTCTCTCTCGGGGACCTGAGGAGAAGAGGTGGGCGAGCCCTGCCCGCCTCGCCTACCTGCCTTCCTCTCCCCTGGCCCCTTCTTTCTCCGGCTGCTTTGAGTGCCCTGTGGGCTTGGGTTCAACCCCTGAGGCCAAGGGCGCATGCGCCACCCGCCACCGCCAGGGCCTAGGGCGGGCCTCCGGGGTCCTCAGTGAAGGCCCCGCCCGCCCGCCAGGCCAGGCCAGTCCCAGCTGAAGAAGGAACGCCAACGCCCTGCTGGACTTGGCTTCAGCTGTTGTCTCCCTCCCATCCCCCACTTGCAATCAGCTGGCCGGCCGCTTCCCTTCTTTGGAAGCGGTGGTCTGGACCTGGTGGCCAAAGGCCGACTGGGGTGCCAGGTCAAGGCTCTGCCTCGGCCAGCTGCTTTTGCCCGGGCCTCATTTCTTCCTGGAAAGGCAAAACCACGGCCTCACCCCACGCCCGCACTTGTCGACTCCAGCCAGGTGGAGGAAAGGCTCTGTGGAATCCGAAGGGCCGAGACAGGCTTATGGCCAAGCAGTGAGTGAGGCCCCAGCAGGCCGCCGGCTTGGGGAGCCGCTGCCACACGGGCAGGCCCTTCCGGCGACGGGTCCCAGCATCATCTCTGGAGTCGGGAGGGCCTGGCCTTCCTAGTGCCCAGGCCACGGCTCTGAGGAGAAATCCGCGTTGGAGGGCACGCGTGAGGCCCTCGGCCTGAGGGCGCTGGTGCCACGCCGGGGGCGACTGGAAGGCTGGCTGGGCTCGCCTGCTTTGTCCAAAGGAGGCTGGCCAACCAGCCCAACCGGCCACCTGGGCCAGGCCCCTTTCAAGTGGACAAGATCCGGGGGAAAGGGCCCTGGGGCCTGCCGCCAAGTCCCCTGGGGCGTGTGCTGGGCCCCCTCAGAGGAGGGAGCCACCTGGCAACCTGTGTGCCAGACCTTAGATCTGGCGGCCTGCCACACCCGGCTCCCTGCCCTGCCCACGCCTGCCTCCATCCACTCCACGGAGGACGATGGTGTTGGCAGTGCGAGCGGAGATAGTCGTTAGAGACTTCACTTGGAGTTGTAGTCCAAGAGCATCACAGAGGAGCACTGAGCTTGGGCTCGGCCATTTATCCGCTTTGTAACCTGGCTGAGTTTTCTAGCCACTGTACCCAGTCTCTTCATCTAGCAAATGGTGCAAAGAACAACATTGACTACGTCGGGATGCTTTCAGGGTCATGTGAGTTAAGATATGTTCCAGCACAGAGTTTACATTCAGGGTGCAGTCCTTGGCTCAGTAGAAGTGTTCGCTGCTGTTCTTATGATTTTCATTATTTCACGTCCTTATCTTCCTCGTGAGTTCCCTGTCAAACCAACCATGATCCACGGTGTCAGCAGTTTGATTCCAGGTCCCTGCTTCAAGGCCTGCAGAGGGAACCTCGTGCTCATAACCTCCTGTTTTTCTCCCAGTCTCTGGAGGGATGCATTGACCTCTAGCTTGTCTGCACTGAGGCACGGAATGGGGTCCCACACCCAACCCCGCGTCTCCTCCTTTTCATATCTGATGCTTTGGGAAGACTGCTTACTGTTCACTCGGTGGACTATACTCCCTGACATGAGCAACGCACGGGAGAGAGGCGGTAGGAAACACTGATCCATGTAGGGCTCTGAGTTGACCATAACACAGAGTACAGTTGATCAAGGGCCGAGGTAGGGTTCCTTAAGGCAAAGATCTGCCGAGATGAGGGTGTTCTGATGTGACGCCGCCTGAAAATAAAGCAAACACATAAAAGCATATGTAGTGGTCAAAGGGAAAGCACGCCACTAAAAGAATTGATCCCATGAAATACACTATTCTATTTGTTTATGTATCAAATGACTGATAGGAAAGAGCCAGGCGTAGAGATAGTAGACTTGATCAATGTCATAGAGAATTCTTTTAACAGTTGTTCATGCCTTGTGTTTTACATCATTGATTAGGGGAGTATTTTCGTCTTTTCCTTTCCTAGTGTCTCCATCTTTCTCAACTTTTCCAGGAGACATATTTACATTATCCTCTAAAATGTTAGGGAAATTTTAAAAAAGTTATGACACATTGGAAGTTGTTGATTTTGTATATGGGAGGAGCACTAGATTGCAAGTGAATTAGTGATCATTAGAGTTTTAGTTTGGTAAAAGACGGTAGTTGGAGTTGATACCAGGATGTTTGTAACCCAGTTTTTACTTCATTATTTGATGTAGTTTTCCAAATGCCAGAGCCGGTCATTTTTAATGTAATAACTTGTCTCATTTTAGAATATGTGTTCTTGGAGAGGGTGATGCAGGTAAGTAGAAAATAATTTAATGTAGTGACTTGTTTTTCTCCAATGGATCTCTTATAAACCCAACAGCCATATAGCATTCTTTTGTCCAAATGACCTGATGGCACTTTCTTAACTTTTCTTGCTGTGACTCTAGCAATCTAGGGTCACACCACCTTCTCTCTCCTAGTCATGCTTTCAGTTGTAAGAGTGATATTGTCAATAGTACAGTGAGCAATTGGCACACACTCTACTCTTTTCTTACATGTATATATATGTATATGTGTGTGTGTCTATATTTCTCAACTGCGAACTTTGGTAACATAATTGTTAAGGTGTGAACTATTTGCAGTGCACTTAACAACTGATGGCTACACATGATTGTGTAGTGACATCACGGTTAAAACCCTTCTTTGCAACATGTGGCCCCTTTCAGTTTTATTTTCAAGGAAAGGGTTCAATGACTTTTTTCTTTTGGAAGAAGAAAGACTTGCATTTCCATCTTAGAAAATCGAGAACTGGTTTCTTGCCTTTTTTCTTTTTTTGTCTTCAGCTCCTCGTCCTACTGGTTACTAATTCACATGTCCAGTCACTTCAGATTCATGGTGCTAACCCTTTGCCTTGTTCAAGGCTCTGACTTTAATTATTCCATAATCCCTTCTGTGAAGGAGGTTTCTCTCCACGCTCATCTAGCGAGGAAGGAACCGACCCTCCTTTATGTGAACTTGGAGACAGAGGCCAAGGTGAAGCCTCGGTGCCCCTCCACACCAGTGAGCTGCAGAAGGGCTGCAGAGTCCTGTGAATCTTTGGCTCCCCTCCTGGCTCCCTCCGGAGTTGGCATTGCCTGCACGGAGGAGCCCAGCTCCTTACAATCGAATTGGTGAAGTCTCCTGAAGCCGGCTGAAGGATAAGACTGGCCGGAAAGGACATCAGCAAGCAGTGTGCTCCAAAAGTGGGTGGCAGAAACACTCAGAAGAAGAAAACCTTTCCGTTTCTCTTGTTTTCTCTTTATCTTCTCTCCCTTCCTTTTCCTTTCCTTAGATGGTACAGAGCCTGTCCACCGCCCATGGTGGCTGTTTTTCTCCTCAGAGCCCCAGGACAGAGCTGTATCTCTTAGTTGTAGGTCAACCCATGGGGGTTCTTTGCCTGGAGTCCCACGGCAGTTTATTCACATCTCTTTCATTCAAATGATTTCAGTAGTGTAATTTATCTGTTTAGGCATATCT
Organism: Diceros bicornis minor; assembly: GCF_020826845.1. Lineage (NCBI taxonomy): Eukaryota > Metazoa > Chordata > Mammalia > Perissodactyla > Rhinocerotidae > Diceros > Diceros bicornis. The sequence goes on along the minus strand of NW_026690927.1, from coordinate 71,983 downwards.
GTCTTCCTTGCAGACCCCCAACATTTCAAGACCTTTGGGCACATAGTAGATGCTTAAGTACTTGAGTGAATCCGTGAAGATCTTTTGTTGAATACGATCTAAATAAATACAATACCTACTCAGCACACGAATGCAGGCACTTGAGAGAGAGTTTGGTGTCTGCTGAAGCAGGCTGTGGACCAGCTTAGGGGCTCAGTGCCAAAGTGACCCAATAGATTTAGACAAAATGAACGAGATAATTAACTTCAATTTTACAATTCATGGAGAACAGGAGCAGGATATCTAGGTGTGAATCGGGACTTGATCATTCTTGTTACATCTTTGGAAAACCCAGCCCTTTTTCTTTCTATGGATATTTGACTCATCCCAAGCAGCTGCCTTATTGGTATTTATGGGTAGATCAAATTGAAAAGAAAACCCAGAATAGTATTATGACTAGCCTTAGGGAATATCTTTATAATATAAAAGAACAAAAGTCGGAGTTAGAGCAAAGATTGAAAGTAAAATTTACTGAAAATTCCCTGTCTCCTCCCTCCTACACTCCCTTATATCCCCAACTCCCTGTCCCTGACTCCCAAGAATATCTTTTGGATTTCTGGGTCCCTGGCCCAAATCCTCCCCTTCAAGTCTTATCTCCTCTGTCACCTCCTCAGCCAGTTCCCTTAGGTCCCAGGACTCCAACTTTTCCGCAGTTCATCCAGCTGCCTGTTTTATCTTCTCTCACTGTTGAAGATTTACAGGGGGCGCTTAGGCCTGACCTCCAAGCAAGGGGCATACAGGTTACTTGTGTAAATGTTATAAACCAAGAAATAAATTTAGTAGAAACACACAGGAAGGGCAAGAAGGTTCGTTTTGCTGTGTCTTACAACTCCTCCTACTTTCCAGGGCTCTGTAATCAGGGTCTGTCAGCTTCAGACATTCCTATGCAGTATCCACTGAGGATGTATCCTGGACCTCCGCTGCAGAGAATTCATGTCCCCTGGACAGCAGCTGATCTTTTAAATTATGAAACTCTCCTGCCTCCATTGCCAGAAGACTCTACTAAATTTAGAGAAGAATTGGAAAGATTAGTGGCTATTCATAGCCCCACCCACCGAGACGTTGACTGGCTGCTAAGGGGCGTTCTTCCATCCCATGACTACACTGTAGTTATCAGACAGGCCAGACGGCCCCCTAGCAAAAACCCCCCTCATAGAGGAAATACATGGCCAGACCCTCTCCCAGACCCTCCTGCAGATGACCAGGAAGTGGCACAGCTACAGGCTGATATTCAAGGTTTAATAGGAGCGATTCTAGAGGCGTTTCCTCCTAAAGTTAATCGGTCAAAAATTGAATTATGCACTCAGAACGAGGGGGAACAACATAAAGCTTTTGTTGAACGGTTTACTCAGACTTTCCAAAGGCACACTGCATTGAATCTAGAAGCTCCAGAGCATAAGAATCTCCTAATTTCTGCTTTAGTTGGAAATTTTCTTCCTGATATAAAGAAACAAATTCAAAACAGTGTGGTTGTTTGGGCAGGGCAACCATTAAGTGTAATAATGGAGGCTGCTACACAATTCTTTGAAAATTGTCAGAAAGAAAGCAAAAAAAATAAAAATAATTAAAGACAACTCTTCTTGCTTTGCAAATTGAATCTTTTGAAAAGCAAAAATTCAACCCTGAAAGTAAACTAAAGCCCACTCAGAGGTCTCCCTATTTGCCTTCAGACAATTATAGTTATTGCAAGAAACCAAGGCATTGGAAAAGGGCGTGTGCCGCTCTTAAGAGAAGGGAAAGTTTTGTGGGAGATCGGGATTTGGCCACCCTGAAATCTATCTCTTTACCTTGGTTGTTTTTTCTAGGGACATTTGACTTCCCCCACTAACTTCCTAAAGAATTTGACGTGGTGGCTCCTTCCTGGAACAGATCTATCATGATGGCTGTAAAGATAATGTAGGGTAAATGTTACAATAGGAAAGGCACCAACAAGCCCCTCTTATCAGAAGTTCTGTCTCTCTGGCCACATTCTCTGGATGACCCTGCGAAGAGTTGCCAGACAATCATTTACATTTACAAGGGAAATCTCCATTTGTAAAGGTATCTCCCTCTCTGTTTGGAGAAGAGAGGGGGATGAGCTCATTTCAAGTGACTTATCAATGTAGAAGGTGAGGCCTTGAGCTACATAATAAACCTTACTCTTGTTTACTGTGCTTTAGTGGTAATCTCCTGTAACTGACTCCCCCGCCGCCCAAAATCCTCCTTTGTCATTGGCTGAAAATGATATTTAAGACGAGAATTTCTGCTATTGTGTTGAGAAACGCAGTGTCCCTGCTTTCTCCCATGTATACATGTGATTAAACTTGGTATTATTTTCTCCTGCTAACCTGTCTTGTTGATTATTTGGCCAGCCAGAAGAACCTTAAGGGAAAGGGCAGAGGGAGATTCTCTCTCTTCCCCTGACAGTTTAAAAAATGTTCCCGCTTGACCCCAGCACCACCAAAAGGCTCATTTTTCTCTACCTGAGGGGCATTTCTTCCTCAAATGATGGGGTCAGCCGATCCTTAGTCGCACTCCTGAGCCTACAGTTAAACTTAAAATAGAGGTTCGAAAACTGGATTTCTTAATTGACACTGGTGCGACATTCTCTACTATCCGTTCAAAGGATTTATCTCTACCTGTTACCTCTGATTCTATCAAGCTGTTTGAGTCTCTAGACAGCCTATTTCACTGCCCATATCTAAGCCCACTCCAATATATTTAGGCCCCCTTAACACTCATCATGCTTTTTTAGTTTCTGACTGTTCACCAGCAAACCTCTTTGGCTGAGATTTGTTATGTAAATTCAATGCCACTATAAATTGTAATGAAAAAGGTGTTTTTATCTCCTTGCCTTCTGACCAAGCCCCAAGTCTCCTACTTTCCATGATGGAAACTTGTCCTGATTTAAATCCTTCTGAGGAAGATGAGTCTTTAAAGAATGTCCCAACCAGTCTTTGGGCTACACATGCAAATGAGGTACGATTGTTGCTTAGTGCTGAGCCCGTGCACTTTACTTGGAAAAAAAATAAACCATTTCCATCAGTAGCCCAATACCCGCTCTCCAGAGATGCCGAGCGAGGAATTCAACCCATAATAGACTCCCTTTTGCAACAGGGTGTACTAGCTTTTACTTCCTTGCCCTGTACCACTCCAATCTTGCCAGTAAAAAAGGAAGGCAAATTTGACTCAGACGGGAACCAAATCTATAGATTTGTACAAGACCTCAGAGCCATAAACTCTTTTGTAATTCCTCGGCATCCTGTGGTCCCTAATCCAGCTGTCTTCCTGACCTCAATACCTGCTGATGCAGCCTGCTTTACAGTAGTTGACCTCTGCTCAGCTTTCTTTTCAATCCCATTACACCCTGACTCACAATTTCTTTTCACATTTACATTTAAAGGGAGACAATTTACATGGACTCGAATACCTCAGGGATATTGTGAGTCCCCCTCAATATTTTCCCAGGTCCTTAAAGCTGACTTGGATTCTGTAGTCTTTACTCAAAGCTCCACTCTTGTTCAATATGTTGATGACCTTTTACTCTGTAATCCAACTAAGCAGGGGGCTCTTACAGATTCGCTCATTCTCCTGAAAGCCCTAGCTGAACGAGGTCATAAAGCCTCCAGGTTTAAACTTCAGTGGGTGCAAATGACTGTTACCTACTTAGGGCATGAGATATCTCAAGGCATTCAAAAGCTAACGCCCAAACGCCTTGAGTCAATTTTATCCATCCATCTCCCCAAAACAAAGAAACAGCTACGTAAATTTCTAGGAGCTGCTGGTTACTGCTGCCAATGGATTCCTAATTTTGCAGCCCTTGCTAAACCTCTGTATTCTCTTCTCCCAGATATCACCCCAGATCCTATTTGCTGGCCCTCAGAGGCATTAAACTCCTTAGAGGCCTTAAAAATATCTTTGTCCATGCCTCCAGCTCTTGGCTTACCTAATTTTGACAAGCCTTTTCATCTATACTGTCATGAAAATAATGAAATTGCTACAGGCATTCTAGAGCAATCTTTTGCCTCTCAAATACGTCCTATAGCATATTTCTCATGCCAACTAGACCCTGTGGCATCAGGCATGCCCCCATGCTTACGTGCGGTGGCTGCAGCTGCCACCCTGATTGATAAGGCCAGTACTCTTACATTAGGCTCTCCCATTCACCTCTATGTCCCACATTCTGTGTCAGCTATTTTGCAAGTTCATAGGACACAACACGTCTCTACACGGCGACAGACCACCTATGAGCAGGCTCTTTTAACTAACCCTTCCATCATCTTACATCGTTGCAACACTTTAAATCCAACTACTTTACTGCCCCTTCCTGATGATGGAGAGCCCCACTCCATTCCACATGATTGCCTTGCAACTATAGAAATGGTCTCAAAGCCATGAGAGGATCTCTCAGACATCCCTTTAGACAATCCAGACTTACTTCTGTTTTGTGACGGCTCCTGTAAACGAAATTCCCGGGGGAACCATAATAACTGGTTATGCCATAGTTTCCCCACATGAAACTCTTGAAGCTTATTCTTGGCCCACCATAAGATCAGCCCAAGCTGCTGAACTCATAGCTCTTACTAGGGCCTGCACATTAACAAAAGAAAAAACTGCCACTATTTACACAGACTCCAAATAGGCTTTTGGAGTCTGCCATGTTGTTGGCACAATTTGGAAATCCCGTAGATTCTTAACCTCTGCAAGAACTCCTATTGCTAATGGACACTTAATTACAGCCTTATTACAAGCTATTCACTTTCCTTCAAAAATTGCCATTGTTCATTGTTCAGCCCATACTAAGGAGACCGATGTCATATCTTTAGGGAATGACAGGGCTGACAGAGCTGCTAAACATGCAGCTCACTATATACCCCCTTATCCGTTTTCCACCCAATTTTTAAACCTGCCTTTATCCCTGACTGATGTTATTAACTATCAGGCAAATGCCCCACAATCTGAAAAAGACAATTGGATACAAAAGGGTGCCACACAGTTATCAGATGGATTATACATTGGACCAAATGGACTTCCAGCAGCTCCTTTTCTTTTGACTTTTTGGCTTGCACTTATCTCCCACCAAATGGGACATATGTGCAAACGGGGGATAGCTAAAGAACTAAAAGACAATTGGTTTTACCCTGGCATCCATAAAATTTCTGACCAAATCACCTCCCAGTGCACAACTTGCAAATCTTCCCAAGTTTCTGGGAGAAATCGGTGTGATCCAGGAAGTCCTCCCAGGCCCATGTTGCCTTTTGCGGCACTCCAAATGGATTTTATGGACTTGCCCTCAGCTTTAGGTTACTCTCACTGTTTGGTTATTGTCTGCATGTTTAGTAGATGGACTGAATGCTATCCGACCAGACATGCAGATGCCACAACAGTGGTAAAGAAATTAATAACTGAAGTTATTCCTCGCTTTGGCATTCCTTTATAGATTGAACCAGACCAAGGAACTTACAGCATAGATAAACCACTTGCTTGCAAAAACTCTGGGATATTCATTAAAATTTCATACCCCATATCACCCTCAGTCATCAGGGCAAGTGGAACATAAAAATCTAGATATAAAAAGAACTCTAGGAAAAGTCTGTCAAGAAACTGGACTTAAATGGCCAGAATCTCTGCCCTTGGCCCTTATGAAGATTCAAAATACTCCAAACAAAAAGCATGGACTGACTCATTTGAAATAGTTTTTGGATGTCTGATGCCTACTGGCGTCTCTAAACCTTCAATTCCTGGATTAAATGACTATTATGGGAACTTAAGTGAACAATTTGATGCTATGACTAGTTATATACAAAAATTAACTAGTATACTTGAAGCATATCGTCAACAGGTAAAAGAGGCGTGGCCCCCACCTTCTGACAAGCCTTGCCATCCCTTTCGACCAGGAGACCGGGTGTACATCAAGGTCTTTAGAAGAAAACACGCACTGTCACCTCGCTGGGAAGGACCTTATGAAGCCTTACTGACGACCTGCACTGCCATCAAAATAAAAAAAAAATCTTCCTGGATCCATGCAAGCCACACCAAAATCACCCAGAACATCACTCTCAAGACAACTGAGAGATAATCCCCACAAGTGACCTTAAACTAAGGATTTCGAAGGTCAAAACCCAGGCCCCAGAAGCAGCCGACATCACGAAGTAGACAGCTCTTCCCAAGACCACGGATCAAGAAAACCTACTTTGACCCATTTCCTCCCCCTTGCTTTAAAACTCAGGATATATATACACACTCACACACACAAACTATTAGTGGATATATATATATATATATATATTTTTTTTATTGATATTTTAATGGTTTCTAACATTGTGAAATTTTGGGTTGTACATTTTTCTTTGTCCATCACCCCATATATGACTCCCTTCACCCCTTTTGCCCACCCCCCACCCCCACTTCCCAGGTAACCACAGTCCAGTTTTCTCTGTCCATGTGTTGGTTTATATTCCACATATGATTGAGATCATACAGTGTTTGTCTTTCTCTTTCTGGCTTATTTCACTTAACATAATACGCTCCAGGCCCATCCATGTTGTTGCAAATGGGACGATTTTGTCTTTTTTTATGGCTGAGTAGTATTCCATTGTATATATATACCACATTTTCTTAATCCAATCGTCAGTCGAGGGACACTTAGGTTGCTTCCACTTCTTGGCTATGGTGAATAATGCTGCAATGAACATAGGGGTGCATAAGCCTCTTTGGATTGTTGATTTCAGGTGCGTTGGATAGATTCCCAGTAGTGGGATGGCTGGATCATAGGGCATCTCTATTTTTAATTCTTTGAGGAATCTCCATACCGTTTTCCATAGAGGCTGTACCAATTTGCATTCCCACCAGCTGTGTATGAGGGTTCCTGTTTCTCCACATCCTCTCCAACATTTGTTGTTTTTTGTCTTGGTGATTATAGCCATTCTAACGGGCGTGAGGTGGTATCTTAGTGTTGTTTTGATTTGCATTTCCCTGATGATTAGTGATGTTGAGCATCTTTTCATGTGCCTATTGGCCATCTGTATATCTTCCTTGGAGAAGTGTCTGTTCATTTCCTCTGCCCATTTTTTGATCGGGTTGTTTGTTTTTTTTGTTGTTCAATTGTGTGAGTTCTTTATATATTATGGAGATCAACCCCTTGTCAGATGTATGTTTTGCAAATATTCTCTCCCAGCTGGTTGGTTGTTTGTTCATCTTGATTCTGGTTTCATTTGTCTTATAAAAGCTCTTTAGTCTGATAAAGTCCCACTTGTTTATTTTTTCTTTAGTTTCCCTAGTCTGGGTAGGCATGTCATCCGAAAATATTCCTTTAAACCCAATGTCAAATAGCGTGTTGCCTATATTTTCTTCTATGAGTTTTATAGTTTCAGGTCTCATCTTCAGGTCTTTGATCCATTTTGAGTTAATTTTTGTGAATGGCGATAGCACATGGTCCACTTTCATTCTTTTGCATGTGGATGTCCAGTTTTCCCAACACCATTTATTGAAGAAACTTTCCTTTCTCCATTGCATGTCCTTAGCACCTTTGTCGAAAATTAGCTGTCCGTATATGTGTGGTTTTATTTCTGGGCTTTCAATTCTGTTCCATTGATCTGTGTGTCTGTTTTTGTACCAGTACCATGCTGTTTTGATTACTATTGCTTTGTAGTATGTTTTGAAGTCAGGAATTGTGATGCCTCCTGCTTTGTTCGTTTTCTTTAGGATTTCTTTAGCTATTCGGGGTCTTTTGTTGCCCCATATAAATTTCAGTATTCTTTTTTCTATTTCTGTGAAGAATGTCATTGGGATTCTGATTGGGATTGCATTGAATCTGTAGATTGCTTTAGGTAATATAGACATTTTAACTATGTTTATTCTTCCAATCCACGTGCATGGGATATCTTTCCATTTCTTTATGTCATCGTAGATTTCCCTCAATAATGTCTTGTAGTTCTCATTGTATAGGTCCTTCACCTCCTTGGTAAGATTTATTCCTAGGTATTTTATTCTTTTTGATGCAATTGTAAATGGTATTATCTTTTTGAGCTCTCTTTCTGTTAGTTCATTATTAGCATATAGAAATGCAACTGATTTTTGTAGATTGATTTTGTACCCTGCAACTTTGCTGTAGTTGTTGATTGTTTCTAACAGTTTTCCAACAGATTCTTTAGGGTTTTCTATATATACAATCATGTCATCTGCAAATAGTGAGAGTTTCACTTCTTCGTTACCTATTTGGATTCCTTTTATTCCTTTTTCTTGCCTAATTGCTCTGGCCAAAACCTCCAGTACTATGTTGAACAGGAGTGGTGAGAGTGGGCAGCCCTGCCTCGTTCCTGTTCTCAGAGGAATGGCTTTCAGTCTTTCCCCGTTGAGTATGATGTTAGCTGTGGGTTTGTCATATATGGCCTTTATTATGTTGAGGTACTTTCCTTCTATTCCCATTTTATTGAGAGTTTTTATCATAAATGGATGTTGTATCTTGTCAAATGCCTTCTCTGCGTCTATTGAGACGATCATGTGGTTTTTATTCTTTGTTTTGTTGATGTGATGTATCACGTTGATTGATTTGCGGATGTTGAACCATCCCTGCGTCTCTGGTATAAATCCCACTTGATCATGGTGTATGATCTTTTTAATATATTGTTGTATTCGGTTTGCCAATATTTTGTTGAGGATTTTTGCATCAATGTTCATCAGCGATATTGGCCTGTAATTTTCTTTCTTTGTATTGTCTTTGTCTGGTTTTGGTATCAGGGTGATGTTGGCCTCATAGAATGATTCAGGAAGTGTTCCATCTTCCTCTATTTTTTGGAATAGTTTGAGGAGGATGGGTATTAAATCTTCTTTGAATGTTTGGTAAAATTCACTGGAGAAGCCATCTGGTCCTGGACTTTTATTTTTTGGGAGGTTTTTGATTACTATTTCAATCTCTTTACTTGTGATTGGTCTATTCAGATTCTCCATTTCTTCTTGGTTCAATTTTGGGAGGTTGTATAAGTCTAAGAATTTATCCATTTCTTCTAGATTGTCCAATTTGTTGGCATATAATTTCTCATAGTATTCTCTTATAATCCTCTGTATTTCCATGGTATCCATTGTAATTTCTCCTCTTTCATTTCTAATTTTATTTACTTGAGCCTTTTCTCTTTTTTTCTTAGTTAGCCTGGCTAAGGGTTTGTCTATTTTGTTTATCTTCTCGAAGAACCAACTCTTTGTTTCATTAATCCTTTCTACTGTTTTTTTGGTCTCAATATCATTTATTTCTGCTCTGATTTTTATTATTTCTCTCCTTCTGCTGGCTTTGGGCTTTGTTTGTTCTTCTTTTTCTAGTTCTGTTAGGTGTAATTTAAGGTTGCCTATTAGGGCTTTTTCTTGTTTGTTAAGGTGGGCTTGTATCGCTATGAGTTTCCCTCTCAGGACCGCTTTTGCTGCGTCCCATATGGTTTGATATGGCATGTTATCATTTTCGTTTGTTTCCAGATAGTTTTTGATTTCTCCTTTAATTTCATCAATGATCCATTGGTTGTTCAGTAGCATGTTGTTTAATCTCCACATTTTTGTCACTTTCCCAGTTTTTTTTTCCTGGTTCATTTCCAGTTTCATAGCCTTATGGTCTGAAAAGATGCTTGTTATGATTTCAATCTTCTTAAATTTATTGAGGCTTGCTTTGTTTCCCAACATATGGTCTATCCTAGAGAATGTTCCATGCATGCTTGAGAAGAATATGTAGTCAGCTGTTTTTGGGTGGAGTGCTCTGTATATGTCTACTAGGTCCATCTCGTCCAGTTTTTCATTTAAGTCTAATATTTCTTTATTAACTTTTTGTCTGGATGATCTATCCATTGCTGTAAGTGGGGTGTTAAGATCCCCTACTATTATTGTGTTGTTGTTGATTTCTCCTTTTAGGTTTGTTAATAGTTGTTTTATGTACATTGGTGCTCCTATGTTGGGTGCATATATATTTATAAGTGATATGTCTTCTTGATGGAGTGTCCCTTTTATCATTATATATTTCCCTTCTTTGTCTTTCTTAACCTGTTTTATCTTGAAGTCTACTTTGTCTGATATGAGTATGGCAACACCTGCTTTCTTTTGTTTGCCATTAGCTTGGAGTATTGTCTTCCATCCTTTCACTCTGAGCCGGTGCTTGTCTTTAGTGCTGAGATGTGTTTCCTGAAGGCAGCATATTGTTGGGTCTTGCTTTTTAATCCATCCTGCCACTCTGTATCTTTTGATTGGAGAGTTCAATCCATTTACATTTAGGGTAATTATTGAAATATGAGGGTTGAATGTTGCTGTTTTGTCACTTATTTTCTGGTTCTTTTGCATTTCCTTTGTTTCTTGTCCCATTTGTTTTGGACTGCCAATTCAGTTTGGTTGTTCTGTCTTATGATTCTTCTAGTTTTCTCTTTGTTTATCATATGTGGTTTTAATTTGATTATTTGTTTAGTGGTTACCTTGAGGTTTGGGCGAAAAATCTTCTGTATGAGATAGTCCATTATCTGATAGCCTCCTATTTCCTTATACTAAGTCAATTCAGTCACTTTCCTCTTCCCCTTCTAAGTTGCTCTTGTTATACCTTATTCTATCTTGTGTTGTGGCTGTGTGTTTACAGTGATGAGGTTAAATTTATTTTTGGTGAATTTCTTCCTTTGATCTTTGAGTTTAGTATTTAAGTGGTTGCTAACCTATTCCGGTAAAGATCTACTATTTCTCTGATTTTGTCTACCTACTTTTCTCCCTACTCCAAGCTTTGTGTTCCCTTTCTCTTCTTGTTTTCAGGCCTGAGGGCCTTCTTGAGTATTTCTTGTAGTGGCGGTCTCGTGGCCATGAACTTCCTTAGCTTTTGTTTATCTGGGAGAGTTACTATTTCTCCATCATATTTGAAGGATATTTTTGCTGGATAGAGTATTCTTGGCTGAAAGTTTTTGTCTTTTAGTATTTTGAATATATCATTCCAGTCTCTTCTAGCCTGAAAAGTTTCTGTTGAGAAATCCGCTGAGAGCCTGATGGGAGTTCCTTTGTACGTTATTTTTTGTTTTTGTCTAGCTGCCCTTAATATTGTTTCTTTGTCGTTGACCCTGGCTAGCCTTACCACTAGGTGTCGTGGTGAAGGCCTTTGTCTGTTAATATATATAGGAGTCCTGTTGGCTTCACTTACTGGTATTTCCTGCTCCTTCCCCAGATTTGGGAAATTTTCAGCTATTATTTCCTTGAATAGGCTCTCTGTTCCTCTTTCCCTCTCCTCTCCCTCAGGAATACCTATAATTCTTATGTTACATTTTCTAATAGAGTCCGATATTTCTCGGAGTCTTTCTTCATTTCTTTTTAGTCTTAGTTCTCTCTCTTCTTCCATCTGGAGTATATCTGTATTCCTATCCTCTAAAGTACTAATTCTTTCCTCCATATTGTCAGCTCTGTTCTTTAAAGATTCCAGATTCTCCTTTATCTCCTCCATTGTGTTCTTCATCTCCATCAGCCCTGATAGGTTTTTCTTTATGATTTCAATCTCTTTTGTGAAGAAACTCCTAATCTCATTGAATTGTTTGTCTGTGTTGTCTCGTATTTCGTTGAGTGTTTTTATGATAGCTATTTTGAAATCTCTGTCATTTAGTTTATGGATTTCTGTGTCTTCGGGGTTGATTTCTGGGTGCTTGTCATTTTGTTTCTGGTCTGGTGATTTCATATATTTTTGCATTGTGGTTCCTGTGTTGGTTTTGATTTTCCTCATCCTGGAAGTCTCTGGTTGCAATTTCCACCTGCCGCCACTGTCTGGTGGTAAAGGGCTGTGTAGTCTAAGCCCCCTGCACTCTGCCCCAGTTTTTCTGCTGCGATCCGCAGTTTTGTTTTGTTTTGTTTTGTGTCTTTTCCCCACTGCGATCCACGGGTCCAGTCCAGTTTATTCAGGTCTGCCTCGGACCGCTAGATCTGGTCGAGCTGCAGAATCCGGGTTGCGGGGAGGGGGGAGCTCTCTCTTTTGCCCTCTGGGTCCCTGACGTGGGAGGCTTCTCGTTTGCCCCTCTTCATCCGCTCTCTGGGTTGCTCAGATGTTGATGGTAGCCCTGTGGCTCCTCTGAGCCCTCTGTGCGGGAGTTTCCCACTGGCTGAGAGTGCCCGAAGAGCTACAGTTTCCCGCCGAGGGCCGCCCCTCCCCCCTCTCTGGGAGCCGCGCGGACCGGATCGCTGATCTGATGCGGAGGGAGCGGAGTTCTCCTTACCTCTCCCCACTTCCTCCGGGGGCCCAGCACGTTCCGCTCTCAGATGTGCGGCAGTGTGGATCCCTCCGCTCCAGCTTTTCACTGTCTGGGATTCCGTTGTTGGTCTGTGGCTGTTACTTTTGTTGTATTTTGTGGGGGAAGAATTCACGGGAAAGCTCACTCCGCCATGATGCTGACGTCACTCCCTATATATATATTTTTAATCATTTATTAGAAAGCTGACTGGAGAGTGCTGGTCTCTATCTGTCCCTCTTCCCCTCTCTAAGTCTCCGCTATGGGCTCTTTTCCAATCTGTGTCTTGCTTTTACTAACCCTCTCCTTTTCAACAGGTCGGGCACAGACCAAACACCCCCTTATGCCAGTTTACCAAGCCCTAGCCACACTAACTAATCAATCTGACTGTTGGTTATGTCAACAGCTAGATAGTGCAAAAGAACCTGAACTAGTCTTTGTTCCTGCTGATATGAACACCTGGTGGACTAAGTATGGAAAATGGATGAATAACAGAGTATGGTATCCGCAACAAGGGAAACTTCACTCTGCTTCGTCTCCTGGTGAGTCACTTGGGCCCCAGAAAGACTACTTAAAAAGTCAAAGACTGTCCCTTGCCCAAGTACAAGCAATAAGTGAAAGTTTTTCCCTCTGCATTGAAAGTAAACATGGCGCTGGACCTTTCCTGGGTGACATACCGAGACAATATTGCAGTCAAACTCTGTGGTTTGATTCCGCAGGTGGCATCTTCAGAACTCTCAAGGGAATTGTAAGTGACTCTATCACTACTCCCTCTGGCACAAACATTTGCCAAATCACCAAGTGCTCTGGATGGCTTATGAGCCACCCGTGTGCAACTTGGGGTATCGCAGCTATCCGCATGGTTAAGCTGCCCAATGCCACAGACTATATATGGGTGGATCAAAGATCTGGACTCACCTGGTCAGGTGACAAGACCAGGCTTTATAGCTGCCAAAATCAGACTGCAGGCCTCCTCTACCAGCTATTCTGCAATCTGTTCTGTTCTCGCAGACTGACAGGAGCTCATGGGAAATGGAGATGTTTAGGTAGTAACAGTGCAAGTGGCACAGATCATGAAATAGTCCAGATCCTGGGAACTACAGACTCAATTCTAACTTTGTCTTTAAACTACACTGGTCTTTTCATTTTATGCGGCAACAAAGTGTATAAAGGATTCCCATCTAATTGGTCAGGACGATGCGGACTTGGATACCTGGCTCCTTCTGTCACCAAACACTCCACTTTAAATGCGAGCCAAATTACAAACCTGGGTTCGTTTGTTCATAAGATTGTGCCACATAAACGTGCCAGTTGAGAAATCGTGGAAAATCCACTTGTATATCGCAACTCCAAGTTCTTTTCAGCCTTGAGAGTCCTATTCCCCAGCTTTGGAGACTGTGAGTTGGAAAAGGCAACCTTAAATCTCTCTATGGTAATGGAGCAAGAGTTCAACACCACCATGCAAACCTTGAACATACTCCAGTCAGGTATTAACAGCATAGAATCTGTGGTGCCCCAAAATTGACGTGCTCTGGATGTACGCACTGCCCAGCAAGGAGGAGCATGTGCAATTATTGGAGAAAAATGTTGCTTTTATGTGAATCAAACAGGTCAAGTAATATCTAACTTAAATCTATTAAAAGAGAAGATTGACATTTTTCATCAGATAAACGAAGCTCACACATTTTATTGGACTGACTTATTTCCAGGATTGGGGGACTGGTTTAATGGGGTGTGGGGAAATGTGCTCCGATTTGTTCTTTTCTGCTTGTTCATCCTCATCCTAATCTGCGTTCTTTTCTCTCTTTGCAGACTTCTTATCACTGAGATACTAAAACGATTTCTCTCTCCACAGTTACCAGCTCAGCTTTTAATATGTGAAACTTCTAGGGAAGTTTCAGAGGAGGGAACTGATGGTGTTCAGGGCAAGCTACCCCAGGAAGCACCGCTCTGGTATACGGATTATTTCCAGCTGAAGACAATAAGGACTCAGAGAACTCAGGAAGAATATTTGAGTTTCCCCTCCCAAACTGCCTAAAGAATTTAAAACAAAAGATCTGTTTCAGGAAGGAGTTATTATCATGACTGCTATAAAGATAATGTAGGATAGAGGTTACAATAGAAAAGGCACCAACAAGCCCATCTTATCGGAAGTTCTGTCTCTCTGGCCACAGGCTCTGGATGGCCCTGTGAGGAGTTACCAGACAATCATTTACAAGGGAAGTCTCCATTTGTAAAAGTATCTTCCTCTCTGTATTGGGAAGAGGGGGGACGACCTCATTTCTAGAGACTTATCAATGTAGAAGGTGAGGCCTTATAACGGCATAATAAATCTTACTCTTGTTTACAGTGCTTTAGTGATAATCTCCTGTAACTAACACTCCCACCCCCAACATCCTCCTTGTCTTTGGTTGGACATGGTATTTAAGACGAGAATCTGCTATTGTGTTGAGAAACGCAGTGTCCCTGCTTTCTCCCATGTATACATGTTATTAAACTTGGTATTATTTTCTCCTGCTACCCTGTCTTGTTAATTATTTAGCCAGTCATAAGAACCTTAAGGAAAAGGGCAGAAGGAGATTCCCCCTCTTCCCCTGAAAGTGGTGATGCAGGTGGGCTCTCAAGGTTATGCCTATATTGTGGAAGCAAGCAATCAAGCATTTAATGGAAGCATTTCTATGTAAACGAAAGAAAAAGAAGGTTAATGGTTGGAGCAATTTGTAAAGCAGTTTCTGAGTATAGGGGACAGCTAGTTAAGAAGATTTTTAGATGTCAGCATCAAAGCATCTTTTGCAGTTTAAAATGTCTCTGATGATGTCATCGGGTAACCTCTTAAGTTTATATCAAGTCCATCAGCTTCAGTTTGTAAGGCTTCAGGAAAAAGGGGAGGTTCAGTTTTCAGTGATTTCAAATGAAAATGATGGAAAAAATCAAAAACGTTAGTTTGGACATCTGTAGGCAGATATTTTAGACTAGAAGAAATCAGGATCCAGTCCAGTCAACAGATATAAAACAAAAACCTTAACAGACAATTAACAAAACTAGGATCTAATATCCGCAAATGTACACTATAGTTTTTACTGAAATATAATTTTTCTTTCTAAGATCACCCTCATTTTTATCAAAGATAGACAAATTAAAACTAACTAGTTTGCAAAATAAGTCTAGTTCCAATAGTGTTGGCCCAATTATTTACATAAGTACAGCAAGAATAGCAATTGATCACATAGGCTCTTTTAAATCTGCTTTGCTGGAAATTTTTATAAGGAATCTCAGATTGAACTTTAAAGGCCTCTCCAGGCCAGAAAAGTCAAGCCAAGGATTTTGTCATCAGACTTTGCCTGTAATACCTACAGATTTGGGTGAATTCCTCTGTTCCTAGGTTCCCCCAAAATATTTCGAGGTTCCTTGTGTTTGCCAGATAAGTGACATTCTTTACTTATCCTGGTAAGTGCTGCTTGGAACATAAGGTACCAGGCCAATATTTCCATGTGGCTTTATTCCATAAAGTCCAATCTTCATTCCTCAAAAGCTGTATGGTTATATCGCAAATATGATCTTCCAGTCACAGCCTTGGTAATATAACCAGTGTTTCCAATTATGTCCTGTTATAAGGAGAACAGATTCTTATTGAACTTATGCAAATAACTATATTGCCATGAAAACAACAATACTCACTTACTAAGAGTTTCCAAATTCGAGGGATCAGATCTAAGAAATAGAGAAATATTTCAATTTTACTTATAAAAATATCATTTGCCAAATTGTTATAAGTCATAGCTAGCTCAGGAGAAAAGAGAAAAAGTTTTCCTTAACTCTGAAAAAACAAAACATTAAAAATTCAGCAATACTTCAAATGAAAAATCATAAAAATTATAATCATCCTTATCAGTTCATTCAGTCCTGTGTAATCCATTCTTGATCCCAATCTTTCTGTTAGCAGCTTCATGAAGTTATCAGTCTTTCCATCAGGTTTCTGTAATTTCTTACCAAGGTCAGTTTTATGATCAGAAAGTTTGTCAGAAACCTGTACTCCAGTGTAAATGCCAGAGTCCTTTCCATGAATTTTTCTGAAGTTGAAATATTTTGCAAAAGCATTAGAGCAAAGAAATAAGTCTGTAAACAACAAGACCTCAAAATGGCAATTGACAGAGAAATTTGATTAATTTTGTGACATACAACACTTTAAAATAATAATAACCAGAAATATGACTGATAATCAGGACAGATCAGAATTTCAGTAATGTTATACAATTTTAAAACACCTATGTCGATAACATTTGCTCACATAATAGCACCTAAGCAGACTTATCATCACTTGTCTGACAATGCTTTCCATGCAATTTAACATACTGAATAAGCCTAATAAACTTAGTATCTTTCCCATTATAGGAAGAGAGCAAATTTCTTTAAGAAGTTCTAGGGCCCTTTGAAAATTCTCAAAGAAAAAAAGTAAAAAAAAAGACTTTATTTAAGATATGAATTTTGGGGAGCTTGTCAAAAATAGAAAACGTTAAAGCAAAGAGATCATTAACAGTCCAAAAACCTTAATAGAGAAACCTCAGTCTTTTGAACACAGGAAATTATTTTAACAGGTTTTTTTTTTTCTGTCTTTTAGGTAGACTTATCCAAAGGTAAAGAAAAATCTTTTATAACCTCTTTATCAAGTTCAAGAAAATTATCCTTTTAAGAGAAAGAAGACCAAATTATAATTTTGTACCAGCTTCCTTCTGATATTAAAATTCATTTACTTAATTAAATTCATTTCAATCTGAGCAAACTTGACCATACAAAAACTCCTTTTCCAGAATTCCTCTTCCACAAACCTATAACTTTCTTTTTACATTCAGAATTTGTCCCATGTCTTTCTTTTCCCTCCTAGTACTTGAAGACAAATTTATCTTTCTTAATCAATCAAACAAAATATTTCCATTCTTTGTTCCTTCTTTATACATCTTACTTTCCTTGTACACAGACATATTTTTTCTTAATATTTAGTAGCTTCAATCACATACACTAATTAGAAATTTTAACTCTTAGAAACCCGAATTTGTAAGTAAAAACTAAGTAAACCATGATAAACTTTCTTTTACATTAGTATATTGTGGCTTGGAAAATTTATAAACACTTCATAACTTCTAGAAATATGTTACTTTATAGTACAATCTTTTAATAAAACACATGTTTACCAATAGACCCAAAACACCTTTTAGTTTTCCTGTAATGAAAAGCCAAATGTAGACAATCGTGACTTTCGCAATCAATGTCTAATATCTTATCTTATTTGGAAATGATGATACTCAGTGAATTTTTATCACAAAATTTAGCAAAACTCTAAAGTTTTAAGTCACCAAAAAGATTTTGGAAGCTGTCAACACCATAAAACATAATTATTATTTAAAGTTCACCCAACATTCATCTTTTTCACAACAATTTAGGTACTTGTTGCCAATAATTATTTAGATTGTCTATAAGACTTCATAAGACATTAGATAAAATTAGCCATCATTTAAATTACTATTTTTGTTAACCAGTACTGTAATAGAAATAACATTAGTTTTTTTTACAAAAGTTCATGTAAATTTCATCACCTCATACCTTTAAACATAGTTATCATTAAGATTTTTATCAATAGGTGTTGGTCTTCTAATTTTGGACAAGGGAAGCATTCCCAGTCAGACATTTTAAAACATACACAGGCAAAGTTGATGTAACCTCTTTATATAAAATTAGCTCAAACATTCTAACCTTTATAATCTTATCAACACTTACACTTTTACATGTTCTCAATTCAATTGTAACCTGAGTCAAGGTCTTAAGGCTATTTAAATTTTTCCCTTCCTTTTTATGGCCCTTTTTTAGGTACCAATTAAACAATTGTGTGAGAGCTCTCAAAACATATTTTTTTTCCTCAATTTAGAAGTTTTCCCAATTCAAAGGATCTGTTGTCTGGCCATTGACGAGTAGGATTTTCATTTGTATATTTATTCCAATAGTGACTCGATCCAATAAGCCTTTTTAAGGAAAGACCCGGTGGTAACTTTCCCATGCTTAGAGTAAATCTTTACCATGGACACAAGAGGCGTCCCTGGTGAGGGCGCAGATGATGTAGCCCCCATGATCCACAGAATTCACTCCCAAAGATATTCAGAGAAAGTAAAGACCTTCGTTACACAGGCGGTAAGGATGGTGTAGTGAAAACGGTGTCTCCGGTCTCCTACAATAGTGTGGGACGCCTCCAGTCACAGACCCGCTAATCTGTGACACCAGGCAGGCAATATTGGAGTGGGATTTTTCCAGCACTAACAAGCAACGAAGGTTAAGACGACAAAAGCCCTTATGGACTGGGTCCTTTATGACAAACTCCCCTGAGAGCTTGGCACAGCCGGACAAAGAGACAGTTCAGAACCCCAGTCTACTCGACTGGCCACCAAGGGGCACCCCGGTAAATGCACCTTCCGTATGGTGGAGACCAAGGAGAATATTCTCACTGGTCACAAAGCCAAGTTTTCTCAGGACACAGAACAAGACAGAAGGAAAAACCTCATCCGGTTCTTTTCTTATGTGCACAATGACAGCTTTAGCCACGCCTTAGGTCTCTTGGAGTCAGAATAATACCTGGTGGGGAGGTGCCACGGGGTTGGGGATTGTGTGCTTTACAGAGTACCTCGTCATTGCATGGACATTTTCTTGCAGTTGGCGGGGGACATGTGTCTTCTACCCCGTTCCGTGACACAACTTATCCTGTCACGGGAGTCTTCTGAAAGTGGCGAGCGCCCTAATGGCTCTTAACTTCTCGACCTGTGCCCACCAAATTTGCAGCCTTTTTGGCTTCCAAGATGCCCTTGGCAATGGCCTTCACTTCATGTGCATATTAACCCACAGCAAAGTTTGTGTAAATAGACGCCAGTCTGGTGAGACCCGCAAACTCACCAGTCTGTGGGGCCGGCCCGGACAGTAGGCTTATAGGGTCTATGCCTGCGTCCTACCCTATGGTATTTCCTTCTTATGACACACGATACAAAAGACAGAGACAAAAGAGAAAAACAGAGACTATTTCTGGGAGGAAAAGCGATCAAGATCAAAACCAAGAGTACTCTACCAAATTTACCAGCGTCACTAAAATCACAAGAAACTAGTTTCCCAAATATTTTCTCCTGCCAATCTAAATTTCGAAAGAGAAAAAATTTCTCACCACCTCCTTCCACCGGACTCCACAGGTAGAGATTCCGGGAGGCTGACGTGGTAAGAAGTCTTACATTTTACCGGCTATCGTCAGGGGTTCCCGTATTTCATCCCCTGCAGTAATCTAGGGAGAAGGCATTTCTTCCAGCCAGAGAATGCAACTTGCCAGCCAGCGTAGCCCCACGTTGGGCGCAAAAACTGTTGAGGGAGTGAGAGAATCTCCCTTTTCCCTTTTCTTAAGGTTCTCATGGCTGGCCAAATAGTTAACAAGACAGGTTAGCAGGAGAAAATATTACCAAGTTTAATAACATGTATACATGGGAGAAACTCAGAAATGAGCAACTCGTCCCTCTGTCTAAGCTGCCCACTTAAGTATTGTAGCTAAAGAGGAGGAAGGTGTTGGGGGTGGGTAGTGGTCTAAGACCACAGAGGGCAAGAAGACAACTCACATGGAGATAGAAATGCAAATGTTTGCCTGACAACTCTTCTCATGGTCATCTATAGATAATGTGGTCAGTGAGAGAGAGAGTTTTTGATAAAAGTGGCTTGGTGCCTTTCCTATTGTAACCTCTATCCTACGTTATCTTTACAACCATCATGATAATAACTCCTTCCTGAAACAGATTTTTTGTTTTAAATTCTTTAGGCAGTTTGGGAGGGGAAATTCAAATATTCTTCCTGAGTTCTCTGAGTCCTTATTGTCTTCAGCTCGAAACAATACACACACCAGGGTGGTGACTAATGGGGTAGCTTGCCCTGATCACCATTACCTCCATTTATAAGGATGCCCCCTTTATGTAGATTCTGTACAAAATTGCAAAGATCACTTTTTCCTTTTCAAAATTTATTTCTTTTAACTTTTAATAGTGAGAACCTTAGTGTTGGGTAAACTGCTGCAAAATTACTGGAAATGCTGAGAGTCTTTTTGAAAAGTGTAGAAGTCTAAAGATAATGAAAAGTACATTTCTCCAATGTCAAGTCCCTTGATGATCTGATAGGCGTCTGTCTAGGTGTACCCGGAAGAGATGGAAGATTGAACACCAGCACAGCACACAAGGAAACAGGCTGCCAACTTGAGGGCTTCCCATGGACCACAGAGTGCCTAGCAGACTCTTGGAGACTAAATCTGGGCTTTGTCCATGGGTTGGCCCTGAGAGGAAGATTTTGCTTAAATGACCAGAGAATAGATAACGGATTTTGTTGATAATAATTCTTACCATGTAAATTTCTTTATAAATCTCTGAATAAAATAAAAAAATATAATCCCCATAGAAATCAACTCTTACTGACAAGCTCCACAGCCTTCTCTAGAGAGCTCAACAGAAAATGTCTCCACTGACTGTGACTTGCTCTTCTCTGAAAGCCAGCCAGCACTTCACTGATAGCCCTGGATAAGGAAGGCCAGATACAATTCTTTGAAGATATTTAGCTGAATTCAGAACCAAAAATCCTACCTCCAGTTGGCTCCTCTGTGAGAATGGATGGCCGGCCTTGTTTCACAGCCTGAGCTGTTGAGGTTTCATATGAGATAAATTGCTCTGTTCTCCAGGGATGGAAAAGCTGGACTGTGACATCGATTCAGGGCTGAGATTTTGCAGGTAAAGATAGGGTCATAGAGGGGAATAAAGATTTCAGCAAATTGGTTTGTTGTTCTCTACAGTGGAAATAATTTAAGAAGCAGATAGTCTCTCACTCAAACTTCTCTTCCCTGTTCTCTATCTGTCATATCACTGTAAAAATTCTCTCTATGAAAATTTCAGTCTTTTTTCTTTGTAGTGTGTTTATTATCATCTTTATGAATTCTTTGACTTCACCACCTTCTTGGCACCACAACTCTAGCCATTGAGATATTATTATAGATTCACTTTTGCAACTTCATCCCCTTATCTCTATTTCCTCCGCCAATTCGTAGTTTTAGTTCTTATTGTATCTTATGCTTGAAAACATTTGAAGCTTACAGTGTGTATCAGTTCCTTATTTTCTCAAATTTTTATTATCTAAGTGCCCTAAACTATCACTTTTTTTTAGAAAAGAAGTGAAATACATAACAGAACAGTACACTGTAATACATTGACCACTTATAAAATTAAGTTCAACCTGAAATCCCTCCCCACTTAACAGAGACCATATTTTATAATTCACAATGCTTTAGTCTGGGCAGGGTCAGTTTATCAAAGATTTTTGGATGTTTTAAACCACATGAGATATATACATTGTAAGATAAAATCGTTAATCTTGCAGAAGTTGTAGAATTTCCTGATGCTTAGGGAAGTTGGTGGTGGAGAACCTGAATCATATGAAAAGTAGTTGATTAATTAGCACCTGAGTTTGTTAAGTTGATAAGGATGATGATGAGACATACATGTTGAAAAGATAACTTTGCATATCAGAGTATTGTCAGAGGCCACTGGGAAAATTCATAATATTCTCAAATACTACAAAAAATGACCATTTTTTCATAAAAGATGTCATACATGACGGCATCATATACTTCTGTCAGAAAACTTGCAATGAAGAAAATGAACACTTCAGTCATTTTAATTCTAACAATTTGTTCATGCTTACTAGTAGGTTAAAAAACTGTTTAGAAATAAAGTGATAAGTGATGTACTTGCTTAATTTTTAAATTTTTTTAGTAAAAAACTTTTTCATATTTTTAAAAAATATTTATTTGTATTTTTTTTATGCTGAATTTATTCCTGGGCCCAAAGACTTTTTTTTTAATTTACTAACACCAATTATTTTCAAACTCTTTCAAAAAGTTGAAGAGGAGAAAATACCTCTAAAGTCATCCTATGGGATTAGCACTACCCTGATATCAAAGCCAAAGACACTAAGAGAAAAGAAAACTATAGGTCAATATCTTTGATGAATATTGATATAAAAATCCTCCATAAAATAGTAATAAACTAAATTCATCAGCATATTAAAAGGATTATACAGCATTTTTAAGTGGGATTTATTCCTGGAATACAAGGATGTTCCAATATATGAAAATGAATTAATGTAATAAACCACATTAACAGAATGAAGGAAGAAAACACATGATCATCTCAATGGATGCAGAAAAAGCATTTAACAAAACTCAACATGCTTTCATGCTAAAATCACTAAAAAAACACTCAGGGTAAAAGGAAACTACTTCAACATAATAAAAGCCATATACAGAAATCCACAGAGAACATCATATTCAAGGGTGAAAGACTGAAAGCTTTTTCTCTAAGATCAGGAACAAGACAAGACGGCCCATTTTCACCACTTCTATTCAACATGGTATTAGAAGTTCTAGCCAAAGCAATTAGGCAAGAAAAAGAAAGAAATAGCATCCAAATTTGAAAAGAAGAAGTAATATTATATTTGTTTACAAAGAGTATCTTATATGTTGAAACCCCTAAAACTTCCACCAAAAATTTGTTAGAACTAGTAAATTCTGCAGAGTAGTGGGACACAAAATCAACACGCAAAAACTATTGTTCTTCTATACATTAATAATAAGTAATCTGAAAAAGAAATTTAAAAACTTTACATTTTTATTTACAATAGCAACAAAAGAATAAAATACTTAGGAATCAACTTACTCAAAGAGGTAAAAATTCCAATGATGGTTTTGCAAAATTAGAAAAATCTATCCTAAAATTCATATGGACTCTCAAGGGACATTGACTAGCCAAAACAATCTAGAAAAAGAAGAACAAAGTTAGAGAACTCACACTTCCTGATTTCAAAACTTAGTATAAAGTAATCAAAACAGTGTGGTACTGGCATAAATACACACACTATACTAATGAAATAGCACAGAGACCCCAGAAATAAAACTTTGCATATATGGTCCAATGATTTTTGACAAAGGTACAAAGATCATTCATTGGAGAAAAGATCAGGTTTTCAACAAATGTTGTTGGGAAAACTGAATACCCACATGCAAAAGAATGAGTTTGGACCCTTACTTTACACTATATACAAAAATTAACTCAAAATGGATCAAAGATATAAATATTAGAGTTGAAGCTATAAAATCCTTAGAAGAAAACACATGGTAAAAGCTGTATGTCATTGGGTCCAAATGCCATTGCAAAAATGATTTCTTTAATATGACATCAAAGACATAAGTAACAAAAAAATAAAAAATTGGACTTCATCAAAACGAAAAAGTTTTCTGTATCACAAGATACTATCAACAGAGTAAAAAGGCAAACCATGGAATGGTTGAAAATATTTGGAAATCACAAATCTGATAAGGGATTAATATATAGAATAAATAAAGAACTTCTACAACTCAACAATAAAAAAAAAACCTCAATTTAAAAATGCACAAAATACTTGAATAGACATTTCTCCAAAGAAAATATAAAATGAACAAGAAACACAAGAAAAGATGCTCAACATCACTAAGTATCAGGAAAAAGTGAAATAAAAGCACAATGAGCTACCTTTTCACACCCATTAGGATAGTTACTATCACAAAATCAGAACATAACAAGTGTTGACAAGGATGTTGAGAAATTGGAACCCTTGTGCTCTGAGTGTGAGAATATAAAACTGTGGAAAACAGTATGGCAGTTCCTTCAAAAATTAAAAATAGAATTACTATATGATCTAGAAATTTCTCTTATGGGTTCTGAAATAATAAAAAACATATTTATCGGCCTCTGCGTCCAGTTCTTGGCACAGAGCTCCTAAAACCTTTGTAATTTCCCCAGTGATAAGAACACTAAGAGAATCTTTTGTCCTATTGAGGCAATTCTGGGTGGGCTCCTGGATGGCTCCTGGATGGGGGTTGGTCACCAGAAAGACCAAGCCCTGATTAGAAGCTTCGAATTTTTAGCCCTACCCCTTATCCTTCAGAGAAAGGAGAGGGGCTGGAAACTGAGTTAATAATTGATCACGCCTATGTGAGAGAGCCTCCATAAAAATCCCAATAGAAGGCGGTTCAGAGAGCTTCCAGGTTGGCAATGACAAGGACTGCTTGGAGAGTGGTGCACCTGGAGATGGCATGAAATCTTTGTGTATTATCTCCATACCTTTCCCTATGCACCACTTCCAACAGGCTCTCCTTGAATTATATCCTTTTATAATAAACTGGTGATCTAGTAAATGTTTCTCTGAGTTTTGTGAGCCACTCTAGCAAATTAATTAAACCCAAGGAGGAGGTTGTGGGAACCTCTGGTTTATAGCCAGTAAGTCAGAAGTACAGGTAACAACCTGGGCTTGTAACTGGCATCTGAAGTAAAGGTGAGGTTGGGTGGGTGTGCAGAATTATAGGATGGAGCCATCAACCTGTACAATCTGATGTATCTCTGGGTTGTCAGCATCAAATTGAGTTGAATTATCTGGTAACCAGCTGGCATTACAAGAATTGCTTCTTGGAGGTGTGGGGAACCCTGTTATATGTGAAAAAGTGAATCTGAGAACACCATTTATGGGTATATACCCAAAAGAACTGAACGCAGAGGTATAAAGACATATATGTACACCCATGTTCTTAAAAGCATTATTCAAAATAGCCGGAAGCTGGAATCAAGCCAGGTGTCCATAAGTGGATGAACTGACAAAAAAATGTGGTGTATACACATAGTGGAATACTATTCACCCTTAAAAAGGAAGGAATTCTGACACATGTTATAACATGGATGAACCTTGAGGAATTTATGCTAAGTGAAATAAAGCCAGTCACAAAAGGAAAAATGCTGTATGATTCCACTCATATAAGGTAATTAAAGTAGTCAAATTTATAGGAATAGAAAGGAGAATGGTGGTTCCTAGGGGCAAGAGGGAGGGATAACAGGGAGTTGTTGCTTAATGGGCACAAAGTTTCAGTGCAATGTGAAAATAGTTCTGTGGATGTTTGGAGGTTATGGCTACACAATTATTTGAAGGTATTGAATGTCGCTGAATGGTACACTTAAAAATGGTTACAATTTTATCTTCTGCATATTTTATGACCATTAAAAAATTAATTATTTTCAACAAATGAACAAACACTAGCTACATGCGATAGCATGGATGAATATCACAAACATAATGCTGTATAAAAGAAATTATATTCAAAAGGCTATATATTTTATAATTCCATTTATATAAAATCCAATAAAGAAACAAAACCGAGGTCTGGCTTCTACTAATAGTGGAGTAGCTTGTTGAACTAACACTCTCACAGATAACAATGATAAAATCTGCACAAAATATTATATATATTTATACAGACTCGTGTAGCTATATGTAAAACACATTTAATAAATGTGTATATGTGTATATGTTTAAATCAGTTCCAAAAGCAAGCTGAACTGAGAGGGAATCTTCCCTTAAATGATGGGAATTGCACCAGGAGATATTTGCAAGCTTGAGTCTTTTGCCTCAAAGCATTCCAAAATCTGTACATGGCCTAGACAGGGGAAAAACTACAGTCTTACTTGTAATGTTAGAGGATGTACTTTTGGGCTGGCAGAGTAGCTGGAAAGTTATGGGAGAAATTCTGGAAGGGAGGGAGACACAAAGAGGAAAATCGCAAAATATATATGTAAGTCTCTCCCCCACACACACCAAATTGGCAGATCTTTGAACAACACACATACAGGGTAGGCCCCAGAAGGCCTAGTGTAAAAACAGCAGTTGGAAGATGAAAGAACTGACTGAGGATTTCAGCTATGCCCACTGTAAAGGAGATAGGATTGGAATTTCAGTCCAGCCAAGTTGATTCCCTGCTAGAAAAGTAACAACACTCTTCAAAGAAATACAATAGAATCCGGAGCCTCTATACCTATCTTTCATGATTTCCAGTACACAATTTAAAAGAATCATGAGATTTGAAGAAACAGGAAAATGTAATCCATATGTGACCAAAAGCAGGCAGTAGAAACTCTCCCTAATGTGTTGCAATTAGCAGTCAAGAATACGAAAGCAGCTATTATAAAGATGATCATGGTGGTAAAGAAAAATATTCCCATAATGAATGAACAGATGTGGGAACTCAGCAGAGAAGTGGAAATTACACAAAAGCACCAAATAGGAAGATGAAATGAAATAAATACTTTTGAGTTTACCAGTAGATGAGAAACAGTAGAAAAAAATGAAGATACAGCAATAGAAATTATCCAGTCTGAAGAAAAGAATGTAAAAATTTGAAGAAAAATGAAGAGAGCCTTATGACCTGTGAGATGATTGAGTCCCCAGCAGAGAGGAGAAAGACAGAAAAATTAAAGGAGGCAGAAAGGCAAATCAATAAGTAATAGCATAAAACTTCCAAAATTTCTTGGAAAACCTAAAATTTTAGATCCAAGAAAGTCAGCAAACTCACAAAGTAAAATATAAAATAAAAGCATACTTAGGTACATGATAGTCAAGCTACTAAAATCCAAAGATAAAAAGAAAATCTTGAAAGCAGTCAGGGAAATACATATATACAGGGGAAGACATTACATACAGGGAGAAATAAGGTGAATGATGGATAATATATTATCAAAAACAAAAGAGACAACTCAACACCAAAATGACATCTTTCAAGTGCAGAAAGAAAACCCAAAAGTCAACACAAGATTCTATATTTAGCAGAACTCACTTTCAAAAATGAAGCAGAAGCAACAATAAGATACTGCACGCCTATTAGGTGCCTGAAATAAAAAATAAAATTGCAAATACCACATGAGGAGGTGGGTGAGGAGTAGGAGCAATTAGAACTGGGAACGCAACATGATAGTTGCATTCAGAAAACAGTTGAGCAGGTTCTTATAAAGCTAAACATACACTTATTATATGACTCAGATCTCCCACTCCTAGGTATTTACTGAAGAAAATTGAAAACTAATGTTTAAACAAAAATCTTTGTGGGAATCTTTATAGCCATTTTATTCATAATTGCCAAAAGCTGGAAATAAACTAAATGTTCTTCGTCAGGTGAATGGAGAAAGAAACTGTGATGCATCAGTACATTAGAATACTACTTGACAGTAAAAAGGATAAACTCTTTTTTTGTGTGTGTGAGAAAGATAAGCCCTGAGCTAACATCCATTGCCAATCCTCCTCCTTTTTTCCGCCCAAAGCCCCAATAGATAGATGTATGTCATAATTGCACACCCTTCTAGTTGCTGTATGTGGGACACGGCCTCAGCATGGCCAGAGAAGCGATGTGTGAGTGCGTGCCCTGCATCCGAACCTGGGCCGCCAGTAGGGGAGCGCATGCACTCAACTGCTAGGCCACGGGCCCGGCCCCAGGATAAACTCTTGATTCACACAACAACATGGATGAATCTTGGATGCATTTCTCCAAGTAAAGGAAGTCAGATTCAAAAGGCTGTACAGTATATGATTCCATTTATATGACTTTCTAGAAAAGGCAGAATTACAAGGATGGAAAATGATCAGTGGTTGCCAAGGGATGGAGTAGGGGAAGGGGTTGAATACAAAGGGATAGCATGAGAGAACTTTGGGGGTGAAAAACACAGCTCTGTATGGTACTGTGGGTATGGATGCATGACCATAAAGTCAAAACCCATAGAACTGTACACCACAAAGAGTGAATTTTACTCTGCAAATTTTAAAAATCAATCAGGATGATGGGAAACTCAGATGGAATGCAGTGAAAAATGAATCTCACTGTATTACAAACATGTGACCTAACCATACAGAAGGGTTGGGGATGAAAGGTCCTGACCTAAGTTACTTTGGAAGACAGTGATTTGACGGGATACTGTAGAACTAAAGTACTGGACACAAACACTGTACTCTAGGTGGTAAATTTGTTTTTCATAAGGGTATGGATTAGCAATTCTGAAACTAGTTGACACAGTAAATATATTGTAGCTAACTGGAGTTAAGTTTCTCACTGTTGGTGAAAGAAGTTACAAATAAACAAAAGGAGAATGCTAGAATAAACTCTGTGGTGCTGGATTGGAGTTCGAAGTATCAGTATGAATCCATGTCTCTTTTAATATATCTATCCAAATAGATAGATAGACTGATATATAGATGGATAGATTGATAGACAGATGTGTCTACCTGAGTTTATATTCATGCATACATTTCCAAGCTCTGCTGAGAGGGTCCAGAAGCAGTGACACTCTGCTATTAATGAGCACACCTAGCTCCCAGATCTTGTTTTCTAAATATCATTCTCCAATAAAATAAAGCAGATTTTCTTGGAGAAATGGCTAATTCTAGGGCTGGAGATGGAAAATACAAGATGAGCCTGGATCATCTTGTAGTGCCAGAAAGTAGGAAAGTGCTTTCAAAAAAAAAAACACACAGAAAATGATGGGACGTGTCAAAAGGAATCAATCTGAAAGACTTTCCAATGACTCAAGCTGGAAAACTCTGAGCAACAAAATAAATAATGGTAGCATTGGATAATTACTCAGAGAATAAAATAAATATCCACGAGGCTATACTGATATAAAAAAGATTAAACAAGAAAGGAAGGGAAGGAAGAAAGAAAAAAGGGGAAAAAAAAGAATGAGAGAATGAGAAAAAGAAAGGAAGAAGGAAGGGGGGGAGAAATCTTGCTCACAGAATTCCAAATAATAAAAGCGCTAGATAGCATGAAATAGAAAATCGCCACTTTAACACTACAGTAATAATTACTTTTGGAAAGAATGACTGATGAACGCAAAAACTGTGGATGAAACTTAAAGAAGAAACAGTACATTTGCAGAGTCTCAAAGCATTTCCTTTCCAAACACTTAACTTGTTTCTCTTATTTCTTTTTTTTATGATTCTATTTATTTATTTATTTTCCCCCCAAAGCCCCAGTAGATAGTTGTATGTCATAGCTGCATATCCTTCTAGTTGCTGTATGTGGGACACGCCCTCAGCATGGCTGGAGAAGTGGTGCATCGGTGTGTGCCAGGGATCCGAACCCAGGCCGCGAGCAGCGGAGCGCATGCACTTAACCTCTAAGCCACGGGGCCGGCCCCTCTTATTTCTTTAAAATATCTATGACTACCTAAAGCAAAAACTATAACACTGTGTTGTGGGATTTATAACATGAGTAGATGTAAAATTTATGACAGCAATAGCACAAAGGACAGAGGTAAATGGAACTGTTCTGTAGCAAGGCTTCCATATTTTACATTGATTAAACTGGTGAACTATTAAGTCTAGGTAGGATGTGATATCTTAAAGATGCATATTGTAATCTGGACCACCCAGTAAGAATGCAAAGGTGTGTCATTTAAATGCTAATAAAGGAATTAAACAGCATGCCAAAAAACGTTTTTGTTTTTTTTTAAAGATTTTATTTATTTATATTTTCCCCCTAAAGCCCCAGTAGATAGTTGTATGTCACAGCTGCACATCCTTCTAGTTGCTGTATGTGGGACGCGGCCTCAGCATAGCCGGAGAAGCAGCGCATCGGTGCGCGCCCGGGAGCCGAACCCGGGCTGCCAGCAGCGGAGCGCGAGCACTCAAACGCTAAGGAACAGTAAGGAGTTTTCTGGGGGTGATGGAAATATCCTATTCTTAAAGGGATGAAAGTTATATGGGCATGTTTATTTGCCAAAACTGTACGGTTGAGATTTGTGCCTTTCAGTGTGCATACATCTTACTCACCACACATGCACAAAGGCTTAAAAGAATAATAAAGTGAGGTGGGAATGGGATGGAGTGTGGATGAAACAAAAATGGCAGATGATTAGTAGTTGTTGAAACTGGGTGACGGGCCTACTGTGCTATTTTGTTTATTTTGTATATTGTTTAAATTGTTCTGTAATAAAACACTTGTATAAGAAGACAAACTTGACATACAGTGTTCGCTGGTAAGATATCAGTTACCTTTGGGGAGGAAATAGGGAGAAAGGGATTGTCGGGGCCTGAGTAAAGCTGGTGTTAGTTGTTTGTCACACAAGTGTGTTCACTTTTTAATAATTCTTTGTGATTTACGTGGATGACTTCTGCATATATTTCTGTACGCATGTTATATGTCAATAATCATTTTAAATCCTGCATATTTGCACAAAGATACTAACTCAATATCTCAGAATAACAGCAGTGTTTTGTTTTAAAGTGGAACACATTCACTCATGACACCATTAGATGGATTTTAATACTTCCAAGTATCTATTAATGCCCTCATCCTTGCATGGTCCCTTGGGTCTTTCCATTTTTGCCTCAGTTTTGTAAGTGGCATGGATTTGAGATTTCATGATGTCATCTTTCTCCAGCCAGGTCCACCCCCACCACGATGCTCACCAAGGCCTCGAGACCTAGCACAGTGCCGTGTTCACAGCATGCACTCAAGACCTGTGGGACTGGGTTGGAAGGAACAAAATGAGGAGCACACGATGTTCGTAACTTAAGTCTAGGTGTCATATTGTGACTTAGGAAATTGGTATAGTTTTTCGATAGATTTGCTATGCCTTCTAGATTTTCCTATTTAAAACAATGGGAAATAGGGTCTCAGAGTTCTTTCTCAGAGAAAGTCTGACATTTCAGGCACAGATTACTGACAATTATTAATGGCATATGACTTTCCCACCTCATCTTAGTGTCAAGTTTTTAATTCCTTACCTTGGAAATGACCTAACTTTGCTTCTTCCAAATCTTGTAGTAATACTGGTGCCCCAGAAAGTCAGGCCACGGATATTCTGCTGTTGTGCGTTCTCCCTGGAAAGAAGTGGAGCTGTGCATCCACCAGTCTAAGAAGCGTGTGGTGCTGTAGTATTTGGAGTCAATCAGAAAAGCTAAATGGAAAAACGACTTCAGAGAATTATCACCATAACCCCCCACAGCAACAAATTATTTTGCTTAATTATTTTGTGATTCTGCAGGTATATTTAAACAGGAATATTAAAACTAGTTCCCAAGGAGCCAGCCCTATACTAGAGCAGAAATTGCATATTACCTTCCTGCACAAACTTGCCTAACACTGTGGGAAGGACCAATGGGAAGTTTCGGTGTTGTTGCCTATGTTAACGAGGCCAAGAGGTCCACACTCGGATAAGAAAGTCCAGTGAACCAGCCTGTGTGCAGCGTGGAAATAGGGGCATGCATGTGTTCCCCTGAAGTGGCTTAGGGGTCACTTACCAGTGCACCTGAGTTTCCTGTCTGTATAATGCAGGTATTGGGGCTGTCCAATGTGATGTTTTCTCCTTTTTATGACATGGCTCAGGGCAGTCCTTCTAAGACTCCTGACCAAGGTATGGGCCCTTCAGGCAGATTGGGTCCAAAGGGAGGATCTCTGCAGCGACCCTGACCACGGGTTCCAGAGGGAGGATCATGGCAGCTTGGAGAGATAGGGGGGATGGTAGGACAGGTGGCATTGAAAAGGCAAATTCCAGGATCCCAGGCACCCGATATTTCCATTTTAGATATTGAATTTACATTTCAAATACTGGCCAGGGGGCTTCCACCAGGGCTGCA
This sequence comes from Diceros bicornis minor, assembly GCF_020826845.1. Taxonomy (NCBI): domain Eukaryota; kingdom Metazoa; phylum Chordata; class Mammalia; order Perissodactyla; family Rhinocerotidae; genus Diceros; species Diceros bicornis. Next base: position 40,217 of record NW_026690927.1, on the reverse strand, counting down.
GGCAACCTCAGCAATAGCCAGGTTGGTGAGCCCCACCCCTACATGAGTCCCGGCCTCAAGGGATGCAGCCCAACCACACTGCGCATACTCTGGGGGGTGGACAGGTCATGGAGATTGGGCTTGGTATACAGAACAGGTGGGGAAGAGGGTGGGATGGAGAAGCAGAGGAGTGGGGCCCAGGGGCCGAAGGACAAGGCAAGAGTTGGGGCCACGAGCTGTGCATGCTGGGAGCTTTTCTCTCTTAACCGCTCCCAGCTGGCAACCTGTAGGGCTGCAGGACTAGAACGCCCAGGATTCTCTGGGCACAGGGCGGTGCCTGGCCCTGGGAGGAGGAGCAGGGTGGTGTGAGCTTGGCCGAGGGCCAAACCATTGACTCAGGACTCAGGTCCTGCACCCGCTCCATGTGGACTGATTCCCAGAGGGATGTGACGAGACGAAAATTACCAGGGAGTTAGGAGGGTGTGGCGGCTGCATGGGAAGCCGCGGGCCTGCAGCGTGCAACTGCTTTTGTCCAAAATTGAAGCCCAGACTGGCGCCTCTTCCCCACCGCCTCCCTCCTTTGCTTGATTCCTCCTCCCCCCTGTGTACCTGTGGGTCCTTCCACAGCCTCCTACCTAATCCAGGGCCAGGTGTTTCTCTAAACTGCTTATGGGAACTGGTTAGACATTCCAGAAACTTTCCACTTTGCCTGCTGCCCTCTGCCTTCTCCAGCCAAAGTGCCATCATTTCATCAGCTTTTGGGAGAAATTCACCCTTGTGGTCCCTCTTGGATGCACAACTTTGGAGTTTTGCAAAGTGGTAACATTGGCTTTTGCTTGCCTTTTTCACAGATGTGGAAGTTAAAGCATCCGTGAGGTTAATCATTGGTTTCCCCAGGATCTGCTAAGGGCAGAGGAGAACAACACAATTCCCAGGCAAGTATCTAGTAGGCCATTTTCACTAACCTATTCCAGTGCAGAGGCCTCCAAAACAGCATCGTTAGGATGAGAATAGCTTAAGCATTTTGCCCTTCAGATTGATCACCTAATCTCAGCTCAGGCCTGAGTGGCCAGTCTCTCAGGGACATAAGTGATGACTCTGATCCCTCAGGAAGAGACCGGTGGTCCGGCTTTGGGAGAGGCATGTTCATGGTAGACAACACCTGGGCAGCATTTGAAACCCGTCAGCTTTAACATCTCTGCTTTGGATTCCGGCAAGGTTCCAGGATAAACATGCCCAGGGATAGTCAGATGTAACGTATTCTTTAAAAATTGATTACAGCAGTGAAAGGAACAGAGCATAAAATATCCTGATTATTTGCAAAAGATGAAATGCAAGCAAGACCTTCTTGTTAATTTTTTAATGCTCATTCTCTTGGCTGTATTGTACGCTTGAATGCATAAAAAAAAATTTGAATTGAAAAGTTATCTTTTCCTGAGATTGGTAAATTAACTTAAAAGTCTTATTGAAACCTGTGGAGGAATGGTTAGCAGCTTTCACGATTTATGTCCTCCCTAAAACTTTGGGTGTTGATCTCCATGAAAAAAAGTCCTTGTTTATATTACACATCCCAATAGGTTACATTTCCAATTCCTGAATGTGGGGTATTATCAAAACAACTGAATAAGCTGGTCATGGAAACTGGACCCTGTCACTATGTGAAGAATTTGCCTCGCTATGAATTAATGACATGAATTCTTTAACATTTTTTTAAAGAACGGACGAGAAACTCTGCAGTATCTCTGAATGTGGCAAGACAGGGAATTCTCGTTGGACCACATCCTCGGGTCCTTCTCTCGTGTTCAATAGACCCGGGTGATAGTCCGTGTTGTCAGGTGCAACGCCGCTCCCCCAGCCCCCAGTGTTCCATCCTACTCTGGCCTGTGACCTCTTCAGGGGGTTCTGATGACACTCCTCCACAAGGGTTGGAAGGAGACATTGTAACATGAGGATATTCATCATCTTGAAACAAGGATTAATGGAGAGGAATGTCTCGGGGTCTGTGTGCCCCGATGCAACTGCTGTTGGGTTGTGGCTGCAGTGACCACTGTGCTCCCAGCAGTCCCCACAATGGCTCTCTCAGACGTTTGATCTCCTGGTGCAACCACAGAAGCTGTTGACAGAGCTGAGCGCTCGTGGTTCAGTGTCTTCCGTCAGATTTTGTGGCTCTGACCCTCCTATGCTCGCCCCCTTCCCATTCCTATCTGCTGAGTTGATTGCTTTGTAGTTGTTTCCTAGGAGCCACTGTGTGTAACTGGATTTCACAGTGTCTTTAGGGACCCACCCTCACTACACGAGTCACTGTACAACAGCGACTTATCCTGGTGTAGCCCGTGTTCATCGTCTCCAGTGGAGCTGTGAAGAACCCTGCTTTCTCGGAGCTCCTCTCATTCTCATGCTGCTGGGGCTGCTTACGAAGTTGAGCATCCCGTCTTTGGTCTCATTAACATTATTCTTTTCATCGATTATTTTGAAGTCGGATATGACTTTGTTAATAATGTGACACTGGCTGTCACAGGAACTTTTATGTATCTTCCCCAACAGCTCTGTGAAGTAGACCTGTGATCCACACATTACAGGGGGGACACTGAAGCTCAGAGAGATGGAGTAGCTTCCTTCACTTCACAGTTTCTTGGTACATTTTGTGTCTCCACCTGGAGCTCCGCCTCTCAGGTGTGTGCACTTAGCTGGTGTTCCACTTTATGCCTCTCTGCCAGCCTCCCCAAAGGCACACGCTCCATCCTGAGTCCATTGTCTGCTTGATGGCAGTCACCCTGCACAAACAGGCTCCGGGCTGGGAGTGGACTAGCGGGCATGGTCCTCCGGCTTACCCTGGGCAGGTTCTAGGTTCATGGCGAGAGCTGAAGCAGTGGAAGATACTGACCGTCACTCACCTGGAAGGTATCTTATGGAGAAATACTCCACTGACTTTTTGCAGGTGTCATGTCTTCTTTGTCTTCATTGCTCCTCTGGGCTTTCTCCTACAGTCCATGCTGTGCCGTAACATAGAGAACAGAGACTGGTGAACATCATACTGTTGCCCTGCACCAAAGGGTCACATCACTCATTTTTCTAACTATGAAACAAATACACACTGTAAAAAAAGTCAAATTGCACTGATCTATGTAGAGTAAAGTGAAACATTCCCCTTTCATCCCCTTCCCTGAAAACTCACTCTCCTACTCAGAAGGAACTATTGTTAAGAGGTTGTGACTTATTCTTCTGGAAATTTCCTATGAATTTGTAAATACACAAAGTTTTTTTTTAAACATAAATTACATAACTACATCGTTTTTCAATTTGTTGTTTCCCAAGCCATATATCATAGACCTCTCTCCTTATCAGTGCACATCATTTTAACTTACCTTTTTAGAAGTTTTAGAGGTATTCCAAAGAATAGGCATACCATGATCTGTTTATATGTTCTTTGATAGCAAAGGGATTACATCCAGTTTCACTATTATACATAATGCTGCTATAAGATCCTTGTGTGGAATTTATTACACTGCTTTCAACTCCTCGATTTGCTTTGTTTCCTTTTAGTCAGAGACTATGATATATTTGTAACAATTTTGTGGTAATTATTTTATAGGGAAATTAATTTTATCACTGAATAACGACATGTATGGGGAAGCTGCACTTCAAGGTCATCCATCTCAGTATTCTGGAGAAAAATCATGAAACTTAGAAGGTATTATGGTTGCTCCATCACATTCTAACAAGTCATGTTAACAATTTAAAGTTGAATCTTTGAATAGCCTCTACTCTTTCTGTTCAAATGAAGGATGACGTTTTCTTGTCTTGAAAACTTCTGACTCCAGGGGCTCTCAGTTGTGCTTCAGAGAGTGTAAGATATTGGTGTTGTATTTATTTCTCTTCACCTATAGGCTGCATCTTCTAAAGATCATAGAATTGAACATGGTCCAATCGATATATATGATTTGGTTCAAAAATTCAAAGTAATGAACCCAAGATAGGAATCTATAACTTTGGTTCTTAATAAAGAATTTCCTTTGATATCCTTAAGTCCCTGTCATTACTTGTAAAACCTCACCTATGGGTGAAGAGATGTGGTTCTGCTGGCAATGTCTGGCTTGAACATCCATAGTTGATCCTGCCACATCTGTAGGTAGATTAGACTTGACCTCTTGATGACCTCTGCCCTTGGTCTTTGAGCTGGGAAAAATAAGAATTTAAAAAAGTTGCAGTTATTAGCACTCAATACTAGAAACGCCCATTAAAGAGTGTGTTTGGTTTGGTAAACCAAAGGGAGTATAAGCAGAACAAAGTCTTTAATATCTATAAAATTTCAAAAAATTCTAATTTTTAAAAATATAACTCTAGTTTTGCCACACTGCAAACTGTGTATATATGAATGAAGTATCCCTCTGTCCATTTCTTCAGTTGTTTCCATTGATTTGATGGATTTATCTTCTAACCCGGATTCCAAATGTGAAAGAACATCTTGGTCCTTCAAAGAAAAGAAACCATTGAAATATAATTTTCTTTTAGCTCGGCATCCCACAGGTTTGAGGAATAAATGATCATGTAATGATACAATGATTTTGAAACCTAATTGTTAATTAGGGGGGTGTAAGAGATGATTGAATGGTGGTTCATCCCTATGGTCAGGGGTATTGTACACATGGACATGTAAACACGATTCAGGAAGCTGCTTCAGCTCCGTGACATCCCTAAGAACCACAGTGCAGGAGGATCTAGGTACACAGCCGTCTGCCTCGATCTCCTGGGTTACATGTAGATCCAGGGGTCTTGACAGTGGCTTCAGAGCAGCTAACTTTTATCTATTTCTCCCTTTCCTTATCTCCAGTTTATCTCAAACAGTCCTGACTACCATATTTTAAAGTAAGAACAATTGTAGTTATCTACATGAGTTTCTTGTTCATTATTGCAGAGTAATAATCAAGGATACCGTTAAATATCATTTAATTGACCTTATTAAATTTGATTTACCTTATAATTGATTAGAACACTGTGTTTAGTTCGGCGTTTGATATTCGCCAAGGGTGTTAATCTGCTTACAACTCCTATGTGCCTCATTCCTCTTAGAAGTGTATCTTTGGCCCATCACAAGATTTTAATGGCTCAAATCATCATAAATTAAGATAATGCACTGTCTTTTGGATGATAGGGAGGCATATGGGTCCATTTTGGAAATATGCCCATCTGTCTTTGCTCCCCATGGGAAGTTTCTGGTCACTAGGTCTCCAGGTGGCTTGCACAAGCCCTAGGTCTGTAATAGCTTGGTGCCTCTCCTTCTAATTGGGGTAGAAATAAAGGAGATTAGAGAGACTTATTAAAGTTTTGGTTGCATGAAGTCTTCTATGAAGACCATCCATGCATATTGTTCTGGATAGCTCTCTGTTCCTAAGACTACTAGTTATTTTAAGGGCTTGTCGGGAACTGTGAAAGGTCTGATATTTTACCTTACTTGCAAGCTAATAAGTTAGCCTACAATGGTTTAGCAGATGCTGACAAAAGACACAAGACCCATGGGTCAGAGACAAAGGACTCAATGACACAGCAATAGCAGTGGCCAGAGTATCATCATCTGCACCAGCTCACTAAATCTCACTTCCTACAGGGTGATACACAGTGGGCCAGGTGACATGCAGAGGGTTGCAAGATCTCAGAGCCTAAGGAACTCAAATCTTTGATAAGGGGCAGGATGTCTGCTAACCTTTGTCCTGGAGGGTGTTATTTTTATTATACTGGGCAGTAAGCAAGCCTGCCCTTTGTTCCAGAGTAGGCCACTATTTCTATCTCCCAAGGCTGACAGCTCTACACACATCCTTGAAAAGATAACCTGGTCTTACTGATTTTCAAAGATAAGCTTGAATGAGACTTGATCATCATTCAGTTCTTCTGTTTCCTTTATTGTGATTGTGCAAACATGCACTTTTCTCTGTATAGTTCATTAACTTTATTCATACATAAGGGATGCTGTTGGTTTTATTTATTAAGTTGAAATTGTCTTATTAGAGCAAATGATGAAACTGTTATGGGTTGGATCTGAAAGTATGATTTCCAGGAAAAATGTGAAAGAAGATTAGTGCGCACAGAACTTTGCCACAAAGAGCTGATAGCAACTTAAATGATTTTAATTTGAATACTGTTTTATACAACTTTCTTCCATTTACTTCATCCTCTCTGCTTCCTTTAACTCTCATATGGGAATGGGGCACTTTCAGGGATTCACTGAACTCATTTACAATATTCAAATGGTTTTGTCTGTTGTGGTTTTTTTTATTGAGGTAAAGTTGACATACAACATTATCTCAGTTTCATGGGTACAACGTAATGATTCAATGTTTGAGTATATATTGAAATGATCACCACAATAAGTCCAGTTAACATTCGTCTATACATAGTTACAAATATTTTTCTCTTGTTATGAGGACATGGCATATTTCAAGGTGCAGAAGAATCAACGATGGTGTCATATTTTTCTATATACAGCTTGATGAATTTGGACATAAGTATACACCCTTGAGACTGTCATCACCATCAAGACCACAAACAAATTCATCACCTTCCAAAGTTTTCTCTCACCTCCTTTATTACTATCATTCTGTGGTAAGAACTCTTAGTATCTACTCAAGTAGTAAATGTGATGTATGCAATAGAGTTTTGTTAGCTGAAGGCACTACGCAATATCCTACATCTCCAGAACTTATTTATCTTGATAACTGAAACTTTGTATCCTTTGATAATCAGCTCCCCATTTCCCCATCCCTCCAGCCCCTGGCAACCACCATTCTAGCCTCTGCTTGTATGAGTTTGACAATTTTACATTCCACATATAAGTATTTGCCTTTCTCTGTCTGTCTTATTTCACTTAGCATAATATCTTCTAGGTCCCTCATGTTGTCAAAAATGGCAGGAATTCCTTCTTTTTTCAAGGTTGACGAATATTCCATTTCTTTATCCATTCATCCATCAATGACGTTTAGGTTACTTCCATATCTTCGCTATTGTGAATTAGCTGCAATGAACATTAGAGTACAGATATCTCTTTGAGACCCTGATTTCAATTCCTGTGGGTATACACCAGAAGTGGGATTGCTGGATCATATGCTAGTTTTCTTTTTTGCAGGAACCTCCATACTGTTTTCCATAATGGCTGTACTAGTTTATATTCCCACAAGGTTTCCTTTTCTCCACATCTTCACCAATATTTGTCATCTTTAGTTTTTTTGATTATCGCCATCTTAACAAGTGTGAAGTGATACCTCATTGTGGTTTTGATTTGCATTCCCTGATGATTAACGATGCCAAACACCTTTTCATACACCTGTTGGCCACTTGTATATCTTCATTGGAAAAAGTCTATTATGATCTCTTGCCCACATTTTAAATTGACTTGTCTTTTTGTTATTGAGCCAACAGAAAAAAAGGAGAACAAAATTTCCAGGCGTTATGGGTGCTTCCCAGTTGATGCAGACGGTTTTGTGTTTACAGTGGTACCAAAAGGTCATGTTTCGTGCTTTTTCTTCAGCTTGTTATAAGACCAGCAGTAGCTGCAGCATGGCAGATAATCGGGATCTTCTGGGTTTGGAGGTTTACAAAATAAATGAGTGGTAAGGAATTTTTTATATTTCCAAGGAAATTATTGTGATCGTAGTCCACGGAATCCAGGATTAGATAGGTGTAGGAGGAAATTAAGGTGAGGATTGGTGATCTGGCATTACTTCTGATCTTGAGGGACAGGTATCTACTGTATGAGTGTTTGAATAAAAATATTAGGGAACAGGAATTTGTGGTGGGTGAATATGTTTTCTGAATTATTTACTTTTGAACATAACCACTAGGATTATGTGAACATCTGGGAGATTGGAGGAAGTCGTTAACAGGAGGTGGTTGATAATATCACTATTGATTTAACCTCTATGAACAACAAGTGGTCAATGGATTAAGCAAATGAGTAGACAGAAAACACAGAAATGGTAAGATTTGGGTTTTAGTAAGGACTGGGGACTGACTGTCCTGAGTGGGAGTGCCAGGACTTGTGCGGTTGAGAGTGACAAGGACAAGAAGAGAATAGAATCACACTCAAACAAGGAGGGGGTGTTAACAGGATGGAGGAGGAGAAATGATCTGGAGTAGCCTTGAATTTTGACCTTGAGCTTTCTGTTCTTGATGCAAATCTGCCTGATGACATCCCAGGACACAGGTCAGATCTATCCCCAGAGGATAGAGAGGGGGTGGAAGTAAAAACAGCCAGGATAATTGTCCTAAAAAGGCAGGCTTCTTTTATCATTTGACCCACTTTCATGATTGGTTTTTGTAGGATAAGAGGAAAAGAAGGATGATAAGAAGGATGACAGTCACGTCTTCGCAGAGGAAGCAGCATAACTGTGAAAACCAGTCCAAACCATAGCCTGGTTTAAGCATCTCCATGCCTTTGAGGATGTCCAGTGACATATTCAAGAGGACGAAGACTAGAATGCCATCACATGCTGGCAATGATGGGTCTCTGGGAGGATTCCTTGGACCAGCCCCACCAAGTCTGCTGGGCCGAGAGACCGCAAGGACTCCAGGCCTGCAGTAGTGCAGGACAACTCGTAAGTCCTTTCAATCTGGCCAAAGCATTGCAAAAACTTGCACCTAGTCACACAGGTGAATCCCTGCCAGGTGTGCTCGCAGGTGGTCTGCATTCCAGGTCCCTTGAGCACTCCTGCTGGCCTTCAGATTTGGCAGAGATGATTCCAGGAGCTGCTATGGGCATTCCACAGCTCGACTGCCAACAATTTCTGACGACTGAAGAAGGTATCAGGAAGGAGGAAAGGGCAGTGAAGAGCACAGGAGCGATACTGGTGATAGCACTGATGGCGCACAGACTTGCTAGTGAGGCAGAGAAAGTGAGGGGCCAAGAAGGCCATCCTGACAGCAGATGAAATGGAGCAGGCACCTCAGTGAGGTCTCATGGCTGCGTCCCTAATGTTTCCTTGCTTTGAGCTCTTGAACTTTTAAAATATACCAATACTTTTCTTGTATTAAACTCTGCTGCGTGACATAGAAAATATAGATAGAGGTTTCTTTCTGAGGTGAGAGGTTGAGTTGCAGGTGAGGAGAGAAAGATCTTCCTTTTTCATGCTGTTTTCTCATTTTCCTTTACTATGTACAATATTTATTTGTATTTTAAAGTCAGCAGCCAGTTATCAACGTCACGGGATGATTCAGCTTTTCCCATCACAGTCACAGTAAAACCTACATAAAGTGGATTATTCTTTTTGTGTAATATTCCAATAGACTCCAAAATATTATTTCAAATCACTTTTGTGTCTATGTTCTCAAATTAGATATTTACTTCTAGGTCTCCATTTTTCTGTTCTCTGTTGCATGCCAATTCAGAGTTGCATCTAAGGAAATACCAGATTTCCCACAGTTTTTTAGATCCATATGTGTTGGAAATGTGATTCATGGAAATGGACATGGCAGTTGGGGGATCGTGCTATTACCGAAAGAGAACTTTTCAGCATCAGTAATGCTGAAAGAAACCACTGCTTCTTGGGATTTAGTTGTCTATTTGAGGGATCAAGCTTTCACTGTTGGCACTTCTCTTTCTCTTTGGAGGGAAAGTACGGCCTTCCCAGTATTTCCATTACCAAATCACTTTCCTGGGTGGCTGTGCCATGTCAGGAAGGTCTTGAGATGACGGGAACCAGGGTTCATCCTCAAATTCTGGCTGTTCTGACAAGGCTTCCCTGGCAGAGTGCAGCCTGTGTGTCTGGGTGACACTTGCAGCCATCAGAAAGGAGGGGATACCTCACAAGTGCCAAGCGATTCATCTGTCCCTTGTCTTACAGGGTGTTCCCAAGTGATGAGGTTCAAAATGCCACTTGGTAACCATTTGAAATCTCCTAGTCATGGGGTGGGTTCTCTGTGTGAGCTCAGAGCAGTGTCTGTTCAGCACCAGATGGGAAGCATTTCAGTATTTTAATTGATAAGGCTGTGTTCATGCACGTCCATGGACCATCAGTTCAGTGGCATTCCCTGCTGGAGCCCCCCACACCCCTGTCATACCTCATCTTTCAAAGCTCCAAACAGTCTTCACACCCAGGAGGTTGTGGTAATGTAACCACAGCACAGGATTGGGGAAAAAAACACAACCACCCAGGGGTGACACATTTTAAGGGCTTGGGCCCAATTGCCCCATTTGGACGAGTTGGTAACACCAACACTTAGTATGTAAACTGGAGGATTGTCCAAGATCACGGACCTAAGAACGACACGGGCTCAGATGTCACCTTGGACAGCAAGGGCCAGTGTAGAGTCACTCACTGGCCAGGATTATGGTCCCTTATACTGTCAAAGTAGAGCTCACCGGGGATCCTCTGGCCAAGCCAGAGAGGAGGCTTGGGACCTTCTAGGGAATTTCTGCCCTAAAGGGAATTGCTTAAGGAAGGCAGGGGTGCTGAAAATCCTAGTTCACAGGGAGCAGTCATGTTTATGGAACGAGGCCCAGCAGTAGCCTTAAAAGCTGCATCACAAATCTTTCCGCCTGGATACAAAACAAGCAGGAAAAGGAATTCAGAGTCTTGGACAAGGATCACAGCAGGATTCAAATCCAGGTCAGGGGTGAACAGGGAGCCCCTAGAGGGGCCTCAGGAGCTAGATCCTTCCTGTCTTTAGTCCATTTGCAAATGAGCTTCCTTGGGCCTTGTCCTCTCCAAGTGCACGTTTTGATCTTTTTACATTGTTTTCCCCACTTAGAGCTGATGCAATTCCAGAGATTGAACTAGAAAACTACAAGTTCCTAAAATTTAGTCAAAAGAAATCTCAACAAGAGAAGCAGAAAATGTTCCCTGTTCCTCAAGAATGTAGAAAGGCAGCCCCTGCCTGTGGCACGACATGGTCCTGGGTAGTGCTGTTTTAAAGACACCCACATTTCAGTGGTTGTTGCTCTGCCTGTGAAAGTACCTTCAACATTTAAATCCCAAGAGAACGGGCGGGGGGCCATGTCTGCTCCCGGAGGAGTTGAATGATACTGAAATGAACTGGTCTTCGGAATTAGGGGGATTTGGGGGTGTCCCCACTAGCCAGGGAAGGGGCTGGCCCTTCTCCCTTCTCCCACATACAATAAGCTGATGACCCGGAAGAGTTCGTGATTCAAGGAGAAATGTGAGATTCAGTGTCTCACTTACATGCCTACAGAAAGCGAGAGAACCACACCACAACTCCCAGACTGTAAAGGGAACAGGACTTTAATATAATATTCAAATATGGCATTTATTGTTTACAACAAATAACTACTGCCCCTCCACAATGTGTGACAGGATCTCTGGACTGGCCAACAGGGAGAGTCCACCCCTGCCCTCACCCAACTCCTGCCCGGCCTCACCTATCACTCTCGTTGAGCAGCTCCATGTCCTGGAACCAGGCCCCAAATCGCTCCTCGGGCTCTAGGTTGTAATTCTTTGTGGCCACCTGGAGCAGCAGGATCTCCCTCATGACTGGGTATTCCTGGGACCAGAGGGAATGAGAGGCTGAAGTTAGGGCCTGGGTGAGGGATGCTGCATGGGCCTTGTCGGGTGTCAGGGGTGGGGCAGGGACCAGTCCTGGGAACTGTCCTTCCCTCCAGTTCCTACCAGGTTTTACCTGTTCTCAGAATGGGAATAAGCAGCGCCTCCTCCAGGATTTTCTCCTTGATGCCATCCTCCCCTCAACCCACCTGCCAACTGGATGGGTCTCCCACTTCTCTGTTATCAAACTCGTCCACTCAATGTAGGATACAGGGGGTGGAGCCAGGGACTGTTCTGTCCAGAGGGTCTCTGAATTCCTCCTCCTTCCCCTCCCCTGAAGGGGGTGCGGCAGCTGTTCACTTCAGTCCTCTTGTCAGGTTGATCTCATTCTCCTGGAAGGCAGACAGCCAGAGTCCATCAGACAGAGCCCCCTAGCCTGACTAGCCCCCTATGCCCACCCCTTCTCATGTTGCACTACTGCCAGGTCCCCAGAGGGGGCCGGGCATGCAGAGAAAACAGGACTTGGACCTAGGCCTGGCTCTGGGATCCAGAGAAGGGGGACATGGGGGAGAGGCTAAGGGACGTGGCAGCACAACCCTCTCTGATGACAGACTTGGAGTCTGAGGCCTCAGGCAGAGGGGACTGCTCAGCCACTTATGTGCTGCCTGACTTGGAGGGGCCCGAATCCTCTCTCCCTCCACGGGCAGCATGGGAGGGAGAGGCTGAGTCCAGCTCAGATAAAACCTCACGCAGCTGTGCCATCAGGCAGCTCTGAGCTTCCCCAGCCTGGGGAACCGGAATGGGTGTCTCAGGTGGAACCTCTGTTCACTCATCCCTAAGATGTGCCTGATGCCCCAGCTCCCAGAGGCGGCTGTGAGGCTCTCAGGAGAGATGTACCAAGTGCTGAGAGCTCAGAGCTCAGTTCAGGGGCTCCCACATCCCAATGCTCAGGATCCTGGGCCTCAATGCTTGGTCCTCAGGTGCACCCACCTCGAGATTATCACCCATCAGCAGGTGCAGCATCAGCAGGTGACCAAGGAAAGTGCCAATATAGGGGATGACACTCTGTGACATCAGAGTGTGGGTGGGATGAGTCCTTGCTCTCAAGTCGGCCCCCTGCAGACCCTCCCCTGAAAAGTCCTCACCCTCAGCCTCCTGGCCCACCCCAGGGTTCCCACGGGGAGCAGCCTAGGACCCTTAGCAGCCTCCCCTCAATTCCTCCTCCCTTCACACCCCAAGAACACCACACTCCTCCTCCTCACCTCCCAGGGGAGGCTTCTGGCAAATCACAGGGTATGCGGTCCCTGGTCCTCCCCACAACAACCATCCTGCACCAGATCTCCCAGGCCCTCCTCCTGGTCAATTCTACTGGGGGATTCAGGCACTGTGGCAGCAAGAGGAAGGACCGTCCTCTCTTGATTTGAGGCCTCCAGCTGGGAGGGCAGAGCCCCTCCCCCACAGGCACACTCACCTGCTGCTGCTGCTGCTTCTCCTGCACTCTATTGGGGCTGATCTGCGGGGGGGTAAACGTGGAGGGCCCCTCCTGCCAGTGTCGAGGAGAGTGTCAACGGGCCATACTCCCCTCACCCCATTTCTCTCCAGCACCACTGGCCTCCGAACCTGGACATCTGACTCGAGTCAACTGGTACCAATGCCAATACATCCTCCAAGATGTTGTGATTCTAGAACAAGCCCAGCTCCAACTTTCACTCTGGGTGTGAGCTTGGGCTTTCTGTCTGGCCTCCCTGAGCCTGTTTTCTCATATGGAATGTGTGAGAACTCCAGCTACCTCACAAGTACTCCTGATGACTCAGTGTCACATGACTGTCATCATTGTGCTCGCCCTCACCCCTCCAGGTGGAGCAGGCAGAAAGCTCCCACAGTCCTGTCCACCCTCTTAACTCATCACCACCCTGTGAGGCCTGCACCACACAATCACCATCCCTCCCTTCCCTGATGAGGAGACAGAGGCCCAAACAGGGACAGTGAGTTGCTCAGGGGCCCAAAGAGGAGAGGCCGCTTGCCCCTCCCAGCCAGATGCCCTGTTCCCACATCCTCACCTAACCCGCAGCCCCACCACTGACAACAGTCCTGTCCTCTGAGCTCTCACAGCTTGGTCCTGGGCCAAGCAGTGGAGAGGACGGGGTGTCTTGGGCGTCTGGTTGCATGGCTCCTGCCTGCCCCAGTCTCGTGGAGTGTCTGGCCCCCAGGCTTGGCCAGAGGCCATGCCAAAGCCTTCTCCTCACCAAGGAACCCCTCAGGACATTCCCCTGCCCTGAACTCTTTCTTTATCCACTCAGGAACTGAACCCCCAATGTGCCACCTCTGATCCACAGGGAAGGTGGTGACAGGACGCTTTGCTTCCTCATTTACGTGAAGCTCCTAACGTCCTTTCAGCAGGATCCACTAAGAATCCATGAGTTACCTAGATGCTTCTCATAAGCCCCTGGGGGCATATGTCATTGCCAACCAGGCACTCAGATGAGACTCTTGTGGTTGACTCGAGTGACTGCTCTAAGGGTCCGGGGGTGGTCCCCGAAAGCACACACATCTGTCTCTGGTCCAGCCATTCAGACCCAAGGATGAGCAGCCTGTTTGTCCACCTGGACCATGGGAATCCTCTGCCATGCATGTCCCTGGGACAGGCAGGGTGTCCTCCCCTTGGAGACGTGGTGAAGACAGAAGGAGCAGCAGGGACCTGGCTTCCTGAGGACAGGTTAAGGCTGAGGGCTAAACCCACCGCAACAGCTTGGAAGAAGCTACATCCAGCAGGATGGACGCGCATGGAAGCCAGAGACCTGCTGATGGCACCAGCTCAGCAACTCCTCCTGGAACAGCCCAACCAACACCACTGTGTCCCATGACCAGGGCCTCCTGCCCAAAAATGGCACCCTGCTGCCCGTGAGCTGAACAGATCCCTCTGCTTGTTAACCTGGACAAGGTAGACTGGAATGTTTCAGAGAAAGTTCAAGTGAGAAACTATCAAAACCACAGCCTGCCCAGTAACCCTGCCCCTCTCCCCCTTCCTCTTTTTTCCAGACCCGCAGCCTCCACTCTATCTTGGTCATCAGTTCTCTGCTCAAGGACTCATCTTGGCTATAGAGCTCCTTAAGTTTTTCAGAGCTTTACCTTAGGGGAGGGGAAAGAGGGAAGGATAAATTTAGGGATAATGTGAGGGGTCTGAGTGCAAATCCCTTTTCTTTGACAACCCAAGAGATTCAACCTGCCTGGAGGAGTGTTCTCACTGGGCTCCTCTGAGCACTAAGGTCTCATGGGACTGGGAGGGGGCTCTCCTGTTAGTCACTGGGGTCTCCACTCTCCAGCTCTACAGAGCAGCTCTGTTTTGACCACTATGAATTTCAACTGACCATAGAGTTCTGTTGCTATAAACACTTGGAAATCTCCAATGTGGCTCAACCCAATAGCTGACATTTAGGGAAACCGAGTCCTGAAGCAGAACTGGTTCACTAAGGACACCAGGAGACTTAGAGACCAACTACCCACTCCCAGGCCCTGTCCCCATCATTTGCTGCCTCCCAGGAGTTCCCGGCTGACTGAGGCACCAATGGCAGACATACAGGAGATCCCCCATCCATCCTGGTCCTCCTATGCAGAGAGGCCTACCCACAGGGAAACTTACCCCCGTGTGTTCTTCAGGTGGCTTGTGGAAGTTTTCTGCAGAGCAGAGATGAAAGTGCGGGACGAGGAGAAGTTCTTCCAGATCTCACACTCCTGGGGAAGGGAAGAGAATGAGGTGTGAGGTTGGGCACTGGAGCCCCGCTTGCTCTAGCTTCAGTCCCCTTCTATTTACATCTCCCCTCCTGGATGAGACAGATTCTCAGGGAGCCCCAGAAGGACATTTAGGATTCAGAAAGTAACACTCACAAGGAGGAGGAGTTTAGCTCAACCCAGGGAAGGAGCCAGGTAGGAAGTGAGCATCCTCCCACTGGGACCTGGAGTCAAGGTCAGCGGGGCCTCTGGCAGGAAGGGCCTAGGGACTTGCAGGAGCTTAGACCACACACTTCAATCCTGGGAGCTGATAAAGGTGGAGAGGCAGTTCCCAAGTCTCCAGAGAGGGGCTCCACTGGGCCTCCCACGGTACACCTGGGCCACCTGGACACAGTGCTCTACCACCCTCGCCCTGTACTGGGCTGTCATGCTCGCGTCACCGAGGCAGGTGGTGATGACGAGGCTGGCCACCCTTCTGAACTGGTCGATGGTGGCCTGGATGGTGGGTGTCTAGTGCTCACTGCCAGGCTTATTCTTCTTGTGCCAGGTGGATCCCAGGCACTGAGAGGGCACCACCTTCCAGAAGAGCTCCTGGGGGACAGGGGAAGTGTCATCCAGCCCTGCCACAGGCCACCTCTGTGTCCACAGCCACTAAAGTCCCACACAGTTTTCACAGTTTACAGCTAGAGCTCAGGAAGCTCAGGATGTGGCCTGAGCCTTGTGAGAGTCCCTGGGTTTTCTTCTCTCTCCACCGAGGGTACCCAACACAGGATGACCCAGGGCCCAATCACGGTAGGGAAGGGAGAGGGGTATTTGCACCCAGCCCGTCCTGGCTAACTCCAAGCTCCAGATGATGGCTCAACTCTGCTCATCCCAAGGGGGCATCTGCCACCACCCTGATCTCCACTCTGGTCCCACTCTCCATTCTGATGCACATTCCCCCGTGGCAGCTACAACCACTGGCCTTGTCTGTCTCCCTTGTAGTGAAGCACACATCAGGTGTCAAGTCCTGAGGCTGTTGAGCCTCCTGAGGAGACGGCTGGGCCACCGTAGACCTGGCTGCACACACTGAGCTCCCCTCCACCACTGATGGGCCAGGCCCTGCCCAGCTTTCCATCTCTTCTACCTCATGGAGCCAGCACAGGCACTCTGTGGAGCAGGTCCTGTTAGTGTCCACCTCTACGGTCTGCATGTGGACAGCAAAGGCTTGAGGGTTCCGGGAGTTGCCCAGGTCATATGGTTGGTAAGGGGTGGAGCTGGGATTTGGGCCCAGATCATGGGAGTCTGGATCAGAACTGGGGCAACGATGGCAGAGGGAAGGCCTGTTCCACCCCGCCCTGAGAGCCCAGCTGCTCACTGCATCCATCACGGTCAACTGCTCTACCACCTGCTTAGGAGAGAAGGCCGTGAGGTTGGGCTTCTTCTCATGCTCCTTAACAGCCACAGGTGGAGACGGACTTCCCACTAGAAATGATGATCCAGGTGACTCCAGCTCAGCAGCTCCCACTCCTGCTGGAGCCAATGTTGGCCCTTGCTTTAGCTCCAACGCTGCTGATGGAGGTGACTCTGGCTCCAACGCTAGAAGGGGTGTTGTCAACAGAGCTGGAGCCAGCTCTACCTCCACCACTGCCCACTGCTCTGCTTCTGCCACTGACTGGAGCTCTGCAGCTGGCGCTACAGTGGGATAAAGAGAAAGATTCACCCACATAGCTGACTTTCCATGTGTCCTTCTGAACAAAGGAAAAATCCCACTTCCCTTCCAGGAATATCCAGCCTGCAGTCCCCCTTACCCTCTGCCTCTGCCTCAGTGGCCTCCAGAAGCTCACACCAGGCAAGGGTAAGAGGGTCATGGCAGCTCAGCTCCGAAACAGGCAAGGTTACCTGCATGTACATCCCCTTTAGCTTGAAAAAGGGACAGCCCCAGTCTGGTCACTCCCTAGTTCTGGTCCAACCTGGTCATCTCAAGGTCCTGAGTGTGGAGACCCTCTGTTCCTGTTCTCATCTCAGAGCAGCACTGGATGGTGTTTGTGGCCTCAGGCACCTTCCCCTTGCCTAGTGAGTTGGTGAAATTGAAACCATTGGGCAGCTCCTCGATGACCTTCTTACTGGAGATCTGCAAAGACTGCTCCGGAGCTGGGCCTGAAGGAATCAGGGGCTGCATGCACACTGCCACTGGGGTCATCCCCCAAGAGAAAGTCTGCTCCTCAGTTCAGGCACAGAGGGACATCCCTGCAAAAACTATGGTCAGGCAGGAAAAGAGATGAAACCTCTATGGCTCAGTAACATAAGAGTAGAGGAGCTCACCTTCTCATGCTGCCAGCCATGACCTGGGCTATGAACATGATAGGCCCACCACACTTCCGACACCTAACAAGCAGCTCCTGCCCAGGAATGGCCTGCCCCTCATACCCTGCCTTCTCCCCTCCACACAAACACACACAGACACACACACACACAAGATGAGGGACAAGGGGTGTGGGGCTGATCAGGAGGGGTCACAGTTGTGACCTGGCCTGCACTAGCCTTTCCTGGGCTGCCCCGTGTTACCCTTCACTGCCTCCTGCCAGACACCCAGAGGCGTCGGGGATGAGGGCTGAGCCAACGTCAGCAACGACCAAAAAGTTTCTCTTTCTGGGTTTTTTTGTGCCTAGATCCTCCAAAAGTTGGGATACAACAACAAAATATTTTTTCCTGTTGACTGTCTCCAGTCAAGTGAGCTGGATGGGGGGCTGTGGGTGACTGGTTACCAGAGTTCTAAGATCTTTTGAGGTCTATGACCAAGGAAGTGAGGTCTTTTTTCAAGACTCCTTTACCTAGGCCCCTTCCCTCAATCAGACTTGTCCAGAGCTGCCCCCTGTCCCCTGGCTGCTAACCCTCCTCCCCCATGTCATCTCCTGAGCTGTACACAAGGAGCCTAGACAGCCCTAGCCACAGCTCCCTGGAACCCTAAGTCGGGTCCTAGCTTTGAGGAGACAGAGATGAATGCAGACCTCCTTTTTCTTACCAGTTCTTCATCCTGAGAAAGTCCCTGTACCTCTCAGGTCCTCCCCAGTCTCTAAACCTGCACCATGGGGATCAGGCTAGAATCTACTTCCTAGAGATGTCGCCCAGTGTATATGACATAATATCTATTACCTCTGTGGGCTGGTGTCACATGAACCTAAGGCACAAACTTAGAGATGGAAGAATAACAAGAAGGGGTGACAGGTAGCACAGACCACCACTCAAAACAGGCCTGGATGAGTGACGTCAGCATGACGTTGTAAGGAGCTGGGCTCCTCTGTGCAGGCAATGTCAACTCCGGAGGGAGCCAGGAGGGGCGCCAAAGATTCACAGGACTCTGCAGCCCTTCTGCAGCTCACTAGTGTGGAGGGGCACCAAGGCTTCACCTTGGCCTCTGTCTCCAAGTTCACATAAAGGAGGGTCGGTTTCTTCCAAGAGTTTTATAGTTAATAGTCAAAGATTAATAATGTAATAAAGGCACAACCACTTGAGTATTCGTTTATATTGAGACATTAAAATATCAAGCAGGGAGGATTAAAAGAAAGACCAAAAGTATATTCTTAGTTACTGCTATTTCTTTAAATGAATCATTCTGGATAAAAAGTACTTTATTATATTTTTTTCAAGTCCCAATAATCAAGCTGAATATATCAACCAAATACTTACCACGAAGAAGACACTGTTGTCACGCTAAAGCAGCACAAAGTAAGACTAAGCTTTTCCCACTTTCTGTAGGGCTCTCCAACAAACAATGCTGCTTACTTTTTAATCCTCGGACAATCTATTGACACAAAAACAATAAAAAAATCAGTAAACAATTTACTTCATTAGGGTCTGTCTCCATCACAAGTACAAACACAACAAGAAGTAAGGTTGTACTTGAGGGAACATAGCAATAGCAGAAGGGAGAATTAGTATTTAGTTCAATCTAGACCTTATTCCTTTATCTTTCTCCCTAAAATTATGTTGGACTTAAAAGCATATAAGCATAAAAGAAATGAACAAAGCAATTTGTGCCTTAATGATGCAAGCACCGTCATTTCTTTAAAACTAGAGTACACTAATATCTTGGATGAAAACTTAATGGAGGATACTGCTAGGGGGAGTGTAAATCGCTACAACCACTTTGGACAGATATTAACAATTTCTAGTAAAGTTGAAGATACCCAACACCAGGAAGTCCAGTCCTATGTATATATCCAAAAGCTTTCCCACAGGAACATAAGGAAACATGCATAAGAAAGGTCATAGCAGCATTGTTTAGAATTGCAAAAGAATGTAAACAACTTAAATGTCTGTCAAAAGGAAAATGGATAAAAAAATTCTGGTATATTCATACAATGGAATACTACACAGCAATTAAAATAGATGAACAATCAATAAGGCTACTTCTTAAAAATAATGTTAAGCAACTAAAAACACTTCTGAACAAATATGGGTACAGTATCATATCATTGTACAAAGTTTAAAAACAGGTAAAGTATTGCTCTATATTGTTTACGGATACATACATATGTAACAAAAGTATAACAACACGTCTAGGAAAGAAAAAGAATAAATTCAGCATACTAGTAATGTTACTTGCAAAGAAGGTATAAAGTAAATATGGCAAAATATTAAGATTGAACAACTCTGGAAAGTTGGCTTACCCATTGGTCTATTAATTTTCTATATGATTGAAACATCTCAAAAAATATGGTGAGAAATATAGTATTCTGTGTAAAAGACAGTAAATACTTTGTAGAAGGTAGTAATTCCGTAAAGTAAATAGAAGTGCCAAATGAGCTGAGAATAGTTTTCAGAATACTCTCCTTTGCCTCCTAACCATATACAGTTCATAGCGATTAGGATTATTTTTTGAAAGGTTACATGTTCTTCCATGAACCCAGCAAATATTTTCAATCCATTTACTATCTGAGAAAATGAATGTAGTCACAGATTCAGTATACGTTATGAATTATCGGCATCTTTATCTTAATGAAGACTTAACTGCTGAAAAATACTTGCAGAATTCATTATAGCAAGCTATGATGGACAAGCTTTACAAGGAAAGTTCATCTTCACCCCACCAACTGTACATTCAGACCATATTGAAGAGTCATGCTTTCCTGTTTACTTAGATTCCTAACTGCAGCAGAAATGAAAATCAAGACTGAAACAATGCCATTCAAAGAAAACCAGATACCCAACTAGACTAGGACAGAAGTCTAGAAATAAAAAGGGGATTCCTAAATGTATCAACAAAACAAATGCAAGTAAAAGAATTTCCTAGTCTTAACCATCACAGTGGTTGAGAACATGTCTCGGAATCTGACAAATCCGGATTTGTATCCCTACTCTGCCAAAGCTGTGGACCAGGAGGTAGAAGTACGAGTTCTAGATCAGGTTCCCACAACTCAGATGTGTTTCTTGATCATGTCTTCACTTCTCTAGACTAAGATCCTCATCTGTAATAATCCCTAATTGAAAAACTGTTGTAAGGGAGAAAATGCCTTGGCACACAGTAGGTGCTTGATAATTCTGATTTAAAGGTCAGAAGGGTATAATGAAAAGAAGATGGGCTTTGGAGTAAAGCAAGCCTAAGTGTGAGTCCCACTGTGTGAATCACTGAACCTCAGTCTGTTTCTTCATCTGTGCAATGGAGATAAGATTATCTACCCGATAGAGTTTTGACGAAAATTAGCCAGGCATTGAGTTAAGAATTAAGTAAGTTAATGGATAGAACGTGCCTAAACTCCAGTATTTGACACAGAGGAGGTGATCTACATTAATCCCCACCTCTTCTAAACCACCTATGCTTAATCTAGGATCCAGAGACAGAAGTCAGAGACTGTGTTCTCTTGCTATTGCATGCAGAAGTCTTGGTACATGACTGTGTTTCTCTGAAGAGAAAGTCCATGGATTTCTCATTCCCAGAACTATATCCTAATAAAATAACTGAAAACAGAGGGGAGACTGATATGCACTGTTATCAACTGAGGACTTCCTTGCAATAGTGGAAAAAAACGGCAAATTCGACCTGGGGATGGAGGGATGGTTAAAAGAGTAATTCAACAGCTTATGAAGCCAATTATACCCTGACCCCTAGCCTATGTGTTCCAAAACAAGCTAAGAACCACTATTCTGAGGCATTTCCCAGTTCTACTATTCTGTGATTCTATCTGTGCAACTCTTGAGTAGAGATTTGGTGGACTCTAACCCCTTCACCCCAGCCAATAACGCAACGCCGGCTAGTTCCTCAGATACAGCCTAGAAATCCATCCCACCTGCATTCACCACAACCCCCCAGGGGATAAAGGACGAGCCCCGATCCGCCTCCCGCCATCGTCCCTGCTGCCACGAGTCAGCGGAGGTTCAAGGGGGCCCGGGGCCTCTCCTCGGGGTTCAGGACAGGATCCCTCTGGCCTCCGCGTGTTCAGAACCCCGAGGCCCGTGGACGCGGTCACCCCGACTGCCCGCATGGCGGCCAGGCGAGAGCAGAAGGCTCTCTTCGGGCAGGCTGCACGCCACCCCAGGAGAGACAGGCTGGCCTGTTCTGAGGAAAACCGAGGCAGCGCTGCCTGGGCTCCGAGTCCCGGGAGAAAATGAAATGGTATCTGCGAGCACACACTGCGGAGCCTGGCAGAGAGGAGAAGCCCCAAACCTCTCGCCTCCTCACCCTGGCCGAGTGCGGACTCCGGCGCCTCACCCGCTCCCTCCTCCGCTCTCTCCAGGCCGCGCGCAAGCGCTCTCCCGGACGAATTCCTGCCTCCCGCCCCCTCGACTCCCAGCACCCAATCACCCGCCAGAGCAGAAACCAAGAAACCACTCCCGGCGTGAGGTTAGGGGGCCCCCGAGAGAAGCCTCCGCAATAAAAACCAACGCAAAGTATTTCGTGGCCCGGAGGCGAACGCTTGAACAGCGAAGGATGGGAGCACAGCGCAGCGTTTAAAGGAAAAGTCTTCTCCATTTTGAGATTTTGAAACCGGCGACTTAACCCATGTATCCGTTTCCTTGAAAACTCGCAGTCTCATTCTTCAGGTCTGTAGACCAAGCGAAAGGAAAGCCTTGCCGAGTTCTTCCCAGAGCGCCCGTCAGTGCCGCTCAGCTCACGTTTCCGAACTTCACGTCGGCCCGGGTGTCGCACAGACGGAGGCGGGAACTGCCAGAAGCCTGAGCCCGGCCAGGCTACAAGGCTGGTTGACGAGTGGCCGCAGACCCTCAGGATGTTCCAGGCTTCCCCGGATAGCGACTTCAACCAGAGCAACGCTGTAGAGCGCTCCCGCCCCGGTCACTTCTGCTCCATCAAGGCTCATCCGTCTTCTGTCCCTCCTAAAACCGGGTTGTTATTCTTTGCCACGAAGTACACTTCAGTTTCCTCAAAGGTAGGGAGTTAATCGTGATCTCTCCAAAGTGTGATTTTGTCAATTTCTGAATAGCCTAAGCTTGGCTCCGATACTAGTGTCTCAAAAAAGTAAAACGTGAGACAGTTTCTCAAGTTTGAGCAACTAGTTTGGGGAGAGGTTTGCTGTAGGGGGAGCAGCGGGAGGAGAGTGGATTTGTTTGCTTCCCTTTCAGTTTTACTGCATCTTCCCCAATTGCAAAATGTACAGTGCTAAAAATAAATTCTACCTTTTAATTTAGTAATCTCAGGCTCAAAAATTTATCCTAAAAGAGTAATCCAAAAGAAAGAAAAAGTAAAAATACCTAAATTGATAACATTGCCTATTGTAATCCTGAAAAAAGTCATCAACCTCCCGGTCTAGTAATAGCACCCTATACGGTTATGATACATCAGTTTGATCATTAGGAAGCCAATAAAATAATTATCAAAAGTAAACAACTTGCAAAAAAGATTTCATATAAATTTAAATGAAAGAAAGCAGACTCCCTACTGGGTATTATGAATTCCATTATGTGAAAATATATATGCATAAGCAAAGATGGAGGGAAAGTATAAAAAATGTAACTTACTGTTAAAACAGTGGAATGAAGGATAATTTATCAATACTTAAAAATATCTTCAAATTTTTATTCTGCTTTTACAATTTTTTTAAATATCAAATCCTTTAAGTAACTGCTCCAGGGAAACTACTACGATTTTCGATTTTCCTCCACTCAATTCCTAAGGCTCCCAACCGACTCTAGCCTTGTATGGCCATTTGACGTGTGTGGCGTTAACAGAAGTGGATACACGTAGGCTCTGGAGCCAGACAGTCCTGGATTCCAGTCCCTTGAACTGTTCCTTTCAGGTGAACAGTAGTGAAAGAAAACATAAAAAAACTACAAGTTCATTTGATAAAGAATATGCATGTTTATAAACCAATATTCAAAATAGCTGCACACATCTGTTTTCACTTGAATAAAAAAATCACATTGTGACAAATTTTGTAACCTTAACTTAAAATACATGAATATTAACATTTACTAATATAGTTACACATTTTGTTTACATCATCAACGGATGTGATGAAAAACAGCATGTTGTTATTTAAACACAGCAGGTTTTGATCAGCCTTTGAAAACTGATCCAAGAATGTGCGCTGCATTTAGTTAGAAACCATTTATTTCAACCTTTTTTGAACTCCTAGAGGTTTCCTACTCACATAAAATATTCCAAAGCCTCAGTTTAAAATAAAACAAAACAAAAGAACACAGGACCGCTGTATTTAATCTTAGAAGACTACAAAACAGCCTTGTTTAAAAATATGAAAATTCTTACAGTATTTTTTAAGTGTATGCTTTTATTTTTCACATCGAACTTACTTGATTGAACATTAAGCATCTGATATCTCAGGGAAGGCCAGCCCAGTATCCTGGTTTTCAGAGCTGAACAGGTGTTTCTGATGCAATCTATGGACCAGCAGAGACCCATTTGACTAAAGAAATAATTAATCAAGTGTTCTCTAAACATTGCTGCATAATGGAATCAACTGGGGAATCTTAAAAAAAGAAAATACTAGTGCTTGACTCCCAACCGCAGACATTCTGATTTAATTGGCATGGGTTACAATTGGGGAACAAGTTTTAACAGCTGTCCAGGTGATTTTAATGTGCAGCAAAATTTGGAGCCACCACAATGATGCAAGACACACAGTGATTTAAATCACAATTAGCCACAAATGACAGATGCCTATAGAGGAGAACTCACTTTTAAGGAAGTTTCTCAAGTTGGAAATACTTTATAGTTTCTCTCTGTTTCTTAAGATCAAATTTATGCTTTTTCTGAAAGTTATAATGACTCTTTAATTAGTAGTCTTCAGAGGGGATTTATATTGTTAAACACTCAACAATTTTTTTCAACCATTAAGTTTAGGTTACTGTATATAATCACTGCTATACACTTATCTATTACGTGTAACAATACACTGAAATTACCTTCTAGGCATCACAGTATTAAGAACCATCCATAGTTTATTGACTGTTTGAAGCATTCTCCACAGAACCCCTGAATTCAATAGCTGGTTCATATTGGATGTTAATACTTCTGCCTATGGTATAAGTTCACTGGCAGAGAGTAGAGTCAAGCGTTCTAGAATCTGTATCGTTTCCATATGTCTTACTGGGACAGCTGAAAATGCTAAAGGGGAAACTTAGCAGTCATAATCTAAATTCTATACAGCTTACCAAAGAAGAAGTAACATTTCTCTATCAGACTACAGGCCAAACAAATCAAGAAAACAACGTTGCTCTAAACGTAAAACTTTCAATCCTAGCCATAGTTTTGGCCATACTTAAAATAAGGACCTTAAGAAAAATTAATTTAGGTGTAGTTATTTCACAAAGAACAAAACATATCTCATTTAAGAAATCACATTAGTGACCCAAAGACAAGGTTCATTTCTTTGGTGATTCAGAAAGATTTTAAAAATTGATTGAAATATGAAAATATACACAAGTATTGCCTTTGGTAGTCACATTCATTTGAAAGATTGGAATTTGTTGATACCTATAAGGGTGGCCCCCTTTATAGGTTATAAGCACTCAGCAGATTGCTGTTATTCAATAATATCAATCCTGTGCTCTTCAATAGAACAGACACTAACCACATCTGGCTGTTGAGCACTTGAAATGTAGCTAGTCCAAAATGAGACGTGCAGTAAGTATAAAATATACACTGGATTCCTAAGACTTAGTATGGAACAACAGTAAAATATCTCATTAATCGTTGTTTATATCGAGCACCTGATGAAATAATATATTAGATATATTGGGTTAAATGAAATAATTATTAAAATTAATTTTGCCTTTGTTTTTACTTTAATGTGGCTATAGAAAGTTTCAAATTATATGTTAAAATTATATGTGTGTCTTGCGTCTTATTTCTATTTGACAGTGGTGATCTAGAACACTATCCAGTAACCGCAAGTCCGTTGCTCTATTCCGTGGCACTTATTTCTGACTTCTTTCTATCGACCTTTCACACAACCTGTTCAGTGATATAACGTAGGACCTATGAGGTAACAGATACAAGCGTATCAGAAATAAATGGTTAAAACTCCTTAAACTCAAAGAGAATTATTAAAATTATATTCACGAAAACATTATTAATATCCCCAGGGAAATTCTGCATGATTTTAAGATTTCAATGAGCCTAACATCTCTTTGCACTACTAAAGGGGAAAAAGGAGTATCAATCTACTATACCTTCTTGGAGTTGTTTAAGAGAGTGGTTTTTGGCATTATTAGTCAGGAGCATTTCCCTTAACAGGGCGTCAGTCCCTGTGATTTTTTCTTCACAGATCCAATCTTTCACAATGCATAAATGCGAGTAGTTAGTTACAAGGAGACATAGTAAAGCAGAATGCGACCCTTAAAAATTTACAGAAAGTCAACTGGATTCTTCATTCTTAAACACAAAACTCATCTCTCTCCTCTCTCCCCCTCCCTTCTCCCTTTCACTCTCAGCAATCCAAAGGAAGTTGCACTTTTTGTGCATGCATACTACAGTTTGAGAACTTCTGTTAGGTAGTTCAGCCAGGGAATCTGCTTAGATAAAGATCCCCAAGTGATCTGATACAGGGAAGTTGGA
This sequence comes from Diceros bicornis minor, assembly GCF_020826845.1. Lineage (NCBI taxonomy): Eukaryota > Metazoa > Chordata > Mammalia > Perissodactyla > Rhinocerotidae > Diceros > Diceros bicornis. The sequence goes on along the minus strand of NW_026690927.1, from coordinate 14,009 downwards.
AACTACTACTTTTATCAAAAGTTCTCAAGTTTTCTTCCACTCTATCCCAACATAAAAGTCTTTCATCAGGAAAAGTTGTTTGACATAGCCATAGTTCAAGAGTTGAGAGGGGGAGGAAAGAAAAAGAGGAGAAAAGAATGTCCATTTGGGGGAGATCATATATGATTTTAAAAAGGCCTCACTCAGAAATTCTGATTACTAGTGGTGTAGTGATTTGCATGCTCTGCTGCAGTGGCCCCAGGTTTGCAGGTTCGGATCTCGGGCACAGATCCACACACCACTCATCAAGCCATGCTGTGGCAGCATTCCACATACAAAATAGAGGAAGATGGGCACAGATGTTAGCTCAGGGCCAATTTTCCTCAACCAAAAAGAAAGAGAGGAAGGTTGGCAAAGGATGTTAGCTCATGGCCGATCTTCCTCACCAAAATTTAAAAAAAGAAATTCTGATAGGCTTCTATAGGAGAACATGTCCTCTCCTCCAACTCAGTTGACAATCATTGCTATACATGGGTAAAATTCAAGTTGCTCACTTTAAATACCTAAAAGTTCTCAGGCACTTTAGGTATATTTTCTCATTTCACCCTAACATTCCTACAAGGTAAGCAATATTGTCTCCATTCTACTGTAAGGAAACAGGCTGAAAGACATTTATTAATATCCCAAAGCCACACAGCTAATTATGTCAGCCAGTCGAAGCAGTACTGGTGATACCCACAAGAGGATGCATTTGTCTTCCTTCAAGAAGGGTTAAGGAAGCCCCAAAGGAATGGGAAAGCTTCCTTTTTGTAAATCTAATGCTTGTTTTTAACCTTTTGCTTATACCATGGTTTGACTATTCATGACTATTATTGTGTAATATCAATAATGAGAAAGTAAATGATGATATTGTAAAAATGCCTATTTAGATATATGAGATACCACTATGCTAAGTGCTTGGCACATAAATACTTAACAAATATTTTTGTTACTATACTACTAGTATCGTTATCAGAGTTGTAAGTATACTAGTAATAATATTAGTAGCAACAATGGTACTTTAGATACAATCATCAACTTCTCATGCAACTTAAATCAAATGTTACCAGTGCTTAGTCCCAGTAGAGATGGTATCTGCTTCCTTTCTCATAGAAACTGCTTAAAATTGATGTTTCTGTTTGAAAAGACACAGTAACAATCAAAAGTGGTATAATTTTAAAGTTCGAAAGTCTCAATGCACAAGTACGTGTACAGTGAAGACTATCCCAGGGCCGGCACCGCAGCATAGTGGTTAAGTGCGTGCGCTGCGCTGCTGGCGGCCTGGGTTCGGATCCCGGATGTACACTGAGGCACCACTTCTGAGGCCGTGCTGTGGCAGCGTCCCACATAAAGTGGAGGAAGATGGGCATGGATGTTAGCTCAGGGCCAGTCTTCCTCAGCAAAAAGAGGAGGATTGGCATGGATGTTAGCTCACAGCTGATCATCCTCACAAAAAAACAAAACAAAACAAAACAAATTTCCAAAAACAGTCATACAAGTGACTGCTTACAATAGTACAAATCAATCTACATTTCATAATCTCTTCAATAAAACAGTTCCCAAATGCTGCCAAATACAACATAATTTCTTTGCAATTAGATTATGCAAAGATACGAGTAAATAAATGAAGACACCTGGCTGAAGATGACCAAAGAAGCTTCATGTTCCTCCTTGAAACCAACCATAACACAGAAAGAAAAAGAAAATTCCAACTTCCAGGAAACAAACCAAAAAAACCACACTCAAACGTTATTAAAAAAAAGAAAATATTATTAAAAAAATTAAATTTCAAAAATATCACTATTTCTATGACAGTTTTACACTAAAACTATTATAGTAATTCTATGCTGTGGAATATTATAGAGCAATTAGAAACAATAAGGTAGATCCACATGTACTGACATGAAAAGATTTCCAAGAAATATATTAAATCTCCAGACCAAAAGGAAAACGACAAGCACCCAGAAATCAACCCTGAAAGCACAGAAATGTATAACCTTAATGACAGAGAATTCAAAATAGCTATCATAAAAAAGCTCAATGAAATATAAGAAAACAGACAATTCAATGAAATCAGGAATTTTTTCACAAAAGAGATTGAAACTATAAAGAAAAATCCATCAGAAATCTTAGAGCAGTTAGTTAGTCTTCACTAAGTGATTTCAGAGATTTGATCAGTTTTAGAACAAGTAGCAAGGATCTTCCTAATGCACACCCCCTCTTTTCCCAGAGTGTGTGTGGCATGAGGGTGGAGGCTGCACGTGCAAGCCGGTCATGGGAAATGTCACTTCAGCACTGGTTTCTGGGCAGAACTGCAAGATTTAGGGTGGTGTTATTTCCTTCTTTCCTCCTTCTAGGGTGCCTCCCTCTCCCCACAGTCCCCCAGGTGGGCTCAAGCACCCAGGATGGCAGCTATGGTGATGGGTGACCCGAGTCCACTTTTGGTTGGAGAGGCCTACAAAAGGCCAGCAGCAGCCTTTTGTAGGCCACATTTCACATGTGGTGCCTCAGAGAGTCTTTGGAGCCGCAGCAGCACAGGACATCTGATTTCGCTTGTTTTAGTCTCAGAGAAACTGACACGTTGTTTTGCATATAGTAGAATCAAAGGGAATTTGTCCTGCAGTTCTGAGTGTGCCCTGCCCTGCCTGGCTCTCGACTCTTCATTTTTCTTGCCACATCTGCGTCTGTGGGTGCCATCCACCTGTCTTTCTCAGCACCTGAAGCTCAATGAGAAGCGCACACTGGCCTTGCCTCCCTGGAGTTTTCAAGGGCGCCCTGCTCTATGATCACATACTTTGGGACATTAGCTCTAAGCAGCCTGTCCATGGTGGCTATCTGGCTGGTGGCTCACCCTGCCTGGATGCCAACCTGGTTTCCACCCTTCTCCTTCAGCGAGTAGTGGACACCCACCCCAGCCTGCAGAGACTCCTGCCTGGGCTCTGCCAGTGAGCCTGGGGACCACCACTGTGAGTTTTGCAGGAGGAAGAGAGGAAGAAGTCCAATCTCATACCCAACTATGTCTGGCCGTTAGTCCCTTCCAACCTCTTCAGATACTTAACCTGGTCATTTACTGGGAAAGTAACAAGTTTAAAACATGATTCCAGGCCGATGCCCACACCAGGGAGCAGAAGAACAGAGTCTGCCCCCATTAGTCCTGTTACCAGAGGGGCAGGAGCTGGGCAGGGAGCAGGACAGAAGGAAAGACCAGTGCTGCTGCAGCTGCTGTACTTGTCCCTCACCCACGCGTACCAGGTTTCCAAATGAGCCTGTGGGGCCAGCACAGGCCACAGAGGAAAGGCTAGAGAGAAGCAAAATCCTTCTTGACTCTTCTTTTGGGTGCCCACTGGGCTCAGTGGAGGTCCAATGCTTACCCCATTTCTAAGGAAGTGCTTTTGTGGGTCTTCAGACCTCCCGCCAGCTGATGGTCTCTGTCCTCAAGCCCCGGACAGAGGTGATGGTGCTCTGAGCTGACAGCTTGTGACAGCCCTTCAGGCCTGGCCTCTGAGGTCCACTCTCATCATAGGCAGAGTCCCCCTGAAGACAGCTCAGCCTAGGCCTCCTCCCAGCATTCACGCCTGGTGCCTGGGAAGCATGCACAGCCTCACACAGCTCCCTGTGGCCCTGAGGACCTGGGAGTTGGCCAGTCTCTGCCTTTAGAGCCTTGGAACAGGTGTCGGGTACCAGTCTCTGTGAACTTTGAGCCCCAGGGATGCTCCACATGCCTCAGCTCAACCTCACCCAGGGAAGACAGAGGCAGAATGCAGAGACACTGACAACTCACTCAAAAAACAATCTCTCTTTTGGACTTCTGAACCCATAGGCAAGGTGGGACCCCACAGCAGAGGAACCTCTCCTGGAAGGAGGAAACACACTACTATGGTCTGGTAGCTTGACAACACAAGAGTTATCTGGAGGGGAGAAAAACGTGGAAAGATCAGATGAGAGTGATTAAAAGCTGGTGTCTAATGCACAGCTCATACACGTTTACAAAATTAACATGTCAGAACAAAAATAAGCCTTGGTTCTTACAGCTCCTCACCTCCTTCTGAGATTTACTTGCTGCTGTGGGATCCAGGTGACCATCCAGAGCCCAAATGCAGCCCTGCAGGCTGTAGACATCAGACTGGAAAACCCTGCACCCTGGCATGGGAGGGCCACCGGGGGAATATTTGAGCCCCTGGAGCCATTTAAAATTTAGGAGAAACCAGCCATGAAGACTTGGACACCATTCTCAAGGGCAGTTCCTTGCCTTGGTCTGTGTGGATGCACGGTGAAGGAGGGTGCTCCTAGGCCCCAGTGGGTGTCAGAGTCCCTGGCCCACACCAGGTGTTGTCCAGTCTGTCCCCAACACCTCCACTCGGCCTGATGGAAGAGGAGACCAGCAACCAGTAGGGTGCTTACCTGCTCCCCAAACCTGCTGGTCCAAGTTGCACTGCAGGGATTCCAAAAGAACAGAGGATGTTTTGGGGGGGAAAAATAACATGTTCCATCTGTCATTCATTGCTCCTGACTAGACACATTTCATCTTTACAACTGAGACCAAATGGATGGTGAAGGAGTCCTGAGAGGAGAGGGGAAGTTGGAGATGCATGACAGCTATTGCTGGGTTAGCCGGTGTGAGCAACACCAGAGCACACTTCCTGTGACCCCATTCACTCCCATTCAGCTCTGGGCTCTCTGAAGTCCCAGGGAGCAGAGGCCAAGGCTGGGACCTTAGGAGTCAGACGGGCCCGACCAGCTATGTGACCATGGGCCAAGTGCCTCCTGGATAGGGGGACTCAGGGAGACATAGTATGTGCCGATGCTCACTTATTATTATTCTTCTGATTGCTGTTGTCTTTCCCCACCCCAGACGAGATGCTGGGCTGGATTCAGTGCAACTGCGTCTATGGAGTGTCTGCCTGTGGCAGGTGCCAGAGGGGCAATGATGAAAAGGATGCTAAGGAATACTTTAGACCCATCGCAGGCACTACTCAGGAGGCGTGGAAAAGTAGAGGGTGGAGTTCTCAGGAATGGATTGAGTCTTTAGAATATATGTCCCCAAATGTCCTTAAATAAGACAGACTTTTGGTGCTAATGTGCCGCATTATTAAAACAATATGACAAAATAACCCTGTAGGAATTGTGTTCACGGGTTTCCATATCTGAGGGTCTCATCTTTGCAGGGCCTTGATCGAGTGCCAGGCCTGAGAAATACCAGACTTGCTGCCAGTGGCTGAGGACCCAGATGCCAAGATGTGGGGTTCTGAGCCTGCTGGCTGGGCAGGACACACTGCTAGCACGTGCTGTCTATGGGCATCCGATCCTTTCTTGACCTACTTGGTGTCAACGCCCATACTCTCTAGTTTTGGGGTGGGGCTTTTTCTAGCAGTGACAACTTGGCCCTCAGCTTCAAAAAGTATGAACCAAAGCATATGCTTGCCTTTTGAAATCCTGGGGCCGAAGGCTCTGTGGCCGCCCCATTTGGCCGCACTCTTCATTCTCACACTGGAACATTCACGCTATGTCTGCAAGAACAAGTTACTCCCTACACATGCAATACAGCAAAGCCTTTTTTCCAGGAACACACATGACATCCAGAGAGCTCATCATGGAGACACTGGGACCCCAAGGGGTTTGACCATGTAGAGTTCATCTTTCCTGCAGACACAACATTTCTATTTCTCCCTTTCTACCCCTGGCGCCTTTTTTTGGTTTCTTACTCAGTTGGGTCATTTGGGAAGTGGCTGCTGAGCTGTGTAGGAGAGCGAGAGGGGTGTGGGGGCTGAGGCCTGATATGAAGGAGAAGGAAGCCCAAAGAGGCAGGAGACCCTCCCAGGAGCCTCACTGGCCCAGCAGGGAGGTGGGGGCCATGGCTGCCCCTGGAGGAGCCTGCAGAGTGGAAAGGCCAGCCCAGCGCCCTCCTCCCCAAATCTCCCCATGTGCTCCATCCTGGGGCACTGCCACTGGTGGCCTTCGGCCTGCTGCTGGTCTTGCAGCTCAGTGGCGAGCTCTCTTGTGAAGAGGCTCTGAGCGGTGCTCTGTGAGGACAACACAGCCCATCTGCCGTGTCATGTGTGCAGGTAAATGCCCCTGCTCACCTTTGGGGAGCAGATTCTCCGGGTCCAGGAAATGTACCTCCTGAGGGGACACTCAGAAGAGGGAGGTCAGTGGTCAAACCACAGCCCCGACCTGCTGCAGCTGGTCCTGGGGCCAATCTGACTGTCATTGCCTCCCCTCAGCTGTCCCTTCTCAATGCTACTCACCCTGAGACCCCCTCATCTCAGTCGTTCCCCGGGTAGGTGATGCCAGACTTCCTCCTGCTCACACGCTGGTCAAGAGGGCGGTGCATGTCCACTCATGGTCACTATGCCTAGGAGCAACTGGTCTGCACATACGAGCTGCCTGCCCACTGAAGTCTAGTTACGAAAGTGTTGGGAAGAACCATCTGAAGCAGGAGTCACGCTGGTCTCCTCCCAGAGGAACTCAGTTTGAGTCTGCCCAGCACTTCAAAGGCCCTGCCATCCAACTCAACAGAAGGAAATGACCCACAGCCAAGAAGCTGGCCCTGTGGGGGCTCACTGACCTCAACCCTAACCTTGCTGGGGTCAACCTTGAGAGGTCCCAGCCATAGATGGGGGTTGCAAAGGCCACTAGGCCAGCTAAGGTCGCTGATCACTGCACTTTTGCTCCACATCAAGTTCAGAAACTCCACTCAACTCCTCCACTGCCCCTTCTGAGAGGCACAGCCCCCGGCCACACCTCCTCCACCCACTGTCTTAATCCAGAATACTTTCATCATCCTATAAAGCTTCCTCATGCCTATTAGCGGTCACTTCTCACTCCTCCCTCCCTTCCCCACCCCCTGACAAACACTAATCTACTCCCTATCTCTATGGATTTGCTGACTCGGGACATTTCTTATAAATGGAATCCTACAATATGAAAATACCTAGCATGATGTTGTCAAGGTTCATCCATGTTATAAGTGTGTGTCAGAACTTCATTCCTCTTTATGGCTGAATGATATTCCATTGCTTGGAGAGACCACCTTTGGTTATCCATTCTTCCGTTGGTGGACAGTTGGGTTGTTCCCACCCTTTGGCTATTGTGAATAATGCTGCAATGAACATGCTCATTCATGGACTTGTCTGAGTCCCTGTCGCAATTCTTTGGATCACACAAGTTTTGTAGGCTCTCAATGCACCTTCTAGGAGTTTTCTATTTCCCTTCACAAGCTGTACGTTTCATTGTCCTACTGTCTGGCAGACCCAGTCCAAGGACACTGGAAAGCTAGTTTTGCCATCGATCTCAAAGTGCAAGGGTCACAGGGGTGAATTTTTTCTTTATGAGCATCTGGACCAATGAGGGTAATTGACTACAAATACCAGAGGAAACTCTAGCTAATTTAAGCAGAAATAAACTACAAGGAGATGATCCTGTAGTTCACAGAATTCACAAATATCTGGACAATCGGCCTGGAGAATGTGCAGGAAGCAGGGGGCCGTGGGATACCCCAGCCCCACCCTAGGAAGAGCTCAGTCAGTAGGCCACCCTGGGCCTTCAGACATGGGGCTGAGGCCACAGGTATCACTCATTGGGATCTGCGCTGTGTTAACACAGCTCCCTGACAACACCTTGATTTCAGACACCTGGTCTCAGAACCGTGAGAGAATGTTTCTGTTATTTTAAACCACCAACATTGTGGTGATTTGTTACAACAGTCCTAAGAAACTTACACACACACACACACACACACTCACACAAGCCAATCTCATGCCCAGGGGTAGTGCTCTCCACCTCAGGCTGAATCACAACCCATTGAAACGCCCACATGAAGACTGGAGAACAACTACTGCCTGTGGTCCTGCAGGGGCTGGGCCAGGTATCTTCACATAGACACACCTCCTGTACCTTTTCTATGCAGACCACCCCTGCCTCGTTGTCTGCTGGGCAACGGGACGCCTTCTTGACTCAGCTGAAGTGGTGCTGCTCAAATCACCAATTTCAACAGACCAGTGTTGTTTTTCTAATTCATGCAGGTTCCCTCTGGAGGCTCTGGGGAGGATCCATTTTCTCACCTTTTCCAGCCTCTAGAGGTCACTGCATCCCTTAGCTCCTAGGCTCTTCCTTCAACTTCAAGGCCGGCAGTGTCCAGCAGAGTCCTCCTCACATCACATCACTCTGACTCTGCCTCCGTCCTCACGTCTTCTCTCCTCTGACCCTCCTGACTCCCTCTTCCACTTGTAAGAAATATGATTACTCCGGGCCCACCTGGACAATCGAGGATGTCTCCCATCTCAAGGTGAGCTGACCAGCCCCTTAATCCATGAGCACTTGCATGTCTCTTTGCCTTGAAACCTAACATATTCAGAGGTTCTGGTCCTTGACTGGATGGGAAGGGCATTGCATGTAGTGTTGTTAGAGAATCAGTGAGGATCCGTCTCTCTGACATGAACAATTCCAAGGGCCTCTGGATAGGGCAGTGCACACAGAATGCAAATATACCTTCCTGCCTACAGCAGCCATGGATGGAGTCATTGGTGTGTGAGGAGCCATGAAAGGGGAACACAACAGGGTGGCTGACCCTCCTCAGGAGCAGCTGGAAGAAGTCTCATAAAAGAGAGCCCTGAGCGTTGTGATTACCATATGCGTGATGCACCCCAGCAGGGGTGCAGCATGGTTGGGGTTAGAGGGTTCACAGAAGGTTATGGGGCCTGGTAAAGTTGGATTCACCCACCCCTTGGAGCAAGAACTTGGTAGCAGTGGGAATGTTCTGGAGCCTTCCCCCTGCCATGCACTGGCACACACACATACACATGCACTCACACACAGACACATATGCAGCACAATATGCACACACAGAGACACATACACAACTCTGCATATGCACACACTCAGAAAACACACATGCACACATGCGTCTATGCACATACACGTGGATATGTGTAGGCACAAAAGACATATGCACGTGTACACATGCTGCATACAAATAGAAAGAAACATATGCACAGAAAGACATGTGTACACAGGCATACCCACATGCACACAAACACACAAATGCACCCACACATGCACAGGAGCAAGATGATGCCATTTGCATTTGGTAGAAAGTTCTGGGAGCAGAATGGAGTAGGAAAGAGGGGCAGGGAAAGCAGAGACCACTCAGGGTGTGTCAGTCAGTGCAGTCACCCCAGTACTCACAAGTCTGGAACGGGGGAAGAGCAGCAGTAATAGAGGGAGGAGGTGGATTAGGGGCGTGTGTGGGGCCAGCAGACCTGGTGGTATGGGTAGCAGACATGAAGGTCAATGTGGTCCCCCCCCAGGGTCACTGAGGGCACTGACGGGAGTACAGAACACAGGAGCCAGGGTACATTTGAGGGAAAGGAGATCAATTCAGCCTGCAAGGGGTGAGGGGGCTGCAATGGGAGCCATGGACATCATGGTGGGGGCATTTAGAGCAGGCTGGACACTTTGCTTGTAGTTCAAGAGGTCTGGTAGGAAAGGGCGGGGTGGCAACATCAGCTCCAAGGCTGGAGCTGGAGCCTGGACTAGGACCAGCTCTCTCAGGGGAGCTTGGAGTGACCGGGGCTGGTCCAGGATCCCTGGGGCTGGGGCAGCAAAGACCATGGGAGTAGGGGGTACATACGAGGAAGCCATTGCTTTATCTTGCTAGCTCTTAATGCAGAGGTGTACTGCTTCCCATTCTGATAACATTCTCCCTTCCAGATAAGCTTTCTCAGAAGAAATCAAACCCAAGAGTAATGATGGCTAATTATGCAAAATTAAGAACATAAATTCACAGGATCCCCCCCAAAAATGATTTAATCACCACCTACAAGTCAAAATGAGGGGCCTTTATGAAGATGAGGGAGGGGCAGGATCCTGTCTCCAGGTCAGCCCAGGGCCAGACAGGTGAGCAGGGAGGAGGTGTAGGGTCCCCCACCCAGCCCTGCAGCTGTCCCTTGTGACTGCTGGACTGAGTCTGCTCTTCGTGCTGTGAGCTGAGGGACCCAGTTTATTCCTAACCACACTGTGAAGGTCATTTGAGAGTCTCTGGGAGGGCTGGGCAGTGGGCACGTGTGTGTCCCAGGTCAGCCACCTGCACTGGGTTAGGGTCTCAGTCCTGTTGTTCAGAACCCCAGGTGGACTTGGGCCAGAATTTGCTCTCTTGTGTCTTTGATGGTGTCTCCCAGGCAGAGCGGGACATCTTCCTGCCCAGCATGGGAGAGGGGAACTCAGTGAGGCCTTGGACAGATTTCCATCCACAATGGGTCACTGCTAACCCCTTACTCCTGGTGAAGTTATAGGCAAGTCAGGTAGCTTTTCTAAGACATAGTTCCCTCAGAGGCTAAAGTCATGTTTTGGAAGAAACTTTACATATTATAAGCCCATCTATAAATGTGAGGACTGTTGTCCTTATTATGTGTTTATATTTTGCAAGACTACTGCGCTGGGGTTGCCATTAAAAATCAAACACATTGTTACAAAACGTGTTATCAACTTCAAAAATCCATGGTGCTGTTGGAACAATATTTGAGGTCTGCAAATGTCTAGGTGCCACCCAGTCCCTAGTCACTACCCTCCCACAGGGACCGTCACAGCCTCACCTCTTTGTGAGCCCTCTGTGCCTCTTGTTGGTACTCATGTGACCTGGACATCCCTGACACTCAGTACTGGGCTCCAGGCATCCCCAACTGTACAGTGCAAGGTTCCTGACCCCTGTCTGCTCATTTGCCTCCCTATGCCTACTGTCCCTCTCTCGGAGCTGGTCAACATGCCGGCCTCAGTCTTGTCCACCCGGGCCTGAGGACCCAAGTTCCCCTCTCTTTGCCTTTTCCTTCTTAAATGCCCATGTCTAGGTCCTCCATCTCCCCTACCCCTGAAAAAACTGGTCTCATTCAGTTCTGAGAGTTGTCCTCAGCCTCTCAAGGAAAGTGATTCCCAGCAGACCCAGGAGTGAGGTGGGAGCTGGTGCTGGGAAACCAGATCCTGGTGGTTGGTCACACCCAAAACCTGGGGAATATCATGCAATGTGTGCTCATCATCAGAATGAAACTGTACTTGATTTCAGGGGAAACGGTTTGGCAATAGTAATGGTTAGAGGACCTGAGGCCTTCAACCCTGTCAGGACAAAGGAAGGTCTGGACACATAATCATAATAATTTTCATCCCATGTTCCTCAATTAAATGAATGGTCGGATGGATGCTGGATGGATGGATGATGAATGGTTGGATGAAAGGGTAGTTGATGCAAGGATAGTGAGTGGATGGGTGAATGGATGGATGGATGGGTGGGTGGATGTGTGGTTTACCGTTGGATGGATGAATGAGGGATAGGTGAATGGATGAATGAATGGTGGATGAATGGATCATGTATGGATGCATGATGGATGGATGGATAGATGGATCGATGGATACCTATGAGGCCAGGATAAATAAAGCACACATGGACACCTCTAAAGTAATGGGGTCTAGATCCACTTGACCATCACTGTGAGCTCCATGCACATTTGCTCCATCCTCTCCTCTTGCTTGCTCACACCTTCCTTGATCTGGATTGGGGGCATGTCCAGTTCTGAGAGGCATCCAATTTCTTTTGGAGTTCTCCTCTCAAAGGGCCCATTAACTGCCCCTCCTCTTCAGGATCTTAGGGCCACGGCAGCTCCTATGGAAATCTTACAGGACGTTTCCTATTAGTGTCAGCTTCCTATGCTGATCAGATGGGAGGGTGAACCAAGTGTGGGGACACATGGCTGTTTGCCTCCCACAGCTCCCTCAACCATTTGATCTCTCTTTCCCTATTTCATCCAACTTCACAGTCCATATTCCTTGAGCTATGCACATCTGCTCCGATGTTAGTCATTTGAGAGACATCTGGGCTCAGTTCTATCAGCTTTTTGCATTTTTCTCCCTAAAGCCCTTATTACAGACATCCCTTTATTCCAGCTTTGAGGAAAATGGTATAGAAAGCCCTGGGCTAGACCAGTAACCTCGAGGAAAAGTGGCATCAGCCCTGCTGCCCTTCAGCTTCACAATGAACTTCAAGGTCATTTGGTTTTCAAGATGCTCATCATGTGGGTGTTCTTCCCTCCCCTCCTACTTCCAAGCTCCCCAATCCTGAGCCTGGGGTCCTGGAAACAGGCCTCACCCCCTACCTGTGCTCTGGAGCCAGGCCGCAGCTGCCAAGTTGATCCAACATCCTCTACATTATTAATGTGCTGGTTTTTCTAGCAGACTCAACACAATAAAGATGGTGGTGATGGTAACGAACGTAACCGTGAGTCACCATCGTGTACTGAGAACTAATGTACTGGAGCATAGCATACATACCAGCAAGTACAGAATTCATACTTGCATTGATCCGTGAGTTATCCAAAGGGAACAAAACCGCTAACCAGTACCCACAAAAAAATAGAATATGACTAGCCCTCCAACGGCCCTCTTATGTGCCCCTCCCAGGTCACTTCCCTCTCTCTCCCAAGAGAGAGAGGGCCAATATTCTAACTTCTGAATTTGTTTTTCTTGTCTTTGAACTTGATTTAAATGGAATCATACGGAGTGTCTTCTTTGGTGTCTGGCTTCTTTCATTTTGCTTGTAAGATTCATCAATATTCTTGAATGTGGCTGTAGTTAATTTTTATTTCTGTATAGTATTCCACTATAAAACATATAACCCATTTATTTATCCATTCCACTACTGATGCGGAATGGGTTGTCTACAATTTGATGATATGCCAAAAAAATGCTGCTCTGGACATCTTGTACATCTTTTGGTGAACATATGAACATATCTGTGTTGGGTATATACCTAAGCGTGGAATTGTTGGGTCATGGAGTATGTGTACATCCACCTTTAGGAGATACTATCAAAGAGTATCAAAGCAGATTAAATAGTTTGCACTCCCAGCTGTGTATAAAAGTTCCAGTTTCTCCGCATCTCCACCAACCCTTGGTGCCGTCAGAGGTTTGATTTTAACCGTGGTGGTGTATGTGTAGTGGTAGCTCATTGTGGTTTTAATTTGCATTTTCCTCCTGAGTAATTACGTGGAGCCCTTTTCCATTTCATTGTTCCCATTTGGTTATCTTTTTTTTGAAGTGCCTAGCGAAATCTCCCCTTTTATTCTCGTGGATTGTCTGTAATATTTTTATAAATTTATGCCAGTTAGTCAAATATCCTATATGAGAGTCTTGTGTCAGATAAATACATGGCAAGTGTTTATCCCCTTTGTGCCTGCCCTTTTTCCTCTCTTAAAAGTTTCTTTTCACTGACAGTTCTCATTTTGAATAATTTCCTGTTTATCTTTTGGTTCCTTATGTTTACTGTTCTTTGTGTTCTGCGAAATCTTTGGCTGCCCCAAGATCTTGAAACTGTTTTTCTACGGTACTTACTAGAGAAGTTGTTGTAAAAACCCCCGTTTAGATTTAAAATCCACCTGGAATTGATTTTTGTTGGTACAGCCGGTATGGAAAACAGTGTTTTCTCAAAGATTAAAGATCAGAGTTTTCTCAAAAGATTACAAATGGAACTCTCATATGATGCAGCAATCCCACTACGGGGTATAGTTCCAAAGGAAATGAAATCAGTATCTTCAAGTGATATCTGCCCTCCCATATTCACTGCAGCACTTGTCACAATGTTACCGAACCAAAATGAGTTCCCTATTTGGTGAGTTGAAATCAAAGCCTTTACTAGAAGTTGTTCTCACACAAAGTACGATTCATTGCCGCAAATAAGGGGACCATAGGGAATCACTTCCAAAGCTGTGGCCCTCTCAGCAAGGGAAAACAAGTGCCTTTTATTTTTGGTAGGGAATAAATATTCAAAAGGAAAGTTTCGTCATCACGTATAGAGGTGGGTATAAGCCAGCCCAGGCGTAGTTTGAAAACGTGCTTTCCCCTACCTTTCATGTTATGCTAATAAGGCTTAAGCTCCTCCTGGGGTGGAGATCTTAACATTAAAATGAAGCAAAAGTAACTTTGGAGACTTCTTGGCCCATCTGTGCAGGCGT